>NC_134705.1:119141238-119776238 GCF_043290135.1 Rhipicephalus microplus | reverse complement strand
AAACGAATGGTGGGCATGGTGGAAACCACCACCCACCGTTATAGTGGATTAATGTAGTGGGTGAATGGTGGGAAACACCCACCATGGCGCATGGTGGGTATGGTGGGTGCTGCAGTGCCGGCAACAGTTGAGCCCAAAATGACGTCAGAATCACCGTGACGAGCTGCCACAAAAAATAAAAAGAATTCTATAAAAACAGTATAAAAAACACCTGTCCCGTAAAAAGAAAAAACAAGGCGCCACGGAGGATCGAACGTGCAACCTGCGGATTTCCATTCGAAGACGCTAACCACTGCGCCACACCAACATGACGGCGATTGCGTGTTAAATACTTAGTTGCCATTCAAACTTAAGGTTCAAGTTATGTTTGTCGTGTACACAACATAGACAAGATCTACACCTGCTACTAAAAATTGCACATTTATTAAACACAAGCAACTGCGCCCTGTAACGATTGCCACTATGTTATTGGCACTAGTGCTATTTTTTTTTTTGCAATTCACAACTTCAAGGGAAAAAAAACCAAGTGGACTGCGGAGCAGCAACAGTTTACCGGCGAGTCTGCCAAGTTTAATATCCGTTTCGCGCTCGTTCTAAAGGGCGACATCTGCTCACGCTTTATGACGCTTCTAGGCTCATTTCATAGATACGCCCGCCTAATTTATTTGATTGAGTATTGGGATGCTTTTCGCGCAATGTAGAGGGCGGTCGCGCCAGCGCAACGCTGTAGCTCTTTCGCTAAAGCAACAACTACATAACGGCTTGGCCAAAACGAATGCAGTGTACCGGAAACATTACGCTATCATAATGGTTCACCAAGCACACGAATTGCCACGTCTGAGTTCTCGTACAAAAGCTAGAGAAGTGCCGGCGAGTGCGACCGGCGGCTGTCGGTGAGAAGACACTTAATTACGTTCTCTGGGAGTGCTTTAATCGCGTCACATCGATGTTTGTTGCTTCTTGAGCGAACACCATACACAATGAAAAATGCTTCATTTAGGTTAATTGATGCCATATGGCTGCGCTGCATTGTCATACTTAATCGTCGTAATCGTGTATTCTGAAACCCGGAAGCACGGATAGCACAATTGTACGGGCTCGATCAGTAGGCCTAACCTTTGGTGGAAATCATGATGGTAGAACATGTAGTGTACAGATCCCAGCTTGGTACACTATATAATTTGCCCGCAATTATAAGCCCACCCGTCATCTGGTTACTGCTTCCCAGCATTATCGCGATGGTGGGCAGAGCTTCTCAGCTTGGTACACCATGTGGCCCACCATAACAAGCAGCACCCATCATCTGCTTAGTGCTTCCCAGCATTATCGCAATGGTGGGAAGAGTTTCTCAGCTTGGTACACCATGTAGCCCACCATAATAAGCACCACCCACCATATGCTTAGGGCTTCCCAGCATTATCGCAATGGTAGGCAGAGTGTCCCATTATTGCCCACTATCTAGCCTCTGCTTTCCACCATCATTTCCACTTTACCCATCATCTGTACACCATACAACCCAGTATGTCCCGGCATAACCACCATATTTTCCACTACGTCCCACCATAGCCATCATAATTTCCACCATGCCCACTATTATTTCCACCATGCCCACTATTATTTCCACTACGCCCACCATGTTTTACAGTATCCACCATGGCAATTTTTCCAATAGGGCGTGTTCCTTACTCTCTATGCATCACTAATATTTTTATTGCATCAGCATTTATATGTCAACATCAATAAAACCCCGTGCGTCGCGGTATTGGTGATAGGATACATAGCCAAAGAACTGTGTAAAAATAGTCTGAGTGGTAATGGGTTTGAAAACATCAAATTTATGCACGCATGCACCGGAGACGGGAGTTTTCAATATTGCTAACGTCCATGCTTGCCAAATCTTGAAGAATGTGAACTCTGTGAATGCTGAAAATGCTGTGTACTGTTTACAAGATAGAACAGCCAGCGCTGCAACAAAATTGACGTTTTATGAACATCATGGTCTACTTGAAAAGCAGTTCCCAGACCTAGCCTGGCTGTGTAGTGAAATACTTGATTGCAATGCAGAATGTGGGGTTTGATTGCTGCTGGAACCATCATATTTATTCTATGCGTTCGTCGGGTCGACTCTGCTAATGCTAGATTTTAGAGGCGAAGCTTCTTAGCACCGACCCATTTGGCGTCCATCATGCCCCACAAAACGCAAACCGAAACTGAACACCAGCAAGAGAAATGGAAACATATGTGTAAACAACCAACCTTGTGTGTAATAAACTATATGACAGCACAATATACAATCACCAATGCCGTCCATCTGTCCGTCCATGCATGCGCTCACACGTCCACATGTCCATCCGTTTATCCATGCGTCCATCTGCCCGTACTTTATACTAGTCGGCGACTTCAATGTACACATCATGGATGTTAAAACCTATAGGTTCGACCACTCGTCGTCGTAGTAGTTGCGAGACTTGGCGTGGCTCTGTGGCAGAATACTTGGTTGCCACGCAGAACGCTGGGCTTCGATTCCTGCTGGGACCCTGGTATATTTTTCTTTACATTCGTTGGATCAACGCAGCCGATCTCAGCTTTTTCTTAACGCTCACGTGCTAAAATTTCTCATATGTGTTACTAACTGTCACTAACCAGTGGCACATACTCGCCCGTGCTTATGTAGATATATAGACATTTAGATACATAGGCATACGCCAAACGCGCTTGCAGTACGCAAAGCAATGCTTCGTATTTATTGTGGCACAATCGAGTCACTTGCGATAGGTAATCAATTTGTCTTCTGTAGCAGTCCCACTTACAATTCGAGTGTGTGCTCATTGGTATCACACTAGTTGTCATTAGCAATAAAATGGTCACTGTTACGGCACCAATGAGTCCTACCTATTCGCGATTACAAGTAATGCGGTCGGCAGGATTATCTCATACATTCTTGTAACATTGCATCATGGACATGAAAGGAAGACTCAATAAAAATGCGATACATTTTATATGTGTTAACTGTAACATGACCAAGTCACTAGTGATAAGAAGTCACTTCGTTCTTTACATCGGTTCTAGTTACATTTTGAAGGTGTAGAAGTCGATATGAAACGAACTGCTAATAAGTGAAAACTGCTAGTGTCACCATTGCGAGGTGAATGCCTCCGACCTCTAACGAATTCCTTGTGATATTCTCAGATGATTAATCTCGCACAATTTTGTAACAATTTGTCCTGGGTATCAAATAAATGGTCATTGATATGGTGATAGAGGTTTTTTACGTAATATATAGTATGACTTAGACAGTTGGGTTAATGACTCGGATCACCTTTTATGGTAGTCGTACATCTAATTTAAGTCTGTAATGTGTGTCATCAAACGTTGTCGTTAAAGGAGTACTGTGGTAGTGATTGCTTATCACCCTCACGCATTGGCGATCTCGACTACTATTTTAAGAGATGGTCTTGCTCATTCCTGTAACAGTAGTGGGAAATGTCCCACTGGTTACAGGATATTTAGTAGCATTGACTGTCAAAGCTAGGCTTTGCGGCACCTTAGGATTAAATTGTATGCTAGCCTTCATCACCTTCTTTACCAAATGGTGCAATATCTTCGGAAAGTAATAAAAAAAATCTGACAAAAACTCAGGAACGTTTGCTTGCATGCTCTTTATCTGTTGCCCGGCACTTCCTTGAAGTGTTGTAAACGCACAATGACCCCACAAATTTTGTGATGTTTGAACATACCATGGTTAGCCAAGTACAACTAATTTTCGTTGCAAGTTGAAAAACAAACAAACAAACTAACAGTTCTACAAGAAACGTCTTCTTGCAACCCCCTTCACTTCGTTCTTGCAGTGGTACATTTGCGAAAGTGAGCAACAACGAAGGAGTGCATTAAACATCTTTTTTTATTGCTTAAAGGAGATGTTGGTGCATAATTAGGGCACCAGCTACTCCTTAGCTCTTGAGAGAAACTTGAGCACGTAACTTGAAGTGAAAACATAAAAATCCTAATTATTTAGCACCACGCATGAGTCTTTATTAAGCTGGAGGTACTCCGCTGAAACTTGGTTTTCTCTTCTTCTTCGAGAGGGCATTATGTTTTTTATGTAGGCCAGCCAATGCCAAATGGCACTTGTGAGAAGTAGTGCACCATGAACTGGTAATTGAGAATGTCACATATATATCTAGAGTTTTTGTTTCCTGAAAAAAATCAAACTGCGGCGGTCAATTTATTGGATCTCCCTCCCCTTTTACTCTATTTTCTTTTCCCTCTATTTTGTGCCCTTCCCTAATTCCCAATATAGGGGAGCCAAAGGGATGTCTTTCTGGTTAGCCTCTCCACCTTCTCCCTTTCTGTCTACTTGTTTGCTTCCTTTTCTGTGATAATTTAATATTATGGATAAATAAATTGAGGAGGCCTACGTTGTTGACATATTTTTTTTATCGCATGAAAAACTCGCTTGGACATTCAGGCATTTTAAGCTGTTCTTGGCTCTAATTTATAAGCACTGAATATCTGCCAGTGGAGGCAAGAACACTCAAATGGGCGTTAATGTCCTTGTGCTAACATGGAAATTGAGCATCAGACACCGTCCTGAACTGTTGTAAGTATCGTGAAGCAAATGTATTGCGCTACTCCTAACAGAGGTGCAACTTCTGGCTAAGTTTATTAATTCTTTCGATGGGAAAGAAACGAATTATATGTGAGTGATCTTGAACTGTCCGCCACGGTGATCTGTGCCCATGGTGCACGGCTGCTGATCCAGCCTTCGTTCTGGGTCCGATCACGGCCGAGGTGTTTGCATTAGGGTAGATGAGAAATGGTGGAGGCCTGTTTACTGAGGGATGTCAGCGAATAATAGAGAACACTAGTTGATCGAAACATTAAGAGCCCTCCACATAAGCGTCTCTCATAATAGAATTTCGGTTTTGTGACGTAAAACCACAGATGACATAGTGAATATTGCGACCTAAAAATATAGATCATGTTCCAGGAATGGTGTAGTTTAAAATCAGCGGGTAGTCGGAAGTTTCGGCCTATGCCACACTAACGTTGGGAAAGCTCAATAATTTGAGATTTCATTCAATAAGATCTACTAAGTTTTGATAAGTCCCAAACGTGTAAGCTAATTATGGATAACATGGACTAAGGCTTTAGCCATTACTTCCAGGGCTTTCTTTCTTGGTGCTGCTTGCATTGCTATTTGCTGCTTAAGTTATGCGATAAGTGAGCCTTCCTTAATCAATAACGGTACGAATAATATTCAGGTTTTGACACGAATTTGGTCACTTCGTAATCGCGGGGAGAATCTTACATCCCGAGAAAGCTGAACTTGTTGTTGTTGTTTTTGTTTCCCTGTGCAAATGGCTCGTACCCAAAGAAGGGGATTGGTCGATTATAAGGTGAATTTGCCCTAAACATTGAGCATTGCGTCATTCTTGAACTTTCAAAGAGTTCGCTTTAGGTTCTTCAGTGATTGTAGCGTATGCACACAGTACTGAATTTTGATATTTCTTGAATATATTTAGTCGAGCAGCACACACCGTAATTACAAGCAAGCCTGAGGAATTGCAAGCAGCTTGATTTTCATCCTCTATGCCCCAACGGCAAAATGTTTTTAAGAATGAAGGCAGCCAACTCCCATTAGATATTGTGGCTTCCCGTAACGGTTACAAAAAACACCGTTCGGCCTGCTTATATTTCGAGATGACATATCTTTTCTGATAATATTACACAGCGATGTTACGTGAAAATAGGTTTTGGAATAAATTCAACAGTCTTGTTATTTTGCTCGTAATAGAGGGCATTGTTCTACCGCTTTACTTTCGGTCTGATTTCACTGACCGGCTTCAAGTTAGCCTTGTGTGTATGATATGGATTAATAACGAAAACACAAGGAATCGCTCCAGAACGTGTCTTGGGATTATAGTAAAGAGAACGTAATTAATTTTTTGTTTTAATTTAAAGAAGAAGACCGAATAGAAAATATGTGTCTCTTTTTGATAGCTGTATAGTAGCCTGAGCCACATGTAGCGAAGCAATATATCTTGACAAGCAATGTGTTCGTCAGAGAAATGGTTCCGTTTTGAACATAGCTATTTCAAATTGTTCTGCCTGAAGCATTCCAGAATACATAAACGCTTGAGCAGGGTTAATACATACCACCAAGACAAAAATTCTAGATGTAGAGTGGTTTTTATCGCTTAAATGCTTCGAAGCTTGTCCGCACTGGTCCGTTATTGCTGCATTAAAGGTGAGTGTACATTTTAATGTGAAATTTTATTCATCCAGTAAAACGGGGTGATTTTGCATGTGCTCTTAATATAGCTGATACGTACAAAGACAATATGAAGCTACTATATCTCCCGTTATCATCATTGTGTCACCTTTAGTGCCCTTTGATGAGTGACAATATCTCTTGGATATGAATGGCTCATAGAACAACTCATTGCACGTGGACGGTTACACATGGGCAGCACATTGTTTGATCTTTTGCCCGGTCTCTCAGCAGCCGTGGGGGCACAGCTCCTTCATCAATATCAAGCACCTAGCTCACCATAATTTTTTTCTGAATGCTCCCTGCAGTCAATTTAGTATGCGCCTTTAGAAAAACTCCAAATTCGCAAGATAGTACTTTGAAGCACTCATTATTTTGTTCCAAGAAAGAAAATGAAAGAATGTGATGTTTTGTGTGAGTTTCAGTAAACAAATATGTTAACAAGCCTGTCTCTAACTACCTAATTTTTCTGCCACAAGCCAGCTTTACTTCTTGCATGAAAATAATTGAAAATTTGGCGCGAATCATTTGCACAATTTTCTTGCCGGTTGTATTCATACGAGCGGACAAGAAATAAACTTTTCACGTCGGTTCTGGAATGCAGCACATCGAAGAATCGCCGAACAAAGGTAGCGTCTCCAGCAAAGTGGTCTTATGCAGCATTACGGAGCGCAATGAAATAATTGACCAATAGCTGTTCACTCAGAAAGCCGGCAGGAATGCTAAAGCCGAGTTTCAGGCCATTTGAAACAAACATGGGGCGTGTGACGCATCTTTGAAGTACATGTACACGATTCTGCACACGCCTAATGAAGGGGTTCATCTAGGAATGATCACTTTTTCGACCCCTGGTATCATACATGTGAACATTACTTTGCAGGTGCTAAGATCGGGTTATTAGGTACTGGTCCACAGTTTCTCCACATCCAAAGCCAGATGGCAGCACTTGTCTTGCGCTCTTGGGTAGTCTTACGTTTCTCTCAAGCTTAGAGAAGCTATGCATCCATCAAGGCACACAGCGCGAGTACTGAGCGGCTGGTCAATTGGTTTCTAGACTTAGAAATGATTTACAAGTCAGAGAAGCTATTGAAGCGTTGATAAAGGGCAAAATTTTTGCATGTTTGAATAAGAAGAAACTCACCACTACATCTGTTCATGCACTGATAACAACTTCTGAATTTGTTCGAGTTTCCGCCAAACCCGCTGTACAGGAGCACTTGACATTGGTCCTGTGTAGCATTATATGACCATGCGAAAATGCCCCCAATCCGTTTAACTTTTTCGACAGTCAAGCTACAGACTGGTTTCTCTGGACCACCACCTGCGCAAAAAAAAATTGTTGTGTGCAATACGAAATTTAAGCAACATGTTTCTCAGCTCTCGATTTAGCAAGATGCCATGGCATTTTATCTCACTAAAGCGCACAAAACATTAGCCTCTGTCATTTTTGCGTTATATGTGATTGTTCACGCGTCACTCTTCTTTTTTTTGTCCTGGATGCTTTATCCCATTGTCAGTTATGAAGAACAACAACAAAACCAACGTGCAATATTAGTTCGAGTGAACTCATCAATGCTTGCGTTGTATAATGTCGGTTGATATTGGCATATTGCCAATTTGAGAAAAAGTTTTTTTTGTAAAAACAAGGTATAATATCGACGTACCTATTCTCGGGCATATTTTTGAGTAGTAATTATTTTTACGTTACGCGCACTTGATTACACGCTAAATATCAGTATTGATAAATATGTGACTCAAAAATTTGCATATTGTAATTTGCAGCTATAATATTGTTAATTTTTCGACAAAAAACGTTCGATACTCTCCTAATACGTCAGTTTGATAACTGCAGATCTGCTTTGCTTTCTTCCTTGTACCTAAATGCTGTCATTTTCTTTTTATTTTTCTATTCGTTTCTGGTTTTGTACATGCTGTGTAATAATTATTTATTATTGAAATGAACTGGAAGGTTTTGATAATCGAGAACATTTTATTATATTGATAGTTTGCTTAGAAATGTTGTATATCTGAATATTTTCTAATATTTATCACCCAACATAGTAGGAGGCCTAAGTATAGAGAGCGAGTGCTAATGTGGACGATGGTCCTATTACGAATATACCTGACATGAATACTTTTTGACGCTTTTCTACATTGATCTAAACGCCGTGCTTTCCCAGATAGCTGGATAGAAAGGCTCTAATATAGGGAAGGAATTCACTTACGTAAGCACCAGCGTTGGCACTGTCCTTCCGAAGAAGACCTGTTTAAGTTGCCGTTGCATCCGCCGAAGGTGAAAGCCTTGCATTTACGGCTCTCAGAATCAAAATACCATGAAGTAAATGGACCTCTCCCACATGTGTTCCCTGGAGCTTTCGGCTTCAAGCAGTAACTGGGGGTTTTTTGACTTGCCCCTATCGAATGAGCTAGAAGAATGAAATGATTGACATAATTAGAGAACCTAAATACTGCAGGAGAATCAAGTAGGAACTTGAAACTCTAGACTAAACGCAATCTCTGTGGTACTGAAGGCCACGAACAGAGTTTACATCATAAGCATGTGTAAAACACGAACAGCAAAGACATTATTTGAAATACTTCTTACTTGTGTCTATGTTTTAAACTTTTGATACTTGTAATATAATACACAGTGCTACGCAGAACCAAAAAATGTTTTTTCCCAACTTGTACATTACGCATGTAGATCATGAGTGGCTCAGAAACTCATATTGAAATAAAAAAAAGCTTGCTCCTGGTTTTTGAGATGGCATCGCTGTGAGTCCTTTCATGTTGGAAGTTTCCAGTTTCATCTTCGTTATCATGGTTTCTTGAACCTACAATTCAATCTTAAATACTGTGCACTCTGAATGTGCATACATCCATTAGTCTCTGTAATGTTACCCTCGGTACTCCCAGGTGCAGTGATGCAAGGCAACGTCCGCATTTCAGTAGGATCATAAATATGCTGACGCCGGAGATTGAGCTTGACGTCGTGGAGCTGCGTCATTTAATTACCTCATCCGTGGCTGTCTGTATCGAAGTGTCGTGTACAGGTTTCCAGTTTGAGCAACTTGCAACAGCCTCCAAAATAGAGTTATTGATTTATGCCATATACCTGTACAGGTAATATTGCAAATAGGTATAACTTAAGTAGGTGGTAATTACATGTATTAGAGTACTCGTGCTTAAAATATTTTTTGGCCTCACTGTATTACTAACGTAAACTGCACTGTATTTGCTTTGAGTTACATTTACTTTGATATAGAACATTTGCATGCCGAGCTTGATGGTGATGTTGAGTAAGTCTTCATTTCGTCCAGAGAAGGTGCAGCACAGACCTCACGCCACCCGTATAGTGCCACACGGACGGCGTCAAGCCGAGCTTGGAGGGCCAATCGTGTGAACTCTGGGTGTTGGGCATTGTTTACTTTTGAGGACATCGCGCCAAATCTTCTTGAATATGGACACTCAACATTGAAAACAAGCAAACCGAAATAAAGTACAATATTTTATATAGATTAACGGATCCACAAGGTATTTTTGTATATGACATGGTGTTCTCATATACTCTAATATTGTCACGACGTCAAAACAGAGGTCTTGCCGTAGAGATAGAGACACCGGAAGCAGGTCGGTTTTTTTAATAGAACGCACAAGCGAGTTCTTTTGTTTTTCATTGATTTCATAGTCCTTCATGGCACATGCACAACTGCCATCGTCTTTCTTGTTCAAGCACGTGACATTTGCCTCCCTCCGAAAGAGGCATATTCCCGATGTGCAACTTCGGCGCTTTACCAGGCATATGAAGTGGTCGCGCCAACACGGCAACCGGGAGCTAATTAACTCGATAAATACGGTTTCATACGCACGACGTGCACGACTTCGGGTAAATGCTTTTGGCGCTTAGAACTACAGTCAGTGCCGGGAACAACTTCGTAGTATACGTCGTTCAAGCGTCGCGTGACGCTGTATAGGCCAAGGTACCGTCTTAGTTGTTTTTCAGAGAGGCCACGTCGACGTATCGCAATCCATACCCAGGCCTTGTCGCCTGGTGTATAGCTAATGAACTTGTGTCGGGGGTTATATCATTGTGCATCTTGATGCTGTTGATCACAGATGCGCACGTACATGAGCTGTGTGGCTTCCTCGGCGCGTTGACTGAATTCTTCGGCGTCTACATGGATGTCGTCACACACATGCCAGCGTTGCCGTGACTTCGCGACCCCAGATCATACTGAAAGGTGTCATTCCAGTGGTTTCTTGTCGAGCGGTATTAGAGGCAAAAGGCACGTACGGCAATATCTAATCCCAGTTTTTTATGTTCCGTGTCAACGTACATGCTGATCATGTCTGTGAGGGTCCTATTGAAAGGCTCTGTCAGTTCATTTTCTGCGGACAATATGCAGCTGTTCTCCGGTGAGCTGTACCGCTGAGTCTGAGCACCGACTCCAAAAGCTCTGCGGTTAAGGCAGATCTTCTGTCTGTGATCACTGCTGTCGGAGCGCCATGCCGAAAAATGATGTTGCCGAAAAACGATGTTTTCGATGAAGAACTGAGCGGGTTCTGCTGCTGTGCCGTGCTGCATAGCTTTAGTCTCCGCATAATGGGAGAGGTAATCGGTGGCTACAATAATCCATCTGTTCCCTGTTGTGGAAGTTGGAAAGGGACCCAGGAAATCCATACCAATCTGGGTGAACGGCTTCGCTGGTGCTTATACTTGATGATATAGACCAGCTGGCTTGCTGGGAGGCGCCTTGCGTCTTTGGCAGTCGGGGCAAGTTCGCACATGATGGTTAACAGCAGCAGTTAACTTTGGCCAGTAGTACTTGTATCGTAGTCGGCACAATGTTCGGGTGTAGCCTAGATGACCAGAAGTTGCTTTATCATGGTACGCTTCCTTAATTTCTTTTCGAAGAGAGGCAGACACGACCAGCAAGTGCGGTTGCCAGTTGGTCAGATTTTTTTCTTATAGAGAACATCGTTTCGCAACCAAAAAGATGGCAGTCTTCTACCAAATAACCGTGGCACGTCTTTACGTCGTCCTTTTAAATATTCAATGAGCGGTAACAGCTCGTGGTCACGGCGCTGCTCTTGTGATATAGTGGCCGTGTTGACAACTCTCAAGAATGCTGCGATGTTTTCATCATTATGAGCGATAGTCTCCACTGGCGACCGTGAGAGACAGTCAGCATCGGTGTGCCTCTTCCCAGATTTATAGATGACGGTCATGTCTAATTCTTGAAGCCTTAGGCTCCAGTGCGCGAAACGGCCAGATGTATCTTTAAAGTTGGCGAGTTAGCACAATGAGTGATGGTCGATAACAACCTTGAAGGAGCGGCAATAAAAATATGGACGAAATTTGATGACCGCCCACACCGCGATGAGACACTCCTTCTCGGTAGTCGAGTAGTTCTCCTTCGTGCGAGAGAGAGTTCTGCTGGCGTAGGCAATTACTCTTTCACAGCCATCTTGCCACTGCACCAAAATGGCACCCAGACTTACATTGCTGGCGTCAGTGTAAAGTGCTCTAGGGGCTTCCTGATCGAAGTGCGCAAGGACTGGAGGTGTTCGCAGGCCTTGTCGTAGTTCATTGAATGCCATTTGCTCTTGTTCACCCTAAAAGAATGGGACGTCCTCACGTGTGAGAATTGTAAATGGCGCCACAATAGAGGAAAAGTGGAGGTGCTGGAGCCTACAACCTGATGCAGGGCAGTCTTGCTTGGGTCCGTTCACCTAGTCCAGAGACTCAGCCCCTCGTCACGACTCCGGTGCACCGATTCAGTAGGCGCCTACTAGGTCTAAGTCCGGAGTCCGCACCTTTTCCTCCTCTTTCCAGCGTGGCAGCTCCTACGACATCCACGGCTATCCTTCCATCGCAGACCACTCTTTCCTCGCATGTGACTCTTGAACATCTTCGCGTTCCTGAAGTTTTCCGTGGGGAAGAGTTTGAGGATGTCGAGGACTGGCTCGAACAGTTCGAACGGGTCGCTGTTTCCAACCACTGGAGCAAACAGCACAAACTTGGTCGTGCATATTTCGCACTGGAAAATAGCACTCGCACGTGGTACGAGAACCGCGGGGCTACATTCCAATATTGGGAAGATTTCCGTCGAAAGCTCTTCGCTACATTTTTGAACTCGGACCGACGGGACCGCACAGAGCAACTGGTTGAGGCCCACGTGCAAAACCCAAGGAAAAAGCCACCGTGTACCCAGAGGGTATGATCCGTCTGTTTCGACGAGCTGACCCTGACGTGCCCGAGGCAAAGAAGGTGCGTCACCTAATGCAGGGTGTTATTAAGGAACCAGTGTTTGTGGGCATCGGACGAAATCCACCTACAACAGTATATGGATTCATAAGATAGGCGACTGTCATCGAGTGCGCACTGCAACAACGTTGCCGACATTTTGACCGCCTGTCGAACCACACGGCAGTAAGTGCTGCAGCTCAGAACACTACCATATGCGAAAGTTCCCTGCGACAAATGATTAGGAAAATACTGCGTGAGGATCTTCGGGCCCTCTGCGTTCCCCCTACCCAGCACCTCCACCAGTGTCACGACGTCAAACAGAGGTCTTGCCGCAGAGATTGAGACACCAGAAGCAGGGCCGTCTTTTTATTAGAACACACAAGCGAGTTCTTCTTTTTCGTCCATTTCATATTCCTTCATGGCACATGCACTACTGCCAACGTCTTTCTTGAGCAAGCACGTGACAATATATTGCCCTGATTGCGTGTGCCATATTCATAGCAAGCGTCCCTGTGAAGATCTTTTATGAAAGTGGTGATGACTTACTTGTATGTATTACATGCAAAGTATTACGCGCAAAGCGACAAAATTCAACATCCTAAGTGTGCTCAGGTTGGAAAGCTATAGATTCCGTAATTCACCTGAAATCATTTTACTTCTGCGAAATTTTCCTGCACTGATGTACGTGGTGCATAGACTCCGTACTTCTAAATAGAAAAACGTGAAGAAACATTGATCTTATAACAAATTATTTTAAAATTTCTCATCCATTCTTTAGTTTCATGGACACAGCATCTAGTCAAGCGACTCACCATAATTGTGGCAGACTCTAGCAAAATACAAAAAAAGTACAGGTGTACTCTTCATGCTTAAGACTGTGCTCTTCAAATCTGTGGATGTCAAGCTTCAAGATATCATTTAGAGATGTGGCCTTCAGGCAGCAGCAGCCAGAAGAGCAAGGCACAAATTTTTTCAAGTTTCTTTTGTTTGGGAGTATACCTGAAATAAATAATCTGTTTTAAATGCACGTAATACAATCTTATGCCCATAAAAACACTATCATACAGTATGGTCATGCTTACACCAACGTACGCCTTCTTTATGCATTGATTCTCTCGGAAGCTAAATCTGACTAATGATTGTTGCAGCATATACTAATGTACAATATCTCAGAGGGTGAGATCACTGTCCAAAACAATTGAAAAGCAATACTATCAATTGTTTGTTTTAAAAGAAAATATTGTTACACAACAAATACATACCTATGGCGTATTCATTACACATATTCGGCAAGTATATTTTGTGGACGCTTGTCCCACTTTATGTTACACTTTGAATCTCGTCAGAAGTGAGAGGCATATGAATATTCCGCAGCACTGCCAGTTTTTTTTATTTGAGTCATTTTTTGTTTCTGGAATATGCCTACACACTTCTTGTTATTATATATTTGCCTCAAGTAAGAAAAGAAGCCACCAGGTAAAGAAAGGGCATAATTCACTATAAATGGGGTTGTATATCGTGCCTAATCCTCTGTATCTGTACGTAATGCTTCCTTTTACACGTAAGTCTCACTCACATTAGTTTGTAGAACACTATTACGTGCTATAGTTAGAAATGTTTGCTCACATAGGCACACGGATGTCTAGGTACGTGCCAGCACATTATAACGTTGTTGCTGCTATGACAATTGCTTGAGTATTTTTTTTTAAATTTCAACGAGAAAGCATTCCTGTAGTAAGCATAGCTTTGCTGAAATATGTGTGCTTAGTCACTCTTGTCAGACGTTCCACTCTTCTGGTCTTTTTCTCAAAGTTTTCATATATATTGTTACTGACATAAAGTTGCCGTAGTGTGGACATATTTTCCTTTGTGCCGAATGACAACGTGCTTGCCTTTTGTGCTATTTGGCAGTGTTGTACGCAAGCAAGTATTGATGGCATTATCTAGAGCAGCATGACCATTGCCTTGCAATGCTATAGCTTCATGGATGCACTCGCATCTACAGGGTAAAACTGAATGTTCTATATTATTTTCAGAGCGAAGCTCTTAAGCTGTCATTTCTGCATTGAGCAGTGTCACCGTTGGTGTTGTCGCCGTCGATGTAACCGATAAAGCGAACGAGGACGAAAAAGATAGAACACGAAGTCCGTATATTTCATAGGCCAATAGCCTCTAACTTCACTTTCTTTCTTCCTCTATCAAGCACGCCCATCTCTCAGTCGGGGCCCCTACTTATGCAGGGACGGTACTTGCACTGCATCTGGCTTTGCTTGTCTTAAATGTGCTGTCCACATTTCACTTGATTCGGGGTGCCTGAACTGCACTGCATGGTGTTTGTAGCGCTCGGGCGCTGAAAGTTTCTCAGGCGGCATGTGACGTTTGTTACATTGCTACAACCACGGAGAGCGAGAACCTCAAACCATAGTGGGGTTGCTCCTACACCAAGCAGCGCTCAGAGTTTGCCTTAAGGACGATCGTGATCTTCGGTGTGTTTTTTTTCATATGTAAAACATCTAGTCAGGTATTGACGTCAGAAGTGAACAAGTGCGATGGGTGCATGGGTCCCTGGTGGCTCTGAAGACTACAATATACCCGCGAAGCATACGGAACGCCACACTTCTTCTTTCTTCTCAATTAGGACAGCGTGTTTTGGGAAAGACAGCTCCCACGCAAAATACACAAATCATATGTCATAGGCACTGCTCCGAAAGCCACCGAATAAGGACTGCGATTCCGGTTTACCATGCATGGAAACAGAAACGCCATCCCTTAAGACTCGAGGGCGAAAGGCGTATTCTTCCTATTTTGTCTCGGTCATTTGTCATTTGAATAATTTGAATTTGTCATTTGAATTTGTCATTTGAATTTGCCAGACAATTGATCCATGTCTGGATCATTTTGTCTGGATTGTAGTTAGGCAAAGGTTTTACTGATCTTGGGTTATGCGCCAAACAAGGGTGGTGGCTGACAATTGCTTTGACCTCTCTTGTTTTTTAACACTTTTAACACCCTTCTTGGTCTGACGTATCAGACCTTCGGCAACAAAAGTGATAACGGGCGTCGGGAAGCCGGCTACCTGAAGGCGACACACCTGTTCGTAAAAGCTTTGTTCCGCACGGTGCCTACACGACTTCAGGATCGCAGCCCCGCGGCTAGACGTGGTGATGCCCTTCATCACTAATTTTGAATGACCGGACTTGTAGTTAGCCAAAGGTTTTACTGATCTTGGGTTATGTGCCAAACAAGGGTGGTGGCTGACAATTGCTTTGACCTCTCTTGTTTTTTAACACTTTTAACACCCTTCTTGGTCTGACGTATCAGACCTTCGGCAACAAAAGTGATAACGGGCGTCGGGAAGCCGGCTACCTGAAGGCGACACACCTGTTCGTAAAAGCTTTGTTCCGCACGGTGCCTACACGACTTCAGGATCGCAGCCCCGCGGCTAGACGTGGTGATGCCCTTCTTCCCTAATTTTGAATAACCGGACTTGTAAATAGGCAAAGGTTTTACTGATCTTGGGTTATGCGCCAAACAAGGGTGGTGGCTGACAATTGCTTTGACCTCTCTTGTTTTTTACCACTTTCAACACCCTTCTTGATCTGACGTATCAGACCTTCGCAAACAAAAGTGATAACGGGCGTCGGGAAGCCGGCTACCTGAAGGCGACACACCTGTTCGTAGAAGCTTTGTTCCGCACGGTGCCTACATGACTTCAGGATCGCAGCCCTGAGGCTAGACGTGGTGATGCCCTTCTTCACTAATTTTGAATGACCGGGCTTGTAGTTAGGCAAATGTTTTACTGATCTTGGGTTATTTGCCAAAGAAGGGCGGTGGCTGACAATTGCTTTGATCTCTCTTGTTTTTTAACACTTTTAACACCCTTCTTGATCTGACGTATCAGACCTTCGCAAACAAAAGTGATAACGGGCGTCGGGAAGCCGGCTACCTGAAGGCGACACACCTGTTCGTAGAAGCTTTGTTCCGCACGGTGCCTACATGACTTCAGGATCGCAGCCCTGAGGCTAGACGTGGTGATGCCCTTCTTCACTAATTTTGAATGACCGGACTTGTAGTTAGGCAAAGGTTTTACTGATCTTGGGTTATGCGCCAAACAAGGGCGATGGCTGACAATTGCTTTGACCTCTCTTGTTGTTTAACACTTTAAACACCCTTCTTGATCTGACGTATCAGACCTTCGCAAACAAAAGTGATAACGAGCGTCGGGAAGCCGGCTACCTGAAGGCGACACACCTGTTCGTAGAAGCTTTGTTCCGCACGGTGCCTACATGACTTCAGGATCGCAGCCCTGAGGCTAGACGTGGTGGTGCCCTTCTTCACTAATTTTGAATGACCGGACTTGTAGTTAGGCAAAGGTTTTACTGATCTTGGGTTATTTGCCAAAGAAGGGCGGTGGCTGACCATTGCTTTGATCTCTCTTGTTTTTTAACACTTTTAACGTCCTTCTTGATCTGACGTATCAGACCTTCGCAAACAATAGTGATAACGGGCGTCGGGAAGCCGGCTACCTGAAGCCGACACACCTGTTCGTAGAAGCTTTGTTCCGCCCGGTGCCTACACGACTTCAGGATCACAGCCCCGAGGCTATACGTGGTGATGCCCTTCTTCACAAATGTTGAATGTCCGGACTTGTAGTTAGGCAAAGGTTTTACTGATCTTGGGTTATGCGCCAAACAAGGGCGGTGGCTGACAATTGCTTTGACCTCTCTTGTTTTTTAACACTTTTAACACCCTTCTTGATCTCACGTATGAGACCTTCGCAAACAAAAGTGATAAAGGGCGTCGGGAAGCCGGCTACCTGAAGGCGACACACCTGTTCGTAGAAGCTTTGTTCCGCCCGGTGCCTACACGACTTCAGGATCGCAGCCCCGAGGCTAGACGTGGTGTTGCCCTTCTTCACTAATTTTGAATGACCGGACCTATAATTAGGCAAATGTTTTACTGATCTTGGGTTATGCACCAAACAACGGCGGTGGCTGACAAAAGTTATATTTATGTCTAGGAGTTGTAAGGCATGCTGTGAAGGCATTTCGCTGGTCAATTTTAGCCCCATTCCCGTTTCTTGAAAGATTGGCTGAGCCTTTTCAAAATTCATGCGCTCCCTATTTTTAAGCACTGCTATTAAGTAAGAATCCACGTAACGCGCGACACGAACCACCTTCCCCTTTAACTTGTTTTCTAGTCTGGAATCAATTTCCCGAGAAAGATGTCGCTGAGAACTGGGGCCACGACCCAATACAGACAACCGCTTTTTGAATCATCATTTTCCCTTCCCAAAATATGAAGGTTGATTGCAAACGATACATCAATAACTCTTGAAAGGTTTCCACCTTCTAATCACAGTTGTTTTGGAAATTATGCTCGACGTTGTCCTCCGTAATGCATTCTTTAACAGATTTCATTAGCTCCCGCTGTGGAAGGGAATGATATAAATCCACTACGTTTACACTGAATGCCGTGCATCCGTCAAACTAAGCAGAACGCAATTCTACAACGATTATTGCGAGTTACTTTAATGAATAAATCTTTCCCTTTTAGTTTTTATAGATGCTTCTGCAGAAAAGTTGAAATGATCAATTGCCATGTGCCTCTTTCGGAAACAACAGTGCGAAAAGGCTGCTCTGGTTTGTGGGTCTTTATTGAAAAGAAAGGTTCAAGTTGTAACCCCTGAGCCTTCGTTACAATTCTAGACTGGGTTTCTTGGTTCATTTCCTACAAGAGGCTCTTCGCCGTGTTCTTAACTTTTTTAGGCTCACCTTTCACTATCCGGAAGTTTTTTATAACAGCAACTGAAGCGTTTAAAGAGAACTGTCCATCAGTCAACAGTACAAAAAAAAACCCTTTCTTAGCCGCGGTAAACAACATCAACTTTTTTTTTACTTCAAGGACTCAGCAAGAGGTAGTAACCGTATGCTATTCTTTTGTGTTTCTTTTTGACTACGCATAATGACATCTGCACACTCAGACACACACCTTGTCCTCCCATCCTCCGTAGCATGCTTAGAAACAGTCCTCGCTAGGGCGAGGAGCTCAATGGCGCTGAGCCTCGGTTCCGCGCAGAACTTAGGGCCGAGCTTGAGTGCCTCTAGGTGCTCTCCCGGTATCGTATATTGAACAAAAAGCATGATAAAAAGAGCTCTAGCCAAAATAAGTGCGGTGTAAAACACAGGGACGCCTCACTACTCTACTTACTGGGGGTGCTGTACAGAATTTCCTTAACATGCGGACGGGTTTATATTGGGCAAACAGGGCGTTGGCTCTGTGTACGACGAAAAGAACACACCGGAACCTTCAAAACCAGCGCGTACGCGAATTTGCCTTCGCACTGCCACACGTGTGGATGCAGGCCCTTGTTCAATTAAAAAGTAGTGGTCTTCAAACACAGCGATCAGATCACAAGAGAACTAATGAAAGCATTCCATATCAAAAAAGAAGGGGAGTCCTGCGTTAGTCAGACATCAATATCTTTGCATGAAAAAGAAGAAATCCTAATCAGTAGCATGTCTGTTTGAATGAAATATGTCACACCTGTGCAGTTACCCGTGGCGTGAAATTAATAATGACGTCGACATGGTCCTTCGCCGGCACCTCTGCGCATGTTCTTGTGTGTTTTTATCTTATGTGTTCAGATAATTTGTATAATTCAATAAATTCTTCAGTTGAGAGTCAGTGCTTGTTTGTGTCTCTTCTATTCGTCCCGTGAGTTTGTGCGCTGTTACTGCCCATAATAAGCTGTCGGTATACAGTAGTCTGGTGAAGTCACTTGGTAAAAGAAAAGGATTACATTGTGCAAAAAGTTTGATGGAATCGCAAAGGCCGCACTGGTTGTCCCGCTTTGACTTACATCCATTTTTTCGTGCTGTATTTTTTGGAAAATGCTGCACCAGCTTGCTCAAACAAAAGCACTGCCATGATTGTTTGAATATTTTGAGTGGTAATGATCTTTGATGAATGTAGCGAGTTGGGCTTGTTGGTACATAATTCTGGCACACAATACAGCTCGAAACACACACAGTGGATGGAACACAAATGACGATGTCGAGCACTTATATTCAACATATGTCAATGGAAAATTGCACGCGTATTTTATTTTATTGCGATAGCAAAGATAGGGACATCCTCAACGAAGTTCGCCGTCTCCGCCGCCATCAATCACGTAGAGGTATATATATATATATATATATATATATATATATATATATATATATATATATATATATATATATATATATATATATATATATATATATATATATACTTATATTATATATATGACGCATGAAGGTAGCGATGGTTGGTAGAAGCCGAAGAGGAAGTGCTTTTACAATAAACATGGCGTATGAGCCAGGCCACGTCTCCCATTCATCATAGCGTCACACGAGTCGACAGGATGGAGACCTGCCTGCCACTTCATCAGTCACTCATCATCGACGCAGTTCCCCAGAAGACGCCCTGACCGTACATTGACTACCGAATCATCGCTTAGGAGGACAATGACCAGCCCCATGACAGAACCATTGGCTGACCTCGACATCCCCAAGTACACCGGATCAGCGTACGACGGACCCGTAGAGGACAAACTTCAGCGACTACGTCACCGGTGAGGCATTCAAATTTTGCCTAACTCACATATTCCAGAACGACGAATCATGGCAAAAATTAAAGAGGAGATGATTACCCCTTTTAATGACTCTTACCAAGACTTACTCATTGCTAACCATCTAGAGACAACTGCACACTATCCTCAATTTCCTAAGCAGTCATCAAGCATTCGAAAGTCCAGCGCGAATCGACAAGTGCCTCAAGACAAAGTGGCACATGCGTTTACTTACAGAAGACCATTCGTATATTGGGAAAAACCCAACCGTCAAGTGCAGCTCCCTTGTGCACGAAAGTCGGCCTTTCCGAAGTCGTGGCATCAACATACGACACGAGACGTCGCTCACCCTACCGATGCCTTGCATGCTTCGTCTCGCATACATGGTCCACCACCTGGTTTTCTACGACGCAGCTCTTCAAAGGCTCCTAACGGTCACTGTTCATGTCATAAGGACGCCTTGTTCATGGTAGACCAGCTGACACATAGGGAAAATACCAAACAACACCAAGATGACTCAAAGAGTGGAAATCAGTCTCCACGCATTGGAGCAGCTTACTCCCCATCTCGCAGACTTGGCCCGCATCCTGGTTTTACATCACTTCGCTGTTTCATTGCTCACAACACTCATCTCACGCCTCACTCGCCCACTACGGTTGGGATAGAGCTGCGGAACTCCGAATATACTCAGCCAAGCCTTGGACCAACAATCCTCATTCATGCATCAGAACAGCTTATCTCCCAAGCTGTGGACACAGAGAAACAGCCCCAAGTAAAATCTGACCAAACCAATCCTCTCGCAGTGTCGCCGTCGAGTTCCCAGCCACCTGGGAGCCCAATCGACACAGGAGGTTCGGAACGATCAACTTTCAAGCACTTCCCTGTGCCATGAACGTCCATTAAGAATGTCGTTGCAAGAGCCTCAGCAGATTTTTCTTTCAATTCTGGCACACTATCTCCACTGCCTGACAAGAATCTTGACACCCTAACAACTATCGACTATTTACTGATCAAATCACCATGCAAAGAAAAGCATACAAATGCTCCTGAAAGATGCCCATCTGATCAACTTTCACAAAAAGACGAGCACTTTCAGCAAAGGAAACTCCACAAACTCCAGGAACTACAACGGACACACCAACAAGGACGACGACGCAAAGCAAGCGTCTTAAAACACCTTCAAGAAGCGAGGCATCTTCGCATAAGGGATCGGCGCCAGAAACGCATTTGGCACAAAATATCAAGACTGCGCCTAAGATTACAGCTCCGAAACCTCAGGATACACCGAACAAGACGAGAAGTCACCAGTTCCACCACGCAAGGATTCAGACACCATCCCGTTAGTTTACAACAACGAGCACGCACGCCGCAAAGACAGTGACGCCGAAGACCGATCTACTGCAACGCTTTCAAACAGCGTCCACTCTTCGCAATAATGCCAGATATTTCATCAGTCTCCACGTTCAAAGCATTCTTGTGTTATCCAGGACGCAACCATCAGACTCGCCCGCCAGATCTCTTATTGATATCACCGGACTGCCACACTCTCCCTTCGAGTCTTAGCCACGAAGAAGACAACACGTGCATTTTAAAATTTGTGAGACTACCTCTTTATTTTGACATTGGTGACTTCCAAACCACTCCTTGTTTACTTTTTCTTGTTTGTAAGTTGGAACTCATGCTTTCTTTCGGGGGGAGGGGGAATCATGTGAAGTATGAAGGTAGCGATGGTTGGTAGAAGCCGAGGAGGAAGAAGTGCTTTTAGAATAAACATGGCGTATGAGCCAAGCCACGTCTCCCATTCATCCTAGCGTCATATATATATATATATAAACTTCGAGAATAGTGCAGTATAGGAAACAAAACAATAAAATATTTATTTAATCCTAACAGTTTCGGCTGGTGGACCAGCCTTCTTCGGAGGATTTTCACTTACATCCTCCGAAGAAGGCTGGTCCACCAGCCGAAACTGGTAGGATTAAATAAATATTTTATTGTTTTGTTTCCTATACTGCACTATTCTCGAAGTTTATAACTTTTATTACGGTAGCCGGAAGAAACTCTGATCATCTATTTCATCTATATATATATATATATATATAGGGAAAATAAGTACACGCCTTTAAAAAATGTTTACAGGTGACGTTTCGATCGGAGACCGATCTTCATCAGACATCGATGAAGATTAGTCTCCGATGAAAACGTCACCAATAAACAGTTTTTTAGAGGCGTATACATATTTGGCCTTGATTCTACGGCAACCGAAGCAAGACTCTTTATAATCTACTATATATATATACATACATACACACGCACATATATATATATACATATATACATATATATCTATATATATATATATATATATATATAATGTGTGTATTCTGACGAAGGCCGTGCCAAGCCGAAACATTAGCAAAGACAATTTCTTTTTCAAATTTGCTATCTGCAAGTTCATTCAATATAGAAAATACCCGGACTTGTCGTGCCTTCTCTTCAATATATATATATATATATATATATATATATAAATATTTATATATAATAAGGAAAAGAAGTGTATACCTAAGGGCTCGTTTTTCCGTGTTTTAACACAATATGAGATCTAACAGACAGTAATGCCAAGGAATGTACAGGGGAAGTTATTAGAACCAATGGAATGTAAATAAGAAGAAAGAAAAGTGGATGAAAAAATAACCAGCCGTGAGTAGGAGCCAGCAAGAACAGGAACCAGCCGTGAGCTGCTCACGGCTGGTTATTTTTTCATCCACTTTTCTTTCTTCTTATTTACATTCCATTGTTTCTAATAACTTCCCCTGTACATTCCTTGACTTCACTGTCTGTTAGAACTCATATATATATATATATATATATATATATATATATATATATATATATATATATATATATATATAGCTTACCTACAACTAGTGGTAACCAGACACGCGGTGCCTCCGCGCATGAGCGGACTAGTGAAGGAAGTAAGGATGAATCTATACCCAGCGGACCAGTCCTTGAATCCTGTCGAAATAATTGCCCCTCGGAGAACGGCTCGTAGGCTTGCCAACTACCGGGCGTCCATCGTTCTCCTTCACAATCTACTACGAAGTCAACCTCAGACGATCACGTTCAGCCGATTCTAGGGTTGTCGAAATCGCCCGTGACGTGCAACAATCACTTGCCTCGAGCATCGGACAACCAGCTACCCTCTAGCCAGCCCAACGACACGATTCCTGCAGTAATACAGTCGACGACGGACAATGCGCTTTCGAACCCGCCATGTCTACAACAGCCGATGCCTACTACGTCCAAAACTGTCAGTGTTTCGACTTCTGGTGCCCCTACTGCTCAAGCCTCCTGCTGCTTACTGCGAACTCATCGCACCGATGGCCCTCTAAAAAGCAAGGCCCAGTGACTACCATCTAATCGTCGGAGTGGCTATGAAAAGAGAAAAGAAGAGAAAAGCGAGCCCCGTTATTGTCTGCTTCAAAGAGCGACACCGCCACAGTAGCTCACGAGGGATGGGGGTGAGGAGGGATAAAAAGGATAGGAGTAAAGATGTGGGAAAGCCGAAGAAGGAGAAGAGAAGAAGAGACGTGTGGTAAGCCACAGCGAGCGAGGACAAATCGAGGGGATAGAAGAGATAGGAAAGATGGAGCACGGTCACTGGAGTCCGAGGACGGGGCGCACCTGCGAGAGCTCCTTTCGGCGTCGGTGGATGGCGTAGAACAAGTCCAGTAAATCAGAGCTGCACTGTCGTCGGAGGTGGAAGGTCGTCGGTGGCAGGAGATGACGTAGGGCGAGTCCAGTCGGCCAGAGCCACGCTGACGCGGGAGATCGCAAGCGCGCGGAGCGCGCGAGCGCACGACCGGTCAACTCGAAATCCAGCAAGCGAGTCCCATCTAATCGTCCTTGTAAAGATTCTTCCGACTACTCTGTATCTAGAATATTCTTAAAAATTCGCAAAGTGATAGAAAAGCGGATACGGTGCGAATTGCATATCTCTACGTTAAAACTTATTTAGAAGCTAGCATTGTGCCTAGAGGCCTCCGCATTGTCATAAAACCCGCCACAGCTAGCATGTCTGATTTTGAGGTTTTCGCGTGGAACGAGGTGCTCTCGAGAGCTACTTTTGATTTGGTGCGCATTGTCATTCGGCATTACGAAACATCACTCAAAGCCATTCGTAACCAAGAAAGCCAATTACTTTCTCATCATAAACTCGCCATCCATGAATGCGCGCTGCTGGCAGCATACCGCCGAAAAAAATCAGATGAAGTATATGCAGCTAAAATAAAGAAGCTTGTCAGGGACAAAGTTATTACGCCTTATACTCCCCCGATAAGGTATACCGCTAAAATTTCTTCGAAATCGATTAACTACAGACCTCTAGGTGACCTCCTGTCATCAGCTAACGTAGTCGACCTGTTTTCGTATGGACTTTCCGCTGATGAAATTTCGCTCTTGTCACGAGGACTCAATTTTTGCCCAGTGACAGGAGGTTTTAGTGAATTCCAGCTGATGAAAGATTTGCCAGAAATTCAGGACTGAGAGAATACTTCCTTGACAAAAGCCCTGCTAATGCGCCTACCTCTATTTTGCCATCTTACAAACATTGGACCCCCCCTACCCAACGAAATAACTTCCTAGACCTCTATATCTCTGCCGTTCAACGCGATGTGCTACATATTTACCGCAAACAGGTTCCGTTTAAGAGAAACCTTTCAATCAACGAAACCGCAGCAATGCAGCAACTGAAAGGTCTTGGTGGTATCATAATTGAACGAGCTGATAAAGGCGGAGCTGTGGTACTACTAAACAAACACGATTATGACAGCGAAGCTTCCAGACAGCTTTCCAACAGCACTTTTTACAGGCGGCTAGACGAAGACCCCACTGAGCAGCTCAAATCTATCGTTATACGCATGCTAACTAACCTCATTGAAAAGCGAAAAATTCCCAATTCCGCTCTGCATAGCCCCGTTCCAATGAGTCCAGTCGCGGGGCGCTTTTACCTCCTGCCAAAAGTACATAACTCAGGAAACCCTGGTCGACCCATCGTTTCCGGCATTGGTACAGTTACGGAACTGGTCTCCCAATTTGTAGATACAGTAATTAACCGAATTCCGTCTTCTTTTCCATCGTACATCAAAGACACAAACCACTTCTTGTCCGACATCGTTGACCTCTCTGTCCCCCCTGATTCACTCCTGGTTACCCTTGACGTAGCGTCCCTATATACGAACATTCCCCATGCAGATGGAATACGAGCAGTACTTCACTCATACGAGTCTGTCTGTGACAAAATAATTGACAGCTCGACTTTGATGTCTTGGAATCAAACAACTTTGAATTTGACGGCACTCATTACCTCCTAGTTAATGGCACCTCGATGGGCACACCCATAGGCCCTAGTTATGCCAATATTTTCATGGGCATACTCGAAAACAAATTTCTGGCAAGCCGTTCACTTAAATTAGTGTACTACAAAAGGTACATTGACGATATATTGATGATTTGGCAGCACGGTGAACCTAATTTGTTATCGTTCATTCATGATTTTAACAACACTCATCCATTCATTTCATTCTCTCATACCTACTCAGGACGAGCTATCAACATTCTTGACGTAACAGTGACAATGTGTGACGGCAAGCTTGCCACTAAAGTTTACAGAAAACCAACTGATACTCAACAGTACCTTCATTTTAATAGCAACCATGTCAAGCACTCTAAAACCAGCACACCCTATAGCCAGGCCTTCGTTTTTAAAGAATATGCTCCCAAGAAACTGATTTTAATTCCAATTGTGCGCAGCTTCAGAACGCTTTATCAAAACAGAAATACCCTTCCAAGATTATAGATGACGCCATAAAAAGGGCAAGTAACCAGGACCGCAAAACGCTTTAAAGCACCAAGAATAAACAGCCGGTCTTTTCCTGCACTAACCTTGTTCTAACATTTTCCGCGCCTGTGCAACACGTAAATGCCATTTTAAGAAAGCACCATAACATACTTTTAAAAGAGAACGACTTAAATCAATTTTCCCAGAACCACCAAGTGTGACGTACAGAAGAGCGCAAAATCTGCGTGACCTACTCATGTCGTCAAAAAGCGTACGCAGTAAACCTACTGGCTGCCGTCCTTGCAACAAACCTCGTTGCAAAGTCTGCCAGCATATGACCACTTCACTTACCGCAAACAGCACCGCATCTAAGTTCAGCGTGAAAATAAATGGTGACTATAACTGCGACACGCGTAATGTAGTTTACCTCCTGGAATGCTTGATCAGTGGAATGCAGTACGTAGGCGAAACCGAAACACCCTTCTGATATCGGTTTAACAATCACAAAGCTCATATCTCTTCACTTCCTCACCTTCCAATATCAAAGCATGCTAACGCAATTGGCCACTCATTTGACCACATTAGAGCCACAATTCTGGAGTTTGGCTTCCGAACGCATCATGACAGGGAAGTGCGCGAATAATTTGTCATCTTTAAGTTCAATACAATCGCAGGTGGTTTAAATGAGAGTACGGGAAAACTTAGCGTCTTGCATAACTGACCGTTGTAGATGTTATTGCTTGTACCAGCTGTAATCCTTGTGCACGTGTCGTGACTTGTTAATTGATTGCTTATAAGTAGGATGTGATACAGGGGCCCCCATATAGATTTCATGTCTGATTGTTGTACTTGTTTTTATGATGTTTGCACTCACGTGATCATTGCAAGCGAAACGTATGCGCTTATATGCTGTTGCACCACTGTTACATCTGTTATTCTGACAAAGGCCGGTCCCACGGCCGAAACGTAACTGGTTTTCGACGTGTGTCTTCTTTTTATTCATATATATATATATATATATATATATATATATATATATATATATATATATATATATATATATATATATATATATATATATACACGCACAAGTAGCCTTATTATGGTCTTCTACTGTGGCCGCGCCGCAGACAGAAATCTTGGTTACTTAGCAAGCGCCTGTTTACTACAATTATTACTTCTCCTAAACATGCTAGCAATAATTGCTTCGTAAAACATTGAAATATGTTGCTATCGCATCCATTACAATAGCCCTTTTGGCGAAAATGTGACTTTTTTATACTGTGCGAAGCAGACATCATCAACTGCATATATCAGCAAGTTGTGGGGATGGCACGCTTACACAAAGCTCCCCCAGATAGGAAGATAGGAAATGCGTTATGTTTCTGTAATGTCATGGATGATTCGAGTTTCGCTCTTCTTAATGACAAAAGTGTTGTTAGGTCAGGACAGCAATCTTGACGGGTATAGAATGGCTACCAAAAAGCCTTTTAAAATCCTTTCCTTTACGCACGTTTTTTTTACAATAGCTGCAATATCCTTTAGGCCGTTGTTGACACATCTCTCGATTTGGCCAGCGTGTACACTTTTCCACACTTATGAACACTTTCCACGCAATCAGCATTACGGTTTTGGTGCTGGGAATATCTCAGCACCAAAAAGGCCGTCTAAACTCTGCAGAACGACGGAACCGGGGAAAGGACGCTACAGGTATGTGGCACAAGGCCCTTTGTTAATTGCGCGAAAAGGGTCTTGTTGAGTGTAGAAAAGTATACGTTGGTGAAACGAGAAATACATTAACGACGGGCTAAGGGAGCATGCAGCTGATTCAAAAAGCATGAGTAAAGAAAGGAATTTTTAATGTTTTCTTGACAGCCATTTTAAAATCTGTCAGAGTTGCTCTCTCGATCTAACGAATACTACCATCATTAAAAAGACCAAAAAGCAAAACACGCTTGATGTCACAGAAGCGGAACGCATTCCCTATCCGGGGAGGGCTGTACAAGCACGGTTTCTCGACAGCCTACCGATACAGAGACGGCGTATATATGTACGCATGTGCGGTGAATGTCGTCGGTTTCGGGCAGTATAAGTACACGTGCAGTTTTTCAATAAAAGTTGTTGAAAGTTCAGTGCTCGTCATAGTCCCTTGTGTTCTTTCTGTTAAGTATGTTTTCAGCTGCGGTGTGCCAGAAGCGAGCGTCCTTGAGCTCACTTAGTTTCTAAAACGGCTATATTTGTCACCGGTAAAGCGCACTTTCTCAACTTTGCATAGAAATCACGAGTCAAGGAGAAAGAATGAAAGAAACCTTCGATTTCTGAATGCTACAAGAAATCCTTACTATTATTCTCAGGCACTGCGCCATGCTCCCGACCGGGTTGCAGAAATTAGGTGTCTTTTCTTATCTTCTAACCACTACCACCACCACTATTATTCATACTGAGTCTTAATACATCACGCAGTCTTAAGCTATTGGAGCTGACCAGTATGAACGTATTAGAGGCTGATAAAAAAATAAACTTAAGTCATGTACTGTTACCGACGTACGCTCACCCCGTGGAAATAGGCAGCCGTCCTCAAGAACTCTTGACATGCTGGCCTCCTTCTGTTGAACAAAAAAAGAACGCAGAAACTTACGGTTCTTCAAATGGCGTCCTGATCGAAAGGAAGTTCTAAGGCAACCTTATCAGAAACCTGGGTAAAACGGCAAAGTGTTTTACATAAACACATGATTATTACAAATAACAAGGACGTGTTCGAAGTCTGTAAAAGACTACAAAATAAATTCTGAGACTATTTGACAGAATCATGTCTTGTAATGGTGCAAGTAGTACTGAGAGGTCGGGATTACAGGATACTTTAAATCATAAAAAGAAGAAGCAAGAAGCAACTAAAGCATACTAACATGTAACATTTCTCCTATTTGAAGATACAGTCGTGACTCGTGAGTAATGTAAGAAGGAACAAGAAATTCGAGTTTGAAAGGGCAAAAAAGCAATGAAAAATTTATGTCAGAGCGAAAGCTCAATGTATGACAATGCCTAATCTAGCAATATTATCAATAGCAGCGCATTACTTACCAATAAATTAAGCTGAGCGTATGACACGACGTGCGCAACAAGTGGAGCGTTTGCGAAATGATTTCGATGATGTGAGAGCGTCGGACTACAATTATTTATTAGAAATCAAACAAGCTCCAATAAAAAAAGAACTTTCCGTGGATCAAGAGCCGTAATAAAATGCTTTTTGTCCGTTTCCGTTATAGATGGCGTTACTATGGGTAATGGCGCGAATGGTTCAAAAATTGGTTAAAGTGGTTAGGCTTGGCATCTGCCGCGATATACCGGGGCCCAGTTGAACCAAGCTAGCACTACCATGGCCTCCGAGATTGCGGAAAATTGTTCAATGGTCATCGCTGCTATGTAGCTTGTGCTACTTTCGCTCTGCTGCTACTGATGTCTGCGGCTGCGTAGTGAAGATGGGTAACGTTGGGCACGGAAACAGTGACCTATAAGAGACCGCTTTCGCACGGGTGATTTGAAGTGCGCTAACGCGATGCGGACAATCAAACCGTGACTTTATTTCAAATAAGCACTTTCTTGGCACAAAACTAGCACGACGAGGGTTATAGACCACTATTTGAACAATCAACGCCGGCTATTAGCATTCCTTCAAACGGAGACATAGGTCCCCAGAAAAACATCAATTGAGACAAAACAGCCTACGGTTTAACATGAAGATTTCAAATTAGGAGAAACTTTTCAAGCATGAGGTGCCCGCCAAATATACGATTACTTGTTATGTAGCAATATAATTGCGACGTATTGTGCTTTAAAATATACATTTCTGATTTAGCATTTATTGCCATGATCACTTTGGCGCATTCCAGCTGCATTAGCGCTTGTGACCTGTCAAAGGTAATTTCAGTGTCGCCTCTCATAGTGCTCAAGACTACGCATCTGTGTACATGGTTCTTTTTTTTTTTGCTTTTTGGCCACCTCCGTAGGTTCGTGTATCCCGATGCTGAGAGTCGAACCACCGTTTCGAACTTAAAAGCGGAACGATGTAAAACTGAGCTATATACATCACGGTGGCGCGCCCTGCGTGGCGTTGCTAACCTATAGCACATTTATGCTGTGTGTCCCACCGGCATTTGTATACTTTTGCGCACATTTACCTTAAGTTAAACAGTTCAGTGTCCGCTGCCGGAGGTGAATCTTTCGAGCGTTCGCATGCCGCTGCGGTGCTGTCAAGCTACATTGCAGTTATGCTATCAATCACAGTCGAACCCACTTATATCACCAGTGAAGTGCCCCGAAAATTTTATTGTTATAACTGATCAGTGTTATAAGAGGGTTGCACGAAAAAAATCACAGCGTATCCACGGAGTGAATGATGATGAGTGGGGAGAAGTGTCCGTCTGTCCATCTGTCCACGTTTCCATGTGTTCGTCCGTCCTTGCATGCGTCCATGCGTTCGATCGCGTTCGAGAACGCAGAAGGCGCCCGTGTAACACCGACGAGGCACGAGCTAAGGAAGCCGAGCGCAAGCGTCTTCAACGCACCCGCCGCTGTGCTTCGTCCACGTTCCACCAACAATCCGCCACACATGACGACAACCCAGGAGACAGAGAGGCACTCGTTCTCCGCGTACCCAGGCACAGCCCGCGCAGCAGCCAATCGGAGAGTAGCGGTACAGTGCCATTAAGAATGCCCCAATTCAACTGCGGTTTGTATCTACTTCTATGAGACAGCGCCGTTTATTATACTGTTCGGGAAATATTGGCTTCTCTTTCTCGTCTCTTCTTCTCTCAGTTACAGGTGACGCATGACAAGGCCAGACTAAGAGGAGCTTACCCCTAAAAAATGCAACAGAGGGGATGATATGCTGTTGAAATAAAAACATAACTATCGCTTGGGCTTCCTTGTTAGTCCTTTTGATAGCATCTACTGAGGCACTACGTACGAATAGCGGGGCGTTTGCTAGCGTTTGCCATGGATAAAGAGAGCAGAATTTCTGCTCAGTGGCACAAAAGAGCGCAGATCCTCAACTCATCGAATCGCAATATAGTCACCTGGCAATCAGCGGTTGAGAAGAGCGAACAGAAGAAGGCCAAACATACTGTGGAGACACCGAAAAAAAAGGGAGGAACGTCTAACAAAGCGGCGTCGCCATGCAGAAGGCTGGTTGACTGATAATACGGTGAAACTCCGTGAAAGTGCTAGTCCGACTCGGTACTTGAATACGAGCTTCGTAAACAGTTCGTTTAGATATGTGTGCGACGAATGGACAGCCTCTGCTACAAGAAAGGCTTGGCGCCGGTAATTAGTTCCTTGCGTGAAACGTTCAGCTTAGCCGACGCCCCCTTAGCTCACGCTATGTATAACCTGGCGTATCCGAACGAAGTCACTGCGCCTGTACGTTTCATTACGCCGTTTCGTGCAACCGTTTAAGCGCTTAACGGTGGTAGAACATATAGCCAAGCGTGTTATTTTGACGTGTGTGTAGTTAACCAGCCAATACAATTTTCCGCGCTTGGTGGCGACCACGCCTCAATGTTTCTGGAGCTTCCAGATTGCTTAGGATGATTTCCTTAAGATTGCATGCAGGACGTGAATAGTCTAGTTTTCCTCTTTTTTTCGAGAGTTGATTGTCAAGTTTACAGACGGTGGATGCAAGACCTGTTTGCCGCTATCAATATGCAGGGCATATAGTTAGCGTTATCATTTTTCGTGGGCACACGATCACTCGAGTAAAAAGTCATCTTGAATACACCTATTACTGCCTTCGTCAACGCCATGACCATGTGGCGATATTACGGTGCTAGCTACGACAGAGAATCAACTCACCGAAGCACTGTCGAGTGACCAGGGCTGTCATCACCACGGCGATGGTGAGGGTAAGAAGTGACAGCACAGACAGTGAGCCTGCAAAAGTGACAAAACAAATTTATGGGCAGCGAAGGGGGTGGCACTGAACTGCGCTAGCAAGTGCATAGGTGTTGGTGATTATAATTATTGCTTTTAGGCCTAAGTTGTGTTCAATGTAGGGAGCGTTACAAAAAAAAAACCTGTCCACGTACTCTTCAATGAAACTGAAGTAGTGATTCAATGAACTATTATCATTTTACTATAGTTAAACTAAATAGTTACGGACTTTCTCTTGATTATCTACTTATTATTTAAAACGTATTTAGTAGACATAAATACTATCTGCCGGATATATTTCAAAACTGGGATACTAAACTAGAATAAGTGCCCTAATTATTTCCCTGAAGTGAAAGAAGCTGCCTCAATGGAAAAAGGGAACAGCGCGAACGCTTCTGCAATGGCTCCATTCACACGTGGCTTCGCTTTCTGGAGTTTACCAGGTTGGCAGCGTACATAGAATACATGCTAAACGTTGGTAGCCTTGAAAAAACAACCAGGGATTTTGTTCTAGCAGGTGGTATCCCAAAGACATACAAAATTCGCAATACGGTTTCCGAAAAGATAAGTCCACTGAGCTCGCATTGCTCACGCAAAACGAAATAATTCTTTAGGTGTTCGAAAGTCAAAACTTGGTTTTTGGTATCTTTTTGGAGTTTGCGAAATCATTTGACCTCATTAACTACAACATGCTAATTAAAGAATTGAAGCACTATGGCATTCGAGGAAAAAACTTTGTTGCTTATCACATCTTATTTGCAACATCTTACGCTGTTTGTCATGGTTAATGTTCACTAATATTCAATTAACCCAGTTAATGAAGGTGTACCACTGGGGAGCATTCTTTGTCCTTTTCTCTTGGTTCTTTATATTGATGATGTTGTTCACATGATCGTACGGCAAGACATATATTATACGCTGATAATGCTAAACTCTCTTTCGATGACTCGGATGTTGCACGTCTTTCGGATCGGGCAAATGAAGCACTTCATTTCATTCACTCGCGGGCTACTAGCAATGATCTAAAACTAAACATCAGTAAAACTAAGGCCGTTTTGTTTCACTTGCGGAACAATTCCTGTGTGATCCCCCAATCAGTGCTCAATATTTCTGAAATGGAAGTTGTAAATACATTCAAGACACTAGATGAATTTTTCTCAAGTAACTTGTCCAGGGATGATCGCATCAATTAATTGCTCAAAGATCTGTCAAAGATAACTGGCCTTATGCGTCGACATTGCTTTACCTTCGCTCTTGCAATTAAGAATATAACATACAATGCTACATTTTCCTCCACTTTGACTTATGGTGCACTGGTCTGTAGGACAATAAAACAAGAACATATAAAAAACTGCTGTTACTACAAAAGCATGCAATACGCATAGTTTTTACCGATCCTTACCTAAGTCACACACAGGACATGTTCGAAAAGCTTGAAATTTAAGCGTACAAGACATGTACAATTTCAGATTACCTCGGTAACCCAAGTTGGAAACAAAAAAAATTTCCCCTTCTAAAGACATTGGAGAAATTGACAAAAAATGACCCAGCATACTACACACGCCATCCTGAGATATGGAAAGTTCAAAAGTGCCACACGACTTATTGAAAGTAAATGCTCGGGTACACATTACCTACACTACTAAATGAAATTGCCAGAAATAGTAACGACGTAGCTTCAATGACTCTCAATCAGTTACGAGATATGTATGTGCAACAATGATTGTTTTGTAGTTCTAGGTATTACATATGCTTGCTGTCTTTATTTGAAATTTAGTGAATGACCAATAGTTCCGACATGTAAAGAATGAATATGTTAAATAATAAAAATTGCAATCTAAAAAAGTTCTTGCTGTCCTGATGTTAATAAGTCAACTACTAAGAATTGCAATCCAGAAAAGTTATGACAATTATGTTTATGTATGGTTTTTTATTGATGTGTAAACGTACTTTTTCGTGCTCTTTTCTTTGTTCCTTCTTTCTCTGTTCATAAGTTGCATTTTATTTTTATTGTTGTTGTAATCTCCACCACTGTATGCCATAGTCTGGTGCACGGATCTAGTCAAGCCTTCTCAGGCTTTCTGTCCATGCGACAAACATCTCTCAGGCGTTGAATAAACTGGATTGGTTTGAATTGAAGATCGCCGATTCAAATTGTAACCACTGACTTTCGAAAGGCCATGAGGCAGGTACAATATACTGAGGCCCTATTCGCAAAAGAATGCAAATTTGTAACAGCGAAGCTGCTTAAGCCAATCGTACCATGCATGTGAGGCCTGTAAGAAAATCATCACCAATAACAGGTTTGTGTCACAAAAACTGAGCAAACATCCCTCTCGCAACCGGTCGACTAAAGATAAAAAAAGGAAACATTTAGCGCCGCAACAAATGGCTGTGAAGCGACGGTGGCAAGCTGAAGACTGCGGGTACGTACAGTGAGGGATTGGGCCCGGGCAAGGCAACGGTGGCCACGAGAAGGCCCCGAAGCAATGTAAGGTCTCGATAAAAGAGCATCTTACCTGCGTCGCCCTTGCCTCCGGTCTTTTTGTCGTCCGGATTTTGAGGACTCGGAGCTGGACCGGGAGCTGGACCTGGACCAGGAGGTGGTGGTATAGCCGACTCGTGGACCGGCACCGCTATGGCTTTTTTCCTGTCGATGTCCAAGTCGGCGTGACTCGCCCTGGTGTCGACGCAGTAGACCGAGAACCACGTGAAGTCGTTCCAGTTTTTACCGGTGGGCAGCGATAGCGTTACGTCTGTCTTGGCGATCCTGGGAAGCTTGTCTGTACTGCATGCGCGGATGGAATAACACAGGGCGCCGATTGCTAATCGGTAAACCCCGGTGAAAGCGGACGTTTCCGCGAGCATCTCCGAGCACAGCAACGCCATATAGGCACTTCGATCTTGAGCACCCGTTTTTTTTTTTAAAAAACAAGTTAGACACATCCTCAAATAGTTGTAGGGCTTACCGTGCCTGAACCGCAATATGGTCTTGACACAACTGTGTTTGACACAATGTCGACAAAAAGTAAAAGACAACGCACAGATCATCATCATCATCATCATCAGCCTGACTACGTCCACTGCAGGACAAAGGCCTCTCCCATGTTCCGCCAGTTAACCCGGTCCCGCACAGATATGCCCTATCAAAATGTAGGAGAGGACGGCGGCCACCGTATGCTAATTAGTAGAGAATCGGACACGTTATTCCAAGGCTGCACGTTTGATCGCTGCCAGGCGGCAAGTTGCATTTCATTCTGTTTAATTTTGTTATGCTTAAACTGCAGTCATTACAAACATGGTCTCTGTACCTTCCGTGGCTTGATTTTTAGTTCTCATTACCAATGCCAGAAGCCGCACAGTGAAAAATGCACCGTACAACAAACGCACTAGAAGAACATTGTGTGGCTCTCAGTGCGCTTTGAATTCACCCTGTGGTGTTACCATTGATAATCGAACAGACTGGTACTTTACAAACATCTTCTCGCTCCCTACATTGTTTGATTGCGGTGTACATTGCTTGTTCCCGCCATTTTGTACGGGGCCGTGGTTCGAACCAAGCTCCCGTAGAGGACTTTGCCTGACCCCAGCCCTCAGCATCCCAAAGAATGGAACGTAGGAAAGAAAAAAAAGCTTCGAAGTACTTACCCTTCATGGTCTTAGTCAGTGTAGCAGCCTTGAGTAAAGTTACCCGCAAACGTTTTCAGTACAAGTAGGGCATATTCAAAATGTGCAGGACAATCTATCGACAAACCCGTAATGTCGATCCGCAATGTTTAGTTGGGCGCGACAACAAAACGAGCCTCATATCGCATCCTTTCAGGTGCTAGCTGCTGTTTATTTAATCTTCGTTCTGCGATAACTTCCGATTTCTACTTGTGTTGTTCACGCAACGAGGAATCCCTGATAATGCCGAGAACAAGGCGTCACCGTCGAGCAGCCGTAGTATCACCAATATCAATCAAATATATCAGTCACCCGAACGAGGAAAATAAACTACTGACACCAGCTTGTTCTGTCAACAATATTGGCTTTGCACTTTAGTTCGCAAATGATAATCGGGCATGCGATAAACTGCTCTTCAACCTCACTGAGGGAGCCGGATCGATCAACTTTAGCTTGCGGACGTTTCAGCTCAACGAAAACTAGAATTTACGTACACGAACTTGCAAGCAGTGCAACGGAGGCTGACGAACACAGCAACAGAAAATGAGTGCTGCCACAGGAGGCTCGATTTGCGCAAAAGTTCCAAACGGATCTCTATGCAAGATTCGCCTGCACGTCCCAAAACCACCATACGGTCATGAGATACGCCGAGGAGGGCTCCGGAAATTCCGACCATTAGGTGTTCTTTAACGTAAACTGACACCGCACAGTTCACTAGCCTCCACCGTTTCGCCTCTATCGATATGCGACTGCCGTGGCCGGGATCCGGTCAGCATTTTTAGGTCAGAACTTTCGGGTCAGCATCCACGCACCCTAGCCACTGACCTACCGAGGCGGACAACGGGCGAGTTTGTAAACATGCGCAGAACTCCGAAGTTGGTTCTCGTCAATGTATAAAAGCACAGTGAGCTTCACTGAGCATTCAGTGCTAGATTACGGAAAAAAAATGGCACGTTTCCTTAATCTGAAAGCTCCGCAAACGAGTGCAGCTCAGCCCCTCCATGGGATCTCCTTTGGAAACGGTAGCAGATGATGCCACCGTTTCGCCCAGAAAGAAAAATGGCGGACGTACTCATGGGTTGCCGAAGCACCAAACATTATGAGTATACGCCATTGGTGCCACATATATCTTTCATTGCATCAGAGTATGTATAGAATCGAGTAGCGGCATTGTCAATGTGCTATATTTATTGATGTAATGTGTTCTGGAAGTTCTGCGCCATAAGCCTATGATACATGCAATAGTTTTCTTATTTCTTCGGGTTGCTACCATCGCATTGTGAAATAGTGAAAGAAATACACATACGCAGGCTAGAGACGCTACGAACGTTTCGTCTTTCTAGCAAGTGTCAACGGCGTATTTTGCGCTACTCCGCAATGCATCCTTATCAACTAGTTCGGCTCTGCTTAAATATTGTAATCATTTTATCTACAAGTTGGAGCTCGTGACTTTACGTTTGGAATGCCACTAAAAAAAGAAAGATCTAAATTCAAACACAAAACACGCACGATGACATTCTAGCCAAGACATTCGCAGGCTCTGAGCATACCCGTACGTGGTATACGATCTCTCGATGGCACGAACGGCATCCTGCCGTATCTAAATGGAAAGTAGGCCTGAAAAAATGTGCCTTACAAAGAAAACTATCAAAAAATGGCTCCCGGTTACACACAGTTTGGTACCACTGGTGTATTCTGGTAAAATGTTATTGTCGCACGCTACAAAGCGTGCACTTCCTAAAAAAACTTGAAAACCACCCATTGGGTAAATGTGGGGCCCCAAAGTAAAATAATAAAACACTTGTGGAAGAGATGAGATTTGTAGTACGACACTAACTTTACTAGAATCTTTCAGTGGATCTCTGGCACATAAACAGGGCAGTCGTTTTTGGTTGCTAACTAGCTTCGTCAGATATGATTTTTTTCCGCCGCATATTTCTCATTCAGTTACAGCAGGTCCCCATTTCTACCAATGAGAGATGGACCTACGTATTCATGCTCCATCCTCCCGAACTCTCGTGATTTAGAAAAAAAAGAAGGCTCCTCGTACTTTTCATTGTAGAGCAGTTTGGTCATCTGAGCCACTTCTGTGCACTTATTCGGCGCTGCCATGAAGAAGGCGGCTGCAGGAAAAGAAACAACAACGAAGTAAAACCAATTACATTGCGAGAAAATATGAACGCGTCAAAACGCTCTGACAACTCAAACATTGTACATTTTGGTCAATGAAGTCGTGCACCCGGTTCTGTAAACATTATACGCATGAAGATACCGGTACCTTATTTATTTATAATAGAGGTATGATATATAAAAGTGATATATTAGAGACGCTGTAGTGAATGGATCCGAAAAATTCGGCATCTGGTGCTTCGTAACATGCACTGAGATCGCACACTACAAGGCCTCTGCTAGATGGCCTCCATCGAAAAGCGACCGCCACGGACTCTTTCTTTTCCGGCCTCCACCAGTACTGTGCGGATGTGGCTAACACCTACCACATAAAGTACGGACGTGCCTGCTCAATATTTCTTCACCCTCGTAGCCCAATCCAACCAATCAGGACTAGGAAAGGGCTCTGCTCGATTGCCAGGAACTTCCGGCCCAACAAGTCACGGTCCAGCGTGCCAGGACAGCGGTCATGACCAAGGGGACCCCTGACTAGTGACTCCACCTAGTACTGTGGAAGCTAACACACCAGAGCATGGTTTCCCTGCTCACCTCTCCGTTTTTAATAAATGTTTACCACCACCACCACCGCGACCGGGATCAAACCCGCTACCTTCGGATGAGAACCAGAGCACCCTATAGCCACTGATACACCGAGGCGGACAATGACCGCTGAAAGTACCAAGGTGCTTGTTCTTTTTCGCGCGATTTTTTTAGTTTATTCCTATCACATTTGTAGCTTCAAAGTTGCGGCGAAACTTACGTCATACTGTTGCGTAATAGTAAAAAGCGGCCGCAGTTGGACGCGCATAATACAAGTAGACATTGGTGCAGTTTACTTTTTATTCTTAGCTTGTCACCGACTATAGGCTTGTTCATTCTCCGAATCGCTTGTAGAATTTTGCAGCCAGTCTCTTGTCGAGTTTCTCGAACTTATTCACTATTTCCCAAAAATTCTGCTTATTTAGGTAATCACCATGTTCAGCAATACAACGTTTGTCGTTCACTATAGCGGCGCTTTGGTCGCTTCTAGTAGTTTAGTGCTGAAGTGAAAAAATACGTTGAGGCAATCAACAAGAAACCTGACTCAAACACTGGAGACATGCATTCAGCCAAATGGAGACGATGCTGAAAAGTAAATATGCGCTTACCTTCATAGATGCTCCTGCTTTCACTGCACAAAACAGGCGATTCTTTTTTTTTTTCAAACTTTGTTCGTATTTGAGTGACAGTTTTTGCTATCAAAATATGCTTTAAACATATAAAATTGTTGAATTTTCCACTTCATTCGGGCTTATCTTGTGATGATTACTGACTTGTTAGTTCGGTGGCATCTGGCAGCCCTGCACAGAACGCTCGCTTGTGGCCTGGCCCTGGCATGACTGTATTAATCCCATCCCGCATTATACTCTCAGGAAGGCCGAGTGAAATGCGAGATGGGGTGGTGCGCGCGAAACGTAAGACGGCACTCTAGGGCAGCGCTGTGGTATACTGTACTCACAGCCTGCGCAGCCAGCGTCGTACTGGAACTGCTTGAGCAACATCGTCGCGCTGTCCTTGAGCGTAACGTCAACAGCGCTGGTCTTTCCTAACATAGGGGACAGCTTGCCCAGGCTCTGTTCTTTCGGCAGCATGAAGTTGGGAGGCAACACCACGTGGCCGAAGTCAACCTTCATCACAGCGACAAACAAGATATCGAAATGGAAGAAATGCATAAAATAAAATAGATATAAACAATAATTTCAATGTGGTAGGAATTCCGAGATTATGTGGAATCTGGCGGCCTGGCTTAGTTTTGGCTACTCGCTCAAATCGGGAGATTTCTTGCGCCTCGATAAGCTCGTCAAGCGTATTGTGTAAACCCAGTTGACGGAAGACTTTGGTGCTGGTGCTTCGAGACAACATAGGGCTTGTTTGTGAATTATCCTGATTAGGCTATCGAGTTTTGACTTTTCTGCTGTGATCCATCGGTGGTACGTGGTCGTATAGGTGATTTGACTTAGTACGAATGATTGGATCAGACGGGTGATGCTAATCTATTTCATGCCTTTGTGTTTATTGGTAATGCGCCGAATAAGGCGCGTCGTTTTCGACACTCTGGCGTCAATGTTGCGAACTGTCTCTCCGCTGGTACCTTTACTTTCTATGATGAGACCTAGCACTCGGATTTTATCCACGGGTGGTATGACGTGGCCGTCGCTTGTAGTGAGTTTTATATCGGTGTGTGTCTGCGTTTGGGGATGTTGCTTGGGTGGTCGACCTGTGAGTGTAGGTGATATAGCAGTAGCTCAGACCTCTCCGCCCAGCAGGATAGCCCTGTTCCTTGTAAATACCGTTCCACTGTGTCAATATCCTCCTGTAGTCTTTGTTCAATGGAACCATCACTGCTATCCACCCATACCAAGAAACAGTACCGCACATAGCAAAACAGCACCACTCCTACCAAGAAACATGCACCCTGAACACAACAAGGGCAGACGTGTCGGTGGAGCCAGAGCCATGTCAAAGTTTTTTTGGGGGTGGGGGGGGGGGTCAATCATACGCGGTCTTTGTAAATGCAGCACGCTACCAGAAACCTCACCGCTTCATGACTGCTGTTGCAGACCACACACAACAATGCAAAAGCAGCGCGTCTATCATCACACCGAACGTAGAAACGGCGGAGGAATTGGCCATCGTGATGGCCATTGCCCACAAGAACGCCTCATATGTAATCAGTGACTCGCAGACGGCCGTTCGAAACTATACCAGCGGCAGAATCTCCCCCGAGGCATTGCGGATCCTGAAAGGGGTCATGACATGGTCACCCAACGATTTGCGGTTTTTGGCGAAAAACGAAAGTAGAGTGTTGCATACGCTTGTGAACGTGTGAAAACTGGACTGTGAAAGATGATTTTTCAGTAAAAAATGAGCCGTAGAGGTCTTCGGCCGTAAACTCCGCCCACCGCCGGTGACTGCCATTTTGCCACGGCGTGCGTGACGTCACAAACCCATGGGAGCAGTGACGTCGTCCGCTACCAAACAGCACCTTCGGCCCGTGGTCAGTGTGTTGTGAGTGATGCTTGCCGCGTGGTCCGCACGTGTTGCAAGTGTTGCGAAGTGGTACCGGTACCATCGCCATGTTGTTCAGCACCATAATCAGCTCCCATTTCGGGCAATGATTCATCGAGCAACAGAAGCGGCGTCGACGTCATGTATGCTGCGTGTTTTGGTTTTGACCCCATCGCCACCAGCTCGAGCGACGAAGAAAGCGTCGAAGACGAGGCGAACCCAGAAACCAACAAACCTCGGTGTTGCGGCAAACGTTGCACACGGCCTTCCGCAATGGTAAGTAGCTTTATTTCAAGCGTGCCAGGTTGACAAGCGAAGTTAACGATTTGGAGACGCTGCATTCGCGAGCACACGGTCGGGACAGCGTACGAGCACAGGCTCGGCTTTTTCACTGGTATACCGAACTCGCCGAGAAGACGCTGGTCGTCATTGTAGCTGTCTGCCGTGAAGTGCGTTGAGCACAAAACAGATGCGTTGCCTGCGCTGCTGTCTTTCATGCGCACGTTTATCTCTCAAGCCTTGCGTTTGGCGGGCTCTATAGAAAACTTGAAGAATGACACAGTACTCTCCCTGCTCTGTACACGCTCACAGCGAAGCATGGGCGACGCGGTAGCATTGCTGCAACCGCTGCTAGTGATTTAGTTCCGTTGGTACGTTGAATAACGCTCAAACAACTCGATTGCAAGCGCAGCTGACCACGAAACACGATCGCCCTCCGTACTGCACACCATGCAGACGCTCGCGGCGCAATCGGTTCGTTACGTCATGGCTAGTGAGCGTGCCGGTGTTGCCCGTGCACTAGGCCACTCGCTCGTTTATAAAAAAATATTCCATTAGACATTAGACATTACCGGCCCGACCGAATGCGCTGAAATTTCGCCAGCTTGTGTGTGAACGTCAAAGGACCAACCCACACAGCACGGATTATGACCAAAAATTGGGTGTCATGACCCCTGCAGTACAGGAAAAATTCTCGAGGCGGACTAATAGGTGCAGATCTTTCGGTTCCCTGCCCACACACCAGTAGGTAACCCGGAGGACAGCCCGAATCAAGTGGCGCACAACCTGGCTCGAGGTCTCCCGTTCCGAGTCGCGTTAGACGAGGTGGCCACCCAAACGGACTTTTCTGTGCCGGTGTGGGAATGGGAAGATCGGCTCACTATACTTCGTGATATAACTCAACACTATCGACTGCAAAGGTACCCCCCACTTCTACCCAAGCTAAATCAGACCCAGTCCGTGCAATGGCGGCAGCTACAAGCACACACATGCACGAACCCCGTAATCATTCATCACTTATATCCCGACGTCTATAGATCCAATCTCTGCCAGTACTGTACCACCAGAGCCACTCTTGACCATATCCTATGAGAATTCCCAGCAATAATAAGAAATTCTGGGGTGGCGGCCTCCAATGAAGACCTGCGGGCACGTTGGCGGACTGCGCTGCTCAGTTCGGGCCTGGACAAGCAACACTGGGTGATCCAGCAGGCCATGAAAGCTGTCTGGAGACATGGTTTCTTCGTTAGCTCCTAGGTGGCAGCCCAGTCCAGCAATCGGCCGGAAATCCACAAAGTTTACCTCTGTCTTTGTAAACAATAATTTTGACGCGTAACATCTCAGTTTGTTTTGTAAGCGTGAGAGCATCAATGGCTTAAGCGTGTGCAGAGTTCTCTTCAGAGTGCGGGAGAGAGAATGTTTGTTGGAGCGCCCCGCTCCATACAATTGTAGTCAATGCATGAGGCAAAAATTGTGCTCACCCCTCTTACGTGGCCGGGGGGGGGGGGGGGGGGGCTGCCGCTCTTTCAGCCGAACCTTCAATCCATGCGCACAACCTATTTTCCCCGGGTTACTTATTTAGTTCATAATATTTATGAATACTGCTACACTCATTAAGGTTGTCAGCAGAAGTAATATGCTTAATTTCCAAAATTGCCATAAGAATGAGTAAAAATGCATGGCAGCTATGTATATGCCTTCGAAAACAAAAACGCTGGTTTACAATAAACAGGCACAAGGGCACATGATGAAATCGGAACTACATTGTAGATGATAACTACTGGAGGATGATAGCTACATTAATTTTAATATACAAGCACAGACACACATAAAGTTCAGAGAGTTACTACGACAGGTGCGCCGAGAAACGTTTAGTGGATAGATGTGAAACTACTTTCTAAGTAAATATATTCAACTGGGCCATTTCGCGAGGAAAAAAACGAGCACTTTAAAGTGTTGCTGGTGCAGAAAAGGTTCGTGTACATGCGTGCCTCTGCTTTTTAGCACGTCTTATATAAAAATGAAATAGCTGCCATACGTTCAACTTAAGCATTAACAGAAAATGCTAAAATGAGCTGAAATTTAGACGAACACATAGAAATAGAATACAATAAACATTGGCGTATGGCATCTATTCTTCTCAAAACGAAATCAACTTTTGGATGCGAAGCGTCTCAAGGTCGAGCTCGATCCGGTGTGCGGCGTGACCACCCTTACAGCACATGCGCGTTTCTCTCGCTCTCGCTGCTCTCATACGCTCCCTCCTCTCTCGCCTCGCTACGCCATAGTATAGGCAGCGTGTGCTAGTGAGTTTCTTGATTGAAAAAGAAAAAAAAGAACCGACTGCTCGAGTTACACAACCGTTTAGCGGCTACCCCATTATATAAGCACTGAATGTTGACCTCCAAGGTAGTGCCGGTGGGAGATTTCTCCTGTGCGTTGCTGAACAATCGAAATTTGCAGCGTGCGCCCAACTAAAAGCGACCGTGGCTCTCTGTGTGCTATCAGAGTGTTCCATCTCTCATTGCCGTTTGCAGCGATTGGCGTCCTCCTGTGGGGAAGAGCGGTCCATCACTGCGTGCTTTGTGCTTCCCCAGGTTTGTCTCTTGTGCGGCGCCGCGATTAAGCGCAAGCGTTCACCACCCTCTGCACCGCATCTCTACACATGGTTCCCTTTAGAGGGAGATGGCGTAATTTTTTATCATTCCGATTATTCACACGAGTTTGAGACACGAGGTGGTATTGGCATCAGAGGGATAACAGCGGATTGCTGGTAGTCACGTCTGTTTTGACTGCCATGGTATGAATGTTTCCACATTACAAAAGAAAAGATTGATTTAGCGTAAGTGTCCCTCGTCGTCCGTCTTTTTTTTAGTTCGTCTAAATTCCAGCGCTGTTTTCTGTCCTTTGCGCAACGAACAACTGATAACCTACAATAGCTCTCGCAACACTTGTATAATAGAAAACATTGCCACTATGCCACTTCAAAGTGCAGGGGGAACAGACAGATGGAGACAATACACTATGGGGACCACATACAGGCTGGCCAATGTTCCTATAGATGTGTTCCTGTTTTTGTCAAAAGCGCATTACCATCACGGACTAATCCTTTCAAAGCTATCGCACAAAGGTCGGTCCGCCTACCGAAATATTGGCCAGCCTGCCTGAAGTTGCTCTCCTTCGCACCTTTGCATTACACAGCCGTATCACTTAACTACGAGCAGCAAAGCAGTGGAAGTTCTTCAATAATTACCTAGGACAGGAAAAACATGCCAACGATTTAGCCCAGTAGGCATATTTACGCCTCTGTTAACGCGATTGCTAACGTTAGCTTTGGCGTACATAATCCCTTTCACGGGTGCCTCTCCCCCTCTTCATTTAGGTCAAAGTATAGAGCAGATTTTGCGCCCCCACTTATAGGTAACTAAGGGGGGGGGGGCACTTCTACTCCTTCCTCCCCCTTTGTGCTCACGCTCATAAACGCTAGCCAAAATAAATCCATACCTAAAGGAACAATTAAGTGAAACAATGACTTGGCTTACGGTAATAAACTGCAGTCTGAGAACTCTAATGTCTTCAGTTTCACTATCATAGGTTCATTACTAGCGATGAAAATCAAGGTTGAATTTAACTTTTTAAATTTTGCACCAAAATCTCTGCGCGTGACGTCATAAATTTCAATACGTATTTTTCTTACTTTCGCATATTTATGGATTGCAAACTACGTTGGACTCAGCAGACGCCATCAAAATCAACGACGTCATGGTATTTGTGGAGATATTTAGTCTCAATGTGGCGTCTCTATCCACTTCGCCAAACGTCACCTCGCGGTAGGAGTGGTGTTTTCAAAACTGGGAAATTGCTCTTTACGAATACGCCAAAAATCGTTATGTCTTTTAGTGTCCCTATAAAGAGAACGGCGCTATCCATATACCCGCGCTAGGCCACGGTCGAACCACTTCCTCATTACCGTTCATTGTTCGAAAATGGCTAAAATGTGGCCTCCCACCAAATATTCACATCTGAAACGAAGTGACCTCGAAAGGGAGACACCCGGCGTGTCAGCATGTGAGGTGCCACGCAGCGAAGTTCGAGGACACGGGTTCCAATACGGGCAGGGTGGCCAAAAGCCACGTGACCTTTTGTTGTTATTGCGGAGCTTATGCACTATAGAATAATTTTTTTTCAGACTTCATTGTTGCTAAGCTTGATACTTACCGCCCTTCAGATGCACGGTAATGCACTACACGCAAGGTGTGGCACATGTCAGCGGATATTTTACCATGCCACGCTCCACCATGGCTCCCCTTACACATTTCTGTCTCGGATAAGACTTAGAGAAATATATGCTAATATGGGGCAAAAGAAAACTACAAAAAATGGGCAGATCCCACGTACAGTGGGAATCGATTGTATGCGAAGCATCAATGAGAAATTTTGATATGTCACTTCAAAATCAGCACAATGTTACAAAGTGGAGGTAAATGAATGCCGTACATGACATCCGTGTTATGATTATCATGCTTGGATGTGTCGTTTGCCTTCGTCATCTATTCACCTCACGTGATACCACATTTAGTATATGTGGAGCTAGCGAAGTGGCCGCGAGCGCATCATGAATGGCCCAATATACTGCAATGTACCGTTGACGCGCGCACACTCTGGGCAGAGCGACGCTACGTTAGCAAAACGCGAGCACTCTATATTCTGACGCCAAACACGACCAGCGTCCGTCGGCGCGGCCCGACGGCAACCGGTGTGAATTGCGACATGCTGCATTTCGCGCCGATGCGTTGCACAGACAACACTGCGTCTCCCTCTTATGCCTAGTTCACACTGAAACTTCCGCTTTCTACAGCGACCGAAATACCCTGCCGCCGATACGCAGCGTCGTTCGCACTGGACGTACCCCGCGCCGCCAAATATGCCATCTACTACGGGGCGAACGCGGGATGGATGCGCTGTCACCCGGTTGTTGTCGCGGCTCGCAAACGCTACTACGCTATCCGGTGGTGTATACTTCGACGATTCTCGTACGCAAGAAGCAAGAAAAGACAGTACTGCTTACTTTTCTGGCAAGTGGCTGTCTTGTAATGCAAGAAGAGCAGAAAAACCATCGACGCCAGCGGTATTGGTGGGTTCGTTTTGCTCTGCAAGACCGCAAAAAGCTCGGTCACACCAACAGCAAGCTCGGTCACCTCTTTCACGAAATACGGAGGCGAAGTAGGCACAGAGTAGGTTAAACTCTCGTTGGTTTCAACACTCAGTTAAGTGCACTGCGGCATAACAAGTGAGTAGGGCTTGGCCGCCATTTTTCAAAATTTCTTGACTAGCGCTCCTATTGGTCCGCGGTGACCGATTCGGCGGCAGACACCGCAAAAATCGGTCCGAGAGCGATCGGCGCAGAGAGGGCCCTTTCGGTGGATCTCACCGCCACCGAACCGGATTCGGAGCACTTTCGGCGGCCGGAATGCTCAGTGTGAACGCGGCCTTATCGTGACGGAGGGATGTCGGACGCACTGAAACGCGCATGCATCAAAGCAAAGCAGTGCGGCGCATGCCTGCGACTATTTGGCAGGAGCAGCGCCTGGCGTGGCTAAGCCGCCGTGACGCGACGAAAGGAACGCCGGTGAGCACGAGCACCGCGTCACGTCGAAATGTATTGGCGCCTTCGGTTGTGGCATGTAGTCATGTTCTCATATGACACGCATCTCATGATTATCATTTTTGCACCAGTGACATACCTTCGCCATCCATTGACCTCACGTAATACGGGATTTGGCATATGTGAAGCTAGCAAAACGGCCGTGAGCGCATCGGGAGTGTGGCATGTAGTCATGTTGTTACATAACACGCGTGTCGTGATTATCATGTTTGGATGTGTCATTTACATATGTCGTCTGTTCACGTCGCATAATACCAAGTTTGGTACATGTGAAGCTAGTGAAACGACCGCAAGCATATTATGAGGGTAGCTTGTAGTCATGTTGTTACATGACACGGATGTCATGTTTATCATGTTTGCACCAGTATCATACCTTCGTCCTCCGTTCACGTCCCGTATTACCAAAATTGGTGTAACTGAAGCTATAGAAACGGCCGCCAATGAATCATGAGCGTGGCATGTAGTCATGTTGTTACATGACACGCACCTCATGATTATCATGTTTGCACCAGTCACATACCGTCGTCATTTATTCATGTACCATACTACCAAGTTTGGTATATGTAAAGGTAGCGAAACGGCCACGAGCTCATCATGAGCGTAGCATGTAGTCATGTAGTTACATTACACGCATGTCATGATTTTTATGTCAAGGTCTCTCGCTCGTGCTCACCATCCAATCATGTCATACCATGCCAGTTTTGCAACATGCCTTGTGAACAAAACCACCATAAGAGCCGCAGGACCATGAAATGTAAATTATGATATTCATGACATACGTGTCAATATTTTCATGTTATGACTAGTCAAATATGTTCTTCATACAGTCATGTTATGCCATATGAAGTTTGGTATCAATACCATTATTGAAATGGCCAGGAGAGCTAAAAGTCGTAGGTGGCTAGATAGATAGATAGATAGATAGATAGATAGATAGATAGATAGATAGATAGATAGATAGATAGATAGATAGATAGATAGATAGATAGATAGATAGATAGATACGCTCAAAGTCACCAAAGTTCGCTAAGAAATACTTCGCATTTAAAAATGCGCCTGGAGAGAGTGAACAAAACGTTTATTCGATGTTCTGCGCAAGAAAATAGGTGAATGGTATTGTGGAAGCGCTGCGTTAGAGTGCCTCGAGCGTGCAGCGGAGTTGTCACGTCACACGTGAGACATGAGCACCATCTGGCAGTTATCTCGGAAAACGAAGCGCGCGCGCGGCGTGCGCGCCCATCTAGGAGGTGATAAGGTGCAGAACGCAAGGCGACGGGTTGGTGCCACCACCATGTCGTCTTAGAGAAGCGTTGGAAACACTTTCCTTTCGTGCAAGCGTTGCGTGGTCAGTGCAGTATGATAAACGCTACGTCCCTATAATTGCTTATATATATGTCTTGTCTAGTGAAAGATATACATACAAAATATTGACGTGTTGCTATGGTGCCTGAGATATGTGCAATAATTGCTTTTAGGGGCGAAGCTCCTTAGGGCGTGGGCTGTGCGTCCCCTGTAGCCTGTATGTAGCCACCTCTAGTTTAGTTCTTGCAGTGTTCACTAGATGGCGGTACCGTCCCCTGTATGTAGCCACCTCTAGTTTAGTTCTTGCAGTGTTCACTAGAAGGCGGTACCGTCTCCTGTATGTAGCCACCTCTCGTTTAGTTCTTGTAGTGTTTACTAGATGGTGGTACTTGTAGCTGATGATGAAAAGATGCAAGATGTTATAAACTAGAAAGCGGTACTTGTAGTTGATGAAAGACGTGAGATATTATAAAATAGGAATGATGTCACATATGGCGCGTGTCATTGGTTGAAGGCAATCGTTCGTTTTAGTGCGGCGACGTACGCTAGGGGGAGCGTTGTAATAAAATCCTTTCGCCGTTGGCGCGCACTCGGAGTCGCCGGATGGATAAGGCTGCACAGCGGAGAGAGCGCAAGGCGGCAGCAGCGCGCGCTCGCAGACAGAATCCCGGTGTGCGAGCACGCGAGGCAAGGGACATCGCAAGCCATCCATCGTCTAAGAACAAATAAAAGTTGATTTGTGTATATACACACACAGCATTTCTCACGTTTTTACATGATGATCGACTGGGCGAATTACACGGAAGATTCACAGTTTACCGATGAATCCCTCCGGAGCTTCGCCCATTCATCATCATTCACCCCGTGAATATGCTGTAATTTTTTTAATTGAGAATCACAAAAGTATGAACGCTGAACCTTGAGCAATATTGGTGGGCGCTGCGGATGGGGTCGGTCGTTTAAGGTATCGGCTGGTCACTCCAATGCCTTTTAGGGTGTTGTTAAGGATGGACAAGCAGACAAAAGTACAGACAGAGAGACCAAATTTTAGGGGCGAAGCTCCTTATAGCGGCACCCGTTTGTCCCTCGTAGCCGTGTTGTGTGTAACATATATAACATTTTGACTTTCAAGGTGGCGCCATTGAGAGATTTCTTCTGTGCGTTGTTGAACAATAAAAAATAGTGCTCAATGTACATGCCAACGGCTGCTAAGGGGGAATGAGAAACAGGAGCATTCTGCTTTTAGTTAACGCGCACGCTGCTATTCCCATTAGCAGCCATTGGCATGTACATTGAACACTATCTGACAAGAAAAGGTTGCTGCGTTATACTCGCTGGGTGTAACCTCCTTAGTTTTAGAAAGGTTTAGCGAGCGTTGGGCTGCAGTGCCATGAATACAGTGAACCAGTATATACCATGAACTCGAGGTGGTTAAAGGTGGGAAGTAGACCCGAAGGGCAAGCCGTAAGAAAGTGTGCGTGTGCCACCTCTAATTTAGTCCTTGGAATTCCTGCTGGATGGCGGTGCTTCTATATGGGAAATATCTGATGAAAAGATGCGGGATGGTGGTACTTGGAAAGTTGAATAGATGGACGAACGGACACACAGACAGATGCATGGATGGACGCATGAACGGGCGCAGGGGCGGATGCATGGAAGAACGCAGGGATGGACTCACGAAGAGACGCACGCACGGACGGGCAGATGGACGCATGGACGGTCACACAGACGGCCGCATGGACGGACGGAAGCAAGAACGAATGGACGGACGGATGCTTCGCCCAACTCTCCATGATTCACTCCGTGGATATGCTGCCATTTTTTTAGCGTCCAAGGTCCCCTAGATGATGATGATGATGAAAAACATTTATTACAAAAGAGAGAGGTACGGGGCCAAAGCATGACCCTGCTACATGGTCGGCGTCCTTAGTCCGGGACACCGCATGACGAGGCCCCTACTCGCGCCCGTCTCACCAGAGCCCGTTGAGACTCTAGTGATGAGCAGTTGAGGAGGGCAGTCTCCCATGCCTCTCGGGAAGGGGTAGGGGAAGGGGGTAGGTGGGGATTTTTCGTACATGCCCATACCATGTGGAAGATATCACACGTCTCCCCACAGTGTGGGCACCGCCCATCTGTGTTCGCATCGAAATGCTTTAGGATTGCAGGACAGAGTAGAGTACCTGTCTGCAGGCGCCTTAGAGTTCGCTCTTCCGCCTTACTCAGCCCCTTTGCAGGAGCCGGGTAAAGACGGTGAGTGTCACGATAATAGGTGAGAATTTCTTTGAACCGCAGCAGCGGTGTATTGGCCTCCGAGTCATAAGAGCCAAGGTGAGGAGCCCGGTGGGTAAGCGCTCGGGCGGCCGCGTCAGCGGCCTCATTACCTCGTAGGCCCTGATGGCCAGGAGCCCATACGATGCGTTTCGTGGCTGGATCAGCGAGAGCCCGTTTTAGAATTTGGCTGGCTAGGGGGGATATCTCTCCTACCAAGTAATGAGTACATGCTTTCCTGGAGTCCGTGATGATAACTTTCGAGTTGGGGTCCGCAGCAGCAAGCGCTATCGCGACTTCCTCAGCGCGCTCTGGATTTTGTGCTCGGAACGAGAGCCCATTGACATGCTTTTCCCGGTGAACTACAGAGGCCGTGTAAAATCCCGTGGGCGAAGGCCCTGCTATATCTACGTAGAATACACCAGGTCGGGAGCCGTGTTGCCTCTCAAGCGTCCGAGTCCGCGCGTGTCTTCTGCTTTCGTGCGTGTGCTTATTCATGTTAGGTCCCCTAGAAAGGCTATGGTCTTTAATAGTTGCGTCGTTGGCAGTCGACCCTATACGCGCCTCGCTCCGCAAAGTGCGTCGCGAAACAACTTGTCCGCAGAACGTACGCACTGGAGGTGTCTAACGGTGAGCTTTTTATACACACCATATACTGTTAGAAGTTCCATGGCCTCTGAGATGGCGGGCGTGCCGCGTCGCGCACCCGCCATTTCGGAAGTCATGGCAGTACTCACAGCGCGATGACTTCAGAGTGTATGTGCTTACGTTCACTCAAGTTCGCGACTCAGTTGCCCACAGAATAGTAAACCACGGCACGACTCCATACCTGCGGTGCTTACCTTTGCCACTGTGCAATAAATGCCGAAGGACTTGTACTCGGTGACCTTCTTGGTCAAAGTCAGGTGCACTGTTTCACCGGTGTATTTTTTCAGTTTTTCGGTCCTGTAAGAGTACGCATTGCGAATGGTTACACTCAGTCAGGTGGTTTTAACGGTGAAAGATGCAAGCAGCCAAATCGTAAAAGAATGAGTTTTGATTGATATGTGGGGTTTAACGTGCCAAAGCCACCATATGATTATGAGAGACGCCAAAGCGGAGATCTCCGGAAATTTCGACTACCTGGGGTTCTTTAACGTGCACCCAAACCTGAAGAAATGAACTGTCGTTCAACTTTTACCCAACAAAACAATATTGATAAGTAATATTTGACGACACAGACGCAAGTTTGCTAATGGACTGGTATTCAAGCGTCACACTGATGACGTCAGTGTGGCATAATCATGTGGCTGTTGACCTGCGTCCGCGTGACAATGAGGCTGCTGTGACACAAGTCAAAGGACATTTTAACACTAAAGTGTTTCATGTTTACCACGACTTCGCTGATGTATTTTTGTCCCAGCTATCACGTTGAGCCCGCATGTGATGCATGCAGTGAGGTCAATGTGACATCAGAGTCATTATGTCCCACCATGTTGGTAACCCAACATGAAAGATTTCAGTGACGTCAGCATAAGTCCTCTACACTCGCTATAAACGCCTGCGGCCTCGTCCAAAATTTCACTTTAGTGTAAGACGCACCATGTCTTATGCATATGTCATGGAACGTTGTAGAGTTACTGTCAGAATCGAACTATAACAATAGAAAACACAGGAGAAATTTACGATACATTTGCGCACGGCTTGCGATGAACAATACTGTGTGCTTTTGCAAGTGAAACCAGGTTACATCAAAAAAGAGAGATAATACACCAGTGTCAGCATACCAGCAACCACAGAGTTTCTCGCTATAGTAGCTAAAAGAAAATCTTGCGCCAGCACCTACAAAGTTCGGAGGGATGCCACGATGGCAATGAGGGTATATTACGCTAGGATGCATGTGTTGAGCGAGGTTTTGGCTAAAAAGTGAATACGACTGCACAAATAAAGCTTGCCCGAAAAAGCTGTATGTATGCATGTCTGTATATACTTACATACATACATACATACATACATACATACATACATACATACATACATACATACATACATACATACATACATACATACATACATACATACATACATACATACATACATACATACATACATACATACATACATACATACATACATACATACATACATACGTACATACATACATACATACAGACAGACAGACCAACGGATGTTTCGCCCCACTCATCATCATTCACTCCGTAGATATGCCGTGTTTTTTTTTTGATAAGCCGAGCAGCGAGGAGTACGAGGATGAATTTGACAGCTCGAATTTTATTTCGGAGAGCAGTAAAGGACGAGGATTGACCCAGGACCAGCCAGCACTCGTGGGTGAGCGCAGTTTCGCATTCGTTTTTTCTAGCGAGTAGCTAAACAGACTGGCTGCTTAATCACTTTGTTTTAAATTTATTCGACAGAGTTTCAACGAGCGTTTAGAGAATAGAATATTCACGAGCTTATTCATCTTAACGACCTCATGGCAGCCCACACTGCTCCTCTATTCACGTGAGCCAGGAACCAGGAAAAGTGGACAGGTGTAAGAATTGCGAGCTTTGTTACGAGCAGAAGTAAACCTAGCTGAAAACACTTTCTTTGCGGCAAATTTCAAGTGCGATGGTGTTTTACTGATGTGCGTGGAACTGTTTTCTTCAGCGACACAAACACCATGGTTCATGAACATTGCATTTGCTTTGAAACACATACAAAAAAAAGTGTTGCAGATATGTGCACCAAACCTTTCAAAATCAGAAATAAAAGAATGAGGCATATTTTGTACACCTTTGAACTTTGTCTTTATTGTAGTGCCTTTGCTCAAATATTGATCTTTATCCCAATTTTTTAATGTTGCCATCGCAGCAAGTATTCATTGCAAAAATTTTCACTATTATAAGTACATTATTCATGTGAGTTTCATTTTGATATACTACTTCATTACTTTTATTCAGTTTACGAAACAGAAATATAGTGCTATGACTTGGTTAAAAAAAAAAATCAGAACGAAACTTTGGATAGCATTTCCCATGGCCTTTTTTTACACGGTCCCGGAACAACACCAGATGGTCAAATTTTCCAGAATCTTCAGCTACGGCGTACCTCATATCGTGGCTCAGGGACCTTAAACCCTTCGAAATAAAAATGAATTCACACGCTTTGCCTAATTCTTCGATACCCCAAAACAGGGTTGTCAAACTTGCCAGCGGGCCGCATGCAGCAACGCAATTTAGATTCGCAAAGGCCGGGCCAGGAACCAAGGTCATTGCTAAAAAGGACGCTAAAAGAAACAATGACTTGGTTTAGTTTCACAAACTGCACTCTGGGAAATCCTAATGTTATTTGTTTCACTATATGATATTCATTATTAGTTCACAAAATCAAAAATATTGTTTTATTTTGAAATATTGCTGCGAAGTATCCACGCCAGGCGTGAAAATTTTCACAATTTATTTTTCATGTTTTAGTGACATTGGATGGATGGAGTTTTTGTGATAATTGGCCGGGAAAGCAAGCAAAGATGAAAATGGGAGGAGGGGAGCGGCAGGTGGTAGGTTGTCGTAATTGTCAGCTGGCGTTACGTTTTGCAAGAAAATATTTTTTTTATATCTGATATAAAGCCAATTACTGAAAATTTGGCGTACAGCATTGCCACATGTGAATACCTACCGTAATGACCTAGACGCCGATTCTAAAATACAGTTTTCGTTTGAAGGGCATGTTTCAACACAATGTGGGGCCCTGTTGCAACGATCTAGTGGCTAAGGTACTCGGCTGCTGACCCGCACGTCGTGGGATGGAATTTCGGCTACAGCGGCTGCATATTGAATTGAAGCGAAAATGGTGTAGGCTCGTGAGCTCAGATTTGGTGCATGTTAAAGAACCCCATGTGGCCGATAATCCGGAGCCCTCCACTACACCATCTCTCATAAGAGATGTTGTAGTGGTTCTGACACCGTAAACTCTATTCATTATTATTATTATTATTATTATTATTATTATTATTATTAATAAATCATGATGGCAGCATGAAAATCCCCACGAAAACAAATATTAATTATTATCTAAAGTTTAACGTCCCAGAACTATGATACGATTATGAAAGACGTCGTAGGGACGGGTTCCGGAAATCTCGGCCTGCTGGGGTTCTTCTACGTGCATCTAAATCTGTTTACATGGGCCTTACACAACTTTGTGTCCATCGAAAATGCAATCGCTGCAGCAGGGAATCGATCCCACGACCTTCAGGTTAGCAGTCGACAAGAGTAACCTCTAGAGCACCACGGCGGAGCCCCCATGACCACACTTTCTAAAAAAAGAAAAACAATGCAGGACGAAGATGATAATGTACGGACCACAGGCCGCAAATGAAAAGCCCGTGGAGCTGGCGTTTGAGACCCTGCTCTAAAAATTTGAGGAGCAGGAGAGGAAGCAGGCGTGCATAGAAAGAAACCGTATGCTATAAAGAGGATGTGCCAAACGGTGTCCGCGGAGGACCGCCGAATGTGGTGCTTACTTCGATCGGCGAAGTCAAAGCAGAGCAAGGTTTAGCAGGAGGGTAACCTTTAGTGTCCGGTAGCCTTCTGGATACGTGGTGATTTTATTCAAGCTGTGGCGGGAATGATACACTGCAGTTATATCGATAAATGCGTGGAGAGTTCCCCTTCAGGGGGAGGGGGTGAAAACTTGTCGTAGCCCATTCCTCATATTTAGTAAATGTGACACACTTTGTGCCCCCTTCCCTATCTTGAAAGATAGGGAAGGTGGCACAAAGTGTGTCACAAAAGATTCACCTGAAGGTGAATCAAATTGGGGTGGGTCCACTGGCTACCCCTCGTGCACACGCTTGCAGCTTAGAAGCTTGTATGCTTTCGAAAAACTACTTCTGGGACACCCAAAGAACGTGTTGAGGTAGAAAAAAAAACGCGAAAATTAATGCCTTTAAGGGCCAAAACTATTCCGCCACCTACGTACTTTCCATGTTCGTCGGGAATCAGGTCGCCCGAGTCGGTGAGTTTATCTGTTTTGTCGGCCATGAACCTTCCCCCTGCGTGCAAATGATACAGCGCAATGTGAATAGTCCGTTACAGAAGCCAGCTTTAGCGTACCGCGCGTGCTCAGCTTGGTGTCTTGTCAGCTGCAGGCTAAGCTCGGAACTTGCGTTACTCAATCCGTGAACAGTCCTTCGTGGGACCACAGGAAGAGATAAACGCCCGCCCATCGTGTGCTGCATTAGTCGTTTTCCGATTACCCTCCACCACCTCTCCCACATGTCTAATACCTTTCTCAGATGTGTAGCCTAAACCACGGTTATGTGTGTAACCGCGGTTTGAATATGTGACACCCCCGTTACTCAGGCAGCCTAAACCACAGTTAACGTAACTGTGACTGTGTTTAACCGCAGTTCCACTTCTGTTACACGATACGCGAAACCGCGGTTATATTCTAATCACGGTTGTACGGGACCGAGCTTGGCAAGCCTGGTTTGGTGGCTAACGTACGCGAACCATGGTTACACATAAACACGGACGATAACTACAGTTTAGGCTGCAGTTTAACAAGGGTCCCTGTTGCACATAAAAGGCAAGGGTCAGCAATATTGATGTTCATTTAAGTGTCCCCTTCTGCAGCGGACCATACTGTGCATTTAGCAAATATACGCATCTTTGCAGTGAATTGCACTACGTCAGGTGGAAGTTCGGCGTTCAACTCGGCTCGTATGTGTAATTTCTTAACAAAGGCAGCCTAAAGGGCTGTTAACGTACCCGTGATTATGTGAAACCGCGAATCGCGTGTGTTACATCGTGCGGAACACCGTGTTTCGCCCGCCAAGCGCGGTTGTAGGAAACCGAGTTTGGCAACCCCGACATGGCGGTTATAAGCGATGACATAGCCTCCTAGATTTCCCTTGCCTGCCGGATGAGCGTGAAACGCCGGTCATCTATGGCGGCGCTGCATACGTAGGAGTAAGGGTCTTTGTACTTGGCCTTTGAGATCGGCTATTTTGGCGTTCGCTACTAATTACAGAGGCTTTACAAGTGACAGCCAATAATCTGGCAGGCAAGGCCGATGAAATGGCGGCGTCCATAAATGAGGGGTGGATGCCGGCGAGTGCGCGTGAAAAACGAACGAACCGGACGGCATGAATTACGAAACGCCCGACTAGGCTATGGGGAAGTCGTTTGCGTTATCTGCGAATCCCTATGTAGTGATAAGGTGTATGTGTAATTAAAAGCCGAGTTGAACACCGAATTGCCGCCTGACGTAGAGCGATTTACCCCAGAGATGCATATATTCGAATAAATGTACAGTATTGTCCACTATTAAGGGCACACTTGAAAGAGCACCAGCAAGATTGTGGACCCTCTAACAGCAAATTGGATAAGGGAACAATTGTTCTGCACGTCACTGGTCCGTCAAAAAGAGTCAGAACTGTCAACAACTAGTATACGACATATGCAAGTCAAACCTGCTATGCGTCTGTAGGATAGAGAAATCTAAACATCCGTCCACGCATTTTCCTTTCAACGGGGCACCAGTCGTACTTATGTAGAACATTTCGTTAAAAATATGTGACATATTGGCGAACAATCGTTGATTCTCTGCTGATTAGTACGTCAGTGTGTTGCATGCAAGGTGGCGTTGGCCGCCTTGAACGCTGTGAAAACATTGGCGAACCTTTGTTGGTGGTAACCCCTGTTCAACGCGGTTAACCACGGTTGGTCGTAACCCCGGTTAACCTGCCTGTCTAACAAGGGTATAACTAGATGCATGAATGCGTAGAATAGCAGATAGCCAAGGTAGTTTGCAGGTATAGCAATGTTATATCTTTGGGAGAAGCATAGCCACGCGATAGCGACACGTGCGCAAAAGTGCGAGATGGCCCGCCTCCTCTGCCGCGTGGCTACCAAAAGGAGATGTGCGGTCTGAAGTTGTGCGCGCAGTCACCAGTACAAGAAGCTCGATCGCTTTGCCGCTTTGCCACTACGCGTTTAGTGTTAACGAGCCTATGATATCTGCTTCAGTTGAAACCACCGGCAGCTCGCGCACGCGTTCACTCACGTATAGAACACGTGATGCACGCTGTGATGTCGTTGGTCTTGACTTTACACTGAACACGATAGCTGGGGAGCCACCGACGGCAAAATGCATCTCGAACGTCCATGTTTGTATAATTAAATACTACCTGTGTTGCATGGATATATTGTCATGGGTATGGAGCTATGCATCACGACACAGGCGCTGAGATGACATTCAGCGGAGCAACACGACAACGTTGTTCTTAGTTGGACTCTCGAGTTGCCCTGATGGCCTAACTGATTGATTGATGTGTGGGGTTTAACGTCATAAAACCACCATATGAATATGAGAGACGCCGTAGTGGAGGGCTCGGGAAATTTCGACCACCTGGGGTTCTTTAACGTGCACCCAAATCTAAGTACACGGGCCTACAACATTTCCGCCTCCATCGGAAATGCAGCCACCACAGCCGGGATTCGATCCCCGCGACCTGCGGGTCAGCAGCCGAGTACCTTAGCCACTAGACCACCGTGGCGGGGCGCCCTGATGATCTACAAACCTGCGCGGTCTGTATAGTGTTTGCTAGATTAACTCTAACAGAACAAGTTCTCCCCGTAAAAATATTACCGCAGGGTAGACGGTTTGAGCACCAAGTGTTAATTTTTTACAGCAGCAGCAATGAAACACCACAAGCTTAACCCCAACACAACCAAGGTGAAAGAGGCAATAAGTTAGCCTCGTTAATGTAACAGACAGTTCAGACGATGCTACAAGACAGACTGCTATCGCAATAAAACCCAATTAACGGGCTTACATTTAAACCCAAGCACGAAACCGCAGTTAATATGCGAGACCCAGCAGCGGTGAACTTATATGTGATATCTTCCGGTGGTAGTAGTTTGCCACGTCACAAGATTGCGTGGTTCTTCATCTTTCTTGGGATACTTTAACGCTAAACTCTTGATCTGTTGGCCAACAGCAGCGGCAAGAAAACACATAAGGTTAACCCCAACGTAACTGTTGGTGTCTATTAAACTGTCGAGCCATGTGAAGAAATAAGCCCATGCTCAAAGCCAACTTATCATGGTTTGGTGCCTTCTTTTATAATTGTGAACATTTTCAATCAACAGGAAAATATTAAGCATATTTGAGATGCAGCATAAAGACGTAAGACTTATGCACTGCGTCTTTTTATTTCTAAAATGCATAGACGCGTAATTTTAGATACCGAAGTGTCTAATACGCTGCGCTGACAATCGGCGACGCAATGAACGAAAAAGGCAGGTGTTTCCTACGCTTCTCTAAAAAATTCAGGTGCTTTCACCGAAAGACCTGATGCTGCTACCTACCGGTGGCTACGCGCTCTAAGTAAACTTTAGTTTCTTCACCTTATTGCCAAATGGCGCCATATGTCATGCAGCACCTCCAGACAGAAATTTTAGGTGTGAATACACTTTATAAGCGACCCGAAACCATCCACCGCCGTTGGCGGCGTCCGCAGTCTTCTCTCTATTTTTAAAATAAAGAGTACTTGGTGGGCCGCAGCGCGACGCTCTACCGAATAAGCCACGGACGCGACGCTGATATCCCCCTTCGCTCGCTCCTCCGCTCTCCTCGCTCGCTGCAGCTGCGCGCGCACCTTTCTCTCTCGCGCGCCCGCCTTCTCTCTCAGTCTCCCGTCGAGAGCGGGTCGTGCGATGGATGTCCCGGAGGCAACGCTACCATCAACAACGAATGCAGTACAACCGAATGCCAGCACTGCACCCATCGTTGGAGGTGACGGTACCGCGGTGGTTTCGCCGACGTTGGAAGACAAGGCGGCGCTGCGAAGGGCTCATGAGACCGAGCGTAAGCGGGCGAAGCGTGCAGCGGATGCCGAACTGCGTGCTCGCGAGGCCAAGTGCAAGCGGGCGAAGCGTGCAGCGGATGCCGAACTGCGCGCTCGCGAGGCCAAGTGCAAGCGGGCGAAGCGTGCAGTGGATGCCAAACTGCGCGCTCACGAGGCCGAGGACAAGCGGGCGAAGCGTGCAGCGGATGGTGAACTGCGCGCTCGCCAGGCCGAGATGAGGCGTCAGCATCGAGCCGCGAACGCGGCCCAAGAAGCGGAACGACAACGCAAGCGTCAGGCGGAGAAGGGCGATGAAGGCCGGCGTCCAGACGCCACTCGCAATCGTCATCGGCGAGTGGACGTTCCCGAAGCCGTTCGAGCCAGTAAACGTGCCGTGCGGGAGAGGGTGCGAGCCCTGGACTTTGCTCGTCCGGGGCTCGCACGCTATGAGGGGGAGTAAAGTTAAAATCCGTTGGCATTCGCCAGTGAGTTAACGTAAACTCCCCCGTGTGATCAAATTGCGATTCCCAGGAACCATTACATCATAAAGGCACCATAGTGTGATTAATAATTATAATAGTGCGAATTAATAAATACCCCTCATAGCATCACCCCGTGCATTCGCACTTCACCATGTTCACCCTCGGGGAAGTGCTTGGGAGTTTTTCGATGTCCTTTGCAACGCAACACTAAGATACGTGGCAATTTTTTTTTCGACGAGCCTCTTGATGGGAGGCGTGCCCCTATTTTCGCCCATTACAAAGAAGCGGGTGCCTACCTGGTCCTGTACCGTCGTATTTAAGGTCCGATATAATGATGCTCATCTCAGTGGCGGCGAACACATTGCCCGAGACACCGTGCTTAAACGTCGTAATTGCGCCGATGGACGGGCCGTAGTAGACTGCCGTAATGCCTGCGAATATGAAGTATAAGATGGAACCCACAATCAATTAGAATAGGCTTCACCGATCGTTCGAACAAAACGAGATGGCTAACGTGAAATGTGCTTCAGGCAAAAGCAGGAGAACTCGCAGCAGTATAACAACTGAAAATGCAAACAAATATACTACAAACTGCACATTATTATTATATTATTATTAATATTATTAATATTACTATTATTATTATTATTATTATTATTATTATCGGGGATATAACGTTCGAAAACCACGAATATAAGAGAATAACTTTAATTATTAGAGTTTTACGTCCCAAAACACCCAATATGAATATGAGAGACGCTGTAGTGAAGGTGTCCGGAAATTTCGATCCCCCAGCGTTCTTTTGATGTGCGCGTAACTGTAAGCACACAGGCCTCAAGCATTTAGTTCGCCATCCAAACTGTGGCCACCGCCACCTAGAGTCGATCCCGCCACCTGCGGCTCAGCAGCCGACCACCGTAACCACTGGACCACAATGGCGGGTCATGATTGAAAGGTGAGACTGCCGTGAAGCAGGCCAATTTCTTGGCTGTATGATTAACCTGACCGATCGTAGACGGTACAAATGCAGCTGTTCTAATGAAGGGTATTTAGCTCACAAGGTTGTGTAAAATACTGTGAATACTACTAACCAAGCAATGGTGAAAGGAGCTAGGTTCGGGAGCATATTACAATCGTTGCGCTGCACGGCTGCCGACTCATGTCGCGGCTTCGATGCCGGCCAAGTCGATTGAATGTCCATGGTAGCGAACTGCTACATACCCGTAAGTGTGCGATGTCACTGTGCTTCAAAAAATACATGTATGTCGACGAAGTAAATGATGATGAGTGCGTAAAGCTCCGGTGGAAATTTGGTAAACCTTGAATCCTCCGTACGTTTTGCCTCTCAGTCATCATACAAGGACGTGACACACAAACACGACCTGCTTGTCTCCGCGCTTCTCTCTCACTTCGGCATCGCGGGCTCTCAGCTCCGGGTCCGCGTTTCTTTGCGCCTGTTTCGCTTCGGCTGTGCGGGCCCTGGCCGCCTCTGGATCGGTGATGGCTTGTGCCTGCTGCCGGTGTTGAAGTCTTGCTCCGGCCTCATGGGCCCTCAGCTTCGGGTCTGCTTGTCGACGAGCCCCTGTACCTTTTGTTTCGCGAGCTCTCACTGCAGAGTCTTGACGGTGAGCCCGCACTGCAGCCACTTTGGCGAGCCCTCTACTCCGCCACTACCTCGTCTTTCATCGGTGTTCATAACAAAAGCACGTGCCAAGAGTGCGCCGTCTTGAGCGGTGGCATGCCTTCTAGTCAGTGCTTTTGAAATCACCGGAGAGAGCACGGTTGCGCCTTTAGCGGGAGCAATGAGAACTGTAGTGGCTACGGCACCAACGGGAGAAAAATCCCCAGCTAAAATCTTTGTCCCTAAAACACCAGTTGATCAAAAGGGCCTGAGCTCTCCACCACGACGTGTCTTATAAAATATCATATCGCAGTTCTGGTACGTAAAACACTGTGTATTGTCATTAATTTATATGTGGAAGGGAGCACTGCAAGATCAGAGCAACTCTGTATACTCTCGCCGGAGTTCGTTTACTCCGTGGGGGAGTAGTGCAGAGTTAGCCATGAAAAATACTATTTTCTTGAAGGTAGAGTAAAAGATAGTTCGAACTTTCTGCTACTCAGCTGAAGCTCCCAATGCTTAGAACTACCGCGCCGACGTAGCATGAACAAGTCGGAATCTTCGTCTTAGGCAGGTGGAGTCAAGACACGCTTGGAATCTGGCTGGCGACGCACAGCGATATATTATCGCCTCGTAATTTTAAGCCTTTGAGCGTAATCGCCACAGATCACGCTTAAGTGCCAGTTGTTAAGGTATTTTTCAGCGTTAAGTAAACAAAGTTCTGGAAATTGTCTACTTTTGGTTTCTGAAACAACAAAAGAGGCAGCGTTGAAGCATAGAAGAGCGACAACATCTAACGCATCGTCAGAACATGCAGTTTGGGACTCTACGTAACCGCCACTGCAGTATACTTTAAAAACATCAGTTGAATAAAAAATAAAAAAAGTTAATTCGTGAAAAAAAAGCAGCGTCTGTCCACAGGATTCGAACCTATCACTTTCCTAATCTCCGTCGCCTGCTCTGTACTACTGCACGCAGTTTTTTTTTTAAATTTCTTAAATACACTACGCCACATCGCAAGAAGCACAGAGCACGAAAAACAAAGCAAACCATTCGGTTTCATTTTTATGGGTCGCATACTGAAGACAGATGTGATCTTCCTGTCGAAATGGATTCCGTATCATCATAAGGCATAGATAGCACAGCGCTGCTGACCACGAAAGACACCGAATGACGAGTCTCAAGTAAGCGGCCATATATTGTAACGGTTAAGAGCCGTAAACACAAAAGGACGAAGAAGCCAGCATCACGAGTGGCAGTCTCTGGCATTTTTTCGAGGAAGACGACGTTGCGCGTCTGCCTTTGCGCTTTGTTTTTGTATGTGAATAGAGCCTCGCTGTTAACGTCGAAAGGAGGCCTTGTGTCCTGTTCTTTGCACGTTGCGACACAGTGCCAGTACAGTGGTCGTGTGAGTGTATTGATTGTATAGCTTAGCAAGATGTTTTCTTGAGCAAGTTTCTTTATGACCCGCGAAGAAAAACTAGCAGTTCCATCTAAGATTACAACTGATGAGAGAAACTCCTTTAAAATGGGACGCAAACCACTACGCGACTGATATCCCTGCTGGCTTTCATGAAGCTGTCAGGGTAGCGTGGGGAGCGGGTGCGGAGAGCGCTGGGTGCGCTCGGTGACGGGTAAGATTGAGCGAGTGTGTGTGGGGCGTCCTCTGCGCAGCGCGAGCGCGCACCTGTAACTTTGATCGGCACGCTTGCCCAGCGATGGTGGGGTGTGGACATAAAGAGTTTCCCTCTTAAAAATTATTGTAGCGGGAAGCAACACGCGGAGGGAGTGACGGTACTGGCGCTAACTTCCGAGTGTCTTTATTGAAGAAACTTACGTACAGCCGTCAGCACCTTTACCACGAATGCTTCGCCACGTGTCCTGCAGCAGTTTGATCAAAGCTGACACCACGTACGTTCGGGTTCTCTTGCCACGATGCTAACTATATATGCCGACATACTATCCAAGCCTACCGAGGTATTGTCTCGGCAAAAGTTCCCAGCACTTCATGGCTGGCATCAATCAAACTAGCCCTGGCCACGCGTCAAAGTGTTGGTGTTAAAGATGCCGACGGCCGTACATGTGTACACAGCACAAAAGCAGCAAGGATCATGACCTTCATGATAATGTCAAGAAGTAAAAGTTAGCAAGAAATCATGTCTATATACATTGCGTCGAAAGACCGCGATGTGGTTTAGGTGGTTGAACGCATATTTAATGAATTACAATTTAGGAACTGCTGAAGAAATGAAAAACGAATGAAAAAAAAAATCAACGAAGATGTTTGCAAATTTTAAGGTGATCACAATGGTTTTACTTGAACAGAAAGGGAATGAAAAGTATTGTTTTTTTTTCTCCAAGCGGCACGTCAGTATAGATGGCAGGTGAAGTGTGCTGCGCATAAGCAAACAACAACAACAACAAAAAAACCATTTTTCTTCTCTTAAGCAGCAGTACCTGTACCTCTGAAGCCAAAATTTAAACCAGAAAACGGACACAACATTCAAAGGTGAGTAAAAAAAATGCAACGAAAATAACAGCAAATAGGAGCCGCTAATAACAGTTAAAACTGAGAGGCAGAAGCAGACACAGCAAAACAAAGGCGGCTCTCACCTCTGTGTCGACTGTCTCAGCTTTTGTCTCAGTTTTTTCTTTGTCCATGTTTTAGTGGATTTTTTTTTTCGTGTTAAGGTAGGTACCTCGATGATGAATAACGTTCCGAAACACTGTTCGCGAGATTGTTTACTTAGGGTAATCCTATTTGGGAGGGTCCATCATTCTCAAAATCCTCTGACAGCAATCGCTTCCCGGGCCCTTGCGACCAGTGCTGGTTGGTCTTCTATATGGTTCCCGTGTGATGACCTCTCCCGTCTCGGCTAGAGGGTTTGTACGCACGTTCGTTGCGGGCTTGGCATGGGCGTGCACCCGCGGGGGGGGGCGGAGGGAGAAAGAGGGGGGTGCATTATGAGCTCCATACACCGTAATAGTAGGGAGGGGGATGCTGCAACTCAAAAGGAGGGAGGTGGTGCACGGTGCGAAGTTCGCCCCATACATTGCCAGAATAGAGACGGGGGGGGGGGGGGGGGGCATGCAACGAACCTCTGCCCACTCCCCCCTCTTTTTGTTTTGCCATTTTAGTGGTGCCGCTGGCCCTCGAGTATTAACTATGCCAGATTGTGTCTGGCATGCCTGGTTGCCCCAAACCTGTTTCTCCCGCAGCTGCGGAGTATTTTGGCGTACCATTTGATGCTATCCCCAATACAGTTAACTGCTATCCATGGAAGAAAGCGTGAACGTAACATTAAAAATTGGCACCTTGCATGTCGAGGAACGCCAGTAGAAGCGCGGCAACCAGGTGACGAGCCATGCTTGAGCGAAGCGTCGATGTCGAGAAGTTGGATGCACGAAAGTTGAAGAATATTCGATGAACGCTTTTAACAACGTTCCAAAGCCTCCGAGTGAGTTGTTGTTGTTGTTGTTGTTGCCCCTTCGCACTGGCACATACCCACTATGGGGGATTGGCCATGAAATCTAGAAGTATCCTATATGAGCGTTTCTCTTTCTCTTCTTCTGTGTTACGAATGCACGCGCACAAATCAGAGCACAGCCGTTTTCAGTGCATGAGAAACGATGATGATGATGACGAGTCTGAAGCCTCAACTCTGAGAGAGCATGACGATAGTTATAGCGCGAGAACAAAACGACGACACAGAGACAAGAAGGACATGAAAGACACGACTCGTGTCTTTCGTGTCCTTCTTGTCTCAAGTGTCGTCTTTTTGTTCTCGCGCTATAACTATCGTCATGCCATACCAACTAGCCCAAGCTGCCACACTTCTGAGAGAGCCTCACCTGTGCACCACTGTCATGAAGGAACAAATAATTCTTGCTCCGTGACCGCAGTCAATCGGCAACGCCACCACAGGGAAAGGCACTGGGGAGGGCTTCTAGTAACTCATGTGATAGCTCTTGGGTAATACCACATCGCCAGTGTGTGTCACAGGTTCAAGGATTTATACTCTGCTCTACTAAAACTGTCTATGTGCGAGCTCCACATGCATTAGTGGCCCTGTTATGTATACATCACAGCGTAAAAAAAACTATAGACTATCTTCCCGAAGCTGCTTCGCAATCCTGATGGGATGCGAAGCAGCAGCGGTGCGCTCGGCGTTGACCCGGCTTAAGTTTTTTAATGTGCGGAGGGAGCACTTAAGGGGGGCGTCGTCTGCTGCCGTGTGGCCGTCGTCGGTTGACGCAACGCTTAACGTGTAGCATAGTGGCATGTGCTCACGCCAAGGAGAAGTATCTGTCCTCTCGTACTTTGAGCGCCTTGGTGATGATCACTTAGTGTAACAAAGTGAAAATGACTTAAAAAATGAAAGAAAATGAAGGAAATCGCCATACAGTAGAAAGAGGAAGAAAAAGAAATAGATGAAAAAATAGGCAGAATGAGTTAGAAAAAGAGATAAAGAGAGAAGAATAAATGAATATAGATAATCATAGCGAAAATGAACAGAAAACCGAATTAAGAGCAACCAAGAAGGTGGCCCAGCTCCGTAATTTCTTCAAGCTTGGCACCCCTACAGATAAAGGCCGCTTCAAATTTCTTTCCTTGTGACTTTATTACTTCTTGATTTCACATGTGTTTGTGCGTCTTCATTAATGTTATAGTTATGACGGAATAGGTGGCTATAATTTAACCGACCTTTCCATGTTCTTCCGCTACAACTAAATAAAAAACAGCTATGGAAACAGAAAAAAACAAAGGGAAGAAAGCGCGCGCGCGCGTCACGTTCCATGTGCGAGTTCATCAGTATCATCATCAACATCTGGGCGGGGCTCAAAGCTCGCGAAGCAGAAGCTGCGGGTCTTCTTCGAAAAGAACCTCTTGGTTCACCGCTACGATCGTGTCTTACAAGCGAGTTCGTTCCATTGGGCCAAGGCCGTGGGTCGTCTCCAGTGCAGCTCCATCGAGGAGCCGCTGGGCGACGAGATGTCGAGCAGCATCTGGGAGCAGGTCCGTGAGAAGCTTAAGCCTTTCGTCGAGACAGAAATGAAGGTATGTAGGCGCGTGCTTTGCAAGGAATTGGCAGCGGCGGCTTGCACAGTTTCACACGTTTTTCGCAGACGGCTCTACTAACGAAGAGCTAGAAGAGTTAGGGTAGGGTCTTTTGTTGTGTCATTGTCGTTTCAGTTTCGTTCTTTTCATTTCACACGAGAGGAGGTGTTGTGTATGCGTCTCTGTCCTGTATGTGTGTCTGTGTCCTTGAAAATAAAGGGGAGATTCGAGGCGGTCCGTAGTCCTTCTTCAGACACTACGCCTAGTTGGTTATATGTAGTTTAACAGCGCGTTGAGACAGAAAATACGATGCAGTTAGGGACTGTTACGCCTGCGAGTCCACACCAAACGTCAATGCCTCTGCAAAAGGCAATCTGTGGCAAGGCCAGCAATCGAGCCCACCTGACGCGATCAACTCAACGACGTCATCAAGCGGTGGCGTCGGTCTGTCACGCAACGCACCACGAGCTCCCTCAGCCCGCGAGCCCGTTGAAGGTATCGGCGCCTTCCAGTCTGGCGGGTCTTACGCAATGTGGGGGAACTTCACTCGTCTTTGGCTGCAACCATGCGCAGCAATCGGCGCCTTTGAGTCTGGCGAGTCTTACGCAATGTGTGGCAACATCACCTCGTCCTTGGTGCAACCACGCGCAGCGGTGGGCCCCATAGGAAGATTCCGACATCATGGCCAGCGGCGCTTCTGGTTGGATATTTGGTTATTCAAAGGATTCACCCGGTTCCTATAAAAAAAGCACTGTGGCGCGTCGCTAGCAGTAGACTTATGTGTCAGAGAAGAGAGCTCGGCTGTTCGAGTCCTTAAGTTGTCGGTCCCAGAGCCGAATTTGTACCGCCCCTTTTTCTTTGCTGTACATAAACTTTGCCTTAACTCACCGTGGTCTCGCCCGTTCGCCTATCAGCTTTGCGCAGAAGCAGTCGCGAGCTGAGTAACACGCGCTACCAAACGGCTGGTGACCGTGTCGGCGGAGATCGGAGCAGTGGCGCCTTCGGGACGGTGTTAGCGTCTCGTCTTCTCAACAGGACGCAAGGAGACAAGACAAGCATAATCGTATAAATTGGAGCGCCTGCCTGCGACGTTTTTTTACGTGTGTCTTAGTTGGACTCTGCAAAGTTCAACAAGGATTAGCTTCCCGTTATGTTCAAGATTGTCCGAGAAGTAAGTGCTTACTAAGCACGCTCGAGTTTTAAAAAAAATGTTACGCAATTGCACATAAAGAAACAACGCATTTTTGGCGCCATCGCTGCATAATAAAGAAGAAACTTCACTAACGAGGCAGGAAAGAGTGAAACATAGACGTGAAGGGGCCCTGCAACAATTTTGGAACATCATCAGAAAATGCTGCCGAACGGTAGCAGAGGCTCAATATAGCGCAGCACACGGCCTGGAATTCATGATAAATTCTCAAAGTCAGCTAAAAAATTCGCTTCTCTCGAAAAAGAACGATACAAGCTAAAACATTTATTGTATCAGCCATTGCATCAGCCATTGATTGATTTGAGCTTCCCACGCTCTGTCGTTACTTGGGCCGTCGTGGGAGGCCGTCACTTGTTCAAGCGAGCACGCGTGATTGCACTGAAAAATCACGTAGTCGAAAAAAAAAACTATGATAAAGTGCTGAATATTACGAGGCGTGCCTGACGTATTTTCTTTCTCCGTGCCGTCCCGCTTTGCTTAGCTTCCCACACTTTAGTTGGGACGACAGCAGAGAGAGTGTAATTACTGCGTGCGAAAAATCTTAGTGACTCCACTCGTACTGTACAGATACTAAAATGTTTTCGGCGGTTATTTTGTGAGGCAATAAGCTCTTTCAATGAATTCATTGCAAGGCTACTTCAAAAAGTTTTGCAGGGTTTCTCTGCATAATCTAGTTGGTGAGCAAGGTTTGTACTGATTCTTTCTTAGCAATTAAACTTCACTTCCAAGCTCTAAAAGGTCCTTGAAAAACCACTGGCCTGTTTCGCTGCTGGCGTCTCCTAAACTGTGTTCATCATGCTCCTTTGTGAACTGCAAAAACCTGGTAATGGACGAGCGCAGTGCGTGCGGAGTAGCACGAATACTTTTATATGTGTCTTTGACAAGGCTATTGTAATTTTCACCCACTTACAAATCAACACTCAAGCCCACATAGGCGAAAATTCAAAAAAATTTAAAAGGGGGGACAAATTTGCCGTGGCAGGTATTCTGTTCAGTATTATCTGTAACAGATTGAGTGCTAGTTGATTTCAGTAGTTCCACAGAGCTGAGAGGTATTGAACCCGGGTACACGCTACAAAGTATAAATGCGATGAAAATGTTAAGCTCGCTATGGCCCACTGTGCAGCCATTCAGACACATCATGTTGGCAACCAGCATCTCCCCTCTCTTCTATCTGAGCACAAGAGGGGTTCAGTACTTCCCTGCCCCCCCAGCTCTACGTCTTACGCCACCGCAAGCTTGCACTTATCGTTAGAGCTTTACGTAAGCTCCAGTGGTACCTAATTTAGAAATTGCCTCTCTGGTAGAGTACACTGTATCTCTCGTGCAAGCAAACACGTGGCATTAATCCTACTGTATTGTTAAAGCACACCATCATAATTGAAAAGCGGCTTGCGTGCAGCGCGAATAAAGCACGCGAACATTTCACTCGTACATCCTGCGCAGGTACGCGACCTCTTCTTCTCCAACAAGAACGAGATGGATAACATAGCAAAGCTGCAGGCCCGCGATGCCCTGTGGCGCTTTAGCTGTGGCAACAAGCGCACCACCATTATAGCGGTGCGCGACGTGCTGGAGAAGTACCAGATGAAACGCATGTGGCAGTTTCTCAACTCGGTTATCCGCGACGCCCTGGGCGGCCCCTTCTTCCGCAAGCCCATCATCAGCGCCAACGCGCAACCGCTGCTCAAGCAGTGGGGCAAGACAATCGTTGTCGCTTGCCGTGCGTTCGGGGACCAGCACCTGGACAGGTACAGTACCAATGCTTTGTTCAATCTTTTTAAATGCGAAGCATCTCTTAGCGAACTTCGGCGATTTTGAGATCTATCTATCTATCTATCTATCTATCTATCTATCTATCTATCTATCTATCTATCTATCTATCTATCTATCTATCTATCTATCTATCTATCTATCTATCTATCTATCTATCTATCTATCTATCTATCTATCTATCTATCTATCTATCTATCTATCTATCTATCTATCTATCTATCTATCTATCTATCTATCTATTGGCTGGCTGGCTGGCTAGCCAGCCACTTACGTTTGGGTGCTCTCGTGGTCACCCCCTTAACTTGGCGTTAGCCAAAATTAGCCTGGGAGGGTAAGGTGGTTCGACGAATATGACGCGCTCGTCACAATCCCATCACATGCGTCGTCAACACATACCGCCTGACAGTGGCACATACCCATAGTCGGGTATGTGCCGCTGGTATGTGGGTATGTGACACAGGTGATTGACGCTTAGTATCCACCCAGGAACGATGACAACACACATCGGAAACTTTAACGCACGAGCGTTAATACCCGACATTGGTAGCGTCGACCCATCGAATGCAAAGAATAATTGTCAGGGTCCCAGCTGGAATCAAACCCAAGCATACTGCGTGGCATAGAGCATTTTACCACACAGCTACACCAGGTCTCGGAACGACTTTTCAAATAGATACTAATCTTCGTGAAACGTCTATAGTGGTTGCAGTGCTGCCAACTCAATTTTATAAACAATACATATGTACTCATTTGATACAGCCGTCACGTCAGGTTAATGCCAATCGTGATTAGTTGCCATGCCCTGAAGCTTGTTTATGTACAATATCCAAGGCCAGCATCCTCGCAAGCATCAGCGCTTCATATGAGCTTTTGGTGTTGCTAATACGCATGTTACAGTTGGCATCGTTGCGCAAGTGCAAACAACTGGTTATATACACATCTGCAACTCTTCAAAATATGTCTGTGCGTGCAATATTTGTACATATATTTAACGCCATTTTGTGACGTGTCGCTCAATAAAAAAATTGCAACACGGTCACCTTCCCTCCGCATGCTTAGCATAACGTCGATTATCAGGCACGTGGGATCTGCCGAATTTTTTTTAGCACTAGCTCATTATTCGCTTCGTTATAGTGCATGCTGAAATGGTAGTCAAGTAAAGGGTATTGATGTTTTTACATCTATCACACCTTTTGTAGCACAACCTGGCCAACGAGATGCCACCTCTTGTCCGCTGTTGGTCATCTGTTGTGATTTTGTTGCATAGAAGTGGCACAAGCTTGCTCTCTTCAAAGAACTGTGCTGGCCTGATACTCGAGATCGCATATTTTTGAAAGTTGGGTGGCAGGACAGGAACACGCCCGATGCTTTAGCTGAATTCGTAGAACAACAGAGACGTTATCCGAAGGTTCTAGGTTTGGTTCCTACCGTCAGCAACTTGTCCGTTCATCCACTTCAATTTATTCACGTTTATGCTTTATTGTCTGTTAGTCCCATTGGGTGGTGTCTGGTAAAAAAAAAGCCAGGCCTTCATCAACTCCTCTTGCTTCAAGCAGACGTGTATGCAATAATTTGTGAAGAGTGAATATCTTAAGTTTTCTATAGGACTTACCAACAACTTATCCTGCTACCCAGGTCATTGCACATGGAACACGGCTTCGTGTTGGTCTGCAAGACGTACTACGGCAAAATCCGGTCCTGGTTCGTGGCTCAGGGTTTCAGCTTGATCGACCTGATGATCAGCGGCCTCTTCTACCCCGACTATCCGACCATGTTTGCAAACGTCGCCAAACGCCCCATTACGAAGCACTTCCGCTGCTACATGACTAGTCTGGAGATGCCCATGAACTCGATGGCGGCCATGTTCAGCTGGACGAAAGGGATGCTACGCAGTACCAAGCTGGACAACGACTCCAGGCCAGTCGACTTTGCCAGGATGCTAGAGAAGGCGGTTGCCCAGCTTTTAATGTCCTGGTACATGTCGCAAGACATCGAAATGTGTTTTGAAGGATTGGGCACCGTGCGCAGGAGGGACTATTTGAACACACTTGAATCAATCGCCAACGTAGCCGTGCAAATGGCGTCAGTGTACAAGCAAGTCTTCATGGAAGAGGCAATCGCCATAATAGTCGCCTTCTCCCAGCACAGGGCTGCACAGCACGTGTGGCTAATCTGTCTGCGATTCGCCGTTTCTGTGGGAAATCGCTTGATTTTTTAAGTCTCTTTCTCTCAGTTACTACGGCGTGGGACTTCATTTTGAGTAGGATAATTTTTTTGTTTCAGTAGATGGAAGCCACGGCAAGCAAAACGCGCTGAGCGATCTTATATTTGCTAAGTCGTTGGTTTCGTTGGATGGATGCAACGACAAGTAGCAAGCGCTGGTTGCTTTCCGTTGTTATAATCTAAGAAATAAAAGAAACTTTATGATCGAAACGCCCGTCTCATTTTTAACGCGTTGAATAGCTCGTTGTGCGTTAGTTTTGAGCAAGAACTGTTTTCCGCGAACCAAATACAAAAGATGCAAACAAATTTAATAGTTTTTTTGGTGTGATTGAAAATCGAACCATGTTTAAGAATCCCATCGCGAGCCATTTCGCCTCCCCCGAAATGTGACCACCGCCACTGGGATGTGACCACCGCCTTCATCGGGTTAGCAGGTGAGTACCTTAGCAACCTATCCACCACAGCACATCATTCAGATACATATCCAATCACTTGGAGTATTCTAAAGTGAAAGCAATAGGTTCGTTAGTTCGAATAGTTTTCTTGATAATACAAGTAACTATTTTATCCATCAATTCTGTAACACAATGTCCTTACTATCCGCTCAACCCTTTCAGTACGCAGTTTTAATGGTCTCAGCTCTAGGCATTAACATCATCACCAGCTGGCTGATTCCGCGGAAGATAAAAAAACGTGGTGTACTTGATATCTGCTATTTTCCTCGTACGTTTTATACCATGCCCGTGTGATTTTACAGCTTGAAATTACAATTTTTTTCTCAACTAACATATTTTTAACCAAGGAAAAATTGAGAAGCATCGCCAGGTCACGACGGCCATTTTTTGAAAAGTGGGTTTTTGGGAATTCGCGATCATGCTAACAGTGGCGCAAGCTATATATCAGAAATTGTTTTTGCTTAGCACAGCTGGAAGCAATGAAGAAATAGCTTATATAATTTTATCAAGCTCGGGGCAACCTAGGTATTTCTAAATATTATCGAAAAACGCCATATTTATAAAAGTAGCTTGTTTTTTTGGGGCCAGATTCTGTTTCTGTGAATGTTATAGCTTGTTCATACTTCCAGCATTGATAGCACCTTAAATGAGTAATTATTCTCTGCATTTTAATTTGTCCAGTAGTTTTGAAAGGAGTGAATTTTTTCGCTCTAAACATGAAAACCTATATAAAAAACACACTCTCAATTTCGCTCAATGTTTTTTAAATTGTACTCGGTAAACTGCGTTATTATATTCTAAAAAAAAATGTTGGCTCAATTTGATGAGAACAAACTTCTTCATTTTCAAACATTGCGTTTTCTGAGTGTGTTCACTTCCAAGTTCAGTTCCATATATTTTTTGGCAAAAAATACAATAGTGCTGTTTTTCTTTTTCTGATTGGGCGAAATAACATTAGTGCGTTATTTACTGAGAATATAAATGTTCTCCTCAAAAACGACATTTCGAATGAAATGCATACTAGTATATTTCTTAACGATTACGCAAAAATAAAAAAAGGAGGGCACAAGAATCAGCACTGACACGAGCAGCATTAACAACTCTTGTGTGGGTAATTTATATCCTTATATTTTTTTGCGCAAACTGGTTAAAATGAACTTTTCAGCTCTAAAAATATAAAAAATACGAGCAAACGAGGAGATATCAAGTATAGCACATTTTTCGGTCTTTCGTGAAATCGACCAGCAGCATCGGCAACAGTAGCAGCCCGACCATACGCGCTGCATGTTCCTCCAATCAACCCCGTCCTGTACTTTCTGCGGCCGCGTCTTACGCGTAAACTTCTTTCTTAATCTCATCTGTCCCCTCTAATTTTCTGTCTCCCTCTCACGTGGTTGGCTTCTCTTGGAATCCAGTCTAATGCCATTTAGATAACTTCAGGCCTGATCATTGTGTCTGCCTCAGCCTCTGACATCACTCCGTTGTGACCAGCGTGTTTTCACTGCACAGACGTGCCTAGCTTGATCTCGTTGCTCGGTAGACAGATTGGCAAGCCCGACAAACGTTTACCCGGAGGGCTGATGTGCTTGTTGGCGACGTGAGAAGACCGTATTTTTCTGTGTCCGCAATCCGTAACCTGCTGCGTGAATGTGAGATGTGTTTTGTGCACTGCATATTCGCAATCTGTACGGCTGCAGATCTGAACGATTGGGCGATGCTGCGTGGCGAATTGTCGTGGCAAAGGGATCGAAGTCGCGAGCGTTCTCGTTTCCCTAAGGACAACCGAAGGACGAAATGGCAGTTTGTCGTTCGTTAAACTGACGTCGACATTCGTTTTCTTGGTGAGCTGAAGGTACGTGTGCCCGTACTACATATTACTAATTGGTTCCAATCGCCGCATCTCGACTACGTTCTCCTGTTCTTGCTCTAAAAGAAAAATGTTATGTGTTGTTCTGACTTGTTGGCGTAAGCCCTGGCATTAAAATATTAAACGCGCATGGCAGTACGCTCTCAGAACAGGCGTGTTTACTTAAGGGTGAGTGAACATTTTGCTATTGGCGATCAGCGCCACGGACTTGTGCTACTTTCTTTAACTTGGTTGATAAAAATGGAAGGAATGACTTAGTGCATTGGTTTTGTGCATATAGTATTTTCTTTCCGGTATTCATACCACTTTGTTGTGGTCAGCACCTTAGCATAATTTGTTTCCTTGAGATTCAGATGAGTGTCTACACTTACAGTAAAACGCTTTCTTAATTGGTTTTCTATTATAATTTCTACTTCGAGCTAGAATATTTAGGAACCATTACCAAATTATACGGATACAAAAATCGCAAAAATTGGCAGTGAAGTAGAAGCGCCCAAGGGGGCTACATGGTTTATTATGAACCAAGTACTAATATTTTTCTCAGGACTTAAATATATGACCAACTACGCACTATTGCGAGAGTGCCCAGTGCAAAAGAGGAAACGCCACTTCTTGTGTCAGTCACAACTTTGTTTTTGTGAACCGAAAGATTTTGCTTTCTGCTGCAATGGTCATGACCATGATAATGTGCTGAATACCATACTTGTGGCAGCAGCACAAACTCTTCTCAATAACTACGTGTCTATGAAGACAGATGTTCAAAAGAGTATTAATTAAACTGCAAAAGCTTTCCAATCGAGTAAGAACAGTTTATCTGCATGCTCTGCACAGTGTTTGTGTATGTGTGTGTGTGAGAGAGAGAGAAAGAGAGAATAAATAATGAATGATATTCGCCTTATTTATTTCGTCACATTGTTGGTTCATCGAATTTTTCTTTTATAGATCGACAACACGTTCGATAGCGTGCAATCTTTGACCTTTTCGTGGAAGAAATGACTCACACGTGAATTTCTAATTGGTTTGAAGCGCAATAATTCACTTAAACGAGTGATCTTTCTGATCAAAAAGGCAGGATAAAGCTGTTAAACGTGTAAAGCTCGCCGCGAAGGCTTAATATTTTTACTGGGAGACGATGGGGGCAGTAGATCCCCAGCCTCCCGTACGTGCGCTCTCTCGGGCAAAATGAGTGACGCCACGGTGGCAGCGAGCAGGCCGGATGATCTTCTAGGTGGCGTTTGTCCAGCCACGCAACATAGCAATGAAAGAAAGACAAAATAGTACTATATTGCAAACAATAGAATTTGTACCCAAGTACATGATTCTTTCTTTATGAGCTTCAAAAACTATGGGCATAAGAACTCGCTGAAATATGGTAGCCTCACCCAAACATTTCACTGAAAGACGTTCCCGCAAGTCAAAAAGAGAAATGTGTAGTAGAAAAAGGCGTAATAGAGAAATAAATTGCATAGCAGACCAGTAGTCAGGATTTCTTTTTGTCTTAAGGGGTGTGGGGCATTTGCTGGTGGCCTTGTCTGTTTGAGACATAAGCTTATACTCATTATTTATTCTTGGTTTAACAGCCCTCTATATCGAAATAGGGGGGGGGGGAGATACATGGGTTTCTATGCTACCACGGCTACGGGCCTCCTGAGTAGTACGGTGGCCCGGTGGTAAAACACTGATCGATTAAAGCATTGGAAAGTCTGATGAGCGTATTTGCACTTCATGTTATCTTGCCGGGTAAGTGCAGAATTTTTTCGTAATAGAACATCGTAGAGATGCTGCGCAGTACTTGATTTTATTACGACATTTGTGGACACGAAAGCATGGTAAAGCCCACAGCTACAGTAAAGGAAGGCTTTACACTTGTATAGTGACGCACAGAGCGCTTATGCTAAGTCATAGTTAAAGGTTAAAAAGAAACATCGAAGCATGGTATAGCTCACAGCTACTGTAAAGAATGCTTTATAACTTGTCTAGTAATAGCGCTGAACGTTAATAAAATATTATGCTATCACGTTAATAATAAAAACATATACACGACGACGCTTCCCACAATCACTGGGGAGATAAGGTGGAGGCAGGCAGTACAGAATGTCCCGCACTACGTACACCAGTCAAGTTTCACGATTCGTTGTTCCTGTCGTCCTTCAAACGAACATGGCTGGACATCGACGGCATTATCTTCAGTAGCCACGTCGGCTTATGTTGAGGAAATATTTTCTGAACTCCTTGAGGCGCTCGAAAGGACCGGTGGGGTGGCACTTCTTGGAGAGATCGGTGAGATGGACGTTGAAAAGAAACCACGTCAAATTGGCCCTCCTCCTTCTGCTGTTCATGACAAACCCGGCCTGATAAAGAGGTGGAGGGAAAGAGAGATAGATCGCTTACGGTAGGTTATATCAAGCGGAAATGTTCATCTACAAGTGCTTCAAAATTTCCCCCTCAATGGACCCTTTTCATAATTCTCAAGTGTGCTTCTCTGCACTGCATATTGGAACAAGTATTGGCGGCAGCTTTTGTGCTTCAAGTGGAGACGCGGTCCTACTTGAACGCGCTAGGACTTGTCTAATGTAAGTGTTTATATAAAAGAAGGCGACTCAATATTGTCCATGACATTGCGTAAGTAAACTAGTTTTGAACAGGCTATTTCCACCAAGTGACAAGCCGCCATTAGTTGTTCAAACTGCGTGGCACAAAAGCTATCCTTACAAATTTGAAAAGGGTCGATAACGATGACATGAATGGACGTTATATGGTCAAACGTGGGGGTATATAAAGTGTAGGGGATCGTGATAAAGTTCTATATATAAGCAATGTCAGATATTAAAAGTTCTCACAAAGAAAAATCCAGTCAACTAAATTTTACAACCATAAGATAGCTACAGTACGGTACACTGTTAAAGAGAACACTGAAGTGAGCCGCTTTCGTATTGTTGGCACTCTATAAGTGCAAGTGGATGTGGAAATTGTTCTTGCATGGCACGAGTTGGCCAAAAGAAGTCAGTACTGTCTGCCACGACTAGTCTTAAGCTAATTGAAGTCAATACGCTTTTGCGAATCCGCACACACCCCGCTCGCAAATATTTTCTTCATAAATTTACACGTAGGAACAATAATTAGTTATATGTGGTTTCAGCCGCATATTTATTTCAAAGAGCTAGGTGGCTCGATTGATTGATTTGATAAGAAATTATGAGAGACGCCGTAGTGGAGTGCTGCAGGAGTTTGGACCACCCCGGGTTCTTTAACGTGCACCCAAATCTGAGCACACGGGCCTACAGCATTTCCGCCTCCATCAAAAAAGCAGCCGCTGCAGCCGGAATTCGATCCCGCGACCTGCGGGTCAGCAGCCGAGTACCTTAGCCACTAGACCACCGCGGCGGGGCGAGCTAGGTGACTCTTCGAACGTGGAAATTAGGGAGTTTTCAATTAGGGGTCCCATAAGTTTGGGGCCCCAAAGCGCATTGCGTGTGCTCGCTTTGGGTCAAGCAGAAGCTAAGAGTTTTTCAACAAGACTCGCCTTATCCGTCATTTCAGCAGGTGCCGTGGCGTTTTTCTGACGCAAAGCTTTGGGGGCATGCTTTGATGCTCCCGCTAAGTTCGAGAATTAGCGTCCTACAACGCAAAACCTAAACCCTGTTTAGATTTCCCGCATGCGTGGAAGCCTCGACGCCATTTGTTCGGGGTTCCAATACAATGGGAGCCCCATTAAAAAAAAAAAAACTCCCCAGTACGCAAGACATGGTTGGCAAAAGTGGTGGAGTCTTCTGACCGCCGCAACGGCAACAGAAGGCGCTGACTTCATGACTCACCCACGCTTAATGCACATATACACCCCGTGAACTGGACAGGTAGATAGTTGCCGTGGTAGAAGAGTTGATAGAGCATCGGACGTGCTATTCGAAGGTCGCAGGTTTGGTCCCTGCCTACGGTAAGTTATTTTTTCGTCTATTTATCTCTGTTCACATTTACATAATAATATTACCGTCCCCTTTAATTTCTTGGCATCATTGTCTGTTAGTTTTTCTTATCAAATGTACATAACAAAAAAAGGAGCCCTGAATGGAGTCGTGTGATATTTTTGCGACAGCTTTCCTTAGCATCGGAACGCGTGTAGCAATGATTGCTGAGGCGACTACAACAAGAATGATGGAAGTGGGTGCACGAAAAGCGAAGTTATGACTCCGCAAAGTTCAGAACTCGAAAAGACAACAACGGCAACATTCTCTTTCACATTTCATTCGCCTGCTGACGCCAAAGACTGCCGAGTTTCGTAAAGGCATACCAGAAGTATCGCCTCATGGTGGCCTTCACACAATACCTCGCTACAGCATCTTTTGACGGCGTCGTAAGCATGGTTACGACTAACCACGTGCGTCGGGTAGCACATGCTACCGTGGTCACACGAAAGATACATGCATGCACTTAGGTTGGGTTCATTTCTCGGTTTGCTTGCAAGACGCGTTTGACGGCAACGCTGGCGTCCGTTGAATGTCGCATTTTTGGTGGCGTGCATTTCGGCCTTTAGATGCTGGCGTATACCATAGCCTCATTCGCAGGGACCGCCAGGAGGCGCCAAGCTGTGAAGACATGTTCACACTGCGCTCCGCTTTCCCGAAGCTTTTCTAAGAGCAATTTCGCGCAAACTCAACTAACAATCTTATAGTCTGCTTTGTGAAGTTCTCCTGATTCCACGGATACCCAAAGCTTGGGCCAGGATCAACTTTACGAGAAGAAACCATCGCAGGCAGATTGGATGACCTTGTTGAGACGCTCACCTTAACGACCACGGCCGGCGTCGCGCGTCCCGGAAGGTACTTCGACGTGCGGAACACGACGGTGTTGTGTGTTTGTGGGAGCACGGACTAGCAGATAGCGAACTTTGGACACTTGCTTTGCTGCCACGGGACAGAGATCGAAGGTGAGCGATGTTTACCTCACTTTCTTGACCTGTTTTGTGACACGACAAAATGCCGGCGGGAAAGCTCTGTCAGCCTAAGCGCTCCGACTAACTTGGCAGGAGCGGCGGTCACTTTTCCTTTGTTCTGCCAAGCATGGCTGGCCGGGGCTGATCGCCTTTTCTCGCCATATGGAGGTTGACGAAGCTTATCCCGGCCCTTCTCGGGCACCGGAATCACTCACCGCTGACACGGACGCGAGTGGCGTCTCGTCTCGGCAGGCAAAGGATGACGAACCAGCGTCTGTTGACGCGACTCTCGGAAACGAGACTGGCGACGCGACTTGTTCGGAACGCCATGGATGGACTGAGGATGCCTGGCATACCGTTTTATCGCGCAGGCAAAAGAAAAACCAGTTAAAAAAGCAGCGATCAGAGATGGAGAAGGCTGTGAAAGCGAACGAGAAATTTGAAAGCGATCCGCCCGCCGAAAAACAAAAACATGAAGCCACGCAGGGTTTCAGACGGAGAAAGCGACGCGGCCCACCTCCACTACCGAAAGAGGACATCAAGATTATTCTGAGGCCGCATAAGGGTCTCTGGGTAAAAAACATATTGGGACTGGAACTCTCCAGGGCTGTGATAGATGCCTGCCAACGAAGTTTCAATGGCAATGACTTTCTGTTGCGGGTTCACCCAGGATCGAACATTGTAATCCTATCTACGCCAAGCATGGAGGTAGCGAGTAGGCTGCGAGGTATCAGTCAACTAAAGATCAGGGGACAAATCCACGCTTTCAATGCATACGTGGCCGACCCCGAAGGCGTCTTGCGGGGAATTGTACATGGAATACCGGCCGGGACTTCGCAAGATGAACTCATGGAGAACCTACGTGTTCGGACTCAAGGGGTGAATATTGAGAGAGCAAGAATGTTGGGCTCGTCTAAAACGGCGATTATCACATTCACGGGCAATGTGCTACCGAGGAGCGTATACATAATGGGTGCCGAGTTAATATGCTACCCATACAAGCCAACAGTACAGGTGTGCAAGATATGCCTCCAAACCGGACATCGTACGGACGTCTGTCCAACTCCAAATGTCAATGTATGCCTCAAGTGCGGGGCAGGGGAACCAATGCAAGGACACGACTGCATCCCCAAGTGTGTCATCTGTGACGGTGAACACCCCACAGGAGATAGTCTGTGCAAGAAAAAACTTAAGAACGTCGCTCCTCCCAAGAAATTGAGGACAGATCAGCCAAAAGACTGGGTTAGCCAACCTGAATATACCGGCGATGCCAAGTCGTCAGAAGAATTCCCTCCACTAAGGATGAACATGCCTCGATGGTTCAGCTCGGACCGGATGGAACAGCGCCAGTCAAGGTCACGTTCACGATCCCGATCAAGATCCCAGTCAAGGTCGCGATCGAGATCTCGTTCAAGGAGGGACAGACGTCACACTAACACGGCACCACCGGCCCCTGGGAAACCCAGCTTAAAGAACCAACGAAAGCATCGCGGACCTCCGGCCGAGATGGGTTCCTGCGAGGAATCACAAGACGCCCTAGCCGCCGGCCGGACAAACATAAATCAGGTGAGCTTTGCGGGGTCAGTGTCTTCCAATGCTCCTGTAACAGAAAGTCCACAATACAAGAAAATATTGAAAGAAAATAAGAGATTGACTCAAGAGGTCAAACAGCTAAAAAAACAAATGGCCGAAGAGCGAAATAACTTACAGGCAGCAATATCTTCATTAGAGAGACGGCTAGAGGCTAAACTACGACCACAAAACCCGACAGGAATAGCTGGAGGATGTAGTCAGAAAACGACATATCAACCGTCAATAAAACCCACCCTTTCGGGGGGCAGCGCGGCGTCGGCTGAAGTTGAGGAAGGTATGGCGTACGCAGGTACAACCACCCCTACCCCAAGCACGACAGTAAAAAACCACGACCAAATAACGCAGCAAATACAGGCACAGTTAGACAAAAACAGGGAAGGTATAGCTAACGTTAATAAACTGCTAGTCGATTTCATGAATGAGATAAAATCTTTCGTCTGCGAGGAATTAAAAACTCAAAGGCAGTACGTGAATGACGCTGTTAGCAGCTTGCAAAGGGCGATAAACAAGCGCTCTCGCTCGACCTCCGCTAGAAATAGCAAACAATCTAAGGGGAATCGCGACGACGCGGAAGCACCCATGCATCATGGCCAAAAATAACCTGAGAAGTGTGGAACGACTAGAGATCTGGCAGTGGAATTGCCGCACTTTTCACAAACGCGCCACAGCACTCCAGAGTTATATCAATGCGGCACCAATTAAACCCGACGTTATATGCTTGCAAGAAATTGGTGCCAAAATAGTGAAGCTTCAGGGTTATTATATTTTTCAGAACCCAAACTATCCCCGCGTAGCGACGCTGGTGAGCAAGATGATTGCGGCAACAGATGAGTACATAGGAACGCTACAGATCAATCACCAAATTATCAGTTTATTGCCCCAAAAGAGAGGCAAAGCGAAGACTATAATAGTCAACCTATACAGTCCTCCAAAAGACAAAGGCGAAGACTTCAATGAGCTCCTTGCTGAGACGGTTAAAATCGCAGGCAACAAGGACCGCCTATTGGTTTTGGGTGATTTTAACGCACCCAGCACCACATGGGGTTACCCAAAAGACTCGCCGAAGGGAACGCGTCTCGAACATGCTGCGTCCAGGCTGGGCCTGAGTTTAATAACTCTCCCAATTGCGCCCACGAGAGTGGGCAACAGCGTATGTAGAGACACGTTCCCGGACCTCACTTTCACCTTCAACCTCAAAGACGCATCCTGGACAAACCTGGAGGAAAATCTAGGAAGCGACCATTACATTATAAGTGTCTCCATATCGACACCCAAAATGCGTAGATTGATAGGCGACGTGGCGATCACAGATTGGACTGAGTTTAGGAAACGAGATCCTCCACCAGACTCTGTACCGAACTCAATAGAGGCATGGTCGGAGTACATAAAGTCGGTACACGCCATCACTACGAAGAAAATAGCCAGAACCGTAGAGACGCCAGCAGTAGACAGCCGTCTGCTACACCTATGGGAGAGCAGGCGCAGCCTACTAAAGCGTTGGAAACGTCAACGCCTGAATAGGACACTACTGCGTAGGATCGCTGCTCTTGCAGAGGAAGCAAACGACTATGCCAGCAAATTGGCTACCGAGGGATGGGTCAAGTTCTGCAGTTCGCTTCAGAACACACTGAGCACCGCGAAAACTTGGTCCATCGTAAGAAATATTCTTGATCCAGACAAGTCCAAATCCACGACAAGCAGAACACTGCAGAAAATCGCAGAAACATTTCCGGGCACGGACGACGATCTCGTGAAAGCCCTTAAGGAGAGATATATTGGCGATAGTCCACCAAGTAACTCGACTAATCACATGAGTTACAGTGGAGCTAGAAATGAGAAACTAGACGAGCCGATAACAAAGGAGGAGGTCTTTGCGGCAGCTCAGGCAGCCAAGAGGAACACAGCCCCCGGTGAAGACCAAATTACGAATGCTATGATAAGAAACCTTAGCGACAAAGCCATCGAAGGCATGACAAAACAATTCAATGAACACTATTGGCTCAAAGGAAAGGTCCCTGCAGAATGGAAAACGGCCAAAATTATAACCATTCCGAAACCCGGAAAAAAGCCCTCCCTGCAGGCGCTCAGACCTATATCACTTACGTCATGTATGGGGAAGCTTTTCGAACGGGTCGTTCAGACCAGACTTCAGAATTTCATAGAGGACAGGGGGCTGTTTCCGGCCACCATGCTGGGCTTCCGCAGTGGTCTCTCAACACAGGACGCTTTCCTCCTGATACAAGAAGAGGTACTCAAGGGTGTTCCCAAAGGTGGAGAGCATTTGCTGCTTGCTCTAGACTTAAAGGGAGCTTTTGACAATATCTCTCATGAAGCTATACTCTCTGAGCTAAATATAATTGGTTGCGGGGAAAAGATATATAACTATATAAAAGATTTTCTCACCGATCGGGAGGCGACAATTGGTATCTCAAGCGTTAGGTCTGAGCCATTCCGAATGCCAAACAAGGGAACGCCTCAAGGAGCCATAATATCTCCTCTGTTGTTTAATATCGCCATGCGTCGACTCGCTCGGGCCTTGGATTGTGTACCACAGCTAGGTTATACCCTCTACGCGGACGACATTACTCTGTGGGCCACAAGGGGGTCCCTGGCCAGCAAAGAGCAGACTCTGCAAGAGGCGGCACTGGCTGTCGAAAACTTTGCCAGAACCAGTGGTCTCAGCTGCGCACCCGAAAAATCGGAGGTGATCAGAATACACAGCAAACGCTACAAAAGTAACGGAAGAATAGAAATTGAAATCGAAAAGCAGAAAATTAAAGAAGTCACCGTCGCCCGGATTCTGGGTTTCTGGGTTCAAAGCAACGGTAGGGCAAATCACACTATCGGTCTTCTTAAATCAGCAACTAAACAAGTGGCTAGAATGATTCAGAGGATCACCTTCCACAAAAAAGGCATGAAAGAAAGTGATACTGTCCGATTAGTGCAGGCGCTCGTAATGAGCAAATTGACATACAGCTTGCCTTTCCACACGCTGAACAAGAGCGAGGAAGAGCAAGTAGATTCTATCATCAGAGGGGCTTACAAGGCAGCATTAGGCTTACCGATAAGCACTCCGACACAGAGGCTTCTCGAGATCGGCCTGCATAACACGTACGCTGAACTGAAAGCAGCAACATTGATCTCTCAGCGCAACCGCCTCAGCCAGACGAAGTCGGGAAGAGAGATACTGATGAGGGCGGGTATAACACCCCAACCCCAAAACTTGGACGAGGAGCTGGTGGACGTACCAGACCCAGTCCGACGACATATTTCGATCGCCCCTATCCCCAGGAACATGACCAAGGAGCGGCATCACGAAAGGCGAGAGGAGCGTGTAAAATGGATCAGAAAATTAGTTAGAGGCAATGAGAACGTGCTATACGTTGACGCTTCCAGGTATAACTGGAAGCGCTGCGTCGTCACAATGGTAAGCAGTGACACGAGAAGCATGGCGTCCAGCGCATCACTGTACACTACATCGATCACCAAGGCCGAGTGTTTCGCCATCGCATTGGCGATTAAAAGTCGAGAGCGCAGCGACGGCCAGACGTACATCACCATACTCTCAGATTCGCAAGAGGCGTGCCGGCTATTCACGAAAGGCCGCCTCCCATTAAACATTTGCAAATTTTTAGGCGGCGAATTGAGCAACACTTATAGGTTGGTCTGGTGCCCTGGACATGCAGGCCTAGAGGGTAACGAGAGGGCGGACGCTCTAGCTCGAGCGCTCACGAACCGAGCGGAGCAGCAGCCTTTCTCGCTGTTGCCACCACCCAGCAACGACGGCTTTCGCGAGGAGGAGGAAAACGACCCGGCTCGGATGGCTCCGCGAGAGCTTCTTGCTCACCAGCGATACACGCGGCAGAAATATGGCGCCCCCCACAAATCTCTTAAAGGGGAAGACGCCATAGACCTCCGTAAAATTCAAACGGGAGTTTATCCAAATTTATTACGACTGCACAAAATTCATCCAACTTTGTATGGGCGCGATTGTCCGTGGTGTCGCGACTCGCCACCGACCCTTTACCATATCTCGTGGAGTTGTGCTAAACGGCCAAATGAACTTGATCGCTTACAGCGTATGTATAGAATGGAAAACTCTTGGGAGCAATGGGAGGCACTCCTCGCTAGCTCGGACCCGGAGGTGCAACTAGCACTCCTGGACCACGTCCGGCAGGCGGCGCAAGCCAGTGGAGCCTTGGACATGGGGCCCCACCCATCTAGCCCCTAAACCCCTTCTTTTTCAACCCAATAAAGTTATTTCTCTCTCTCTCTTCTCTCATTCGCATACTAAACCCCGTATTCATAAACGCTACTTGACTTGAACTTGACTTGAAACCGCCTTCAATGCAGCGCGTTCGCAACGCGTCTGTGTGTTTGTGCTGCATTGGCACGGCCTAAAGACATAGCATTCGAAACGCGCTTGTGCAGCACTGAAGTCGGTGGCAAGTCAAGATCAAGTCAAGCAGCGTTTCTGAATGCGGGGGTAAGTGTCATGTGCATTGTTCTGAAAATACATCATTTATAAACAGGAATATTTCTTTCCGAGAAAGTATAAAAAGCGTTTTTCCTGCTTTTAGCGTTCCCTCACTTGGCCTAACTACTAACACATGAATACTGCGCGCTAGTTCTCGCGTCGAGCCAATCAGAAGCGGACTTTCTTTGTCGTCACGTAGCATGAGATAACGTCCCTTCTCATGACAAAAATAACCGATGTGCGTCACCGTAGTCCAAAATCAAGGTAATTTGTCCCGTGAAATAACATAATAACAGCTTCCATTTCGGTGTTGCCACTCGCGCAACAATATCGGCGCATCCCCTAGCACCAGAAGAACCGATGTGAAATGCATGCTCCAATTGTGTCACAGGGCCCCTTTTCAATTTACATTTTGTTTCATGGTGGTCGCTGCAGGCTCACTAAATGTCACTCTATGACGGCGTGAAGAAAATTTAAGGTCGCCCAAGTTTGTAACTTATAGGAGCCCGGTGGTGGCACGAGCACATCAATGGTTGTGTGCCATGGTGTACTACTTGAGCTAACTTTGCATTTTGTAGCACCACTGAAGTGTTTCTCAGAGGATGCATAAAGAGAAGCGAGGGTTTGAGAAGCGCTGCGCCAGGTTTAGCATTAATCCTAGCTGGGCACAAGACAACCACCTAGTATGTGAATAAACCCGTTAAATAAAATTGAATTAACCGACAGTCAATTGGACCATAGTGTGAACGTATGCCCCGATATTGTACGCATTCAACATAACTCTGAAAACTTCAACGAGGACTTTCGATATTTTTCCAGTTTGATTTTTTTGCAAGAAGTTTCGAAATGTTTGGAAAACCAGAAATGAGAGCTTGATTTGAGGCGCTTGGAAGAGAAAGATCAGAATCACTGGTTACTCGTGACTGATAATTGACTGACAAAATGTTTGCACAAGTAAATCAGGCAAGAGACACTACCATACACGCGCTCTGCACTGCTACAAGATTTTGCAGCAGACAAATTAGGGAAAGCTGATACCTTTTCCTTCATCGTTTGTACGGTGTCGTAGGTGTAGAATAGCTTTCTGTATTGCATAGAAGCCATGCCGCCGATTGCATATTCGCCAGTCAGCAGCGTTTCTTCCCGTTCGCAGATCTGGAAGCAAAACGAAACAAAACAAAACGCAGGTTTTTAATACAACATGCAAGAATGCATGGTTACATATATAGAGATAATAATGAATCGGAGGTTCTGCATAAAATAATGTTTTAAATGTACTTGGCAGATGTTAGTACGTACTGTTGGATGTGGCTTTGTTTGGTGAGAATCGGTTATGCAAGCCAAAGTTCGTTACACTTGGTTATGCTAGTATGCCCTCGATGTCGAAGCAAAGTTTGCCAAGAAAACGATATTGCTCCGGCAGCACGTTACTGGAGCTAATCTTGAAGGTTACGATTGAGTGGCTTTAATGCGTCACTGAATCTCTGGCCAGCAGGAGCATGGCGAGAACTTTTTTGAGGGGGGGGGGGGGGGTGTTCAACCAATCTTTATGCCTGTTCGTGCATGCGTTGGTACGTGTGCATGTAACAAAAGCAAGAGTAATTGAAAATTTTCGGGATCGGATAACCTTTTCTGGCTACGCCACTGCTGGCCGGTGTCGCGACACCACGCGAGGTGCGTGCATCGGATCAAATCGCTGATACGCTGGAGAAATGTGGGCCCGAAATCAGCGGCTAAGGAACATTGCTCGAACTCATGGGCAGGCAATCTGTAAAAATCTGGACCCTCACATCCGCTCAGGGAGACTGGCATGACCTTGGGTTAGCTCGAAGGTTACATTCAAGCATAAGGCCTTTACTGTGTTGCTATACTTGCAGGAATAAAGCTATATCTTATAAATAGATCACGGTCCCTATGGATAATTTTTATTAACTAACATTGATGGTTCCGACAAATGAACAGATAGGGCTGTGGCGTGCAAGGTGACCAAGTAATCAAAAGGCAAGCTGACCTGCGAACTGTCGCTGACAATGAAGCCAGTACAAGTCTTGTATAGCGCATCGGTGGGTAACCGGTACTCTTCGGTCATGTTGTAAATTAGGGTTCCCATCTGGAATGAGAACGCCAGAACCTGGCTCGGGGAGTCGAACTTCTCCTCAGCCATCGCCACTGCCCGATCCTGTACCGGTAGCAGATTAAAAAAAAAGTTCGCGGTATGGGAAATTTCACGTCAGCAAACTCGCCTTTTTGTAGATTCATACACTCTTACACTTAAAAACTCTGTTCATTTTCTTTCTAATATGGCGTGCATGGCCAACGCTTCATTTCTGTTCATAATACAGGTGTTTTTTTAATTAGTTGAAGCAGGCGGGGATCTCAAATCGAAGCATTAAAGTTCTTCCTGCGAAGAACCCATCACAAATGAGAGATTCAGAAAAAGTGGCATGTAGCAATTATTGTGGCGGAATGAAATTCAGCCAAGTTTAACGGTAAACCAGAATTTGAAGCGCTGATGAGCGTGTACAAGCTGACGATCAGAATGACGTCACTTGTAACGACAACGGCTATAGAGGTTATTCCATGTTCGCTAAGGTATGTCTGTCATGCCCCACACAATTAAGTCGGTTGATGACTGATGTAACATCTCTCTCTCATTCTGGATGTCTGAATATGGTTATTGCACTCTACTGCCTTTTCAGTTTCGTTTTCGGTGCTGTATATGGCTGGCGTCATTACATAGGATTTGAGCGTGTGCTTGCAGATTAGAACATTACGGGAGAACTGCAGTAAGGCACAAAGTGTCAATGCAAATATGTTGTTGCACAAAATATTAATTAAAATGCCTAGATAGAATGCTGGGAAAACAATGATCTTTGTTTATATTGCTCGCTTTCGCGAAGTTCTTTTGGTGAAGTAGTGACCGCAACTATTGCCGGAATTAGATGGCACTAATCAACACGTTATGCTCAGTGCTCTCAGAAGCAAGGGTAGCAAGACGTGTTGCGTGCGAACACGACATACAACGATGATATGTGGTGCTCGTTGGCACAAGTGCCGAACCAATACAGAACTAAAAAAGGCTACCGACACGCGTGACAGAGCCATTAGAAGACGAAGCATAGGGCTCTGGCGACACGACAGAAATGACAATTTATCGTAAAGAACCATTCTCTCACGATAATTCACGTGGTACTCAATATGAGGAAACAGCCAGTCACTATGTTCTGCCGAACCAAAACAAAATTTACCTGTGTTTACAATATTCCCAATCCGACAAGCGAGCGCCATCGAGCCGTCGCTTTAACTATAATATCTGCGATTTTAGGTCTTAAAACCACCATTTGATTACGAGAGACGCCGCAGAGGAGGGCTTCGGAGATTTCGACAATCTGGTGTCCTTGAAGGCGCACTGGCATTGCACATTACACGGGCCTCTACTATTTCGCCGCCAAATAAAGGCGACCGCCACAGTCTGGATCGAACCCGCCAACTTCAGGTCAGCAACTGAGCACCTTAGCCACTATTTCACCCGAGGCGGACGAACATGCGTTTTTGTATGCTGAATAGCGATGAAAAGAACTTCAGATAGATATACATATGTGTCCATTTACAGCGTATTCTTTTCAAAGAAGTTTTTTATTTGTTGGTACTTGCTTTGGTTGTAATTTCTGAACATTTTACAGTATACTTTAAAAAAGTCTTATTTACTATGTTTAATACTTGCCGTGCTGCGCGAACTGCATTTACAGACAATTCTAATTTATCTATTCGTCATTTTCATTTTCGTGCGTATGGTTAACTTTTATTTTATTCATTTTTTTTTGTCTTTCGTCGATCAGTTTCTCCGAAAAATCCCAGTTGAGTCGATAAAATAAGAGCGTCGCTTAGCTCGAGGTGTGAATGAGCCAGGAGATCATTCTAGTTCACTCGGTTAGAACAGTGGACCATGATGGATGTCGTGGACGTCGTTTTTAGTCGCTCCACCCCGGTACGCACGACTAAAAAGCCCGACCACATGTACACGTCGCAGGGCGCCAGCGCATGGATTTCTGACGAGACGCCGTGCGCCTTCTTCCTGTGTAGAAAGAGGGCACGTGTCTGCGAAGTTGTGCACTCTTTCTCTTCATAGGGAGAAGGCAAGGCTTCGTGTTCAAAAACACGTGCCGACACGCCGCAACGCGTACTTGTGGTAGTGCCTTAAGAACTGCGTTCTAAAAAAAGTGCAGAGTGGTCCCGTATGCGACGTTCGCACTCACGAATCTGGGAGGAATGTCGCTGGCGCTTCTCAGCGCAGTGGGTGGCAAAGCGATGCATTTGGTGGCACTGGGTACGCTCAGCACGCAGGTGATGACAACGATTATGTCCTTCCTGCCCGTGGAGGAAAAAGAAATAGAGATAAATGAACAGTTGTTAGAATTACATGTGTTCGAGATGTCAGCGCAAGTATGAGTGTACTGAATCCGTTTATGTACAGAGTAGTGATGTTGTGTGGAGATTGAAGAAAGTTTTTATCTTAATGTATCTGTCGTACGCGGTCGTGATGGAATCACTTGGTCTTTACGCAATCGGGGCATCGGCGCCTTAAAAAATTGACTTGCGTTGGGTAGTTAAGAGAGTAGTGAAATTTCGTCTCATCTTGAACGACGTGATAAATTTTAGGGCTTCGCGCAACACTCTAAGAAAAGCTGCTTTCACTGGGTAGCGCAGCCACTTAGACGAATCTTGATGTGGAGCAGATGTGAAGGAAAATTTAGGTATTTATAGAATTAGTAAATGGGGAAATGAACGCTAGACATGGACACGGCGTATGCCTATACATGCCAGACGACTGAAATGCTAGCATTGACCACGAGCGATTTCGTCTCGTCGTCCGTTTTCGTCCGGAGTAGACAAACTTGCACTGAACGTCCGCTCTTACTCTGAGCTTACGAGAGGAGCTTCTATCAGTTTTCCATAAAACTATTACTAATGGCTGCTATGACAGTTACTACTTACATTTACCACCAAAAGAAAGTAGAAGTACCCAGGTAAAAACTTTACTACCACAATTGTCACCATCGTTTTAGTAGAATTAAAGCTCATCCCCACGTGCGACTGGCCAGGTGTCGCATGAATAATTTATTCGTAATGGAACAGGTCGCAAATAAGCAAGAGTCACAAATCGGCCTTATCTTGCCTTACTAAGTAATGATCACTTATTATTTGACGTGATCGCACTGGCAGATACACACCAGTGACATCTTCAGTTAGCCGTGTATAAAACAGACGCATGTAGCCAATTATGACCAAAAATGCACACGCACATGCAAGCACGGAATATCAATGATTCTACGCGCAACACACCCAAAGAGATACCTATGGACGCCTTGTAGCACTAATTTGGGACAGCAATTATTGAAACGAACAGAAGACATGAAAATATATACTTTCAAACCTATTCAAACTATACTATGGACAACAGAGGTAGGAATAATTACTAACACGTGATGCGTGAGGGAAGTTCCTTTTACTAAGCCTGAGACAATAGTAAAGAGAAGGCTTACTATTTCTCGCCAATTTCATTGAAGCTAGTGATGCTTTAGCGTAGTGCATTGAAGTTAGAACTGCGCTACTGGTTTTTCACCTTTTTAAGCGTTTAGCTTAGTTCATAAGAAGTGGCACATAGGTTTACCGACGCTTCTTCGATTCCTAGCACAACAGCAGCATTTTTAGTGGATGAAATTCAGAAACAGCCATGCAACCAAATTAGATTGCGCATTCGTGATCCACAGATTATCAAAAATATTCAGGCGTGCGTTTTCAGCAATTTGTAATATTAGAGCACGCAATTCCCTGATTCAGCTTTCAACCACAAATTAAGCGCTTTTTTCAAAACATTCAACTTATTCGGTATCCCACACAATCATCTTTCCAGAATTATAGCAACAATAAGGTACACTATAAAGCAGTGAAATCAAGATGGCCAGCATGCACGCATTCCCCGCTGTTTTGCTGCAGCATGTATTTCCAGTGATGGATAAATAGGTCTCATGAAATGCCACTTACGCTGCAGTCGCCGCAAGGACCAAAACCTGCAGATTCTGCCAGGAGCTGTTGTCGTTGTAGTAGAAAAAGCCGATGCCATAAATAATCCTCGACGTCGGTCCCTTTAATGCTGCCATTTTCTGATATCAAAAAAAAAAAGAAAAAGATAAGAACTGTTATTGGAACGCTCGAGCTTTTTTGTTCGAAGATGTACAGTCGCGCTCAATAAAAGTTGTTACACGCTGTTTGTGGTTTACGACCTCAAGGCTGAATGACAAAACCAGCAAACGCGAAATTGATTCATAAAGTACCGCTAACTTGGACAGCTTAATTTATAAACTTTTTTCATACGCATCCTTATTTGCAGCGTTGTCGCCATTTTGAGCCCAAATAGCGTGTCGGAAGATGTATTGAGCGAGACTGTCAGGGGCGGCTCGAGGATTATTTTACCGGATCAGTTCCTTCAGAGAGGCGCCAAGGCGGAGGACTTAGCCATTGTGTTATGACTATGTTGCCTCTGTGAGGGAGGCAACAAAGAGGACAGGTGAAATTTGGGGAAGCTGCAGCCACCCTGTGCCCACCCCTGGTACCACCTCCGGCGACGGTACTATCAGCAGCAAATGTTTGCGGGATGCGAAGTGTACGGTAAAGCTGAATTTCCGATTTGTCCGCGAATGTCACTTCGAATTGAGTGTTCCACACTGCACTTGGAATTCTGACCTATGCAGTCACCAGCTTGATTACAAGCAATAGGCACCTATATAAAAGAAACTCGCATTTGTTGTGGATCGAAAATCCCGCAAACATTTACTGTTGATAGTGCATATGTGATGAATAAAAAATTCGCTAAAAATGTGCGAAAAACGGAGAAGGCTGCAGAACTACCAAACTCGTCCAACAGTCGATTGTTTGAAAAATGTACAGCTGCGCACAACCGTAAGCACGCACTGTGAAAGAAATTTCCTGGTCTTGCCGACGACCCCTCGATTTGTAACCAAAGCAGTCCTTAAGGAAATAGCATGGCTTTCTTTTACGAACGTTTTCCTGAAATTGTCACTTGGCTTCAAGCCCTTACAAGCTAATACCAACCGTTTTGTAAATATGCCTATTTTGTTTTCTCAAAATCTCTGGATTCGATTAAGACAATGCTTCACACAAGATGACAGAAAAGTAATGAAACAGTGTTCCTTATGCATCCTCCGGATGTGCACATCACGACTGTATTACGAAAGACAAGTTCTTCGTCTTTTTCTCTTTCTTCTTCTCAGTAGGCTGCCGTTCCCCTCTGAAGCTTTTAACACCTCGTCCGGGACAGGTTTGCCTTAGAGCGAGTTGCAGTAAGATTCGCATCCAACATTTGGAACAGCAAGAACAACTTCATAGCATAAAAAATCGTAACTGCAAAAACGAAAAAAAACACCCTAAAAGTTAAACCGAACCTGCAAGCCTAAAACGTGAAGCTGAAAGATAAAATAGTTCTAAATTAATTGAATAAGTTGTCGCGCACAGAAGACAAAATAGAAACAAAATACAATATAACAAAATAGACCACAAAAGTTCGCACAACCAAGTCGAAGGAGGAGATGGAGTGTTGTTCAATATATAGAAATGTATGAACATTCGCCTTTGCCAAAACTTGCTTCAAAGGGGCCGATAACTATAACTCGAACGTGCGATTAGACTATAGTATACATAACTGTAAAAAGCACAAAATATAGCGAAATAGTCCAGCATTCTTTTCACGTTGAGACCAGGATTTATATTTTTAATATCACTCTTAAGATTACCAAAAACTGTTTTGTTGTGCAGCCTAGCGGAAGAACATTGAAGCTGGCTCATGGAATATGAAGTCCATCACTTTGCGGAACGTGGGTGCGTAGTGTGATGCTGTCGTGCGTGCCAGTCCTCAAAGTTTATTATTACTACGTTCATTATCAGCCATCTACGCTCAATTTCGTGCTGTAAAAAAACTGGCATCGCGAAAAGCAGCGCTGTCGTCATGGCCACCACTGCACCAAGTCAAGCTGTTGCGCATGCGCGCGGAGTGCAAGCATGCGCAGTAGAGCACCGCGCTCAAACACGAACTGCCCGAGCACTCACTGTTTGCAGCGTGTGAGCATACGACTTACATATTCGCTGCAAATATAAGAACCGTAATTACAAATATTACGCGGAGTTTTCCACTTTACCGTTACGGACTCACTGATGGGTAAAATTTCTTTCGCGTTAAAATGAAGTTAGGCACCATAAAAAAGGTTGCTGTTCCCTTTAACATGCTAAAAAAGCATAATGATTGTGGTACTAAGGGAGTTTTTCATTCTCCCCTTAAAAGTGGTTTCATCAGTAGTTGCTGCAAGACGTTTATTAATACGTGTGTGTTTTTTTCATTGGCCACACTTTATTGTAACGAAAAATTGAAAGATAAAAACTTCTAGCGCATACGAGATTACAATTTCGCAACACTAAAACCACCCCTCATCCCATGAGAGAACTAGTAAGCGATAAAACGCAATAAATGAATTGTGCATAAAGACGCCATTTTTAATTGGCCGTATCGAACGCCATGACGTCATAGATGTCTGATACGTCATAGGTTTTTTCTAATCAATAAAAATGAGCAACATTGTTATCTGATCAGACTCTAAAGTTAACACGCCACGTTTTGCAAAATTTTATTGAGCCAGTATCACCAAAATACGAAACCTTCGCAATGAAATACGTAATGCTAAATGCAGAAGTTTCAGCACGAGATTTATTATTGAGACTCAGACCTTCTTATTTTACACTAGTAATAAATGTATAGCTGTGAAATAAACAAAACTTAGGTTCTCGGAGTACCATTCATCAATCTGACCCGACTCATTGTTCAAACTTAGTGCCCATCACGTGCCACTATTCACGAATAAAATTGTTTAAATATGTCACGTCGCAAACAATGCCAAAACTATGGGTGTTAAAGAAGGTGTCTTACTTCGAGAGCTGATTCTGTTAAGGGTGCGTAGTGCTTGACTCTGGAGGGGTAGTCGTACATGTTGAGAATTCCCAAGTGAACGACGTTCTTCTGTCGAAGCTGGGCGAGCTGCTCGGATACTTTGGTCGTGAAATACGAGGGATCTGCGAAGCTGCGAATGAAGAGAATGAGCTCTCAAAGATCTTTGCAATTGACTCTTACAGCCCGCTGATATGGAATAAATATTTGGGTACTCGAGAGAGTAAGGTGATGCATGTACCTATATGCAGAATACATATGAGTTTTGCCCCGCCGCGGTGGTGTAGTGGCTAAGGTACTCGGCTACTGACCCGCAGGTCGCAGGTTCGTATCCCGGCTGCGGCGGCTGCATTTCCGATGGAGGCGGAAATGTTGTAGGCCCATGTGCTCAGATTTGGCTGCACGTTAAAGAACCCCAGGAGGTCGAAATTTCCGGAGCCCTCCACTACGGCGTCTCTCATATTCATATGGTGGTTTTGGGACGTTACACCCCACATATCATCATCATATGAGTCTATGACCGCAATTGTCTGCTTTCTCGGTGACGGTTCCAAGAAGAGTCCATACAGAAGCGAACAAACGAAGCGATTTCATTCCTGCTTCTTTAAAATGAAGTTTGTCTCTTAACCTTTTGTGAGTGTGTGGATTCGACGAGCTGCCAGTGACAGTAACGCGAGACAACCAGTCCCTAGGCTTGCTGAGCCCCGCCGCAGATTACTGGTAAGATAAAGCATGGTTGTCGTTCTAACAATATTTAGAGCTAGAAGCCTACAAATATTTCCTGACTGACCCCCCGCCCCCCTCCCATGCCGCAGTTGATTTTTCATAGGCCACCAGCGCAAACCCAACGGCCCAGTTTTTGTATATACTGAGTATTTATGGCGCTAAGAAACAAGAACAAAGAAGACACAAACGACACCGACTTGTGCTTCGACCCCGTTTCTTACTCGGTATACATCAGGACAAGTACCAACTAGCCCTTCAAGAAATTTTCGTTAGGGCAGTTTTGCCTAGATTGTGCCGATAATATGTTCGACAGTAATGGGGATAATGACAGCATTTTTCCTTATGTGAAGTTTAATTCCTCCAACGCTTCCAGATAGATCTCGTCTACACCAACGTAGGAAATACCTCGGCGGCCCTCCGCTTTTCTTCTGCTTCAGCAGTCAAGAGTAGGAACCTGGGAACGATATAGGCGGCAGATTGTAATTGATGACGCCTGTTCGCTTTTCCCCCCTCTTTTCCTCTTATTGGCTGCCTCCCCCATAATAATGTGGAAATCTACGACGCTGTTAGTACCGAATACAAGGAACCGTGGGCTACATAAAGCCAGCTGTTTGGTGACTAGCAACAGCATTATAAGTTGGGTACCTTGGTGAAGTAGCATTTTAGGTATATGCCCCGCCGCGGTAGTCTAGTGGCTAAGGTACTCGGATGCTGACCTGAAGGCCGCGGCAGCGAATCCTGGCTGTGGCGGCTGCATTTTCGATGGAGACGAAAATTCCGCAGGCTTGTGCACTCAGATTTGGGTGCACGTTAAAAAAACCCAGGTAGTTGAAATTTACAGAGCCCGCCACTACGGCGTCTCCCATAATCATATGGTGGTTTTGGGACATTAACCCCACATATCAATCAATCAATTTTAGGTATACAGCACTAGAAGATACCTCTCTTTCGTGTTCCTCGTAGCGCTTCGTCTTCGTCGTTATCGCGTTGTACCTGAACATGCACTTTGTGATTCACGTCTCTCCACATCTCTATTTTTCAGAGAACGAACGATGCTGAAATGAAAAGAACCGCATATACTCGTGTATAAGCTGCCCGCACATATAGACTCACCCCCTACCCTACTTTTCGGACACGTAAACAGGGGGAAAAACTTGAACGTCCCAAAACAAAGACTACAGCGGCAGACTTGCTGCTGTACCTCAGAGGCCAGCTGGTGCATCATCGCGGAATGGCTGGTGTTGTGTTTGAGCATCGCTCGCCACTTATCAGCCAGCGCTCAAGTTTGGCTCATCCGCTCCGGACGATAATCTGTTTTTGCGTATGTGCCTATATGTGTGCCCCCACCCCCTTTATTCACGGCGTGCCTTTATAATCAACTGCGCACCACGCCGTGGGGCCATTCTTGTTCACCCCCTTTCGGCAAGCATGCAGCATTAAAACCTACGTTCTTCTTTCTCATGGCTTCTTCCTCTCCCGGCTTGGAGCCCGACTCGGTCAAACGAAACAGTGTGCAGCTCATGGAGACTGTTTTGTTGTGTGTCATGTCACTCTAACATTGTGTGGCAGAGGACGATTTGCTCAGGGGTCATGTCGATGAAGTCAGCTCGTCTAGTAAGTGATTAAACATTGAATGATAGAATAGTGTTTTAACATTTGTTTCCAGTTTTTTTTTTCAAATTACCTCCGCAGTAGTTGCAGTGGTGCTACAGAGTGATACTGCAAAGCAATACGCCCGGTTCGTGTATAACCCGCCCACGAGCAAAAGCTGATGAAAAAAGTGTGGCTCGCACAAGATTCTTATTTTAAGGACTCAGGATATCGCATTCAAAGATCGACTTACTTTCGACCTCACCAACCGAAAGCCGGGCCCCGCCGTGGTTGTCTAGTGGCTAAGGTACTCGGCTACTGACCAGCAAGTCATGAGATTGAATCTCGGATGCGGCGGCTGCATTTTAGATGGAGGCGGAAATGTTGTAGGCCCGTGTGCTTTGATTTGGGTGCACGTTAAATAACCCTAAGTGGTCTAAATTTACGGAGCCCTCCACCACAGCGTCTCTCATAATCCTATGGTGGCTTTGGGACGTTAAACCTCACATATCAATCAATCAATCAATCAATCAAGCAATCAATCAATCGAAAGCCGGACACCATGGACAGGCAAATGTCAGAGGCACCGATTATTTCCGTTTCTCACTTTACAGCGAGACCTGTTATGAGACCACGATGTCGATTTCGGCGCCGTAGTAGGCCGCCACCACCGCCGGTGTGCGTAACAACTTACGCACGAAAAAACAAAATTAAACAACATTGGTCCTGCCCAGAGGCGGGCACATGAGGGGGGGATGCGGTAAGGGCGATCGCTCCCTCCTAATATTTGTGGCAGTACTCCCCACCTCTCTTTTCAGTACCTACCGTCCAATTCATCGACGATAAGGGCAAACGATTTTGACCACTGCGAGGGTTAATAGAAGTATTTATGCCATAATGGGGCGCTTGTGGCGATAGCAACACAACTAAGTACAAAAGATTAAGGACTGCCCTCCATCTCTCAAGCTTAACTTCAAGTGACGATCCACCTATTGCCTCCAATAAAGCGGCTGGATCCGCCCGTGGTCCTGCCTCTTGCAGCCAATATTCAACCATAAAGTCATGCTTGTGCTCGAAGCTCCTTCGGAAAAAGACCCTATACCGGCGTCATGTCGAAAAGTGACCACATTACCATGCGTAATGTTGCGTGATAGAACAGTAAAATAACAACCTGGCGACAGAGAACGCGAATTTCGTAACTAGTTTGTCACTGAATCCTTCCAACTTGTTGGAAACAGTGTGCAGTTCATGGAGACTGTTTTGTTATGTGTCACGTCACTCTAACATTGTGTGGCAGTGGACGATCAGCTCAGGGGCCATGTCGATGAAGTCAGCTCGTCTAGTAAATGATTAAACATTTAATGATCGTTGATACTACAGCTGATTCGCCGTCGTCATTAGCTGTAGTATCAACGATGTGCCCATAAAGCCTTTTAATTGTGTAGAGGGTACCTCACTCCTCCACAGAATGACAGCTAGTGGCGTTGTCGGTCCTTCCCAACTTGAGAAATTTTATGATTTATGGCGAAGTACGTGCCTTGCCTGGAGTAGGAGCCCCTGAAGAATTTAGAACAGTTCTGTAAGTGCAGTTCATCTAAGCGTTTGCTGTGACCAGCTTTGTCGCGCAGGCCTTGCGTTCTTTTTTACCCGCTGTGAAGATTTTTGCCTTTGACAAACACGCAAGAAAAGATGTGTGTGTGTGTGTGAAGGGGGAGGGGGCGTGAGTGCGCTGCAGTAGAACTTCACCACTCGTGAAGGAAGGATAACTCTGTAGACACGCCGATGGTCCCGCCAACCTTGCTTCTCAAGAAGGCTCACTTACCGCGCGTCGAAGGAGACACCACAGCTTGTCGTGGAATATACTGTGGAGCAGACCGTGGTGAACGTCGTGTAGCTATCCGCGTCGTCAACCGGCGCAACGGTGCCTTGGTCCACGCGAACGTGCGTGTACATAATGATGTCACATAGGTTGTCCCCCGGGTACATTGAAGCCACCGTAGCCGTCTCGGACACCGAGCAGAGTAGAGGTTGCCCATTGTACGGGGCTGCGCAAAGAACCCGTTTCGGATCGCTTTTGAGGAATCTGTTCGTGTAAGTCATTACAAGCATAGAGTTTCCCAATATACACGAGAGGGAACTCTGGCGCTAGTGTCTAAGGGAGCTGCAATGCACAGCGCTTCAGCGAGCATGGGAATGATGAGTAGTACACACATTTGTCTAAACTTCGTACTTCTGGCCTGCTCTTGGCTCCGTGTGTGCTCGTGTGGCTTGAAGCTGTTTTCTCACGAAACAAAAATCAGCAAATGTTCAGCGATTGCGCTTCACCACCCTATTTTTTTCGAATTACCTTTCCAAATTGGGTCATGAAGTTCAAAAGGGTTGAATTTTGCTTTCAAAACGAAATTGAAACACAGCAATAAACGAAGGCGCAAGTACTATTCGCCGCCCGCAAGTACGAAGACTACGCAAATGTGTGTACTACCCATCATTCCCATGGTCGCTGAACGATCGCAGCGCCGGAGTGCCCTCTAGATAATTTTGAGAAACTCTATGATTACAAGGATGTCGGCAAACCTAGAATGACCGCCATTCTTATAGGCTCGCGGAAAAATACCTGCGATGCAGTGTTACAAAGACATTTGTTATATTCTACTTGTGGCCACATTTACGTGTACAGCCAAAATGAAATACTCAATGCATTTAGCGGCTTTCTCTATGGGTAAGGATAGTGCTACATTGATTACAATGTTTATTCGAAGTTTTCGACCCAAGCAATCCAAGCAATCTCCACGAGGCCCAGTTGCAGTTTTCGAGGGGGTAAGGTATCGCACGCGTGTTAATATATCTATATATATATACAAGAAGCTTCAACAGGAGGCGTCACCTTTTACAGGGGATGTCATTCGTTAATAATGCAGGGACCAAGAAGTCGCAAGTAAAACTTTTCGCGCAATCCAAGAACTCGAGCAGATGACCAAAGGAGCACTTCGTCGCCGGAATAAAAAAAGATGTCGCGATGGAAGCAGCTGTAACGCTGTTTTGGATCCTGTTGACTAGCTTCTGTGCTGAGCCGAACAAGTTGCCGACCTTTTTGAAGTCTCAGAATCAACTGCTCGGGTAGGGTTGTGGAATTGTCAGTTTATGTGCGAAAGAAGAAAGCGTCGATTGTGAATGTCGCAGAACGACCATAAAATAATTGGTATTCAAGTAGCACCCGTGAAATTCGTCATAGGCATAATCGCATCTTGCATTGAGTACATTTTGATTCTTTTTTTGATAACATGCATTTTCCCTGGAGGCTTGCAGATTCTAAAGGCCGTAGTATTATTTAAAAAAAAGCGACAAGAATGATCTTTCAAATTACCGCTCTGTATCTGTGCTACCTGTTTTTCGAAAGGTTTATAAAAAGGGAAATTGGAGCAATTTCGTTCTTTGGGTTACCACTTTATTGTCATAAGTCCTGTACAATTCGGTTTTCGTAAAATACAAGTCAACTGATTTAGCCCTTATGACCCAAAAAGTGTTGATATTGCAAAAACTTGAGAAAAAAAAGTGCTCAGAATTTCTCTCAATATTTCAAAGCCCTTTGGCCTTATAAGTCATAATGCCATGCTTAAGAAACTTGATCACTTTGGTATTCGGGGCGTATCTCATTCTCTACATCCTACCTTCAACACAGGTGCCCATTCGTAGCTATAAGCGGGACCATTCGCAGGTTGAATCTTTAAAAACAGGCGTCCCGCAGGGGAGCATATTGGGTCCGTACCTCTTCATGTTGTACATCAATGGTAATGGTCAATGTTGACCCATTGGCAAAGTGCGTATTTATGCAGACGATAAAAGCATGTTTTCTGAAGGTGACTTAAGTTCCTAAATGTCAAATCGAGCCAATAGGACGCTTGCCCGTTTATACGTGTGGGAAACGAGCAATTATTCTAAAATTATTGTAGGAAAAACAAATGCAGTATTGTTTCCTTCGCGTAATAAACAATTTCAGCTAAGCCCCATTAAGTTGAGCAGTACTGAAATAGAAGTACTACCGTTGTTCAAATGACTTGGCGTATATTTTTCTGAAACAATGTCATGGGATTGCCGAGGGAATCGCTTATAAATTGTCTAGAGCAATAGGTACTATGCGCCACCATTGCACTTATCTTCTTACATCAATTAAAATATTTTATTTAATTCATTGTTTCTTTTTTTGGTTCTATACAAAACTCTAGAGTGGGGGACCACTACAGCCCAAAATATCACTGAGTCGAGGTACTACAAAAAAAAAAAGCCATGCGCCTTGTTTCCAGGGTGTCAAATATTTGGTATACAGCTCCTTTGTTCGCGAAGCTTAGTACCATAAAAATTGAATATTTGTAAACGTATAGGCTTTGTCGCATGTGCAGACTGGGAAATAATAAAAATGATGATTCCCTAATACAACTGGCATCCTAACAGCAACATAATTATTTTTATAAAGTTTCCCGTTTAAAACTATGGCTTGTTATTAAAAACAAAACTCTATATGGTGGCGAAATGCTACAGTTTTGCTTACCGGTTATTTTAAATTGGTTGCACAAAAAACGTTCTTAATGTATCCACTGTGTCACTAAAACGCCTACGTGACATATTTGTACGAGTGCTTGTGCTACCATAGGTGTATCTGATGTTTTTCTGTTTTTTTTTTGCTGTCTTCATGACTAGAGATATTTTTTCTCTTGGTGTTGGAAATGTTTACACAATACCCTTGTTCACTATTTACCATGTTTGTTTACGGTTCTCGCTGTTGTGTACATTCATTAGATATAGAGCATGCTTTCAACCGCTGTAACCACTCAGTGTGTGAGGTGGCCAGATTCTCCTCAAGCTACTCAGATCAACTTCTTCGCCTGGTCTCCTCGCAACGTTGTTGCGCAATAAACTCCATTGAATTCGATTCAATAAACGAGGTAGAATGGTGAATAGCCAGCAGTACGTTGCACTCTGGTATTGTGAGCGAACGTCACAAATGACAAGATGGTGTCACAGTTGCCATGAGCTGCTCCAATATAGAAGATTATCATTTCAGTTAGTGTGTGGTGAAAGCTTTAAGCACTTCTTCAATAACTCTGGACAGAAAAGTCTTGCCGAAATCGCTAGCTAGTGTGCGAAGCGCACTATAGCGCAAGACAATGTCTTCAAAGAAGAAGGTGACCATGTCTTAGGTAGAGCCAGAGCGCAGAGGAGTGGTCTCCACGTACTGACTCATGTCGGATGGTCGATCACTGTCATGACCCAGCAAAATACGGCCGACGTTACGGGAAGATGTTCTTTTAACAGTGGCAAAAGGTTACTTCCTCTAAACATGATGTCGGTTGTAATAAGCCAGCGCGAGGTGAAGTCAGCCACTTGAGCCATTGACGTAATGCGCACGAAGAGACGTACTAGGTAGTAGAAATTGAGAGGTCAAGCGAGAAGAAGCGGCTCCTAATTAGGCTGTATGTTTTATGGAATCTGAAGTTAACAGCTAGGGGTGGTCGTGGAAGGCCTCAAGAACTTGCGCACAAAGCAAGCGTGGTAGTTCTGGAATCCACCGGTGCGCATCTTCAGCGTAAACGTGCCGATGCAGCACGTCGCTGTCAAGTTTGAATTGCCCTAGTTCTCAATGTGACATGACATTGGTCGAGGAGACTTTCCCCGGGGGCATTGAACATGTGATGGCCGTACGGAATTCGCTGTTTACAGGACGACAACTGAGTCTATGAAAGTGAAAACAGTACGTCAACAACCAATAGTTCTGATAACATAGGTGGATGGTGAGCCTCATCATTGGACGCGCTATGAAGAGGCTTGTACAAAGAAGATAGCAGTGGTAGCCCTGCCGTGGTGGTCTAGTGGCTAAGCTACTCAGCTGCTGACCCGCAGGTCACGGGATCGAATCCCGGCTCCGGCGGCTGAATTTTTGGAGAGGCGAAAATCCTGCAGGCGCGTGTGCTTAGATTTGCGTGCACGTTAAAGAACCCCAGGCGGTCAAAATTTCTGGAGCCCTGCACTACGGCATCTCTCATAATCTTATGGTGATTTTGAAACGTCAAACCACATATATTAGGACAGCAGTGGTAGTGAGACACGAGATAGGATGATTTGATGTGCGGGATTAAATGTTCCTTAATCACCATATAATTATGGCAGACGTCGTAGTGGAGGACTCCGGAAATTTTGACCACCTGGGGTTCCTTAACGTGCAACCAAATCGGAGCACACGGGCCTACGGAATTTTCGCCTCAATCGAAAATGCAGCCGCCGCAGCCGGGATTCGATCTCGCAACCTGCGGGTAACAGTTGAGTACCTTAGCCACTACACTACCGCAGCGGGGCAGGCAATGAGATAGGGCGTCAGCATCTTGGTGATTTTTTTTCCAGATTTGTAAATAAACGTCAGCTGTGTCTGTGTACTCTTGCCGCCGGAAAACCCTGCAGCCAAGGCGTCTGGGCAAATTCTTCAGTGATGACAACCAGCACAAAGAGTGGTGGTTGGTAATCACTGTAGAATGACGTCCATAAAAATATGGGTGGAAATTATGTATGGTCCAAACGACAGTCAAGCACTCTTGTTCTGTAATTGAGCAGTTTCGTTCAGCATTCGTGAGTGCCCAGCTGACGGAAGCGACAACTCGAGAGAGTCGTCGTTTACGGTCTGTTGTGTCACATTGCAGGACGACGGCACCGATGCTAGGGCCACTAGCATCAATGTGCAGGCCGGTATGGGCATGCTCATAGAACTGACTGAGAACGGAATCAGATGTCAGCGCCGAATTTAGGGTGTCAAAAGCGACGTCGCAATCGGTTGTCAAAGTGAAGGCAGTGTCCGACGTCAGCAGCTTGTGCAATGACGACGCAATAGAGGCGAAGTCGTGAATGAAACAGCGAAAATAAGATGTAAGGCTCAGCAAATTTTGTAACTGCCTCTGAAGCGTGTCACAGCAATTACCTTGTCAGGATCTGGGTGAACGCCATCTCTACAAACAAAGAAGCCCAACATTGTGATGTTCGTTCTGGCGAAACGACATTTTTTCGTATTGAGTGGTGGCCCCACGTTTGATATACACGTCGAAACTTCGTCCAGCTGCTCTAGATGCTGAAGGAAAGTCATGGTCATTATTAGTAGTTGGGGACCATGGTGCATTCGTGTGAAGAGGCATCAGGGCGAGAGGTTCGGTGTCAGCAAAACAGGCCACAACGGTAGCTTGTGAGAAAACAAGTGGCTGAGATGTAGTGTTACACTCAGTGAACAACGCTCTGCTGTCATGAAATCTGGCCAAAGAAAGCCCAATTACAATTATAACGGACAGCCACCAATCATATGGTGCGAGAAACACATCGCCATTAACGATCGTGTTGGACGTCAAGGTCAGAGCATTCTCGTAGCCAGATGGAATAGAACAGTGGGAAATCGTGGCAAAATGCAGTTTGCGAGCGTAATCAGATGAAAATTTTGTGTCTACCAAGTGACGGACTTGCTAATGACAAGATATCACGGCCCACGCTGAGGACAAAGTCTCATCCTAAAATAAGTGCGTGGGTGCATGGCAACTGAACGAGAGCCCTGAATGCGATGAAGTATGCCGTCGATGAAGACTCGCACAGTGCACACCTGAACAAGCTCATCAAGAACTGCATTGGCACACTGAAGGGGAGGTCCAGTATGCGGTGTTTATGCTTTCTTTAAAGCGAGCGCAGAGTTCAATAGTAATAACGCAAAACGCTGCAGCCGTGTCTACCAACGCCTCAATCTATATTTTCAACACAAACTACAGTAAGTTTGAGGTCTGCTGCAGAGGAGTTTGACATAGCCTGAAAGATCTAGCTTTCCCACCGAAAGCTGCAATATTTAGTTTTTTTGGTGATGACCCGAGGTCGAAGTAGCTGGCCGAATGGGATAAGAGGAGCGTCGCATTGATGACAGATAGCAGCGACGCGGCAAACTGGAACCACTTGCTTTGTCGAGGCTTCACAGAGATTGTGAGCGATGTTCGTAGCGTTGTTAAGAGGTACCGTGTTGTGGGAACAGCAGCACTAAACTCGTGTCTTTCGTAGTAGTCGTAACCGCGTCTTTCGTTCTACTGATAGCGCCGAGAAAAGCTGAAAATGTGTCCGCAGGTTCCACATTAGTTCCAAACTGGTCAAGTCGGGCGCCAGGCGTTGGAAAATGGAGGCGACGGTGGTAGAACGTTTGACAACGCGCGCATTGCGGGTGCGAAGGGTGGTTGCTGCTCAGGTGACGCGAGGGCCGCTTGGTGAGCGTAAGTTGGCGTCGGTACATGGTCACACCTGGTAGTCTCTGTACAGCTCATAGAAACTAGCTTACCCCTGACAATGTTCTAGAGGTTGTTGGCAGGAGGCGTAGGGAGCTCAAAAGGGCAGTGAGTAGCCTTTTCTTGAAGTTCCCCGCGCATGATGGAATGAGTCAACGCTCGTAAGTCACTGTATTTGGTTGCGGTAAGATGAGATAAGTCAGGCTGTAAATGTAGAAGATGCAGTTCATTAAGGCTCTGACACGTGGCGATGACTTCTTCAGCGGTAGTGGGGTTTTGCACTGCAAGGGCGTTGAATGTCGCCGCCCCACCTGTCGCTCTCTATCATTGAGTTGTTTGCGCGTCGAGCATCGACAAAGTGCGAGAACATCTGTGTAGGAAGTGTGCGACTCGCCGGTACGACACGCTTCGATAACTTCATTTACGCGATGTCGCAGCGCATGGACGGGTACGAGATAATCTCTCGTAATTGGTGTCCAGTTATGAGATCCAGTCGATGAAATCCAGCTAGAGGTTAAAAAACCAAGGGTTCGCTACAGCAGTCAGGTGTAATGCCACGCGCACGAGTTTCGCAGATCGGCTCAGCAGTTCAGTGCATTTACATAATCGAACTGCTTCAACCAGTCGTCAACGTCGTCTCTACGAAGTCCTGTGAACATTGGCGGGTCCTTCTGGGGTATGGTGACCAAGTAGATGCGTGGGCGTAAACGGCGACCTGAACGAAGCTCTAGAGGCGTATTGGAGCGGGACTCGTAAAAACACCGGTAGAACGAGAGGACTGAGGGACCAAACAGCGTGATCCACAATTTGTGAGACTACGTTCAGGCAGCAAGCCGCTTCTTTATTGCTCTTTAGCCTGGGCCCCTCTGCTCATAAGTGGTTATGATGAGTATCTACAGGTGATAGGATTCACATGCGTAGATATTTTCTATCTATCTTTCTCTTTCCCTCTTTTTCTCTCTCTTCCTACATATAGTTATACATAAATCATACTAAACCTAAAATCTCCAGTATACTTTCTTACATGGAGAAGTAGTTGGGTCGGTAGGAGCAGTAGGGCGTAGTGTAGGCAGTACTTCGGTGGACCAGCCTCCAGGGCCTCCGGTTCTGTGTGAGTAGCTCGTGATAGTCTTGGAGCTTGAGATACTCTGGGTTTTATAAGGGTGTGTAGGCAGAACCTGAAAAATTTCCACTTATTAATGAACGCACAAATGTACATTGATTCATTTTTGCGTGATACCCAACTTATTGCAGACTGAATGGCTCCCAGGCTGACACAACTATATCAGGTGCGTCAATCTTTCTTGAAGAGCTTCTTTTGTTTAAGAATCATTACAGTACAAAAACGTGATCACGAGAATTGCCTTAGAATCCGACCACGTTTACGAAAGCATTTATATAAAATTATCTCTATTTTCTTCGTGAAACAACAACCGAACACACATCACTGTCCTTCCCAATCTCTTCAGTTTGAGGTTCTATATAGTAATACCAAAGTAAATATTCAAAATCACATAAGCCAATGCACGCTGCCACATAAATGACGCAATAGTCGTACCTACCGGGAGGCCGAGGGGAAAAGAGAGTCTGCCCATCACACTGTACCAGAAATGGGGTACATATACCTTTGGAATGATGTTCCTGTGTAACTCACTGACAAATAACGAATTTGCGGCCACCTTTTTCTTCTGTTTGCAGCAGGGGAGTAGCGTAATGCTATATTTTATTGGAATAGCAATTTACGGAAACAATTTCATTTTTCGCTGTCACTACCATCACCACTGTCGCCGTGAGGCACTGTATAACGTCGCGGGGCGATAGTGTCAACCCACTCATTGCATTTTCCATGTTGCAGTGAAAGTGTGCGAGAAAATCGCGAAGCGAAAAGAGGCGCAGCATAGATAAACAGAAACGACAGACACAAGAACAAGGAACAGAGAAGGACCCCTGTACTCATCCGTTTTGCGTGATTGTGTCATTGGTGTCTGTTCATCTATGGAGCACATTGTTTCACTTGGCAATGTCATACCAACTAGCTACAGTCGAAGCAAACGTGCGAGGGCAGCCAAATATTAGGCTTCAACAGGAAAGCAAATGCACAGGCATTCTTCACTCCTGCAAAAGTCCTATGGGGGAGGACGGAGGAGGGGCTGCTTAACTCCAACTGAAAAATCACGGCATGGTATTGACAGGAAATAGCAGATGACTCATGTGCTTGTACTTGCTGTATGGTAACAGCCCTTTTTGCGTTGCATCCATCGACAACAAGAAGTATTGTTTCAATGACTACAGTGTCCCCGGGAGCGTTCGCGCACACCCTATTTTGAAAGGAATTAGCAGGAATGAGCAGAAATTTCGCAGGTGTTCCGGTGTAAATAGCCTGCTAGCCTTTAAGCGCTCTACAACACTCTGAATCAATTGGCTTACTACAAGGGCTGCATGGTCTAACGGCAGAGTTTTGTTGCATAGGACAGCTCGAATGCTTGAGCACGAAACCTGCCGACGCACATGCGCAAGGCTTTACTAGCCCTACTTGTATCAATGACATCCTTTCGGAATGGCTTCCCGGGAACGGAACGCCTTCCTGCGTTCACGGTTCAAGCTGTCACCTCGCGTTCTTGAAGCACTGCGCCGTACATGTATGATGAGCACAGGCATACGTTACCTTATAACAAGGGAGCGTGCGCACAGGCGTCTCAAATGATGGCGCTTTGACGCTTTGAACGAGTGCGAATCGACTAGCAGTACGTATTGTGTGCTTCTTGATGCCATCTTTGCTCAGGATTCACCATATACAACGCACATGTGTATCTTAGCTACTTCAGCTACCGCAAAGGTTCATTCATTACCATGGACGATAGTTATCGGGATTGTGTTATGGGCTGCCTGGCGTCAATGGGGGGGGGGGGGGGGGGGCATGCACATAGAGCATGCTATATAGCTGCCAAACATCAATAGATATAGTGCAATCAATCCTTCGTATCTTCTTGCACATCATATAAGTAAACTACTTTTGTGAAGAAAAGTTATACTTTCTTTTTGCACGGATTCATATGACAAATGGATCTACCATGTTTTTGTGCAACAAGAACAATCAGCATCCGGCTTGCTCATGCTGCCATTTCTTATTATTTGTACCTCACCAATTACCTACCAGGAATGCTACGCCACGCTGCTCTATGATGTCGAGTGAGAGAGAGAGAGAAAAAAAAATAAGGAGAAAGGTTGGGAGGTTAACCAGGGCTGAGCCCCGGTAGGCTACCCTGAACTAGAGAAGGGGAAAGGGGTAAAGAAAGGTATAGAGGAGGAGAAAAAAGTCACTGACTGGGCCAACGCGTAATTGTTTCACGTTTCACATCGCAAGCGTTGAAACAGGCTGGTGTCTTTGAGAAAACGCAACAGCGCGTTCGTTGCCTCTCGGAATTGGGATGGGCAGTGCGTAGGCTAGGAAAGATCAGTGCAGAAAATATGGTCCTTTCGGGCATACGACAAGGAAACACTTTTGTGAACTATCTGCCTAAGCTCACGCAACGTACATATACTGGTACAACCAACCCTGCTACATAACTACCGGAAAGTAGTTAAGTCAAGCAGTACCTGCACGTTTTGACAGACATGTTGGTCTTAACAACTCGACAGAATGTAGTTGTGACAATAAAGTTTCCAGTGAATATGTACAGGGAACTGTGCAGCGCTAGCGTCTATGGGTGCTGCAACGCATGTCACTTCAAGAAGCTTAAAAATTATGGGAAGTATTTGGATTGCTGTAAACTTCGTACTTCCGGTTTGGAGCTGCTTTGTCAGTGCGTAACTAAAAATGTCCAGCGGTTACGTTTCACCCACTTAAGCTTTTAGACTCACCAGTTTAAACCAGGTAACCAAGTTCAAAATAGCTTGTCCTTTCTTTTGACACACAACTAAAGTGCGTTGGAAGCCGACAAGCACTAATACCAGGCAAATCTATGTACCATCCGTCATTTTGTGTGGTGGCTGAACGATCACAGCACCTGAGTATTCTCCAGTTTATTTTAGAAAACTATATGGCTGTGACACGTACATGATGAACGCAAAAGCTACACCAAGTCGGTGAGGCGGCTCGAAAAAAGAATGTGCACAGGATTCTTGGACTACACGCGGTGGCGTGTCGTCAGCTTTGAAATTGAATTTGCACCACGTTTAGTGTTTATATTCCTGTGGTGCAATCTTGTACGCGTTCCAATTTCGGACGGAGGCGTCTGGCTAAATTCTCTCACCGCAGTCTTTCTTACTACAGGAATGCACAATACATCACAGAATTGGAGCAGCCAGCTTAGAAAATTCGGTTACCAGAAATCTGAATATATGTTGGTAATACACTATTCGTGCCAAATAGCTACGAAGAAATTGTGTATTCATTGGGCCGTGCTGTAACTGTGCTCAATGCTGAAATTTACCATTTCGACTTATAATCGTATCAGTGTGCACGCAGTACGCAGACATACTCAATACACTGATGCCAGTTTCTTCAACGCTTGAAGCGCCTCTTTACAGGGAGAGTTAAACGCCATGATTACTTTTCTTCGACCCACACGGAAATTATGCACTTTATTTTAGTCAGGCGTCGGTGTAACAAAAATTGAAAAAAGGTTCATTCGTTTTTGAAATTTCGCGCACTTGGTCTAATGGTTGCCTCGGTACACAAGAACATGTCTCTTTTTTGCGTGTTCAATCCACTGCCATTACTAGACGGCTGTAGCGTTCAACTTCCCGTGGTCGTTATTTGTATTTTACTTTTTTCTTTGTATTAACAGAGGAGGTCCCGCCTATGGTTTACTACCGAGGGACCTCCTCGTGCATAATTACTCGCTATGTACATTTCTGACGCTAATAAAGAAACATTGATAAAAAAACTAGCCATGTAATATTGAAGAAAATACAGAGAACAGATGTTTTCTTATACACAATTAAGCAGAGATCTTACATGTAATTGGAGTACTGTTGTGATTGTCGCGCTAATGTGCCGGGCTAACTATAAATACACTAGCTGACAACCATTTTGTTCTATTGTGCAAGAATATTCCTGAAATACTTCAATATGCTAGGGAGACTACAAACAATACACAGTTTAGGAACCGAATCATCAATGCAATAGATAAGAAAAAAAAATAGATCATAATAACTTGAACTCGATTCTACCTCGCACGTTGTCAATTTATTTATAGTACTTAATGTAAGAATTGCTGGCCGTATTGCAATTAACTTGCAAGTATTTTTATGTATGTGAAATGGTTCTAATCCCTTGCGCATTTCGTTTTTATCGGTAAGAAACAGCTCTGTTGGCGTATTTGTCTCATATTTCTCCCATTTCTACAGCATTTCCCGATTAGTCGTTGGTTGTATGCGTATTATCGTAGTGTTTATATGTTAACGTGCTGCATCCTCCTGAGGTGCCTCATTGAAGAGCGGGCGAAATTCAGAGACAGACTATCTCCTCTTGCCCACAGCCCTTTGTGGGCATTTTACGAAATGCCCAAATAAATGAAATGAAAATATCAACATGTTGGTAATTAGCATATTAGCAAGTGCAATGCTCGGTCTGGAGAGAGTTTTCCGAAATCTGGCCGCATCATTTTACATAGCAATGCTCACGGAAGTCAAATGCATTATGAAGCAACTTTTACCATTCACCGCTGATAACTTTGCAACTACGATTAATGAATAAGAAGTGACTTACGGGAGTTGAGCGATTTGGAAGTGGCTCGGGCACAATGAGTTCACCACCTTCATTTCCCCCACCGCCTCCGCCACCTCCACCGCCACCTCCGCCGCCACCGCCCCCTCCGCTGGAAGCGTCGAAGCCGCCATACTCGTTTTCATCCAGATTCACTGAAACAAAATAGAATAAAAGAAATAGATAGATAGATAGATAGATAGATAGATAGATAGATAGATAGATAGATAGAGAGAGAGAGAGAGATAGATAGATAGATAGATAGATAGATAGATAGATGGATAGATAGATAGATAGATAGATAGATAGATAGATAGATAGATAGATAGATAGATAGATAGATAGATAGATAGATAGATAGATAGATAGATAGATAGATAGATAGATGTAGATGGGGGTGGACATTTCTTTGGCCAGACGGTAGTAAGAAACAATTTCGTGAAAAGTGCATAACGGATCTCTATAGATATCGGACTCATTAGAAGCCTGGTTAACGGCGACAGCGGGATACGTGAAATAGCGCACGGTCTGGTGATCCTGCTTGTTATATAGGGTTACGTTCGAGTGGGTTGACTGAGCGTGTAAATAGGCGGGGCACAGGGGCGGCGCCAGGTCTTCTAAATGAAGGGGCACCCACGAGTTCGAGTAAGATCGAAATGTGGCCACTCGTCTATCCATGTCGAAAGATTTTTTTTTTTTTCAAAATTGAACGAAACTATAGGAGCGTTGCGTGAACGCGCTTAGGTTCTACCAATCAATATTTGCGTGTAGCCAACTGTGAATGGTGCATACATATAGCTCTCCGTTATTATGCAGGCTCAGTGACTCGCCCACAGCACGTGACCGAGTTTTCTAACGTGGCGAATTGGGGTACGAGTGATCACTTTCTTTGTGCATTTTCTCTCTATGCACGTCCACATGCATACATGGGGAATGACGGAAAGAGCTGAAATCTACCAACAGTCTCTCGAAAATTGCACCTGCATTTATATATATATCATTACCACTTCAAACTAATCTACAAACAGAGCTTCGAAAACAAAGCACAAAGAAAGAAAACACACTCACGATCATCGCTGAGGACGAAGATTACCAGGCCTGCCAGGACGATTCCCGTGGTCAAAAGGCAGCAGGTCATAGCGAACCACACCTTGACATTACTACAGAGATGGGAAAGAATTTTGAATTGGTCTTGCGCGGTAAAAACGGCCCCTACAGTGTAACCATGAGATGTATACTGATTGGCTTGTTTGAATAAGAGTAAACAATATGATGCTTTCGCTAGAAGTATATGAGGGCCTTGAATTTCAATGACGTATGCAATGCGACGTAACTAACAGAGCAATAACCTATGTCTCACACGAGCCTTACTGTTTTAGGTACCAAAAGTTAGGAAAGAGAGGCTAGCAAAGTTTGGATTGTGCTTGCATGGCTGTACAAGCACTACCTACCTACCTACCTACCTACCTACCTACCTACCTACCTACCTACCTACCTACCTACCTACCTACCTACCTACCTACCTACCTACCTACCTACCTACCTACCTACCTACCTACCTACCTACCTACCTACCTACCTACCTACCTACCTACCTACCTACCTACCTACCTACCTACCTACCTACCTACCTACCTACCTACCTACCTACCTACCTACCTACCTACCTACCTACCTACCTACCTACCTACCTACCTACCTACCTACCTACCTACCTACCTACCTACCTACCTACCTACCTACCTACCTACCTACCTACCTACCTACCTACCTACCTACCTACCTACCTACCTACCTACCTACCTACCTACCTACCTACCTACCTACCTACCTACCTACCTACCTACCTACCTACCTACCTACCTACCTACCTACCTACCTACCTACCTACCTACCTACCTACCTACCTACCTACCTACCTACCTACCTACCTACCTACCTACCTACCTGCCTGCCTGCCTGCCTGCCTGCCTGCCTGCCTGCCTGCCTACCTACCTACCTACCTACCTACCTACCTACCTACCTACCTACCTAACCTACCTAACCTACCTACCTACCTACCTACCTACCTACCTACCTACCTACCTGCCTGCCTGCCTGCCTGCCTGCCTGCCTGCCTGCCTGCCTGCCTGCCTGCCTGCCTACCTACCTACCTGCCTGCCTGCCTGCCTGCCTGCCTGCCTACCAACCAACCCACCCACCCACCCACCCACCTGTTTGTCTATCTATCTATCTATCTATCTATCTATCTATCTATCTATCTATCTATCTATCTATCTATCTATCTATCTATCTATCTATCTATCTATCTATCTATCTATCTATCATCTATCTACTTTTGTAATTCACTGCGCAGCGCTCCATCTTGACGTTTTCCTTCCTTCACGACGGAAAGTAGACCGTCATATGTTTGCTTAGCAGTACAACACTTCAGTTACTATATCAGCAGCGACGACGTTCATATTACAGTAGCAATGAAGCATCCAATGGTAATTGACAAGTAAACTCGACACAAGGCAGATCTTCCTATCAGAAAAGCCTGACCATCGACAAGCCCACGATCGAAAAAAAAGCACGAGTTACGGGAATTCAGCACATGCATGTAACGAGCGCACTAACCCCCCCCCCCCCCCCCTCCCTTCTAAAACGGTCACCAATGCCGTGTTTGTTGTGTGCCGTGCCGAAACATCCGAGTTACGCAAGCTTCACTTAATAAAATATTGAAACGTAACACCGCTTTCATACGGCAGCTTGTTCAAATGGCATTGTACTGCAGGCGATTAAAGCATTTGTTACAATTCTTCTATAAAATTTTCAATTTATAGAATAATTCAGCAAAAAAGCATGAGAAAAAAACAGCCGTGTTGCTAATAAAAAGGTGCAACGAACTTGTTTATGATAGCAGTGAACAGTCCTTAGTTGCACAGACATACACATGGTTATTAAGGCAAAAGCTCTCGACGGCAGATCGAGCGCCAAAAGACAGGGAGATGACAGACGACATCACAATGCGCTATATTGACAAAACAATGCATCGCCTCTCTCGTGTTCTTGTCTGTTAACGCTCAATATGTCGTCTAGTTCCGCTTACGAACACGTCCAATAATGGCAAGGCAAAAGCCTCAGTCTTTTCATTAGGGGGAGAAGAACTTGGCCTGCAGCAACCCCCACTGTACCATATTGGTTGAGTAGGCACCGCTTTTTAAAACGTAGGCACCGCAAACGTTTTAAAAAGACAAAAATAAATAAAATGAAATGAAGACCCGTTTCTCACATTAAGCCACGAGTTCCCGGATTTCTGGGAATATACTTGGGAAGTAAACAGTTATAGCAAGGTTAAGAATATTCGTTGGTGATTGCCGTCAAGAACATGCAGTAGCTTAACCCTGCGCTGAGCAACAATGACTAGACATGTCCGATTAAGTAAGCACCAGGAAGAAACTAATAGGGCAGCGCCAGGACGACATGAAAGACAAGATGACGACACCACACAGCGCATGCCAGTCGTCATCCCATCCGTTGTATTGGTCCCAGCACTACCCTTGTTCATATCGTTATGAATCCAAACCTACTCGACCATCGGTGATTTTGTATTCTATAAAGAAGACTTGGCGTCCCTCTTGGAGGATTTGAGAGGATGGCCGTTATCCCTTCCTCCCTCCCCATGTCTGAACAGCCGAATTGTTAAAAAAAAAACACAATCATTCGGGTTGAATCAATGTATGATTACAAACTAAGACGTTTATATAAATTCGGTTTATTGAAAAATAATAATGTGATTGCTAGAATGGCTTGGTTGGAGAAAAGTTTTCCTGCTTATAATGTACGTCATCCTTAAGTGACTGATTGATATGGGGGGTTTAACATCTCAAAACCACCAGATGATTATGAGAGACGCTGTAGTGGAGTGCTCCATAAATTTCGACCACTTGTGTTTTAAAAGTGCATCCAAATCTGAGCACACGGGCCTACAGCATTTTTGCCTCCATCGAAAATGCAGCCGCCGCAGCCGGGATTTGAACCCTCGACCTGCGGGTTAGCAGCCGAGTACCTTAGCCACTGTACCATCATGGCGGGGCCATCCTGAAGTGTGGCACATAGAAAAATGTAGAACGAAATACGGAAATCAATTGTTAAACTTTCAACTGCCTACAGTTCTAAACTGCTTAATTAGGGAACATAACATTGACATATCTAGCATATCACTAAAACAGTGGCGATTAGTGTTTAAATATTGATGCAACCTGATGACTACATTTTTTATTTCTTTATTGTATGCTTTTATTGTTTCCTTTTTTAAATGCACATTTTGAAACACTTTTATTTCGGTTGTCCTCAGCCACAAGTCTTTTGTGCTACGTTGTGTACTAAGGAGTGAGGGCTACTCAAGCTGTTCTCGTAGCTTTTCCCTTCACTCCTCGTAACATTTCTATGTTGCAAAATAAATTTCAATTTCAATTTCAAATTGAGGACGAAGCAAGGATTAATATGGGAGCAACATTGAGAGACGGGAAGATAGCAGAGTGGGTCCGGGAACATAAGGAATTTAGGATACCATAGTTAAAATCAACAAGAAGAACTGTACAAGGCCCAGACACGTAGCTCGTTGCGAGGATAACCACTGGTGATTAAGGGTAACTGACTGGGTTCCAACACAAATTATGTGAGTGAGAGGGAGAGTGAAACGTACTTAAACAGATGAGATTAAGAAGTTCACAGGCACAACGTGACAGCAGAGAGCACAAGACCGGGTAGATTGGAGTAACATGGGACATGCCTTTGCCCTGCAGTGGGCGTTGTCAGACTGATGATGATAACAGTATGCATAATAGAAACGCAAATGTAAAACGGGCAGTTGCTACCCACTAACGCATGACTGTTGTAAATGTCAGTAGTTCTATCGGAAAAATGTGGATCGTTAGAAAAAGAAAGAAGTCAGAAAATTCAGTTTGTATGTCGAGGGTGACGTTGCACAGCAGGTCCTATTTCGCTGGTGTAAACACATCATATTTCGCTAAAGCCAAATACCTGGAAACACAGATAACACGTACATTCCCCTTGGTTCAGGCTGTTCGATCCTCCTCACTACCGGCCCTTCAGCGGCCACCAATGCATTCCTGCAGAACACGCAGAACCAGTTATAATAGTTATTGGGCAGCGCAATAAGCTTGTTTATGAAAGCAGCAAACCTTACATTCTTGCCAGATTATAAGAGTATTATGAACAAACATATCAAAGACGAGTTTTGATCAGCTACCATGAGAGCGATGTTTAGAATAATTGTAAATATATCGGAGAAGCATGCAGCTCCGAAAAAAACTAATGGCGTCAGAAATAATATCGGTACACCGAAGACTTGGTGTGCATTACTCAAACACATCGCGTGAGCAAAAGTCGTATAACTTTCTTGCAAGGTGAAAGCATAGAAACAGTGATACCACGTACATCTCACTTTGCCATGTCTGCTCTAAATTCTTGTCTAGCGGCGTTTTGTTGGGCTCCCATGGACTCCTGTAAAAATTGTTATGGATTATAACAGGTAATTTAACACTTGGATAAATTGGAACGTGCATCGATTAATTTGATAAAAACGTTATTATTAATGAATGAAAGTGTTCAATTTTGAACATACAAGCGCGTAATAGGCTTTTCTGATAAAATAGAGAACACCGATCACCAGCATGTGGGATATTATAAGCCCAAAGGAGGTTGCGGTGGGCCGTGATAAGGTGAGGCCGTAAGTGTTAGATAATAGGCGGACTACTTGAGGCCCAAGTTATCGCATATTGACGAGCATTGCTTACTGCAAAAAAAAAAAAACCATAGTACACGAGAAAGGCACATAATTGGGACAAGCACTTGTGCCTTTCCCGTTGTAGTAACCTACTGCGACAAGCAGCCGCAGCATGAACGACACGCTAGCTGGTGGTGGAACAACGTTTATTGATAGCACCATGCCAGTATACATAGTGCAGGGGTGAAGGGGTTTGGGAAAGAGAAACATGACAATATCTCTAATATGAGCGTTGTTAAGAAAATAGTGTGCACGAACGTGTGCGCGGACGGCTGGATTGGATGGTCGGCAGCAACGAACACAAAGAAAACATATCACCCGTGTTGTGTTTTTCTTTTTTCGCTAAGTAATTCTCATCGAGTGTTACATCATACACAGATGACTATGGATCATCACATAGAACTTACATACATTACATCAGACGACTATGGATCATTGCAATAGAACTAACGTTCGGCCACAACAAAATGATTCTCTACCCTAGACGAAAATTGCTCAATACTTGGATACTTTGCTTCTGAAACGTAACGTTCTTCTTTAAAACAAGCAACTGATACTGATGTAACACAGACAACACATACACTGTGCCCGGTGTTGGGGTGGCACTGCTGCCCGGCGATGGTCCTTTATACACCCAAGGCCTGCAAACATCATAAAAATATGAATATCTATGCACTGCGGAGTAAAATCGCGAAGACCATTTAACACGTCTTCCGCTAGCCACTCTGACATGCTGAGCTCCTGGTTTGGTGCAGAGACATGATTTCTCAATGAACGTAATCTTCTAGTGCTCACTCAAAGAAGTGAATACAGAAAAAAAGCATTGAGACAACGCGAACAGTAGGGAAAATATCTGTTTTAATAAGGGTGTACCAATTAAGTCCTAAAATAAAACGAATTGAATCAGGCAAAAGAAAAAAACACACTTTTCCTCGGTAGTATTCAAACCCGCAGATGTCATTTTCTTCCTTTCGAAGGAAGAAAATGACGTTCGCTTGGCTATAAACAGCAAATTCTGTTCTTGTATTTGTTTATTTGGCCATGTATTACTGCGAATCTGTTTTAGGCTACCCTGTGCTGTCATTTCGGCCTCTGCCACTGTCATCGTCATGGTTTCATGGATTATAAATAATAATAATATTAATAATAATAATAATAATAATAATAATAATAATAATAATAATAATAATAATAATAATAATAATAATGTAATATTCAAGAGCTCGACGAATGCTCGTCTGATCAGGTATTATGATGAGGATTTCGATGCGGTCACTGACCAAGTCAAGGTGATAAAACACAAACGTTTCGGGATACCTTCGGCTTCTTTGTTCACGGGACGAGGAAGCCGTTTGAGTGCCGAAATGTCTCAGCGAGTTTCCTTTTTGACTTGGTCAGTGACCGCATCTACATCCTCAATGATAAAAACTGGCTGCGTACTTGCATGCTTCGGTGCAAATGTCGTCGAAAGACTCTTCTGCCGGTCCCGCATATATGTTTTGCCGTGCCTCAGACAGCACCTCCTCTATTTTGAACCGGCCTCATCTCATTCGCATTGATAAAATAGAGGAGGCACTGCGTGGGATATGAACACCATCTGGCAGTGGCATCGGGAAACACGAACTTGTGCAGAACCCAGGGTCACTGCCAGGTGGCAGCATCATATCGTCAGAAGAGCACTTTTTCGTGCGTAGCGTCGCATTTTCTGCGCAGCATAAGAAACACTAAGCTGTTGAGAATTACATGTCTGTCTATTTTTAGTAAAGTAACATATGACCTAATACCTAAATACGGATGTCGTGCATCAGATATGCCTAATATTTGCGTTTTCCTCGAGAATGCTTACAAATATGAACGCCACTCCCAGTCCAAGATGGCTGGGCACTGAGCAAGTGCTTAAGCATTGGCCGAGTGGCTTACTCATTTAGAGTGCCAGATAAATAGATAGGTCAAAATTTCTTTGTACAAGTATCCTATGAAAGATGATCGTCTTTATATTTGTAGTAGTAGTAGTAGTAGTAGTAGTAGTAGTAGTAGTAGTAGTAGTAGTAATAGTAATAGTAGTAGTAATAGTAGTAGTAGTAGTAGTAGTAGTAACCATGCAGGTCGCGTGAGTAGAGGGAAATTCATGAAGTGAAAAAAAAGTAATTATGATGATGACCTTTTTTACACTAAAATATTAACATATTCATCACAGCTTCGCCATCCTTTTGAAAGCACTAAATAACTCAAATCGAAACAGAGCAGACATTTTGCAAATATACTGTCAAATACGGGCTCAACCTATTGCCTTTCCCCGACGTTTCGAAAGAAATTTATTAAGGTAAGAAGAGCCTGAGAAATTATTCCTAAGATTTGAACTAATTCAACATTGCTTATTGGATTTTACACTCCCTGAAACACCTTCGAATATGCGTCTTTTATGTGAACGAAGCGACACGTGTGAAGGAAGCGACCCTCCTGTACCTTTCGTTTCGGCAGTATGCAATCCCCCTGGAAAGGTTTCAGGTGGTTTTTCTAAAGGTTACTTATTGTTACTGGAGCAGCTATCGCTGTCAGTGAGTTTATTCACCCCTGTTGCAACGCACATCTCCCAGAGGGCCTGGCTATTGCAGTCTCAAAAGCAATGAATATGAAGGTCGGAAATAATACTTTCAGGTTGGTCTACAACCATTCTCTCTGTTCTATGAAATGAAGTCAATAAACATCTGTGATGACGACTCGATACGTGAGATAACGCTAAACAATGGACGACATGCTCCCGCAAAAAAAGAAAAACAAAAAAAAAACAGCCGATATCAGTTCATTCTTCCACTTGTTAGCTTCCTAGCAATGCGAAGAGCCTTCGATCATAGAATCGATACCTTACGAATTCCAACATGGTAAAAAATCAGGTAATACACAAAAAACCAGCAAATATTTTCCTGAAAACTTATTAGTAAGCTTGTCAGGTAAGAAAGCAAATGCTTTGCAGCATTAAAGGCTAGACAATGAATGTTATGAGTTCCGCACGCGAATATGCGTACAGGTTTGAAAGTATCATTTTTATAGCGTGAGCACCTCCATACTGGCGCATCTATGGTGTGATATTTCTAAGCTAGTACATGCGAACATTGAGAAAGTACATACTTGTCTAAGAGGACGTAGAGAACATCATAGCGTAAAGCAGAAATGCCTCAAAAAAGATCAGTGACTCACTTTGGGGATGACGGTTGAGCGACAGCCCCTTGAAGAAAACATAATTACAAATTAGTTTATACTGACTAACAAAGACTCTTAGATGTCGTTAATGTGCATTTAAACTATTGAATTCAATGCATCTTTAAACTGACAACCAATTGAAATATACATCTCAACCAGCTCAACAATAAGTCTTACTGATACATCGTCTTCATCACCTTTTACAGCTGAAGCATTCAGTTGTGTTGCATTTTTTCTTTGTAGTGTTGAGATATAAGTTGTGCTGTCATAAAAAAGTTTCAAATTATATTAAATTTAGGTATTCTGAGCCTGATAACCATCGTCTACTTATCGTTCGCACGAACTACAGTAACTTCAATAGCAAACTTGAAATTCCCTTCGTGACATTATTGAATCGTCAGCCTTATGTTCTTTGTTCATTGCCTCTCTCGTCACACGTAAGAGACGACGTGGCTGTACTCATTACGTAAGAGATTACACACGAAAAGTCTTATACTGTAAATATTTTTAAAAGAGTTATGTATATTATTCAAAAGTCGGCTATAAACCTTAGCGCCAAATTTTTCTTTCACTTTCAGAGCGAAAACGTGTGGCCAAAATATTTGCACATGGCAGAATCTTGTGATTGCAACGTTTGCCTTACCAACCCCTGGCGGTGCTGTGTCATCTGCGGGAAAGAGTCGATAAAAACGGGCAAGACATTGTAAATGTTGGTTGGTTGGTTCCGCAACAGCTTAGCGCAACCCACACAGGGGGATAGGTCATGAATGGGACGGCGTCTTACTTGTTAAACTAATTCACTTATTGAAGAAAAGAGTTGAAATCATTAGGTATTACAGGGAACAGTTTAAACTTGTTTAAAACTCTAAAATGAATGGCATAACACACACACACACACACACACACACACACACACACACACACACACACACACACACACACACACATATTTAGTATTCCATTATTTTAGGCTCTCGTAGAAACGTGTAACAGTGTTTCGAACGCTGGTTCGAGCATGAAAACGGGCCAGTAAGCGAAGGAGTAGGATGAGACGTCTTAATTGCTGTTCTCGCTTACACGACATGTGCGAGTGCCAAGCGATCATTTCAGCCTCATTCATCGCTCGCCAGGACGACGTTCCTGCAAAAAAAAGAACACAATTGTTAGCGTGCACGAACAATGTATGGGTATTACTTATGACTTCAGTGGAACACAAGAGCATGAGCACAAAGGCAATTAGAACGAGACGAAAATCTCACACTGAGGCAGTTCTACAGAACCCAGAATCACATTATGGTCTCTGTCCTGTTATCCCCCCCCCCCCCCACTATGTATTTGTTGTTTAGAAACAGAAACTCACACTAGAAGAACATGGCTCTTTTGCAAGGCGCAAGTTTGAGATGCCTCATCCAAGATGAAAAGTGACTGTCAGCAGCATTGGCGACCCCAGTGATGCAGAAAGGGGACGAATTCGGCCTTGTTTGCGAGACTTAGCGCAAAGTCACGCAAGGACGAAAAAGGAGGACACAACGCGTGCGCTCACTTCCAACAAAAACATTAACACACTGTTAAAAGTTAGCGCACGTGGTGGGTGTCCTCCCTTCTCGCCCTTGTTGGGTATTCGCTCTAAATATTGCCTGATGCAAAAAGTCAGTGCGACGTTGTGACGTAACTATGTAAAGCCAGCAGGACGTCACAGGTCGCTAACGTTTTATTTTTACATTATCTTGACGCCGTTATGATGTCACAGAATGACGCCATCACATGGTTCCGTCATCTACTCAAAGGTCATCCAATTCACACACACCGAGGCACCAAACATGTACAGGAAAAACAAATGAAAATGATTACTGTACGTGTTCGGTGTCTGGCTGTGTTTGTGTGTACATGTGTGAATGTGCCGTGTGTTTGGCTTCTAATTATATTTTTTATGAACAGACAACCAGCAGCGTGCAGAAAACTTTCAGGCAAAGCGGAGAGGAGGGGCAGGGGGTGGGGGTGGTGATGTGCTGAAGGAGAAGATGATCAAGATGTATTTGACCTTCCATTCATCTTAGGAAATTTTTTGTCTTGAGTATCTTCAAGAATGACCTTTTTATCTCGGTGAATGTAAGTCATATTGTGAAAGAGAACACATTCATGTAACTAGACAGAACCTTATAAAAACAAAGTTACATAAACGACTCAGACTTGGACGTGGTCGGTATTCCATTCAGAATGTACCTGAAGTCACCGGTTCGTGCGCTCTTGAAGGTAAAAATATGGACACAAGAACACTGCTCTATGCATATTTAGGTGAGCTCAATAATCACAGGTGGAGAACAATAACTAACGTGACTGCCTCTATGGCATTCTGCTTGTGCTATGGTGGGTTGTGAAAAGGTAAACTAAACAGGCGCGCTTTGTTTATTATTATTAATGCACTCCTAAACTTCTTTTTTCACTAAAAGAGTGCTTTAAGTAACCAGTGCACCAAGACTTGTACCAACATAAAAAATATGCACATCGATTGGTTCTACATACGATATAGTTCATCTCTGATTTGATTTGATTTCTGTTGTTACCTTGAGCACTCATTCTGCCCGCTGTCGTACCTGCAAGAAAAAGCAAACAAAAAGAAGTGCAACATGACTTATCATTTTACCTACCATGATAAAAATTGCCCAAGCACAATAGCATGAAAAATACTGCTCCCATGCTATCATTCTGGAACAAGAATGTGGTAGTTTCCCACCCGGGTCATGGAATCCAAAGACCTATTGCATGATCTTCGTATTTCACACTTTTGCAACAACGATCTGTATCCCAACAACTATCTAGCCAAAATGTGTAATCGCTTAGCGAGGGCTGAACCTTTAAGCAAGCCTGCACTGGAAGCTCTAGCTGGATTGCGAGTGTCTGTAGACATCTCGAAAATGACATTGTTTATCGTGCTACTACAAACCGTGACCTCTAATGTGTCAACTGGACGATCACTTATAGCTATTGTTTCGATTGGAATGCAGAGAAGAGAGCTTACTGTACTCAGTGCTTCAGAATACCGAAGAGCCACAGTCAAAGCGACAGCTGCAATTGCGAAGCTTTTCTTCTTCTTGACCAGTTCTGGTTTATGCCCACTACAGTGACGAGCGACTGCGATGACAATGATGGTGGTTATTCCCGGAATAATGGATCAACCCACCACGGGAAATCGGCGATGACATGTGCGGCAGTAGACTACTTCGCTGAAGGAAGAAAAATGTCGTGGAAGTCAACTTTCATTAACACATCTTGCAAATCAGCAGCGAGAATTTTTTTTTTGCCTCTAGTTGTTTCAGCTGATACTTTTAGCTATGGCGGCCACTTACAAAATGTGTGAAAGACAAGGTGTCACACTGGTATGGTTGTTGAGGACGTCGTCAAAACAAACTTGGAGCTTTGCCTCGAGGGTCCCTTCTGAATATTTTGCGTATAATGGCACCGCGCAATATATTGTGCTATAAAGGTAAATACATTTCATTGAATTCACGTGGTCAATGCCACCTTTTTAAGTTGGCGAATGTGCCACCCTTGCTGAGAGACATAGAAACTGAGTAAAGATGCATAGTTGATTTAATATAGAAATGGAAAACCATCAATGTTTTCTGTTCACAATGAAAAAAAAGCAAAGTGCTTTCTTTACCCCCTCAGAGTGCATGTACAGCTAAACAACGAGCTATTTAAAAAATATTCGAATATTATGAGCAGAAATTACATCAGGTGCGCCACAGTGAAAGACGCCGATTTTTTTCCCCCACCGTACAATTTAATCTAACGACATAATTTGGCCGCTAATAATACACACACAAAGTAAAGAAACGATCAACGACAAGCACAAGCGGCACTTCCATCTTCCGCTTGTGCTTGCAGTGGAGTGTTTCTTTACTTTGTGTGTGTATTATTTGCGGCCAAATCATGTCAATAAGCAAGTACCAACTATAGGCCAACAATCAGTATTGTTAATGTAACGACATGCACGCTTTTTGCCTAACACCTTCATCGAAATACCGTCAACCTGATTGATAATCGAACCCGCTTTCACTTCCTTAGCAAAGAAACACATTTGCTGCTTTGCTGAGACACAGATGTTTTTATCAGGAACACTCTCAACGATTACGTAAAATGCTTGTGGCTGCAGGGGAAGCCTGAACAGCGTTCTGCACGCAATAAAGAAAAAAAATGATGTAGATGATGGCCTAAATGCATGGCTTATACGCACTTTTGGGGATTGATTAAGAAATGAGTACTTAGATAGAGCTTATCTTTTATTGCTTGTAAATCTAAAGAGTTATAAAACAAAGTTGGAAAAAATTTAAGTTTACTAACTGAGAGATTTGCAATCAAAACACTCTTGATTCGGCTAGGAATATTTTTACAGCAGGACAGATATCCCGGTAACAATTGCACAATGGCAGTTATTTCACGTGTGGTTTTGTGGACTTTATGGCCAAAGTCCTCTACGCGTCTGTGAACAACTTCTTTCTCCTAAAAGAATGTTCGCGCACTCGCCAGCTAAGAGTCGGCAATAGCAACGTGAAGCCACTGCAGTATCTTTACCTCTATGTTGTAATGAAATGCATAGCGCAACACTAAAGAAATAAACGCCAGGCCTGCATGAAGAGCGCAGCGCAGACACAGCGAAATGTGGAAGACCGGAAATTCCAGAAACCGTAGCAAACTATTCTGGGGCTGCTAATTGACGTACGCTGGATGGGGAATCTGATTTTTTTCACTAGTTTTCTGATGAAGAGGACAATGCCGCGCCTTGAAACACTAGCACCGCATCTTTAAGACCCCTTGAAGGGGGCAATATACGAGCACTTCGTAAGTGGCTGCCATATGTAAACAGTACTAAGAAAGGAACGAACTCATTATTCATTGGTCCGGGGATTTACACGTGTGAAGTTTCATTACCACATCATTGGCTTTCATTATTAAATAAAACATTGTCCCGTCATTGTAGTGGGTATCAACAATATGTGGTCGAGAAGAAGAAAACCTTGTCACCGGCAGCGGCTGCGTCTACGACGGCTCTTTGAATATTTCAGGCACTGAGAGGTAAGTTGTACCGCGCCGCATTCCAGCGTCAACAAAAAGTCACCGGCAATGGGGTATGACAAAGCACATGACTGTTTGGAGCCTGTTAAACCGTGTCAATGTCCGAATTACCTGCTGACCCACTGGCAGCCAGCAATACAGTTACAGGCTCCAGTGAAGGCTTGCATGCAGTGAAACGTGTATAGCACTGTAAAGGTGGCGGAACATACAATGAAGATAGCCACCAAAATAGGAATAAGTGTAGCAGGAGTGTGAATTTGCAGCGTCATATACGGGGTGTTCGCACTCCACAGTTGTGTGTCGCATAACTTCAAACTAGTTTGAGAAAGATAAGGTGGGAAGAAAAGATAGAATCTTGCTTTATTTAAGCTATGCAGGCCACAAAACGTCACGCAGCGCTCATTTATCCGCTCTTTTTTTTTTTTTTGCAGGCACACCAGCGGACTGACTACATGTATGCCATTGGTAACTGTCGAGGAGATCATATCTGTTACGAATAGATAAGCTTCTGACATGAAACGAGCTCTGCGCAAAAGTGGTCGGCATTTTTTTTTTATTTTCATGAACGGCCTGGTCTATCTCTTTCCAAACCACTCTGTTGACGAGATTGTTGTTAGAAGCGAAGTCTTAGGTCACTGAAAATTAATCCAACGTAGCTACCCGTCTGTTCAGAGAGACAGAGACAGCAGGAATAGCACTGAGGCAAGCGATTCTCTAGTAGATCTGTTTTTTTTAAATGGTTCGTTAAAGCACCCTTCACTAGCCTTCGAAAATACAAAAAAAAAAAAATCAAGGAAACAAGCGTGTTGTTCTGCCCTGGCATTTTTATTCCTTCTGGCGCACTTCCTGACACAAGAGCAGTGGTTCACTTGACATAGCTTCGGTGCGTACTCTTGATTCGTCTATATACGCGAAACACCATCTGTGAATTGTCTCCTAGAATCCCTCGCTATGCAGGCATCCACTTGCTTTTCTTTGTCTTGCTTGACTCTCGTGCGTGGCTCACTGTATTTCTGTCTTCGCCTGCACATTCAAGCGCTGAGCCTGATAGGGTCCACCCTTTATGTACAGAAAGAAGGGGGGGGGGGGGTCTAAAGGTCCCATGCCGCGCTGCCCTAGGCATATATAGGATAGTGCCATAGGAACTTCTGAGCGCCTGTGTACTTCTAAGAAATAATTTGCGAAGAAGAGACATCACCAGTAGCTAGATTGGCGGCGACGACAAACAAACCACTTCTTCGCCTTCGAACTCGGGGTGGTGAGCAGCTCTTTAGGTGCAACTAAATCTACCTCAGTGAGCATTTTGTGCTTCAATTTAATTGAAAAGCGAGATGCCTTTGAACCAGTGTTTTCAAGTATACACTGGTGAACAGTACGAGTTGCTTTGCGCTAGTGGTCTTGTTTTCCATTTAAATGGGTCACACGTGAAAGTCAGTCTTGCACGCTGAGAAATCGTCCTGCATTGCTTTCAGAAACATCTGCCTGGCGAGGGGGGACGGAGGCCGAAGCGGTCGGGTGGCACTCCCATACAATCTGTAAGTGAGAAGAAATAAATCCAACTTATAAACTTTTAAACTTGAAACTTAACAAACCCCCTGTTTTATTAACACTACCCTTTCGCGTTCTCGCTACAATAGAAAGTTTTGTGTACTTGTCTTTTTTTACAGATGATAACCCACCACGTGAGAATGGTAAGACCACGTGTCTTCAATGGAAGATGCACGATATGTACAAATATTTCGGCTACGCATCTTTATTTTCGTAACCGGATAAAAATGTGGTGCTGCACAGGAAATGCGAATAAGGAAAGCGTATTGCGCCTTGCATAACAATATGTACATATGTAGAAATAATAATAATAATAATAATAATAATAATAATAATAATAATAATAATAATAATAATAATAATAATAATAATAATAATAATAATAATAATAATAATAATAATAATAATAATAATATAATAATAACAATAATAATAATAATAATAATAATAATAATAATAATAATAATAATAATAATAATAATAATAATAATAATAATATAATGATATTAATAATAATATACACTCGTATCTTATTCATATAGAATGTATACATACATTCATATAGAATATGTACTATTCATAATTCCCTCATTCTCTTTCATTATGGAACAAGTTGGCGGGAGAAGTGGTTAATGCTGACACAACACAATCGTTAGCCCATCTCGTCCATAATCTATCTCTTGAATTTTTAAATGTTGCTATATCTTATGTTACTCATTGGTGCTGATAATTACACTCTTCTATTACTATATATTTATTACATTTCTCATTCATGTTGCAAATTTTCGTAAGTTTTGTACCTGTATCGATTGCTTTTATTCCCTCTGACAGTTATGTTCCCACTCCTGCTTGGGCCCGGAAAGGGCCTGTGGTATTTGTAAATAAATAAATAAGATTGATACTACATGTATACTCTGAAGTTGAAATTACGCGAACCTACATGACTGATACAGATGACATCACGCGTTTCCTACATTGTCTCCAAATCTTTTGTCTACATAAAAATATGTCACTTTCTTCATATTTAAGAATTCGGCGTGTCTCGGATCATTATTGAAGTGCAACAAGTGAAAATACTCGATTCCACATTGTTCAGTAACAAGCTTGACAATGCGTGCGAAAGTGGCTTGCGGTACCTTGCTACATTACAGTTGACAACATTGATTATGTCGCGATATAGCGAGACCTGAAACGATTCATGAAGGACCTCCATCACACATCTTCTAAAAGAAGTTTAATTGCGTGCAATCGTACTTATGAGAGCAATAGGAGAATAAATGCCATTCAAAGTGTGGCAATGCCTTCTTGAACTTCCAGCTTGTGGTTGCCATGATATCCGCTAATCTAATGATGTCTTATGGTGTTTATTTATGTCATCTATTTTTCATAGCAATAGTGTTTCACTTCAGTAATCAACATGAGCGTATTATATCATTGAGCGAGATTTTCACCACGCAAAGTTTATGACGTTAGAAGTTCGTTGAAGGTGCTCTGAAGTTTACAAGTGACATCGACTAAATGGTGCGGTAGTTCTTCTTTCGAATAGTAAAATGTAACTTTTACACCCATGCGTAGCCAACCAGCCTACCACCCCATGAAGTGATGTTAAAAATGTTCGGGTTTCTCTTGTTCTGTTTTCTTTTAGCTCCTCCTTATGAACCTCCATCGCCCAAGTAAGCTTTTTAGTGTCTTCTTGCTTGCCACAAAGTTTTTTATGTGCACACTGAAAGTCTACAGAAGCATTTGCGAAATCAAGACTTCAAAGATCGCACCAAATCTGCATCATCCTGGAGGCTGTCGCGCAATAAGAATTGTTGAGACAAATCTACAAACAAATTCTAAAGTGAACTTCTCTTCGTGCTGACTACTTATCACCTATATATGTCACATTGACGACACTATCTGACCCGACGAAGCTACGCATATTTTAACCATTAAAGCGTTGCTGGTACTTCGTACGTACCTTGCTTGGTTTGTGCTCAAATGAGATTTCCTAAAATGTTGATGCTGTGACAGAATTCTGCTTGTCTTGCAATTGAGTTGTTGAGAAAAGCCACTAATGAAGTCTCGCTCTCTGCGTAGTACTATTTCAAGCATTGAGTGATCAGGGATACTGATTGATTTTTTAGAAATGGAATGATGGCTATACAATGACGCCAACTACCAGCTGTGTCTCGTTGTACATGTTCAATACTTTCGGCATGGAGATGCTAACGCCAACTATGAACGGTGCCTCGAAGCAGAGCAAGTGTAGAGCTCACAAACAACGACTATGATTGCTACTAGGTTAAAAAAATGAGCCTGCAAAGGCAACGTCAACGGTGCTTATTGAGGTATCATGTTGGGGAACTGAGAGGCCTCAGAGTGACCAGCAGACATCACCTAATTCACATAGAAGACGTTGATACATAGGAAATCCAGTGTATATAAGGTTAATCAGGGCACATTTAATCGGACTGGTACATCGCGAATAAATTTTCAAGCTTTTGTGAGTCAAATAGCTATGAACTATTAGAGACGATAAGACAATAAGGTTTGCAGACGATAAGACAATAAGGTGGGCGTCTCTCATAATCATATAGTGGTTTTGGGACGTTAAACCCCACATATCAATCAACAATAAGGTGAACCTTCACAACAATTTTAGTTTTTGTTTCCAGAATTGCTGTTTTAGTGCAGCATTGCTTTAGATAGCCATGCAGCTCTTCTATCACAAAGTAACAGAGTGGCTGTCAAAAGTAACCATCAACAGACAACGAAACGATAAATCTATTTGAGGGTTCCAGCAAGCACAGAATCAAACGTCAACTGCCTACTGCACGCTATTGTGTTTCGTTAAAGATCACTGAAAGCACCATCACATGAATTTTTCGATAATATTTCCCAGCCGAATTGTCCGTTCAAGACGTAAGAGCGGCAGACCAAGGGCGTGCTGTATGATTTCACTACACCACTACCGTACGCGAACTAGTATTATCATTAACCTTATCGCAGGCCTTTATCGACGCATAAGAGATCAAGGGCGGCGAGCAGTGTCTACCAAACACCAGGAGCAATGTACGTGTTCTTTCACGTGAATTCTGACGTCTGTATGTTTGCTTTGAGAATGCTGTGATTCCATGAAAGCGAAACAATGCAGTATTGCGCAACTTGCCTTCAGTTTTCAGTGGTGTTTATTGACGTGTCATGTTGGGGAACTTAGAAACACAAGTGTGACCTGCAGACATCACTTCGTTCACGTCATTACGTTAATACGTAGGAGCTTCAGTGTATACAAGTTTCATTAAGGCACATTCAATCTGACTGGAACATTACGAACAATTTTTCGTGCTCTTATTGTCTTATTGTCTCTGATATTTGACTCGCAGGAGTCAAATATCAGAGACGATAAGGCGATAAGCTACACCTTGAACACAATTTTACTTTTTTATTTCCAGAAGTGCAGTTTCAGTGCCGCATTGCTTTCGATGACCATGCACCGCTGTCTAGCTGTATAGCTATTAAAGAGAACCTTAGTAGACAGCGAAACAACAATCTATTGAGGAAGGCAGCAAGCACAGAATCAATCTAACGGCTTACGGCACTCTATTCTGTTTTGTGAAAGGGACACTAAAGTCAAATGAGAATTTTCTTCACAGTGAAAGCTCAATGTATAAACACATATAAACGATTATACTATCAACAGCAGTGCACTATACTTACTGAGAAATTAAGGTAAATGCACAAAAACACATGCGCCGCAGTAGGACATTCTCAAAATGATACCGATGACGTCAGACGAACCACCTACAACTAATCACTTGCTCTACCGGCACTAAAAAAGAACCAACCGGGCATTGGGAGACGCAAAAAAATGCCGCTTGTTCGTTTCTGTTTGATTTATAGAAAAAAAGAACCACCGGGTGTTACTATGGAGAATGGCGCGAGCGGTTCAAAAATTCAATTTTCGCGCGGTTAAACTTAGAGTCACTGTACCAGAAAGGTAGCATACACAGTAACTCTTGTGCCCCACCGCGGAGGTCTAGGGGCTAAGGTACTCGGCTGCTGACCGGCAGGTCGCGGGATTGAATCCCAGCTGCGGTGGCTGAATTTCCGATTGAGGCGGAAATGTTGCATGCCCGGGTGCTCAGATTTGGATGCACGTGAAAGAACCCCAGGTGGTCGAAATTTCCGGAACCCTCCACAACGGTGTCTCTCATAATCATATGGTGGTTCTGGCATATTAAACCCCTCATATCAATAACTCAGCAGTAACTCTTGTTAAACTGGGAAGGTCGTCACATCTAGTGGGGCGCAGTTGAAGCAAAACACGTCCGCCATCTTGGAGCCAATGGCAGGAAATTGATCAATGGCTGTTGTTGCTGCTGTGGCTCCCACTGCTTCCGTTCTGTTTACTAGTGTCGATGACCACGCAGTAAAGCCGAGCAACACTGTGCACCGCAACAGTGACGTGAGCCGGTCCGCTTTTTAAGACGGGTAATTTGAAGTGCGCTAATGCGGTGCAGGTCACTAAAACGCCATTTTATTTCAAAATAAGTCATTCCTTGGCACCAAAGTAATACTACAAGGTTTCTGGACCGCTAATTCAAAAATTAACGTCGACTGAATAGTTGCTGTTAGTGTCCCTTTAAAGATCACTGAAAGCATTTTCACATGAATTTCTCGATAATACTTCGCTGCCCATTTGTCGGTTCGAGACGCGAGAACGGTAGACCAAGTACGTGTTGTATGATCTCATTACATCAATGCCGCACGTTAACTAGTATTATTACTACTACTTTACCACAGGCCTTCATTGATGCCTAAGAGATCACGGGCGGCGAGCAGTGTCTACCAAACACCAGGAGTATGGTACGTGTTCTGTCACGTGGATTGTGACGTCTCTCTCTCTCTCTCTCTCTCTCTCTCTCTCTCTATATATATATATATATATATATATATATATATATATATATATATATATATATATATATATATAGACTTTGAGAGTGCTGTGATTCTTTACAAGCGAAGCAAAGCAGTATTGCTCCCCGCCGCGGTGGTCTAGTGGCTAAAGTACTCGGCTGCTGACCCGCGAGTCGCGGGTTCGAATCCCGGCTGCGGCGGCTGCATTTCCGATGGAGGCGGAAATGTTGTAGGCCGGTGTGCTCAGATTTGGGTGCACGTTAAAGAACCCCAGGTGGTCGAAATTTCCGGAGCCCTACACTACGGGGTCTCTCATAATCATATGGTGGTTTCGGGACGTTAAACCCCACATATCAATCAATCAGAGCAGTATTGCGACACTTGCTTTAACATTTTAAATTTTTTTGTTCAACCTACGTTAGTTTTATTGCTACATAGCTCCAGGTTCGCCTGGTGCAACTGCAATTTTTTACGACCTTGCTCTTGTAGTACATATCGCACGCTGAGTTTCACTCCCCCTAAGGCTATTCTTAAATCTTTTTCATACCAGTGAGTGATATCCGAGATTTTAAGAGGGAAGCATGCTGTGTCCTTTTTGTGTTCAAAAATCGAACCTCTCATATATTTGTGTTTAAAAACATGTTGAGTCGTCTTTATGGGTGCAAGCTTCCTTGTATTCTCCCAGTACGTTAACTACATGTTTATTATTATTTTTTTGCAGGATACCACGGGTGTCCATTAAACCGCCGGCGGAGAGGAACATAGAGGAGATAATGCAAAATGAAATGTACGTGTGGATTACTGTTTCAGTATACGTGAAATTAAAGGAACATCTGTAACATTTCTACTGTCAAGTCAAGGAATAAAGTGCACCATGTCTCCAACGGTTCTACAAAGCAAATACGTGGCAACTTTCGAGTAAGTTGCCACGTAGTTTTTTTGTAGCAACATTCGGTATTTAGGAAGTTCTATCATTTTTTTCCGAACGTTTACGAGCATTTACGTGCTTTTTGTTGTAGCTGTGAGCGAAACCTTGTTTTATATCTGAATATAGTTTATTGATGACGTTTTTGCATTTTTGCGAGTATGTAATACTTCCGGTTTGTGTAACAAGTTTACGCTATTGCACGTTGATTGCTATTATTGAATGCACGAATCACTTCGCAGGATTGCACTGGAGGCCAACAGAGTACCGGAAGTGAGACGTGTTGTCGACGAATTACCGAGAGAAATGTACGTGCCATGTCAATGTCAGAGTTTTTACATATTGTTTTTCCGGAAAAGCTCGCTAGTGATTTGCAAGCGAAGTATCGGAGCACTGAGCAACGTGTATCTGGAATGCCATTTTGTAATGTTTCTGATGACGTTGGTGTCTTACGTGCTTCCCTATATTCTGAAATATTTATAAACATTTGTAAATGTGCGTTTGCAGGTGCCAAAACTGGCTTGTTTGCTATATGCATGTAGATCACGTACAATCATCTTAAACCCCGGCCACAAAATACCTATCCCCGCTTTATTAAACAACTAGCTTATCGCATTTTTTTAAGTAAGCAGGGTAGTACGTGTGTGCGCATGTATGTATTATGCGTTTATCATTGTATATATCATGATCATGACCCGCTACTAGAAGTAGCGTGTCATGTGAAATGCCAGACAAACTTCTCCAGCTCTCCATCAAAATATTTATATCTCTCTTTTTTTTGCTTGCGCAAGTCTACGAGTTCTGTAACTTGCGCATGTCATGCTCAGTTAGCGAAAACGGTGAGGACTATTAGTTGAAGAGTTCGTAAAAACAGTGTGCAGTTAAAAAGTGGCAGTTTTCTGCTCTTCAGTGCTCTCTGAACAAACTGCCGAATCAGTGCAATTTCATGTTTTTGGTAATAAGAATGTATTTTCCAATTAAAAGCACTTTGATAATTTCGTTCGATACTTTCACAGAAAAGCGCACATCAAAAATTAAAAATTGCCTGATACATGAATATTCAAGTCATCAACGTATTGATCTACACTTTCTTGTTTGAGTTTAGCATGTCATAATGGAGCTCGTGTAAAACGTCTGGACATGTTTCGTTTATCTCGCGATACGTGTGTATAAAAGTTGTGATCCACCCACTATTTTATAAACAGTACTTCTACAATAGTTGCACATGGGTATGATTGTTGAATGTTTGTTTTAAATAAGACGTCGTTTATACACTGTCACTGACATACGAGCTTACGGCCTTTTGGTAATCTCATAAGCCACAACATATATAACGAATCTGGTCACGCGTTGCCAAAACAAAAGCTGAAAGTTCCCACGCACTTGAACTAACTCGCTATGCTTTAGTCATTTTTATAAAGGCCGAAAGTTTATTCGACGTTTTGTTCCAGTAGCTTGCCAAACCAATATTGCACCATTGTAACTACATATGACGTGTACATATGTAGCTAATTTTTTCGTAACAATTTAACACTGCAATGCTGTAACGCGTAATGTTCGCTTTTTGTCGAGTGACTTGATGTCTGAAACTTGACACTTGGTGTCTGCCGCACTAACGCCATAACCAGAAATGAGCGGCCGTGTGTAGTAATTCCGAAAAAGAAAGCAAATAATTGGCCGTGTATCTTCGTGCTTTGCTGCAAATGCTGTCGAAAGATGATGCAAATACCGTCTGGAAGCACTGCGTAAGAAATGAGCGCCATCTGGCACAAATGTCGAGAAAATAAAGTTTGGGTAGAACGCAGAGTCTCTGGTAGGTGGCATTACCTTGTTCTCGCAGCCAAGTGTAGAAAACACCCCCTTTTCGTTCACTGCGTTGCATTGTCAGCGCAGCGTAAAAGACGCCGCAGTTTTATGAACAACGCATATATGCATATGCTATGAGCGAAACACTTACGGATAAATGTTGTGCCTACTACATGCCTAATATTTGCTTTTTGTTCGGCATTGTTGACAAGTATGAACGCAGCCAACAGATTAACGGGGTTGGGTGTTGAGCAAGGGCTTGAACTTTCACTGCGTGACTTACTCGTGCGACGGACGGACGGACGGACGGACTGGCGGACGGACGGACGGACGGACAAACAGACAGACAGGCAGACAGACAGACAGACAGACAGACAGAAATTTCTGCGATAATTTAAGGTCTTTAAGTATAGAGAGCTCCATAGAGTATCACGTTGTGACACTGACAGTTACTGTTAACACGCAATACCAGTCCTAATTTACTTTTGCTCTCATTCGATTAGCGGCAGCAAGGTGTGGGTCGTCATGACTTGCAGCTGTCTGGCCATCGCATTCATCTTAGTATTCCTGGTCCTCTTCGTCTTCGGCAACGATGGTGAGTATGTTTTCTTTGTCTTTTGCTATCGAAAACCACGTACTTTAAAATAATTCGAAAGTTTAGAACCAGGCCGTTATATGGCTATTGCTACCGGGGCCGCTACGGTGGTCTAGTTGCTAAGGTACTCAGCTGCTGACCCGCAGGTCGCCGGATAGAATCCCGGCAACAGCGACTGCATTTCAGATGGAGGCGGAAATGTTGTAGGCCCGTGTGCTCAGATTTGGGTGCACGCTAAATAACCCCAGGTGGTCGAAATTTTCGGAGTTCTTCACTGAGGCGTCTCTCATCATATGGTGGTTTTGGGACGTTAAACTTCACATGTCATCAAATCAATCAATGACTATTGCTACCATTCCGCGGTAAACGATGCTTCACTAGAAAAGAGGACTCATGCGACTGGTGCAACAGCAGCACTCTTTAAAAAAATTGAGATATTTGTATGAAACAAGAAAGAAATATCCGCAATAATTTTCTTCCACTATACACAGCTACTGCACTTTGGAGCCATTTAGGTGCCTGTAGATAGATATTTTCCAGTGAATTCCACAACGCCAACGCTGCCCCAGTACATGACGATGCTTTAAATTGAGATTTTATCTTTCTATCCACTATACACAGCTACTGCACTTTGAAGCCATTTAGGTGCCTCTAGATAGATATTTTCCAGTGAATTCCACAACGCCAACGCTGCCCCAGTACATGACGATGCTTAAAATTGAGATTTTATCTATCTATCTATCTATCTATCTATCTATCTATCTATCTATCTATCTATCTATCTATCTATCTATCTATCTATCTATCTATCTATCTATCTATCTATCTATCTATCTATCTATCTATCTATCTATCTATCTATCTATCTATCTATCTATCTATCTGTCTGTCTGTCTGTCTGTCTGTCTATCTATCTATCTATCTATCTATCTATCTATCTATCTATCTATCTATCTATCTATCTATCTATCTATCTATTTATATATCTATCTATCTATCTATCTATCTATCTATCTATCTATCTATCTAATACGTTTTGTTCCAGCGGAAATAAGCGATGAAGACGGTTATGGTGGCTCTGGCGCTCTCAGCGGAGGCAGTAGCGGTGGAGGGGGCGGTGGAGGTGGAGGCTCTCCCATCCCTGAACTATTTGTGCCTGACGCACCTGAAAGTCACCCAACCGCCGTAAGTTTTCACATATTCACCAAGCTGAGCCCGCTTTTAGGTATCGGTAAAACACGAAAGTGTATCGTGTTTTTGAAGAGGGACTTAAGCATTTATTGTGCGTTGTTTCATTACAATGGCGAAGGAATGATTGCTGCAGAAACAAATTGCAATGTCACGCAACAGCATGCAGCTTGAAACTTTCAGCGCACACCTAAAGCAGAAAGCAAGCACGAAATGAGCATACAGAAAATGAGCGCGGACAAACGACTGTTACAGCTCGACACTTAAAGCACGCTGTTCAAACAGGAAGGAAGACGCACGAAACGAACGCTCAAATCTACACAGTATAAGCGAGAACAGTCACAGTCCTAACTTATTTTTTTGTGAGCTACGGGCGTCTTTTGTAACCGCGGCCGCGGCAGTGAGCGAAATGACTTCGTGCTCTTCCGAATCACGAGTCTGATGAGTGTGAAGGACAGGATAGACGACGTAGGTGGTGATGCCGGGAGCATGCCGATAACTGCTGATGGGGAATGAGAGACAGAAGACTTAGATGGGCGAAGCACGCAGTGATGGACCGGTGTTTTCTACTGGAACATGCCAATCACTGCTAAAGGTCAATGAGAGACAGGAGACTCGAATCGGACACAGAAGCCCACAGTCTTTTTTGTGTTAACGTGCTCACTGCAAATTTTTATTGCTCAACAAGGCGCAGGAGAAATCTCCCACCGGCACTACCTTGGAGGTCAAGATCCAGTGCCTAAATATACGGGGTGGCCAGTGAACGGTTGTGCAGCGTGAACAGTCTTTTTTTTCAATCAAGGAACTCGCTAGCATACGCTGTCTGTGTCGGTGCTGCGAGGTGAGAGAAAAAGCGTACGATAGGAGAGACGGGGAGGGGTCTACTATGCGTATTGTTGGTGTAAACGCTGCTGGGAGGGATGCCTAGAGGAGAATGAACGGTGGGCGTGGAGAAGCAGCGTGCACCGGCGTTGCGAGGCGAAAGAGTGGAAGCGTAAGAGAGGAGAAAGGGGCGCTCATGCGCTGCAAGGGTAGTCACGCCGCACACCGGATTAAGTTCGACCACATGACGTTTAGCATCTAGAATCCACAGGATCAGTAGAGGCATCGGGGACGCTACGAACACACCGAGGGCAAGGTCCGGCAGGTGGTTGGCGTTCGCTAGTCGGCTGAAAGGCATAGCCAGTTGAAATAAAGATGACAACCACTCGCGAGCGAACAAAATATGCACGTCGTGCCAGGTAATGTCAATTATTTCCTTTGCTGCCAGAAAATATCGCCGCACTATTGGCAAGCGCGAAAGACCACTTCATATTTCAAGAGGCGTACGGTGGAGAGCTAGTCGCTTAGACACTAAAAATATAAAACTACTACATTCAAGAGACACGAAGAAAGGTGCTTCTAGATATTGTTAGTCTGTGCTGGTCTCATCCACATTTCTTTTCTTGTGTCCCGTTGGCAGGCGCAGTCTTAAGTTTTGCGCTTCATAAGTTGGTTGGGCCCCTGCCCCGAACTTCTGAGAAACAATGAAAGGGGAGGGTGAGACTGGCTAAAAGGTTCCCTTGTGCTTTCTCCTAATTACTCCCGTTACATGCGTGGATAGATCCAACGTTTCCAAGGCACATAAATTGGTGATGCGACTTCCAAATTAGCCATAATTTTACACAGAACACCAAACTCACAGGTCCTCCAAAAATGTTTATCTATTACCAAGTATTTTTAATTGAACAAGGTAAAATAACTTTGGAATGACATTTTAATGGTTTTTTTTTCACTTCGTTCTCAGGCAGTGCCGGTAGCTGTATCTCTTGTTGTTTATTATTCTAATCATTGCTATGCAAAAAAAATCATTGAAGCACCCTTGGGAGAGCAAGTGAAGCAGTGCTGTTGTTTTGTTTTCAACTACACTTTAAGAAAAAGTGTGAATTATTCTCGGAAAAGTTCTCCTACACAACAATAATCGTCGTCAGACTTGCTCGCATTTCTTTTCTTGAAAACCCAGCCCTGGCCCCTTCGCTGTCGGGAATGCTATGTCACACTTGCAACGTGCGCGCCGTTCGCGACCGTGAACACAGGAACCATTGGGATAGCTTGAGGAAAGTACTCAAAGTAGATGACGAATACTGTTGTTTTGCAGAGACACTCCATGGTCAAACGACATGGGTCGCGAAACTTGGACCGAAAAGTGTGGGAAACCTATTGCCACAGGCATCAACGCCCGCCAACGATTGATGCGCGACTTGGAGAGGAGGGGACAAACAACCAAAACTAAATACTCAATATAAATCTTTCTTCAAATAGTTGTAATTGTATATATAGTAAAGTTAACTAACTATAAACTTACCTTACGGCGTATCTCACCCCTACGTAAATAGTTGACTGTCTCAATTTTTAGTCAAGTCCCTTAAATCGGGAGGAGGGCGGGGGCTATCCAGGCGATTGGATATCAGAGCTTGCGTTTCGTTCGGCGTGTTCTTTGGTTCACGCAGTGCCAGGTCAACAAGGCATCGCTCACTTTTTCGTGGTTGTTTCATGCGTACTCTACGGCTGACAAACCTATATTTTCAAAGCTGGTGTTTCACTGCAGTTGTTTTAGGTGATTGGGCATCGTGAGGTTTCGAAAAATGATGCTATTGTGCTCGTGAAAAGTTGTCTCACACTAGCCTCGGCAAAGTTTTTTGCGCATGTTGTAAGTACGTCTTTTGGCTAATAGAGCAACTTTGCTTCTTCAAGCTTTGTTTTTTTTCTTGTCCCGCATGCATTTAGTGAGCCACAAGGCACGATAAAAGCACGTATTAAGAACGATGCCTAAAAGTTCGGCATTTAAGAAAAAAATAAATGTTGTGCAATGTAGGGCAAATGTGTGCCGTCGTATTTTACTCTTTATTTTTTGTTTTCAGTTAGTTGGCTCCTTCTAACGTAGGTTGCAACAGTGGCAACGAGCTGCCGACTACTGAATCCACGTACTTCTATACATATACCTTGGACACTCCCCAAACACTCAATTTTTTTAGAGGGATAAAAAGATCACTATCAGGGGGTCGCGTAGGTAAAGATAAGTTTCAGACAGCAGAACACTGTACAGCAATGCTGCTCGATGTGTAAATTTACCGATGACATTTTTCCAGGTTCTGCCGACGCGCGCTCGTACTACCCAGCGCACCGAAAGCCACGCAACCAAGACGACCAAAGGCGAAGTGACCTGGCTCACCGAAGTTACCACGCCAGCTTCTACTACTTGTAAGGAAAGGCCGAACTTGTGTCGCGAATGACATTTTGGGTCGCAGGATTCCGACGTAGGCTGATCCTGCTGTAGTAACTTCAGCTATGCAGTGTTATTCTTTGCATGCGATGTTGTTAGTCTGCGCCGGTACCGTCTACATCTGTCTGGTTGTGTCCTGTTTGTAGGCAAAGTTTTATGTTTTGCGGTTTATGAGTTGGTTGAACCCCTGCCCGAACTTCTGAGAAAAATGAAGGGCGAGGGTAAAAGTGGCTAAACGGTCCCCTCGCGCCCTCTCCCCATGACTCCCGTTAGATGCCTGAATATATATATGGTTTCTAACAACATGTACTTGGGAATAATATACCTAGATGGCTTTGGTGATTTTCACAAAAAAATCCATGAAGTGAATCACGACGAGTGGGGCGAAGCATCCGTCCATTCATCCGCGTGTCCAACCATCCATGCTTCCGTCCATCCACCCGTTCGTGCGTCCGTGCTTCTGTCCACGCGTCCGTCAGTCTGTTGTCCATGTATGCTTCTGTGCGTCCTTCCGTCTGTACGTCCATCCATCCAGAACAGCGCATTCACAGAGGGTTATGATATATATATATATATATATATATATATATATATATATATAGGCATGGTGGCGGAAATGGCCGTAGCGTTGCAATAAGTCAAGTAGATCCTCCAAGAGAACGGTAACAACGGAAGTGTTTAATTCGACAGTTTCGGCCAGAGTCTGGCCTTCATCAGGACTCCTGATGAAGGCCAGACTCTGGCCGAAACTGTCGAATTAAACACTTCCGTTGTTACCGTTCTCTTGGAGGATCTACTTGACTTATATATATATATATATATATATATTGTCTTTCTGTTTGTCCGCGGTAACGGTGATTTCCCTAATAGCACCAAACAATACCTCAAACGGCCAACCCCATCCGCAGTGCCTGCCAATATTTCTCAAGCTTCAGCGTTCACACTTGTGCAATTGTCAATTAAAAAGCAACTATTGTGCATATATGAAGCACCATTACACCACCTTGATGCTTTGTATGTGTGTCTTCTTACTAAAGAAGGCACACATAAGTAATTCCAATGACCATAGTGTTTATCACGCTGCGCTGACAGTGCAACGCGATGCTGAAAAAGACAAGTGTTTCCAACGCTTCGTTAACACGACACATATCTGTGTATGCAGCATAGACAGGCGTGTCGATTCTGATTGAAAAAAGAAAGCGATGTGGCACATGGGACCTATGCATTGGAGCATTTGTAGAGTGCAGATTGTGTTATTCTTACTCGCTTATGGAGTGCAACCGAACACGAATAAATGATGTGGCTCGATATTTATCGGTGAGAATGGCGATTCCTTTTCCGCACAGAGGCGATAAGGTGTAAATGTGGCACGACTATCATCGCGATCAACACACTGCGCACATCAAATGGCGTAGCTTGGCGTGCGAATTCGGACACCCCCGCAGTGGGTGCAAAATTGCATCGGCCTGCCTTCTGAAGGCGACATGGCTAAATTTGACAGCGTGTGCTGCGCGCGCTTGTTTTTTTTCTATCTACCAGACTGTTAGTTTAATTGCTGGTTGATTATTCCTAAAATTTTGCTTTTTCATGCTTCTGAAAGCTTGTGTACTTTCGTAACTTTCATGTTAAAAAGATACCCTTCCGTGTCGATCAATAGCAACTTCAAAGAGATCGTCCTGATGCCGTACAAGAGTACTGATCCCTGTAGAAGTTATCAGGACGGTAGCTCATCTTGTCTTCAAAATATTTATATAACAGAACTCTTTTTGAGCACGTTCCACGAAATACTGTTCCAACGTGTGCTTTGTGCAGCCACAACCACGCCGCAACCTCTTCTGTGCTCGGTCTCCGAGACGGCCACGCTGGTTTCCCTGTACCCGGACGACAACCTGTGTGACATCGTCATGTACACGCACGTTCGCGCGAGCAAGAACCAAATTTTGGCGGTTGACGACATGGACAGCTACACGACGTTCACCACTGTGTGTGGAGTAAAATACTCGAAGACCACCTGTGGAATTTCATTCGACGCTCGGTGAGTGCAGTTTGTGTACAGACAGGAATACACAAGATTTGTTCGACATGGCCGGATTTTAACATGAAAGTGACCGTGTCCATACCGGCTCCGCTTAGAAGGTTCCATCACGCATATGACTTTTTAAATGTATACTAACAGATCGCCAAGAAAAAATTAAGAAGAAAAGATTCTGTCACACGGAGTCGGACCGGAAACCTCTCAATTCAAGCTGGCGGCTCTAGCCATTATGCCAAGGAGTGTGCGTTGTCGATGAAGCTAACTGCAAGTCATTCATATATATATATATATATATATATATATATATGTGTGTATATATATATATATATATATATATATATATATATATATATATATATATATGTTTATTTATTTATTTATTTATTTATTTATTTATTTATTTATTTATTTATTTATTAGGCACTACTTAGGCGTATGCCCAAAAGTGATCGATGTGTCATTCGCGCGTCAACAGAGAGCACCGTAGTGTGAGGAGCAAGCAAAGTCGTGTGCGCGAGAAGCCCGGGGAATCTTGCATAGCACCTCTGCTTGCGGTTTCTGTGTTTCCATGGCAACCTTGGCCCTGGCTGCCAAGTGCGACCAAGGTTGCTCGCACAACAGCGGAGGTGGCGTACTCTTGTCGTTCTGCTTCCCCGCGAATCTGCAGCTTCGCGGGAGAGTATGTGTAAGCGATTCATAATGGAGCGAACTGCTCTGAGAAAACAGAGCGCGCAAACTCTCTCGCCGTCGACCAGTGAAAGTATTAAAGCAGCTTGAGTTGGTAGAGCCAACGCCTCTTCTATTTTTTCAATGCCAGATGCGCTCAATTCAGCCTTTCACCACCATCTACTCTAGCCCTTTCCTGCTCTCGCATATCACTTAGCCTCCGCGTTTTCTTTGCGGTCGTGGAAGGAACCATCCAAGATTGGCCCCTCGAGACGGAAATCATATGAAGTAATTTGTTGGTAAAGCTGCGTACAGATTTGTAGCGGAGGGAGTTGGGGAGAGGGGGCGTGTTGCATTCTTTGTGTTCACAGTGTAGCGTGTCACCGTTCGTGGCGCTGTGCGGGCAACCATTGGAGAAGCATCACTGCGACGCTGCTGCAGGTGCTGACTGTAAGAGCACTGTGAGGTGGTGGCAGGGTTGCTTCGAGCCACGAGGAAGGAGCACGAAGGAAGAAATCTGACAGACACGTGATATTCGAGAGGAAAACACGTCTATCGCACCTCCGTGGGAAAGCCCTCAGACGCACGTGTGACTCAAGCAGCGCTACCCATCGCATCACAACCACTGCCTCAAACTAAGGCGGACTGATGGCTATACCGTTGAGGAGCACACGTTTAGACTCGCTCTCTGGATTTCGTGCCAAATGGTTGTACCCCCGTGATCTCCGACGACAGCACAGCTCTGGCCGACTGGGCTCGCCCTACGCCATCTCCTGACGGACAAGAGCTCTCGCCGAGTGGTGCCCCGTCCTCAGACTCCTGCGACGGCCCATCTTTCTTATTTTCTCCTTACTTCCCTCTCTCGCAGGCCCTGCGCCTCACTCTTTCCTGCCTTTCTCTCTATCTCTATACCTTTTATTCCTATCATTCTAATCCCTCCTTCACCCCCACCCCTCGTGAGCTACTGTTGAGGGGCCCTCCCCCCGAGAGACAGTTACGGGCTTCACTTTTCCCTTCTTTTCATTTAAAATCATCTCTCCCCCCACACTAGCACTGAAGCAAATGAAAGAGTCGATGCTAAAGCTTGGACGATGAATACCTAGAACTGGGGAAACGTATGGCAGTGGGTACAAAAAAAACACAAAAACATGCTATTGCATGTCGCACTTATGCGTGGTGATTCGCAGAGGTTTTGCAGGAGTTCCTTGTGTCTTTTCGCAGCTTTGTCAAGGCCTCGCAATTCACGAGTGACATATCAGAGGAGCTCGCTCTCTTACGGCGGCAGAACGTCGTGCATTTAGGCATCCTCAACATGTACGACTACGACAACAGAGTCCTGGAGGCGTCCTTCTACGTGGAGCCTGCTCTCGATGTAAGACGCATTTAAAAGCACCGACTTGCCGGCTGCCTTCACTACTTCGTAGTGCTTAGGGATAGTTATTAAGAGAAAGCAATTAAGATGATCAAATACAGACACTGAAATAAAAAGCACAGCATAAATGCTTTATGGTATTTTGAAATAAGAAACATATAAATGGATAAATTGTATTATTACAAACAGAACACTATTTGCGCAGTTTGGTAATTGTTGATTCCTTTTTGTGTTAACGCTGGTCATTGCATCACCCGAGATTAATTGCTAGACTGTTTGTTATCGACAGATCAACCCTATTCGTTCGACGGTGGCAGAGGCAACGCCCAATGAGGAATCAGGAAATATATGGCATGATGTGTTACAGAGCATGCGGTTATAAGGACCCGATACCACTCCAAGTTTAAAGAAAAGATAGTGTATTCTTTCTTGCTTTTACACCGGCAGTTGCTTTTTCTCGCTATTTATTTCTACATAAAACATGCCCGCAATGCCAGCACTATGTGTTGAGCCTATCAGGATAAGGCTTTCGGCAATACCCTATTATCTTTGTTTTCAAAGTAAAAAAAAAATGCCCGAAACGAGGTGAAACGAGCTTATCACGAGTGATAGTCATGCGAAAAAAGGCAGTACGGCTGCACAGCAATTAACAACCTTATACCCTCGTATGCGAACCTGTTGATAATACTAATATTAAAACTTAAGTTTACGCCCTAAAACTAATGATGTGATGATGAGAGACGCTGTAGTAGAGAGCTCCGGAATTTCGACCATCTCGTGATCTTTAATGCGCACTTAATACAATGCACACTACATGGGCCTCTACCATTTCGCCTTCATCAAAATGAGACCACCCTGGCCGAGATCGAACCGGTCACCTCCGGCTTAGCAGGCGATCAGCCCAACCACTGATCCAACGTGGCGGATGTATATGCAGCAATCGAGAACCTATTATGACGTCACGCAAACAGACTGCTGGCTTCGTGAATCGCGTCTAAAGAAAGAGAAAGCCAGAAGAGAATGGCGCACCCATTCTTCGTATTTTAGTATGCTAATGTTAGCTTTAAGATTTTGGGAAATGTGAAAATGAACTTTAATTAGCATGATTTTCAAAGACACACTATAGAGGAAAGAGAAAATTAGCGTATTTGGAAAATATAATTCCGCATTCCCGAAAATGTCACTTATACCGTTAGACGACACTTCGTTAGTGAGCAAGCCCGCGAAAAGAAAATGCGGCTGGAGACGCCACCTTGAGATTCCCTCACTAAACAACTTGACGTATGTGTACACAGGAGATTTTTATGCAGTCTACGAGATCCTACGTAGTTCCTAATAGGTAAAATTCAAGTGCTTCCTCATCTGTGGGTGCCATAGATTTAGCATACGATGTTTCATAAAACTTCATCTAGCCAATGTCACGCAAATACGATACATTTTGTTATCAGTGACGTCACGTGCGGAGATTTGGGCACAAAATATCAGTATGAAACTTCAACATTGATTTTATCCTTATTTAATGAACCTATGATGCAAAAATTAGACAGTAGAGTGTTCAGAGTGCACTTCATCATTCTAAAATAATTCATATTTCCACTTTTTTGTCCCCTTGAGCATAGAGTTTCCTATATATACACTAGAGTGAACTCTGGCGCTAGTGTCTAAGGGAGTTTCAACGCACGGCGCTTCGCCGAGCATAGTACAAGGACTTGTCCAGTCTTCGTACTTCTGGCTCCGTGTGTGTTTGTGTGGCGTGGAGCTGCTTTCTCACGAAACAAAAATAAGTAACTGTTCAGTGGTTGCGCTTCACCACCTTATACTTTTAGGCTTACCGTTTCAAATCAACTAACGAAATTGAAAAGGGTTCGTTCTTTCTTTCGAAACAAAACCTAAACACAGAAATTAACGAAGCCACAAGTGCCATTTGTCCCCCGCAAGTACGAAGACTAGGCAAATTTGTTTACTACCAATCATTCCCATGGTAGCTGAACGGTAGCAGTGCCAGAGTCCCCTCTAGTTAATTTTAGAAAACTGTGTCCCTATGAGCTTGTTGGCTGGAACAAGGCCCCAATATCAAGAGGGCTTTATTTTGAAACGCTTGATATCATCCCTGTTCAAACAGTTCACGTTTACAGGTGTCGTCTGTGTCAGTCACAGTTCCACGAAAAGCCACTTACGACGGTTTGAGCCGACGTGAGCTGTGCGGGAATTACGAGACGTAATGCGGTGGTGATGTGCCTCACTATGGTAGACTACAAGGCTCCATGAACTGTTGCGCGGTAAAGGTTCTGGCACATAAACGGAGTACTGGGCATCGAAAACACCCCGTGTAAACATTATTCCGCCTCAGATCTGCGCTTTCATTCGTAACGCTTTGTCGAGTAAATTTTAATATCACAGGTTGTACATCCCAAACCATGATTAGGAGACGTCGTTGTGGAGATCTCCGGAAATATTAGGCCGTCTGGCGGTATTTAACGTGCATTAACATTGCACAGTACACGGGCCTATATCATTTCTCCTCCACCTAAACGCGATCATTACGGCCGGGAGCAAGACCACGACCTCCGGGTCAGCAGCGAAGCACCATAGCCACTATTCCACTGAGGCGGATGTCGAGTAAATTTCGAGCTTAGAAAATGCTTATTAGACCAATAATTGAATACGCGAAAATTGTCTGGGATCCATTCACGATGACAAACATATCAAATATTAAAAAAACTTCAGTGTTTAGCTGTACGGTTTATATCTAATGAATATCGATGGACAGATTCCCCATCTCAACTGTGTGCACTAGCAGAGGAGGAGGAGGAGGAATAAATGAGGAAGGACAGGGAGGTTATGCACTAGCGGAGCTACCCACAATTGAAGCTAGGACAAAACACGAAACACTTAAGTATCTTCACCTCAATATTGATAACCGTGTTTATGTAAGGTATGCTGAATATTTCAGTATTTTTCGTACTAAAACTTCTAGGCATCGCCATTCAATACTTATTCCTGCACCTGCTGTTTCCACCAATTGTTTTAGGTATAGATTTTTTCCAAGAGCTATCAATAGACGGAATTCGTTGAGCGATGAAGCATTTCAAGCTCTTCTATAGATATGTTTTTAAAACACCTATAGCACATATCCTCGTTCATAATAATGATGCCTTTTTTGTCTCTGCATGGTCTAGTGCATTCAATGATTAAGTTCTTGGTCGCGCTATTGGTTGCGTTTTTTTTTGATGACTTCATTATTGTCCTTTAATTTGTTACTTCTGATTATATTTGTTAGCTATGTTCTGTTCTTAGAAGGTTCGCTATTTTTTCATGTACTTTTTTTTTCACTCCTGTAACATCCCTATGTAAGAGCTGACAGTAGTCGTAAATAAATAAATAAATAAATAAATAAATAAAATAAACAAACAAATAAATAAATAAGTAAATAAATAAATAAATAAATAAATAAACAATAAAATTTTACCTGTCCTTCCTTGCGTGCTGAGCGATCAAGCAGTGAGCAGCTCGACAATTTCAAGAAAACTATACTATAACATAAATGTCGGAATGTTTACAAGAGAGACTGATGTGATTGCCGCAACACATGCCTTAGTTTTCACTGAAACGTTCAAGAGCGCGAGTGCAAAGAAATATTTAGTTTTTCGGTATCTGTGGTAGTGCGTAATTGTACGAATTGAGATGGAAGAAAGTCATTCTTTTAACAACTAAACAAAAACGAAAATGAGAAGTGCACTCGACCATGTTTACATCTTGTGGTTGTCTGCGTTTCTCGCGCGGTTAGCCACGATGAATAAGCGCCGATTCACCCATTGTTCAGTCCCACTTTCGAATAACAGTTTTCTTTGTATCCATTTTCATTTACCAGAGAATAACGAGGCTGAAGGCACCAACGTCACGAGTTATTTATGGAATCGGCTTCTTCTTCTACAACAAAAAGATCTCCTGGAACAGACTGCAGGTTCTGATCCTCGCGTCGAATGCGTAAGTTTTAGCAAAGCTTGAATTTAGGCTAGTTTGTGTACGTCATTGTAATGTTTCGCTAAGGGGGAAGGTACGAAGATGTCATGAAACAAGAGGACAGGACAGGTGGTGCATGCGCAAACTTTCAACTCTTGTAAGTTGAAACTCACAAATCTCAACTTACCTGTTTAAACTATCAAGTCAGTTGAAAGTTTGCTTACCATTTGTCCCGTGCTATTGTTTCGTACTTCTTTGTACCTTTCGTTCGTCGCAACCACAACACACTACGTAAGTTCTACATCACGGACATCATCAGCTGATCAATTCAAATAACCAATGCCTCAAGAATCGTGTTAACGCTTCCCTGTTCAGTTTTATTAAGGCGCAAGTGCAGAGAAAGTCAAAGCACGGATAAAACAACAGGCGAATGAACAACTGCATGGATGGCTGAATAGGTGAACTGAATTTCATAGACGTCTTTCTCCATAGTCGTAACAAAATGAGGAAACCGGAATGACATGCCCGAACTATGAGATGAAGATGACATTCCACTGCAATCACATCTCCAAAATGCAGATGTGTTCGTAGCGAAATGATAACATCAGGGTTAGGCACTGAACATGATGGCATAATACATATTCTGCAATAATCGTCATAGAAAAATAAAATATCAGCATACTTACAATAAATTTATTGTGACTAACACTGCGGAATAACTTGACGAGCTACGCAGACTGTGCCGTCTTAAAATAACTACATGTTTTGTTTGTCCTACTATCTCAATTCCTATTTTAGTTTGGATTTATTGAGCTGGAGAGCAGGGTTGTAGATTCTTCGATAAATATTTTTTTTACTTATTCATACAACATTTTAAATTGCTTGATGATTATCGTACACTGAAATCTCGAGCATTACAGGTTTCCCAAATGCAAAAAAGTAGCGCTATGGCTCCTCTCCTTCATTAATCTAGATATTTTCGTCAGAACGCACCCGTCGAATTGGTCTCTCCGTAGCTGTCTTTTCCCTACAGATACATCGGTCGCGTAATTTGTTTTCCATTCAGCTGCAGTTAAGTAGCTGTCTCATCGAGACCGTTCCTCGCATTATTGTGTTTGGTATACGCATTGCCTTGGTAAGCAATTTTTCTACCCACTGGCTTAAATTTCTTCGCTCGTCCTTATATAGCACGGCCCTCCGCAAGAGAGTTAAGCAGGGGGCTAACTAATCTCCATAACTCATAGCTCAGGCCCCTTGTAGAACAAGTTATTGTGAAAGGAACGTGTGAAGCCATCTTTTTGGTCTATTTTGTTAACCTATTTTGCATGCAGGAAGGACATCATCGTTGTCATCACCTGCGTGTTGAGTGTGCCCAGCGCCAGTGCGTGCATCGCTCTGCCACCGACGACCTTTAGGAGCATCAGTGACTACCCGCCCAGATTCGTGAGTGTGGACTGTCACATAATGGACCCTTTCGTGCTAAAGAGAAATACGTTTTTGACAAAACTTTGACATAGTCACATATTACTGCGCTAATTGGCGTAACGTCTTCGATTCAGCAAGGCTTGAACTCGGGAAAGCTGGTGCAACATTTGAATGAAGTGGCCCTGATTGAACCGCAGGAAGGCCTACAGACAAAGAGAGCAAGCTAACTGTTTGGACAAACTTGCAACAGTTCATTTTGGTGAAAGGACGTCTAACGTTTTTTTACTGAAATTTTACTGGAACTTTAGGAGCATATTGTAGGCCTCTTCTATGTCTCCTTGGCGCATTGTGCCTTTTGCTCGGCGCAGTTGCATCAAAATATTCACCAGCAACTTTGGCTACTCTTTCGAAGAACTAAAGGCAGCCGTGTTAAAGTATCTCTACGGGCCATCATCAATAACAGTAACTGAGGTGTAACTATATAACTGTAATTTATACAAGAATATTTTACAGAAATACTTAAGGCTGCTACAGACATGCGTGCTAATCTTATTACCATTTTCTTAGTGAACCGCCCACCTGGCGTGCCTAAGAGGATATACCTGTAGCTACGGATACAATGATTAGCCAGCTGTGACAGCTAAGCACTATATTGACTGTTGTGATACATAACACATTAGACGAAGCATTCATGCTGTTCACTCACAACACTGTATTTGGAGCGCGCATATACAACTCACAGGGTCTCTTATGCATTGTGCTAAGACGACTCGTTGCAAAAGCTGCCTACTTTTTCTCCTCTCTCGATGTACTGTTCCCATCTCGCCCCTCTCCAAAAGCTTACTGCCCGTAAGGCGGTTTTGTACTGCTTCCAGGTTAAACGCAACTTAGTAATCCCTCGAAACATTCACACATTCACACTCACTTACACACACACACCACACACAGTGATTAAGTGCTGTGTGCTGCGTGTTATTCTTCAGTGGAAGCGAGTGTAAATGTGTGAGAGGTTTGAGGGATTCCTGTATATCGCTAAATCTACTTACAATATGACGAGTTATCAACCAGCCAAACCGCAAGATTGAACTCTGCCTTTCTGTATCCCCCTTGTTTTTTCGTTTCTTTTTTTTTTGTACTGCTTCCACAATGAGCTCACTACTAGCCGAGGGACAGTGGCGTGCTATGTTGGCACCATGTGATGTCATCGCGATGCCACGATAACAAGCTTCGGCTATCTTTGGCGCTCTGATGACGTCACGATGACGCCATGTGTTAACGGCATCATGTAATGGTATTTCACATCACTCGTGTCGACGGCGACGCCACCAGACGCCAACGCCGATGGTCAGTTTTCGTGTCTGAAGAGCATCTAAGGCTTTCGCATTATTATGCACCCCAAGTATGGCACCTACAAGGCAAGTCCTCCGGGCAGGACGATAGCTCCATTTAGGTTACAGGCACAAATGCTGAGCGCGAGACAGCCTGTCCTGAAGCACGTGTTTATCCACCGTGCACAGTACCGCAAGTGTAAACAGATGCTTAGAGTGCCAGTTGTAGGGGCTAATGAGGCGTAGGTAACAAGATCACTTTATTCATCGCCTAACGTAACTCCCTGAATGCCGATGCTTGTAATGTTAAGAATCAGCCGCTATCCAGAAAACTCTTCTTAGAAAGGCAACGCTGAGGGTATTGCAGTGTTCGTGTCTAACGAACATAGTAAATGCTGAAAAGAATGTGAGACCTAATGAGAGTGGGTACTTTCCAGTTCTTTGCTTTCTAGGGGAACAGCTAGAAAATAATGCAATTATTTGGCCGTACTAGCAATTATATTTCATATATATGTCATAAATGTTCGTGATTTTTGGTGGCTGTGTTGACAATTTTCGAGAGTTATTGATACAAATGCTCCCGAGAATTGCGGAATACGATGATAAAATATTTGCTGATGTTTCTTTAACGCGTTTTTTGAGCACCCAAGGGCTTGATGGGTTAAATTAAGTAATGTTCTTGGTTTTCCGGGTGACACACAATGTCATTATTAAACAAGAATTTAAATTCGTAGTGGGCGCTGCTCACCCTTTGGAATTTATTCAGTTCATTGCAAAAACAAAAAATACACTTGAATGCATTCTAGCTCAGTGTCATTTCTGTTACTGCTACGTTTACAAAGTGCCAGATGTGTTAAATTCTACTTCTAGAGGTGTTCTAGTCACCAGGCATTCTACAACGTCTGTCGTTTCTGAATCCCATAAGCGCAATGTTAGTTGTGTGTTAGCCCTTCATAGAAGTGTGGCAGCTTGGGCTAGTTGGTATGACATGACAAAAGTTCAGCGCGGGAACGGAACGACGACACAGAGACAATAAGGACACGTGTCCTTCGTGACCTTCTTGTCTCTGTGTCGTCCTTCTGTTCTCGCGCTATAACTATCGTTAGCCCTTCAGCTCTGAAAATTTCGGGAGCAAGATAGCTCGGACATAAACTCAATAAGGTATGCTATCAATATGTTGGCGCCGCCTATGGACCGAGTTAGTAACTTCACAAAGAACTATGCCGTTAAAGTGTTTCGAGAAATGCACATATTCAAGACCGTTTACTTAATGTGGAAGGCTCATCAAACACGCACAGAGCCATGCAAACTGCCATTCGTCTGTTAGTATTTAAAAATCACAGTAATCTGTATCAGCACAATCAATCGTTTATTCAGTCATTCTGTCATAAAAGACTTGAAGACTTAATTCAGATGAGAAAGATTCCAAAGCTTGATAATGAAAAATAATTATTTTTAATTTTCACGCTTGCACAAGGAGACCTTGCTCTTTTTATTCATAGAAACTGTGCAATACGATTCGGTTTGCTCATACATGTATCAATATTACGCCCGAATGAACCAGTGCAGCTTCAGAGGAAGCAGCCTGCCTCTATGAGGGGCAAGCTTAATTATTCTGAACAAATTGAAGATCACAGTTATCCATCATCATTGTAATTGCGTATTTTTGGTCGCGCACTTGGTTCTTTGAAATTTCTAATTTGTGGCAGCAGGCAAACAACTCACAGAGTTCCCCACTGAGTAAAAAAAAAAGAACTCACGAAGCTGACTAGTTTCACAACACTCGCCGAATTCCTGTTAACGACTGCCATTGCCCGCACGACGTTGTTTGTTCACTACGTTGTGGCGGAGTTCTCATTTTTCTCGCATTTTTCATCTCCAATTGGTACAGGACTACGTAGTGCAAATGGCTAACGACAGTTTCAAGCCCCCGAGCCAAGTTTTGGCCTTCGCCTTCCAGATGGGCACCCTCATCTACAACATGACTTATCCCCACCGGCGGCCCACCGACGCAGTATACGAGAACTGTAGCGGCTTCATTATCGGCGACAGTTCACAGGTTAGCCGAGTTCTATGAACTGTGTTGTGTCAGAGGATATCAAAAGGACGCGTGGTGGACAGAATTATTCAGAACCCTCCACTACGGCGCTTATACTAGCCTAAAGTTGCTTTGGGTCATTGGAACCCATAAAGAAACACAATTGAAGAGTTTCAATATTTATTTCATGAAGACCACCAGTATGCCATTCTCTCTTAATAAGAATAAATTTTTTTTAGGTTTAGTTGTGGGCAACCTTCAAGTTACCTTTACCCAAAAGATAGAGCGCTTTATTGAGCTATTCCGAGTGCCGTCAGGAAAAAAAATGAACCCCCCCCCCCCCCCCCCCTGAGAACAACTGTTACAATCTGACCTCCAACAAGCGTGAAATCTGACCCCAACCTGTTGTACAAAAACGCGTACGCTGATGAATACCAAAACAGGTTATAAAAACACTCTTTGCGAGTTCTTTCAAACGTTTATTCACAATATCACTGCAGCTACTACTTCTAGATCGCTCAAGTTTTGTTTGTCATTTCGCAATAGCGATGTTCCTTTAAGATACTAGCCATCGTAAACTGTGCCCACACTCTCTCTAACTAGCGCGCCGAGCGAGTTCCTCAGCGATAGTTGCGGTCTCCTTTGAGAATGGCATGACGTTGTGTTAGGCATACCAGCGTGATGTCACGTCATGGCCGCATACGCTATCCGAAACGCAAGATTTGTCTAACGTAGCGACAGCAAATAATGACGTTCGTACAAACCAGCCCACTGCTTGCTGGGCGTGGTGCTGTGCGGTCGGGTGAACGCTTGCCAAAATGCATAAAATGATTTTGAAATTTCGCAGCGTAATTTTCAATAATTACCCCAATTTAAATGCTTATAATTTCGAGCTTGTCTCCCTAGCCGGCACCTGCTTCGTGCTTTCATCTACTTCCGATTACGGTGGAGCCGGACAGCTTTGTACTAGTAAATGAATCTTTTTTTTTAATAATTTCTTGCCCCTAGACCTGCGGAGCTAAGGAAGAGATTCTGACAGCTGAAAAGGCCGCCGGTAGCGTCGCTAATGTTCAACGGAGGACGCTGTTCTACACCTATGACACCGTTGAAACGATGAGGGAAAAGGTATATATTTTCACTCATATTCTTCTGCGATAAAAACTAGAAGCAGACAAAAATGTAGATGCGTCACAGTTCCTACTGCCAAATTACTTTATGACAGTATTTTATTCGTGTAATAAATAATTCCGACACATCGTCAGGAGGTATGTGGATACATGATGGTATGTGGATACATGATGAGTTAGTAGAAGTGCAATAAAGACAACTTAGAAATATATGAAAACGTACTTGAAATCAACGCTGGAATATTTTAGTCTCATCGAAAAAGATACAACTGTGTCCGTATACCTATGGCACGCTTTGCTTCTTTTGGGACCAACAAACGCCAACCACTACATCTTTTGTGGTGGCACGCAAAGCAGATAATAAAAAAAAATAGTAACCAATATGCTTACCGGTGCGTGAGACTGTCGACGTTCTCAAGCTCGATGAGAACTTCCATCCGAGCGGGTTGTAACTGTTTGACATTATCGGCGCTTCGAATCTTGTTAGAAATGATGTGGGTTATGTGGCGCAATTGACCTCAGGATATTTTCATAGGATGCTTCTGGTATTCGGTAAACACGTCCAGAAATAGAGAACGAACCACATTAAAAAGAATATTGAAAGATTAAAAAGAACAGCAAAATTTAAGTTTAAAGCTTGTACTCAAGATTCGGCGCACTCGATATTCCCGAGAAGCAGCGAAAATACAGAGGTACCACTCACACCAGCCCTGCAAGCCGTGTAGTGGGGCACCCTTGATTTATCTACGATCTATGCATTTTAAGAAATGATTTATCCAGTGATTCTATTGGTATGCAATAGGTTAGAATGGGCGTACCTATTTTGAATGAAGGAACGCACATAACATCCATTCTCTGCAGGTATGAGCAAGCAAACTTTGTGCGTGGTATCAAAGACGACCGCTAAGAGCTCATATGAATCAAGTTCATTAGATACTACGAGATTTTCACTGCTCTGACACAAAGGATATCTTAAAAATAATCGCTTTCAACATTTGTATCCGTTACTTGTGTATTTCGTATATATGCACTAAATACTGGCTAATTTGATAAGTACATTTTTTGTTTCCATATAGAATGCACGTTGCCTTGGCTTTGTTTTTTTGTATTCTGGCAGCTATTATATAGTCATATACCGAGGAATACTTTTACGCTCGTATAACAATAATTGTGCATTTTTAAGCAGCTTGTGCGGCTATGCATAGCGTGCGTATTCAGTAACAATAAAATTTGTTGAGGTTTATAGTCCCGAAACCACGATATGATTATGAGAAACGCTGTAGTAGAGGGCTCCGGAAATTTCTACCACCTGGGGTTCTTTTAAGTGCACAATATCAAACACACGGGCCTTAACTCTTTTCGCCTCCCCGGAAACACTGTCGCCATGATCCGTATTCGAACCCGTGACCTGGGGTTCAACACTATAGCCACTAGGCCACCGTGGTGGATGGTGGATTCAGCAGTTACAGCTTCCAGGATGGTTGTACCCGATTCTTTTCAGTAAAATGTTGGAGCTTTGCAGAGAAACACGCAGGTAGTGTTTAAACTTAAATTCATGCCGAAATTCTTGAAATTCTGATTAGCTGAATGTTTAGCGCTGCTGAAATGAGGCACTAAGTAGTTGTAGCTGCACGCACGAAAATATAAGCTTGGGTTTCAGAAAGTTGGAATAATGAATTTGAATTCGACCTATTTCTGACTGCGACATGTCTAAGCATAAGTGATTTGAAAGAATATATGTAGGGATGACTTGTACTCTCGTTATGTTTTAGATACGAGCGTACGTGCACGAGATTTATTGCCTGAAAGGGTGCTTCACGCAGTTTCTTTCTTGCTGTAGTCACGAATGCTATCTCTAAGAAAAATATTCATTCTACGTAGTAATCGCATTTATATGGATAATTGTTGAAATTTGGGAAGTTGTTTGCGGGACACTGGTTCATCTCAAGCTGTCCGTGACACCTTCATTGCCAGAAGACCGCACACTCGAGAGATAAAATTGAGTTTTTGTTGTAACAAAACTTATACTGCAATAATATTTTTCTTTCAGGCCGAGTTCGTCATGACTACAAACAGAAAGAGGGCCAACTTCACGTGGTTCCTGTTCAATGTGCACTTGACGGACATCTCCAAGAAGTGTCGCCCCAACGGTCCTTTCGAGCGGCTCAGAGAATTTAGAAAGTTCCACTACGACATTAGCCGGCGTCGGCAGACAGTATGAAACTCTCAATGAACGGCCACGTTCATTCGAACACCGAAGCTGGGCGTCTGTTGGGCTATTCCAAATATCACCGCAATGAACTTAGTTTTCTAACGTTAAGAGTGCCAACCCGTGATTGTCATATATTTTATACCGCCGAGGCGAAATAGTCTATAGATGTTTTGCACATTACTGCAATGCGTTCATAATGTGCTTGATTATAACATTACGCTTCACTGATTTATAGGTTTTATAAAATGAAGTAACGTTGCAGACCTCTTGCAGCGTGTGTTTGTCTTTGTGCAGTTTTTCAGCGATGTGGATATGTGGATTTCAGGTCGGACACCACAAAACGGGAGACCCAACCCGGCTTTCAAAAGCATCAGTGGATTACCGCTGTTGAGACAAGTTGTGTGGAATGTTCAGTGAATTTGACATTCTTTCATTTCCCTACTGCCATCCCCCATGGATACATCTTTCCCGGGGAGAAAGAAACGAATAAGACAGTGACGTCCCAAAAATTTGTAGTCTTGCCTAATAAATATATTGAGTGCTCAGACTATTCTACTTTTTGCAACAGAAATTATGATGTATGCTAAATTGTTTAATGGCAGTATTCTACAGAGAAACATTCTTGTTTACGGCACATGTTTTTAATTTTTTTCATTTGCAGATACTTCGTTCCCCTCCTCAGGCCAATGCAGGAGTGAATACATTGGATAGTTTGGCATAATTTGAAGATTAAAAGAATAAGCAATTAACAATTACGCATTTGGACAGTCATATCAATGTGCACTACATATATGTTTTTGTTATGCGATAAGGTGGCCATCAAAATATTTTCATTGTAAGTCACTCAGATTCCATAGAATCATGCCATTTTCTTATTAAATTGAGCGTAAAGCATAGTTTCGTTTATTTCAGCTTTGTTGATAATTTATGATTCATTATACTCTGCAGTCGTTTACAATCAGCCCGCAGTACAAATTGGCGGCTCGGCAGAAATATGAATACCATTATTATACACTAAAACAATAGGATGCCTGGGAACTGAGTTATGCGGTACACTGGAATACACTGATAACTCTTCCGAGGCACACATTTATGCTATACGCCTTGTCTTATGTTTCTTAAGCAGCATGCAGCGAACGTTAGCACCTCCCTCTCATTACGCATAGCTAATAATTGTTCTTAAATTCTGATGAGAAACGACGTCAAATGCTTCAAAGAAAAAAAAATGGCATAGGTGTGGCCTTTTGTATTCATCACCGATTCCCGCTGCTGAATAATGGCAGATAAACCAGATCTAAATCGATGTCTGAATGATTTCCGAAATACACGTTTACCTCACCCACACAATTGAACAGGCATTAATGCATGCGTGTCCGACGCTATGGAAGCTAAAGTGCAGGGTCTGCAAAGCAGTACTGAATCTAGCAAAAATGATACTATTGCCATGGGAACTACACAGACATTCTCGACGGATGCTTGAAGTTGGTGTCACCATCACTGTCATGTTCTGTATAAATTGCAAATTCATGATAAACCTCGCGCAGCATATCTTCCACCCGTGGGTAAGAACGCGTGAGCAGGTGCGATGATGGCAACTGTACAGCAAAGATCAAAAGAGCCGGCTCGGAAGGTGAATGCGATAACATCACCTGCCGTGTTTTAGATCTGCCATCGAGTGCTTTTCGAGCGGAGACGAAACGACTCACCCGTCTTGAACGAGCATAAAAGGATTCGTTCAACAACTCTCCTTAGAACATTATCACTCAGTAAAAAATTGTCTAGAATCACACCTCCGGACAATCGCTACATATATATAGTACTGTGCAAGAAGCCACGACTTCGCTGGTGCAAACACTTTCTTATGCACAAATTTGTTTTAGTGACACAATAAAGCACATGACACCTGCTGTAATTTTTTCTCTCATTGCTTGGTACAGGCAGCTTCGAAGAGGCACTATAGTAGAGCACGCAGTTTAACATAAACGTTATAAAGCATACCTTGAAACAAGCTTCAAAAAACGTGGCCAATAAATGTCTGTACGTTAGAAAGTCATCGGAAATCGTAACATGCATCTCTATTAACACAAATAATTATAGTAGATCAATTACGTAGTCACGTACTTTTGAAACATGTCGCGCATGTAGCGTTTCATAACATGCGTTTTTATTTTGCATGGTTTTAGAATAAAAAGATGGACAGGTGAGGAAAACAAATTTACTTTCAACAATGACCGAGGGCCTTGAAAATTTAGCAAAACAAAAGAATGGTAAATGCACATAGAGGTGATCGCGTTTATCCCTATACAGCCAGGCAGAAAAGAAGCTTCGACAATCTCACACACAAATTGAGGCGTGCAGTTCTCCCCAGCAAGCATTACGGGCTAGGCCTTACTCACCATCCGCGTATGACAGCTATGCTTACAGTTTTTCGAGAAGAACGCACTTGCATTCAGGTTCGTGATTCGTGAAAATGTCACTCCTAAAACGAGGATGCGGAACGACCGGCATCCACACGCACTTACTAGGGGACGTTTGCGTAAGTAAAGTAGACCTCCACGGACCCTTTGACCAACGCCTCCTCCATTTCGAGCAGGCCTTGCTTTGCCTATCGTGAAACACAGAACTCTACGGTACTTGCGAGTGCGTGCACTCATCAGCGTTTTTGCCTCATACAATCTGCACTAGCTTGAACTATGCAGCTGACGTCTTAATAATCAGCGTTCTTGTGGGACACGGAAGCGCACAAAGGCATCGATGAGTGTCTTTTGCGTGCGATCGCACATGCCGTGGAGATGCATCACATCACGTTGGAATGTATACGGTACACACCGAAGGACAGGAAGGGGACAACAACAGAGAGGTGTGGGAGGCAATGCTGTCTATCCCGGCCCTTGAGGAGCAGCGAAGTCTAGACAGGATGGCTTAAATGAAAGTAAGAGCCAGCGGTGCCTTGGAATAGGGGCCCGACCAAACAGCGTTGTTCTGTTTTAGCCAAAACGAGGTCTTTTCCCCAAATTAATTTGAAGTATTCTTCCAAGTTCCTCCAAGGGATGTCTATGTAGGTACACTTGAGCTGATGCGAGTTTAGTTAGCGTCTGTGGCTGCTTATGATGCCGCATTGTCGTTTAATAGCGACCTTTCCATGACCCCTTTAACATGTCTTGAAGTAGCTTATTCGCAGTGGCGTTCATGCATACTTTCCGTGAATTACGACTTTCACAGAGCGCGGATAAGGTGAGGGGAAATCAACATGGCACGCGCGACCTGCACATCTGCATTCCCCGTGCTGAACTGACACAGGAACAGCCACGCGGACGGACACACCAGCGGCTCGGCCAGGCTAGCCAAGCCCTGGAAGCTCATCGCTAGTTTCGGTTTCAAGGAACATGCCCGCTCCTAGCAGTCGCAATGCATTCTAAGATCCGGTTCAACGGAGTGAAGTTGATGTGAATGTTCGCATTTATTGGCTTTCACAAGTTTTTACGAATAAAAAAATTATACTCCTGTAAGGCACTTCTCTTTTGTTTATAAGCCTGTTTTATTCCTTATTTTGTAAATTTTTAGGCAAGGCGAAGCGCGGGAAGAGATCGGCTTGCGTTCATAGCGCGTGTCTCCGCTCCTGCTCGCCCCTCGCTCAGCGACGTGAAAAGTTGAATCGCGCTCAGTTATATCGCTCAGTTGGGGCGTCAGCTACAAGAAAGATAAAGACATCAAGTTGTGGTGGGCAGAGAACGGAAGCCGTAGTGAGCTATACGCCGAACAAGTCGACCAGACAGTCGTCAAAGATGGCTTAGTCGAGCAACGCATGTTTTCATTGACTCGGCGGTGTGCTAACCCGAGGGTTTCAAGTTACGTGAAGGTTCTTCAGCGTTTCCTAAAGGCAACCGGTGAGCAGAAACGTTTGTATCAATTATTTGAGCAGGTATTCGTTTTGAACGTGTACATATGATTAAACTCAGTTCTCTGCAAGCCAGCCTGGACTGACAGAAAGGCAGTGTGGCTTGACTAATTGGTGAAGAGAACAAACAAAATACTGTCAGGAAAATGCGTTTACTGAAATGATTGAATTGATGAAATCATGTAGCCGGGTTGACTCGGCTACATGATTTTAGTTTCTTTTTATTTCGGCGAGTAGTTCAACTGATGTCAAGTAATTATAGGTTGCTTCCTCGCCATGAAATTTTTGTAGGAGCGGATTGAAAATTTCTTACTCTTTAATTCTAATAGTGTCACTCAAGTACACGTGATGGACTATTTGCTCCTAAAGATTATTACGAAGAATGTCGTGGAGCCGAAGTTTTGACAAGCGAGCGTTTCTTCATCAAGGCAACGCTGTTGCCCTGGCGAAGACAAGTAATATTGCTGAAACACAGTTTTCAGCGACGTTCTTCCTCGAAAAACTTCTGATCGCTTCAAGCCTCTCCGTGCCTCTGAACTTCAGCCTTGTTTGGTACTTAGGTTCCGTAAAAAAAAAAACTATGGGCACTGCCATAACAAACGTGATTGAGCCAAATACGACGTGCCCTAGTCGCAATTGTTGGTAATTTTCGCTTTATTTTGGATATTTTGGGCTCGAAGTTTACTAATTTTGTACGCATGTAAGTTTAACTGCTTTTATAAATTGACACTTTAGCTCTACGTGTATATCTGTTTTTATACAAAACGTGCAATGAAAAAGTTCATTTTATTTTTGTTGATTGAGTTTTGTTTTACTGAAAAATCAGCTAGCTGAACGTTGACCTCTTCAGAAAACACGAAAAAAAACGAAATTAAAAAATAACGATTAGGAAAATTTTAAGAATGTCTGCATCGCCCGAGCGGTGAGCAGACCTAAAAGAAGGCACGAGAGTATTCCGCTTGCACGCGAAGTGGGAAAGGAGGGCTTCCGCGGCAACCCTCCTGCTCTCGATTTTTCGTCCTTTTTCTCTATTTCAGGACGTTATAAGGATGTCATAGACATAACTTGTTCCCGAGTTATTTCTAGTAGAACGCCCGGCAACCATCAGTGGTAAAAGCGGCGCTGTCGCTGCCGAGAATGAATACATTGGAGGTATAAGTAGAGACTTTCCGCCCCTTGGATAAAGGCCTAAGCTTAGGTATCCCCCTCCCCCTTCTTTTTGTAGAGGCGAAAATACTGGAGGCATGCTTTGACTTTGGTGCACACTATTAAGCCGATTGTGTTTCCGACTTCTGAAGTCCTGCAGAGCAGAGTGTCTTATAACAGAATGGGTGTTTCAGCACTAATCAGGCTGTCTTTGTGTATTTAGTTGCAGCAGTGAGCGCGACAGCGCACTGCGAGGTTGCACTTATATACGTCGCTTTGGCTGCTGCAGGAAGGAGTAAGCTATGCATTGTTGCCGTAAGAAGGGTTACAAGGTGAGTTAGTCGTTTTAGCTAATAAGAACGAACAGATTCAAGAAATAACTGCTGTGAAGACAGATAATACTGATACGAAAGGTGGCCGCCAACGCATTGAAGGTCTTTGTATTGGCACTCACTCTTTCCGGTTACATTCGTAAAAAAGTTTCCTACACTTAACACTCTTGGTAATTACTGCTCATACATGCAATGGTATTCTGAATGTTTGCGCTACACAGTCATTTTTTTTTCCTCAACGACGTACTCTATGATATACTCATCAGAAAACTTTTCAATATATCTCGGGCAAGCTGTACAGTTTTTAACAATTGAGTTAAAATTGGCTGCTGCAATAAATTCTCAGCGGAGTTTCGACCACTACTGAAGAGTAATTTTTTAAGGATCAGAAGGTGCCTGAATGGCATACTATAGAAGAACACGTGGTCAACACTCGTCCGGACGGCCGATGATGTATAGCAGCGCGTAGGAATGAATACGGGTGCGCTCCACAGTTCAGACAAACCTATCGCAAAGAATCATTACTGCACACCTCGGCACATAATGCCCAGAATTGGTGCATCAGCGTTCCGCTATCACCTTCCTGTAAATAAAACCTTGGAATGTAATTGGAAAACTTGATGTTTTTTGTTTTTTGTGTTGCGGTTTTCTTAGCGTTTTCCGCGTCAGTGTTTTTTTAACTTTCGCTCCGCCTTTTCTTAATCACGAACTTATATACCAGCCGTAGCAGGGACTCCCGTGTGTTTATCTGTGTTTCTATCTCCATCCTCACTTCTCTCATTCCTCTCTTCTCTACTTCTCTGCCTCCCCTTCCCCAGCGCAGGGTAGCCAACCAGAGATTTGTTTTCCGGTTAACCTCCCTGCATTTCCGCATCACATCTCTTTCTCTTTCTTTATCCATAGCAGAACACCTAACTTGCCTTGGGCGGTTCTCAGTATATGCGCGCTCTTCGCAAACTATTCTTCTCTCACGCTTGTCCCTTAATTTTTACAGCTATTTTCTGAAGAAAATTATTACCCTAACTTTTAACGCCACGCCAATGTCAGGCGTTTCTATGTTGGGGGTTCCCGTGCTAATTAGAAGAAGAAGAAACCCAACGAACGTTTTTCAACATAAAGCCCACGTTAACAGATATTCAAAAAAAAAGAAAAAACGGGTCGAGAAGTAATTTTCAATTCTGGATAAATTCGTGACATACCAAATTAATCGGGTTTGGTGAAACCAGCTGTCTGGTCGGCACCAAAATCAAGTTGTAGCTATTAGTGTGTACTTTGTTGTTGATTCTTTTTTCTCACTATCTAAATCTTTGGTTTCTTTCTTTTTTTAACATACTGTCTTCACTATACAACTCCCCCAACCCCTCTTTCTTTTTCGTTGTAAACAATAAGGCAGTTATCTTCCATATGAGACTATGGTATATGTTCTCTTGGCCAATCCCCCCGAGTGGGTACGAGCCATGAATTAGAGGATACAAACAAACAAACAAATCGGCGCACGTTCGTTCGAAGCAGCCGGAAAGCAAGCTCTCCCGTTCCATCCTTTCTGGTTTTGAAGAGAATCGATAACAGTAAGTCAGAACCAGTACGCATTCCTTAAAGACGACTCGGAAAACTTAGTGCGCAGTCTGAATCTGTTTGCTATTTCCTTTTACGTGGATGAAGCAATGAAGCAGTGGCACGAGGGTAAAGGCACAGTTTTTTCCCCTGAAGATTACACGCCAATGAACCAGCTATGGGATTCCTTAATACCAAATACTTTATAAATATGCTAGCATTTGAGCACCCACATTTCTCTCGACGAGTTGTCTTGGTTCCAAGCCGTTTAATTTTCTCTTCGATTCATTATCTCGTGCAGTGCTCACCTCATTAGTCTTTGTCTGCCAGGGTAGATTAGAAGGCCCAGGTAGATTTGCAGCTCAGGCTAGCGGCTGTGAAGCTGAAGGGCTTCGGTTTAATTCCCATTCACATGTCACTTTTAGAAGATAACTGTACAGTGGAGCTGACGAGCGCAGCCTCTTTTGCGGGTTGTCGGTTGAATGCCTTATCGAAGAGTTTTATTGCAAATAATTTTCGAGTTGTCGAAAAATGCCTAATTGTACAGTGTAGAAAACAGATTGAAGATGGAGCTCGGAGTCGAGGAAGAAGAAGTAGCCAGGGTCACGCTCTGCATATTTTTTTTCCTGTTCTGTCAACAATAAACCGAAGACGTATCGGTCCTGCGGTCTCTCTGGTCCTTCTGAAACATGGTGCCGCGAGCAGGATATTTTTCTTCGAATTTATCCAAATGTCGATGAATTGTGGCCGCTAGAAGGAAGCTACTTGGTGTAGTTCTGAAAGTAACCCTTGTCATCCTCCATGTTTTTATCTTCGGGGTTGGCATATCTTCGCTGGGTATTCTTTCCCACCACATGAATCACAGTGCGTCTCGGTCATTTTCATGTATCTTGATCTGCAAGAATGCTTTTTCCACGTCGGCTGACATAGCGATCTTGTGATGTCGAAAGTTCATCAGCAAGCTTGTGATGTCGGGGTTTAGGTTTGGCCCCTTTTCAAAGTTGTCATTTAAGGATTCACCTGGGTTCTGGCTTGACGATGCGTCAAAGACGATCCTTGTTTTTGTCGTTGTTCGGTGCTTCTTAATTACTGCTTGATGCGGCATGTAGTATACAAATTTGTTCTGTATATCGGATCCAGCATCTTCTTCGACGTTTTCTGCTATTTCTTGCTCAAAGTACTCTCGAATAGCTTTGTCATAGGCTAGGAGTTCATCTTTATCCTTGCATAATTTTTTGGTCACCTGGATAAGCCTCTTCTCTGCAATGGTGGTGTTGTCGTCCAATGTCAAGTTTTCCTTCCATTGTAGCCGCACTTGGTATCTTCCTGCCTTGAATTCCATTGTTTGTCTGGGCGTAGTCTAGCACATGTTCATCGCTTAACTTTGTTGCTAATTTCTCCTTGATGCCCATGTTTTCCAAGTCCCAGAATCTCTGCAGTTCGTCTGCAGTCGTGTCTGACTTGGCACTGACCTTGAGTACCATAACCGTCGATGATTTCATCGGCACACAATGAAGTCCTACAGGACCTTGGACCGTCCATCCCAATATTGTTTCTATTGCCATTACTTTTGGATGAATCTCGCAAATGCGACCAGTGACTACAGTCCAGTAATAATCTGCTCCAATTATTATAGAAGTTTCCATATTTTTTCTTTCTTTGTCCGTCTTCTCGTTGTCATCAGCCAAACGAATTCCCACCGATCTTGCTCTTTTGTTATTGTCAACGGTGGCGATGGTAGCACGTCACAGGATATAACTTCTATCTCCAGTGCCTCAATCGTGATTGGCTCCGAGATGGGATCCTGCCTCACGCTGACCTCGACGACTTTCATGTCTAGTTCCATCTCTCCTCCTCCAAATGATCCTACAGTAATTCTTACGGATCTTTTTACCTTGCACGCTAGTTTTCTTGCCAATCTTTTGAGGATGAATGTCCTCTGGCTCCCGTTGTCCAGCAGAATCCGTGCGTAGCACCCGCTCTCTTCTCCCTCCGTCCACGAAAAGGCTGTCTGCAGTAGTATGCACTTGTGTTCATCAGACTGCTGTGCGTGCATGTTGCAGGACTTGCTGGTGTCTAACCGGCCAGGTTGCGCGCTTTTACGCACTTGCTCAACATCACCGGTTTGCTGCTGTGCTGACTTTCCTGCAGGCGTACGTGGTCGACACATGGATGTTGCGTGCCTTCCCTTGCATGTTTTGCAGCGTACGTTAGCGCGGCATATCTTCGCGGTGTGGTGAGGTCTGGTGCATATGAAGCACCTTCGTTCCCGTTGCAAGGCTTCTTTCTTCTGTTGCATACTAATGCTTCTTCTGCAATCTTCCGTGTAGTGTCCAGTCATCTCACAGAAGACGCATTTTTTCATCGAGGTGCTTTAAAGCGCAGATGTTCTAGTCCGCCTCATACTGTGCGGTGACTGGGTAACGTCGTATTTTTCTTCTCGAGTTTCTTCTCTGCTGCGTATATAAATGTTTAAAAACTCCATAATTTCTTTCAAACTGCTCGTGCTGTCTCTTGACGCTGAGTCCGGTTCCGTAGTTGCTGGTCTGTTGTCACCTTTTTTTAACTCCTTCATCTTTTTCTCAATCCTCATATCCACCGGTAGCGCAGACTTTACAACAGGAGCTATCACTGTGGCGTAACTACCCATTTCCACTCCTAATGACTGCAATGCTCGTGTGTTCACTTGCAACATTTGGAAGAGTTTCTTCAACCCATCTACACCTTTAGGACTCTTCACTGCTTCCAAATTTGCAAGCTCTTTTATGTAGGTCTCTTTTAAATCATCTTTTCGTCCGAAGGTTTCTTTCAAAAGAGTGACTGCATGCTCGTAATTTTGATCAGAAAACTGCAAACCTTCTATGAGGGACGCAGCCTTCCCGCTCAGACACGCCAGAAGGTAATTAAATTTTTGATTCTTCGGCATGTTCGCTCTGTTATGCACCGATGTCTCGAACTGATGCCAAAACCTTGGCCATGCTGTTTTTTTCCCATCAAACTTGATCATCTCAAGACGTGGCAACTTAACAAGCTCTTGCGTCTCCGAGATTTGGTTAGTACCTTGCACTGAACTCGCCTGTTCTGTGACTATTCTCGTTGTCAGTGGCGTCACTTGTTCTAACTCGCGTAATCGCTCCTCTATTTTTGTCGCTGCAGCGACGATCTTCATCTCATAATGCAAAACTCTTTCAAATTCTGCCTCCGCGTCATCTTTTTCAATGAACGGTTCTATCTGTTCGTTAACTTGTCTTAGCGTTTGTGACACGCTCTTCATCTGGTTCAGAAGCGTCATAAGTTGCGCTCGATGGGCGTCTTCTTCTATCTTCTTATCGATTTTGCTCGTAAGCGTCGTCACATTGGCTCGAAGCGTCTTCCGCTTCTTCGATAGGACCTCTTTATTCATGCCTAAAACGTGTTAAAGAGCTCTTGCCTTTTTATGCGCGTCTCCAACAGTCGTCGGTCGTGGTCCTTCTCTCGACGGTTCGTCCTTGAGCCAGACGCCGCTGCTTCGTTCTCCAACCCGTTGTTGCGAATGGGGTTGAAGTTTGTGCGTCTGTCTTCAGATCATCCTGGTCATTAAATTTGTGTGGGGCCGTCTATGTCTTCGAGTGGCGACGTCGTTTTAGCGTTTGTCAGCTTTCAGAGCAGCACTTTCAAAGGTGGCGAAACAAATTTATGAAACGAAACTTTTGGATAGCAGAAAGTTTCTGTATGTTGACTGGCATCCATACTAGCTTTACACAGTGTGGCTCCTTTATAGCCTACTCATTTCATTGGACTTTGGGGTTGTTTTGAAGTGTCTGATTTTAAGTAATTCTACGGAAGAATATTTTGGAAGAACGACATTAGTGACCTGTCCGACTTCTTCAGGTGTAATGGAAAAAACAAGATAAAATACGAAATAACAAAACTACAAGAAATATTATACAGGCAGAGATAGTGCGCACATGTAGGACATCAAAAACTCTTTTTAAAGGAGGCGTGCCGAACGTGTAGGTAAAGGTCTGTAACGCTATGCAGGTTTGTAATTGGTTATCCGACAGCATGCACTGAAATAATCACCCGAAACGTCAAACTTTTTTGACTTTTACAGTAAGCAGTTTTTTCATTGTTATGAATTTCGCGGAGTGTCACAGATCTCGCGATGCGTTATTTAATATTTTTACTGCATTTCACAACCACAACAAAGATGTGATTATATTTTCAACTTTCCTGAATGCTTTTGTCCGTAACCCGCATAAAAATTAGTAATTTATAATGAAACTAGACCCCAGTGAAGGTGAATAATAAAAGAATTACTCATCGAGGTAATCACAGCTAGATCGCTCATCGAGTCACTCAATCAACTAGAGAAATCGATATCAAGCGAAAAGAGGAGTAGGCAAGATACCCCTCCAAGTGTGTAAGCACAACAAATAGGTTCGGCTTGCTATCGAAGATAGTTGTCTCATTTCGCCTATAAACGCAGTTGTGGGTTAGTACTTGTGTGTGTTGCCGACTATTTGTCTGTTTGCGATGTAGCATGAAAGTATACCACTCGTGTTACGTCACAATAACACTCTTAAAGAAATCAGTACTACCTACGTCACCACGCGTTTGCCTTTGGGCAGTGTCTTCCTCATATGTGAAAATTATCACCTCTTTCTAAACTCTGAGTCACAGTAACGTGAATGGCCGTCATACCGAACATAATGTACGAAGAGCGATCGGTTGTCGTAGCAAAGCGCCGTCGTAAACAAGTCCCGCATTCAACTGTCACTCAAGAAATGTCTGTAATAGATGGCTTACAGACTTATTGCGAGGTATGCCCAAATAATAATAAAGCAATATAGAAAAAAAGTGTTCTTCCGCCTTCACTGTTTCACTAACTGCTATACAATGATGAGGAATGCATGGCCGAGGCAGCAAACCAATTTGGCTGTGGAGATCGTCTCGTGAGTCGCCATACCACTCACTTTTCAACGGTTGCGCCTTTGGGTGAAGGTCCGAGACAAATCTCAGTCTAGTCTATGTAACCATGTCACGATATCTTGCTCTTTTTTCCAGGAATGGCTGACCAGTCGGAAATGTCCTCCATGTCTTCGGTAGAACCATCTGAGATGTCAGGCATGTCAGGTATGTTGGGCGCACATTGTCTTGTTCTTACAACACTGTCACGTGAGGAATCGAACATAAAATCTCACAATGTCACCGACATCATGGTTTTGGTTTAGGTGATGTTGAAGGAAAATAAAAAAATAGCAGAATATGCTGTTTAAAAAAAAAGACATTTTGTGACCCACGGTGGCTGTGCCCATACTTCAGCCGTAGCTGCAGTAGCAATCTGAAGTGTTTATTGGGCCTACAAGGAAGAATTATTCATTGCACATTGGTAAGTTAGGCAGATCACTTAGCTAAAGTTCATGATCAAACGAAAGCGCAGTAAATGTGAAGTAGAAGGTTTACGCCGACTCCAGTACACCAGCTTAGGATGCAGTACAAATGTGGTAAAAAAGGTCATCAGGCTATAACAATTCTTTTAACAGTGGAGCTGCTCTAGCTGGGGCCTGTCGACAGATGAGCGTCCATGTCCGCGTCCCACTACAGCTCCCAGATGCACATACAGGGGGCGTAACTGACTGGGTTGCGTACTAAGCGGTCGACGCGCAGTGGAAAGTGGCAAAAACTGAACTCAAACTTCATCTGGATGCGAACTCAAGCGTGAACAGCCTTTAATCACAGTTGCCAGGGCGGGTGTGCCAAGTACAGTCGAAATTGCAAGTGAAATACATAAAAAACCACAGCAGCATTGTTTTTGCACATTTGACGCCGAGTTTTATGGGTTAAGCTGTTTATCAAAATGAAACTTTTTAAGGCTTTAACAATTTACTCTCACAGTCGTAAAATTGCATATCATTCAGTACAACAGCAAAATAAAGACATGTTTTTCAACTGGCAGACGTTTTTTTCTTATTGAATACACAATGTTCAAATGAATTCGAGCTATAAGGAAATACTTCCATTCCTATGGCTATAGTAAGCTGTAGGCTTATTCTTCACGTGTATTCACTGAAATGTTCTACCAATTCAGCTGAGCACTGGTGTGCCCCCCCCCCCCACCGTGGTGGTCTAGTGGCTAAGGTACTCGGATGGTGACCCAAAGGTCGCGGGATCGAATCCCAGCTGCGGCGGCTGCATTTTCAACGGAGGCGAAAATGCCATAGGCCCGAGTGCTCAGCTTTGGGTGCACTTCAAAGAACCCCAGGTGGTCAAAATTTCCGGAGTCCTCCTCTACGGCGTCTCTCAGTCATATGGGGGTTCGGGGAGGGTAAACCCCACATATCAATAAATCAATCAACCAACTGGGGTGCTTGGATTCGCGTCGCAAAATATGCCGCGCAGTTTGATCACCCTTCAAAGATCACGATTAAACTACGTTGTCGTAGTAACTGAAAACAGAAAATTTAACTTGGTGGCAGGTATGTGAATATGTTTGATTGGGCGAGTTGACGATTCATTTTTGTTTCACATTCGAGCGTGATACGTAGACAGGGACAAAAAAATACACAGACTTATCTCACTCATATTTTAAACTGAAATTAGTGGAATAGTATCTATTCGAATATTACAGTCAGCCACGTTTGTCAGATATGTGGACGTTTAAGATGCACATTGCATAAAACTAGCGCATCATACGGCTGAAGTCAGATAAAAATGGAGAAATATACATTCGATTTGCTACAAACTGCGCCATTATATTTCAGTGTGTGGTACTGTTTATGTAATAACAACACTAATACACAGTATTCACAAACTGGACAAGAAATGACCATATCCTTTTGCGACAGACATCATTGTACCCCAAGAATGTGCCGAATATACGAAATTTGATACTGAAGTTCTAGAGAAAAAGTTTTATGTGAGTTGGACTGTTCGAAAACATTGCCAGAAATTTTAAAGTTAATAAATATAATGGAAATGTACATAATTATCTCGTTAATTCAAACTCATTTGTGACGTATTTCTTCATTTAACCGAATTCAAGGACCCGCTCCAGTTACATGCGACAAATATCAGCTGAGAGTGAGCATTTCCGAAGAGGTTAAAAAATGTTTGCAAATTTCTACCGAAGCACTCCCCCTCGAACAACTCATTGGACGTGGTACGGCCTTAATTGAAGCCATTATTCACACATAACTTTAGTCATCCATAAGTCACCCATAATTGATATCAATATATCCCCCATAAGTCAATCGTAGTATGGGTGACCACGACGCTTTATTGGCCATTAGCAGTGTTCGTGGTCTATCCCTTGGAACAAGCACACAAACAGCAAAATTAAGTCACACCCCTAAAGGAAGGTGCTTTGTCGCAAAGGGTTATAGAGATTTGCTATTGTTATTCATTCGTTGTACTCATGGCATTAGGCGACAGTTGCACAAAAAGAGAAACTGTGCTCAACTTACACCGTATTGTGCTTAAGCAGATGTCTTCATTGGGAATTATTGACTGCCCATCCATGTAATGGGGCACGCCAAGTTGGCACATTTGGTGAATGTGACATAATATAAAGGTTTTCTGCACTCTACACTGTCAAAGTCGAAATCCGGTGTCAAAAATATCTTGAGTTCTCACCATGCACGCACCGACTGGATATCACTTATTTATCATCACATGTGAGCCTCACTGTTGATTCAACTGAAACGGCTGTGCTGTGAAAGTCTAATGAAACGAATAGAAATCCAAGCCAAGGAAGCTATCGGGACGTTATTAGTCTTTGAAGTGTATAATGGTGATCTTAAAATAAATGTGAAGAAACAGAAGTGGACGAAAATGCGACCGTCCACAGGTAGGAATCGATACTGTAATCTTTTAGAGCTTGATGCTAAGCTCCCACCTTGTAGAAAAGACCGCGTGCCACGTAACGCCAACTGACAAAAGAGATTATTCCACACTAACCTTCACGCCAAAAAAAGCACTAGCTCATGATTACATGTACATGATTACTTGTGCTATGTATAACTGCCGCAAGACAGTGGAATACAATAAACGACATTAGATCGACAATTCGTGAAATAATTGACATGCTTGACACTACAACTTTTCTTCACAAGACCTGCCTTCATTCTGCTTTGTAATTCAATTCTAGAGCACATTTGCTGCAGTTTTCCACGTGCGGAAAACACAACGTCGGGGTTGAATTTTTTTGCACATTTTTTATCTTATGCGAAAACTCGTGCACATATGGGACTACCGCAAACTTACGTCGTTTATCTGCCTCCTTTAAAGGGCATCCCTTCCCTTTGTTCATACGCAGTACCTTCTGAGCGGCGAAAATGAGGACATTGGACGGAAAGCCTGCCTGTCGCAAGCTAGTTATTTGATTAGAAAATACACGCGCCATTTTGTGGAAACATGATTTTGTTACAGCTGAATTGAGAAGAATGGTTGGGGTGTCAAGCATGTCGATTCCTTCATCAATTGTCGATCTAATGTCGTTTATTGTATTCCACTGTCTAGCGGCAGCTTCTACAATGGGCAGACTGGGCGCTGCTTGAATATTCGCTTGCGAGAACTCTACAAGGCGGTGAAATCAGCCCGGGTTTACATTTGTCCGCCAATTGCAAAAAGTGTCTCTGCGTACCTGAATTTTCGCGCACATCTGTCTTATACAGCCATCATGTCATGAAAACTAGAGAGATTGCGGAAGACTTTTTAATTAAAAAGATATTGATTGTTGTGTCAGTTCACCGTCTATATAACTGTTAGATTGTGAAATATCGTTTCTGGACGACACCTGATCATGGTGGAACAATCTCCCCAGTTGTTTCCCTTTCTCATATTTCTGGTATATACTTTCTTCGCTGAATAAATTGAGTTTCAGTCTGCGCTTGTTTGTCTCTTTTCTTGCGTCCCGTTGATTTGCGCTTCTAAATATTCCATTATGAATTTGTACCAACTAGCCCGCCTGTCAACCCGACTGCATTATCAGAAAGTTGCACGTTGGATACCTGTAGGTGCAAAGTTGATTTTCATCCAGTTTAATTTCTTGACATGTACACATTTAATACTGCAATACATTTAGAGTACTATATAACGTCCCCAATACATTTCTTGGCGCCATTGGCGATTGGTTTTTCAGTAAGCTTTTATTTAACAAAGAAATTGACTCTTGAAAGGCGCTCACAGAAAACTACTGCAATGATCTACTACACTGCGTTGAGAAAAAAAATCAGCAGAAGCAAACAGACACACTCACGTTGGGCGATATAGCTAAATCACAATGAAGTTTTTTTTTCAGAGTTGTCAATCTTTCTCTATGTACAGAGCTATACGCGTAAGCACATTGTGCGGGAAAATGAAATAAAAGATTGCCACTACTCAATACAATTTAAAATAAAACCGGTTAATCGGAAATGTTTGGTGATGCTTTTGCTTTGGAGTTGATTCAATAAATAGGAGTGCATAATTACAATGAATATTTGGGGAGTAGTTTATGAGCTGGGTAATATGAGCGAATACAATTTTTAGTTTTCGTGAACTGTTATCAAGACCGTATGGTTGGAGCTAGGGACAGTGAAAGCATATGTTGATGTTAACCATTGTATAGCAGCAAAATTAATGTGGGGCATATGTTTTGCTTTGACATGTTTAGCAACATTCTGTCTCGTGATTGATTCCTCACTCGCTGTTCGTTTTTTTATTTACTACAATGTCGACTGCTTAACTCTTCGTGTTTGAGAGACTTTTAGGGTTTTTCAAAATTAAATAAACAAAATTTAAATGCGAAACCAAAACTATTATCTAAGCAGACGGCGCCTGGATCGTATAACATTGTATGCAGCAAAAGGTAGTCGCAGTGAGCCGGTACTAACAACGCTTTTTTTTTCGTTTTCACAGACACGAGTACGACGGATAAGCAAGGAGGCGGTAGGTTCATACATCTCAAATATCATATGATATCATATTACCGGATTACGCTATACTTCCCTATCGTAAGTGTTGTTGATGTGTACATGAACGTAACTATAAATAACTCCGCATCTCTTACCTCGACTGAATATCCTAAAAACGACCCTAATAAAACACCTTCTTGCCAGTTACATGCTATAGTTTTCCCTGCATCGTCCCATGTTCCCGTCGTCTTTTATAAGTGCTGGTCGGAAAACAGTACAGGCGTCACCTGAGCTTCAATACAACAAAAAAAGTGGGTTATACCTTCTGCGCTGCCACACCCGTTGGCGCTCTGTAGTCGATTGGGCTACTGTCACAACTGGCAACAATAATGATTGCCTCAGAGATAGGTCGCGTTATAGGTGTTTTTTTGATTCATTGGTACAGGATGAAATAGGGAATAGGAAAAAGGGAGCACACACGGACAACGCTGTGTGGTTTTTTGCCTTCCGTCTCCAATTTGCCGCTGCGCAGATAATTCGAAGTGAAACAAGATCTGGCTCTCTGAATCGTTATCAGTGGTCGGGCTCTGCCTTGCAGGAAATTAACTAGACCACCTATGATAGGAACAGCCTCATTTACTTCTTCGCGGAGTCTTCATCGATTGAAGTTCAGAAGTTCGTGGCCACATGGTCAGGCGCAATATCAAGGCGTGGCCGGATAAGCGTGCCAGTGAATCGCGACCATCGAAACGCTCTAATGGGCAAAGCCAGCTGTCACACCAAAAGAACGCTTGGCACCCAAATCACTAAAAAAGCTAACGCAATCGAGTGCGTGATCAAGGCGCTGCGAAGGTGTTACGAAGAGCGGCAGTGGTTGCAGCTTGGCCACATGACACCCTGACAGTCCAAAATACTCAGCGAACAGGCAGTGCCTTTGCACACTCCGACAATGCTTGCAGTTCAATAGAACTTTATGAGGGAGCGTCATTTATTTCTCAAATATGGGTTAATTTAGGCCTGCATGAACCATAAATGGACGGCGACGCAGTGAGCAGTGAAAAAGAACATGGTAGGTGTAACATTAAGGGACAAGAAGAGAGCAGTGCGTATAATGTAACAAACGGGTGTTAATGACATGATAGTCGGAATTAACAAAAAAATGTTCATGAGCAGCGCTGGTAGCGTGAAGGCAAGATAACCGCTGGTCATTGAGCATTATAGACTGGATTCCAAGAGAATGCAAGCGTTTGAGCGGGAGACACAGTTTGGTGGACAGATGAGACTAGAAAGTTTGCGGGTATAAAGTTGTAGCAGCAAACACAGGACCGAGTGGATTGGTGGAACGCAAGAGAAGCATTTGTTCTGCAGTGGGCGTAGCCTGGCTGATGATGATGATGTTGATGATGATGATGAATGAGAACGCATTCATGAACCAGACTGGCTGTAATTCTTCCATGTTCAGCCGATTAGTGGTGCTATTTCTTTAGTCGTGCCGGCAGTCCGCGTTCGTACTTTAGCCTTGTAGTTTTATGAGACTATAGGTTATTCCCGTAGCTTTTGTTTGTGCTTGGAGTCTCTGAAACCTGTGTTGTCAATTCCAGTCTGCATCAATGGAAGTAAACGAGCTTATGAGGCCACAGAAGTAATTGTGTCTTTCTTCAGAACCTGCCTATACAGTTTGTAGAAAATAAAGAATCGAACAACACTACCTGTGAAATACGCGCTGTGGTGAAGAAGCCACTTTTTAAGACTATTAAGTGAAGAGGTCCTGCCACACATTCTAGGCATGGTCAAAAAGCGCCACCAATCGGCAGTTGAGGCTCCCGAGAACACGCGAGCCAAATGATATTGCGCAGTATGTGGCCTGGAGTTGCGATAAGTTCTCAAATACAGCTAAAAAATTCTTTCTCTTTTCTCGAGAAAAGACGCTACAGGCTTGAGAATAGCTGCATCACAAGCCCTTTTCCCGCAATTGGTTGGCTTGTGCATGACGCGCACAGGAGTTACTGGGGCCGCGGCGAGAGGTCATGGCCTGTCAGCGCGTACCCGCGTGATCACACTGAAAAGCCGTGAGTTTGAAGACACAAAACAGACAGAAAAAGTGCTCAATGTCAAGAGGCGCACGAGATACACTCTTCCCCAGTTCCATCTTTTCCTGATAATCTCCCAGTGCTGTCTTCAGGACGAGAGAGGAGGGAATGTAACTGCAGCGTGTGACAAATATTTGTAACTCCGCTCGTACTGGACGAAATCTAAAAACATTTGGGGCACTCAATCTGGGAGGTGATAAGCTTCTTTATTGTACAAACTCTATGGCTGCTCAAAAAACTGCTGCAGGGCCCCTTTTCTAAGCGTTTATTGACGTTGGTTTTGAAAACATGTCGGATTCTACGTTTTTGCTTTCTTTGATGCGTGCTAATAGCCGATGTAATATTCCAAAATGTGGATTGACTCCAAAGTTTATAAATTCATCATCTATGCACTGCACAAATTTGTGGTTTATTGCTAATACGCTACGACTTTTACGAACTGTAGGCTATCTCGAAAAGAGAGATCCCATCGTTACGATACCCATATTGGTGTTCCGCTGTGTCTATAGATTGTCATTCACGGCAACTTCTACTCTTTTACAGCCCAAAGGTAAGTGCAGCATCCTTCTCTTATTTTTGGTTTTTCGCCATTAAGCAGGTTTTTTTTATTTGAAGAACCGGGGAGGGGGATAAAGTTGTTTTCCAATGCTACAACGTGGTAGTGGGGTGATGGTACAGAAGATGATCAATAAATTTTATAAGATAAGTGTCAACCTGTGAAATTATCATGATGATGGGCTGGTACAGTACGCACGGATTGAAAAGCGACATCATTTTTGTTTGTATGAGAATTGTTATGAGTAATCACTCGAAATCACCACTTCGGGTCGGTGTAAGTCTTTCTAGTGAAGGTAACGTTGGTTGCGCTGATAGCGCACGAAGTGTGCTTGTACAGTTTCAGCACGAGAGGCATGTAATATTCTGTGGACATGGTTTTAGGTGAATTTCCCTTACACTAATGTAAAAAAATGTTCCTCAATTGAAAAATATTGAGTTTGGGAGCATGTACTTATATTATAGACTACATTTCCCCCACTATCATCGAGTACGTCGGATTATGCCATTCTTTTTCGCAGAGACCATCGGCGATATTGGTTTGCCGTTTGCTGTGTTTTGCTTCTCATCCTGCTCCTCGGGATGGTGCTTCTGTCCTCTTCCGACAGCTCGACTGGTGAGCAAGCCATTGTCTTCTTTACAAAGTGGTGCCGATTGTTATTTTCAGGCTCAACACGATGCTCCCGAGACTAGTTTTGTTTGACTAATTCGCGAGGAGAAACTTTCTGGCTACATTTGCAGTAGGTCGGGTTTGCAACCTGGCATTTAAAAATTTGCAGCTGTTTGTTGTGGGGGGCACCCCTAAGAGACCTTACAAATGTAGCGCTTGATTGTGTACCACTACGTTTCTAATTGGAAAGAAATTATATCGAAAGAACAGGCGCATTCCCGCCATCGCTGTAGTGTTCCGTATAAAAACCGGATTGATAACATGGCCTCACACGTCGTAGTTTCTATGCATGAGTAAAAACACACGACAAGATGTCTGCGAATACTGCTCAAGCAGATATGAAACGCGCTGGGAGCTTCTGTGAAGTAATTTGTCCTTGGAAAAAAAACTGCAAAGGGTGTACGGAGAACACGCGCTATTGGCAGACAATGCGCACCATGACCGAGCAGTTATAGTCGGTTGCGTATCTTAAGATACGCGTGGTATACTAACCTTCATAAAGTCATGTTGGGAGATACGGTGGCAGTAGGGTATGACTATAGTGCATTTTATAGTTCGGCTGTGTGACGGCGACTGCAGAAGCACCGAACAATGCAGCAGTCGTACCTTGCTTGCATCCTATATCCCACTACCTGCTGAAGGTAGGCAGCAGAGTCGACATGCTGGTCGCGTTTTCTGCACCTGAGTGTCTTCAGGATCTAAGTGGCTGAGTAAATAGGAAAAAACAAATAATGGGCTAACGTCTGTAGGGCAGCGTGAAGGAAGCCCCACCATCTGTGGGGCTTCCTTCACGCTGCCCTACAGACGTTTTACACAATGCACGCGCAATGTGATCGGTTCTATAACTTGTCTTGAGGTCGAACGCATATTGGACAGACTGGCAGGTGCTTAAAGGAAAGTCTCAAGAACGCTATCAGAACGCCCAACAGATCCTTTAGGGTTACATTGCTGTGCTTGTAGCTGCGTTATACGCCTCGAAGGTATGATAGTTTGGAGCCTCTCATCAGACAAGATCACTATTATCGGTTGCAACTTTAGAACAGCACTTCCTCCTCAAAGGCCGATGCACCCAAGCCTGCTCCATTGAGCATGTTCTACAGACTTGCGTCATGGGACGGACGGTTGTTGTTACCACCTGCAGAGAATGTTGCAGAGAGCAAGAGTGGGGCTATTCCCTTAGTCGCTGAGGTGGTCGGCTTCCGCGCTTTTGTCGTCTTGACTTGCCCGACTTTTTAAGTGGTATAGATTAGGCAAGAAAGCGGTAAACATAGAAAAACAGGAAGAAGCCACTACCACTGACCGAGAAAGAAAACCAGTTTCTCGATCTGTACTTAGATAAGTAAGCGTTTGTAATGAATGGATGAAAATAGCAAGAAATTGTTGAACAGTTTTTTTATTTTCGTGTATATGCTGTATGCTTCATGAAGTGCGTCAAATAATCAGCTGCTAGCGCTAGTGTGTGTTCCCATTCCGTTCCCGTCTTGCGCCCTTATAAATGCGAGTGCATCTTTAAGTTGGGCTATGCCAGGCGTTCACGGTGTCCGTGCGCCGGAAGGTGTTATCTCTCCGCTCTCATTGCTTTCCCATAGCAACAACTGCGGACGTGTGCACTTATCTTCACCCCTAGAAACCGAAGAATGTGATGCGAGAGAGTGTAGGAGGGCGTAGGTGCAGTGCTTCGCCACTCCTTCTCTCACCGTTCGCTCTCTCACTTGCCTGCGCCCCACTGTCTTGTGCGGTCGCGCCTTACTCTATACCGTTCGCTGGCTGGGTGCCTCTCAAGAACATCCGGAAACGCGTGAACACGCCACTCAGAAACACCAACAACGAGCCGAGAATGCTGGCGCCCAACTTTCCCGCCCACTAGTTCCTCTCTCTCGACGGATGGCTGGCTGGGTCTCTCTCAAGACGATGGCAGAAGTCGGTGAAGATAATGACGCTAATGCTGCACTCTCTTGGCGCAAGAAATGCGTTCGTATTTCCTCACGATTTCTTTCGAACAGGTAGGGTCATTTTTTTTTTCGTTTCAACGTTTTATACTTCGCGTGGGTGAGTCCTTTTTCTCTAGATTTTCGTTTCATTGAAGACACTAGGAATTGGTATGGCGACTGTCTAACTCCCTTTGCTCTTTATTTTTTGCTTAAGAAACGACCGACGATAACGGCGGAGAGAACGATGACAAGTCTCACTACGCGGTAGATCCATCTGGCGGCGGAAAAACCCCTCCTGTGAGTAACAGTCACCCTTGCGTCGGTCGCAAGCTTAACTCGTAAAAAACTAGTGGTGGTAACAATGAAGAAAGCGTATAGCCGAGTAGCCTCGTTGTTTATATTTTTATTCTTTTTTGATTTATCTCCGTTTTTTATTTTTTGCTTGTTTATTGTATTTATTTCTGTAGTATCTATTTTTTTGTCAGGTGGTTTACCTGTCTGTTTTTGTTGGCTTTCTGTCTTTCGTGCCCTCTCTGTTTCTACATATTTCTCTCTCCTTTCTTCATGTCGTGTTTTGTTTATCTATCTTCCTCTCTTTTATTTACTTCTATTTCTTCTGCTTGTTTTTATGTTGAGCTTTACTCTGTCCTCTTCTTTTTTCCCTCTTCGTTCCCCTCACATCTAAAGGGTACAGCCACATCAATCCATCCATCCATCGGTTTAGAGCGCGAGAACAGAGCGACAACAAAGAGACAAGAAGGACACGAGTACTCGTGTCCCTCTTGTCTCTTTGTTGTCGTTCTGTTCTCGTGCTATAACTATCATCATGTCATAACAACTAGCCCAATATGCCACGCTTCAACTCAGCAACGTTGGCGTGGGAGCGCGAGCTCCCCACTAGCGCATGTCGCCTCGACAAGCAGACGCTTTTAACCCTGTAATATCCTTGATCAATTTTGCCTTCAGGAAAATTGCGAGAAAACGCTGAACGTTTTCATTCTTCTTGTGCAGTGCATTTTAGAAAATATATGAGTGAAATTTAGTTTGAGGCATAAATATAATTAGCATAAATTGAAATAGTTGCTACTGTATTATATGTAAGTGACTGTACCTTTTTCATAACACGTGAAATTTGCAATAGCTGCTTATTGTGACACCTATGGTAGCTTTTAGTAGCTTTATTGAGGTATTTTATTCAATGTATGAAACATGATACAATTGACCTTATAAGGCCTAATAGGTAATGCTCCTTGTTAGCAAGCTTGTTTAAACTCTTTGCTACTTTTCCCAACGCTGATGATTCTCTAGAAAATTGGTTTTACGATTGCGGTGTCGTCGACATCAATGGCACGTCTTGTCAGTTTGAAATTATTCCTGTCTAATCACCGTTAGGCTCATCGCATCGAAATTAACGCAGTAACTGAATGGCAGTTGCATTGTTTTCTGCCAATGATAATGACATTAAAAAATGCAACTATCACTCAGCTTATCGTTGTAGTCGTGCGCAATTCTGCCGTTTTTTTTTTTACGGGCAGGAGCAAACAGAAAATCTAGAAACGACAGGCAGGCTGCCCCTGGCAGGAGAGAAAAGAAAGAGCCACAGTTGGGGCGTGACAACCAAGCCTCGCTTTCTAGTGCATCTACAATGATATAAGCTTGCACAAATAATGAGCACTGCGCTCAAAGTGCGCACGCCTGCACCCCTCCAAAAAACAAAAAAAAAACACGGGGCACTACCAGCGCGTCAGAATCGGGTGCTGTATAAACATACTGAACAATAGGGCAAGTGCTGATGAAAACATAATATCACCCAAACACAAGAACGCCCTCACACTTCAACTCACTCACACGCCCCCACACTGACTGTGGAAGACGCTGTATGGCCAGACACCCGTGTCCCATTAATAATGAAGACCTAGGGCTACCTTTCTGGGGCAAGGTAGCACTTGACTATATCGGCTCTAGTGAGTACATTCTTGCTAGATGGAGGATGCTTACACGCAGAACACGACACTATACAGTTTCATCATCCCGCTAGGATGACGAGTGAAAGCCTGCACAGGATTTCTGATTGTTCTGCGAGGTCGAGCGCGTTCATCGCTCATGTTTCGGCAAACGCTATCGAGGACACTGATCACAAGAAAAAAATCGCCGAAAGGGCACAAGGTAATGAGAAGCACATGAGATCATAAACTGCCAAATAATACAAAGGGAGGCACCATGATAAACGCGATGACGCAGCGCGACATCTTGAAGCAAGGGGAAAATTTCATATACAGATCCCCTTAGACGGCATCCACAGGAATGTGTGCATGAATATTGTTTACCGTGCGCACACGCCATGGATATGTGCTTACAAGGTTTGGTGCCAGTTGGCACCATGCATTTCCTGCTTTGTTTCAGCTATAGCTTCCTCGAGCGTCCATGGTGTGCTATAGATGGGCTCTGCACACACGGCGCAAGCGCGTACGAGTAAATGCGTCAGTATGCACCACAATATACGCCCATCCGCGAGCAGTGTTTGAGGCACTGTAGATGAATTTTTGAGTCATCTCTGTCTCTCTGACCGAGCGCGAGATGTGGGGACTTCGGCACTCGAAACTATATAAATGACTCGAAGCTTCACGGCGTGCAGAGCCGTGGTGGTTCTACAAAGGTTGATCCATCGACGACGACTTCTGGAGGAGGCCACAAGCCTGGCGGGAAGACGACTTCTGGGGGAGGTCACAAGCCTGGCGAGAAGACGACCTCTGGGCATGCTCCAACCCATGGTGGAAAGACCATAAGACCCGGACCTATCGTGAGAAATCCAGGCACACTGGAGCCCGGTCACCATACCAGTGTTGCCCCCAGAGGACCGACCCATAAACCTACGACTACTACTCCACCTCCAGTCATCGGTTTGTATCTGTCCGGACATTGTACAGCAAGCAAGGTTTTCTGACGCTGTGGGGACGAGTATACAAAGTAGCATAAACGCGTCCTCGAAAAAACAATGATACATTCTTTAGGCTGTCTAAAACATATTTAAATAATCTATAGTCTGTCTAAATCAACTTTTGTAAGGACAGATGCAAAAAAAAGTGGGGACCCGAGAACTTTTTCATAACAAGATGTAAAAGGGCGCTTTTTATGTACCTATGTTTTTGCGTCTTTATGTCTTATACCGCCGAAGAAATATCAAAGCATCCTCCTGTAGCATTTTGAGGCAAATGAACTACGTAATCGCTGGTAGATGATGGGCTCTGGTGTTATGCGCATTGTAGTTTCTGTAAACACTTGTTCCCGAGCTTCCTGTCCCTCTCTTGCCTCCCATTCCCCATTCAGGTGTAGTGTAAAAACTTGAAGATATTCTCGTGAGTCTTCCCGTATCTCTCGCATTTCATATTTCTCTATTTTGCTTGCACTGTATATAACTGATGCCATGAACAACATATAATTTTATCCTTAAGAACAAGCCTATTTTCTAATGTTCATGGGCCCTCCACCACCCCGCGTTGAAAGACGAGGGGGTGGTTTTCTCCTTTCTTTCGCTATTGTTCACACAAACAATGCATCCTCCTCACCCCTTACTTCTTAAAAGCAAGTGAACAATGTCAGCAATATGCGCTATAGCCTATCAAGTTTTAAAGCTTCAACCTCTTTTCTCCTCTTTATCCCTTCCCCAGTGCAGGGTAGCAAACCGGATGTGCGTCTGGTTAACCTCCCTGCCTTTCCTTGTATCTTTATCTCTCTCTCTCTCTCTCGGCTAGATGCTGTTAGCACCGCTTGCGCAGTTTTAAACAAACCAAATGAAGTGTTAATCGATCCATCTATCGCGCACGATATTCGTGCGAGAAAAGAAAGAACAGATGAACGACTGCTTAGCGAAATAGTGTAGGAGACAAATGACACTTTATATTTCACGTATATGAACCAATCGAGAGAATGTACGCTATAAACGTCACGGGAACTGCTGTCTGCGTCACAGAAGTGCACAAGAAGGATAATAAATATCAGGAGAGAATAATGCACTTGCTTATTTTTTGTATTTTGGCAGCCGGGTTAGTGGTCCTTTAACGGAACCCTCAACACTGCTTCAACTAGCTATAGAATAGATTTGCTACAGGCACTCGTGAATTCACCTTGCCTCGTGAATTCACTGCTGTAAAATGTTTTAGAATGCGCCCCCAACAAGCGGAGTTAGAGTTATCGCATGCTGCAATTGCATTCTCTCTTCTCTCGCCCCAATGAAAGCGCTGGAAGCTAAGCAGGGAGGGATGGCATGGAGAAAGCAGGCATGTCGCGCGCGCCTCACGACTATGAGCACTTTTTTCTTTTTTTTTCTTTCAATACGCGGCTTCTCAGTGGGATGGCAGGCGTGTGTGTGAACAAGTCGCGGCCTCCCGCGGCGATCTCTGTAACGACTGAGCGCGCCATGTTTAATTCAGCCAATTGCTCAACCAATGGCTGTGACGCGTGAATAATGAGCATCTTCCGTCATTTGTCAAGAGAAGAGAAAGCAATTCTTTGAATTTGAGAATTCAAAAGGAGTTCCAGATTGCGTGCTCCGCTATATTACGCTGGCGTGTATTCTGGTAGACTTGATGCCTTCAGGTATTAGAGAAAGATTATTGGTGAGCTGCCAGTTTGTGATATGATTACTTGCCACGTGACGCCCACTGGCTGACAAAGTGTGTTCTACCCTCAGCGTCGTGGCTACTAGTGGCACTGGAATTTTTTAGAGTTGAATGTACCTATATGCCCCATGATGTGGACGGGGTACGCCTGCCGCTGTAGCTCAGGTGGTAGAGTGTTACAAATTACTTGCCAGCGCAAGGAATTTTTCCTTCTGCTTTTCTTTCTGCCGGTTTAGATTACATTTACTAGATGTAACATTCCGCATACTATATTTAAACTTTTGTCTATTAGTTCTTGCTAATATTGAGTCTGACAGACACGATTCCTAAAATTTCCCCTTCTGTCCTTTAACACGAAAAGGTTTACTTCAAACACGGGTCTGTGTGTTCACGGAGGTTGATGTTGCTGAGATATCTCTGACACGTTGGCAAGCCGCTTTCGCTAGGAATACGTCAAATGTTGGGACCAGCAGACTTTTGCTCTCACGAGATGTTTTATCATGAGACATTTTTGTGGTCCACAGTCCTTCATTGTTGCGCTTAATGGTAATATGGCCCCCACTTTCAATCATAGTACTATTTTGTTTCGGTGCGCATTTGCACATTTCAGCTAATAGAACTTTCAGAATTGTTCTTGCCCCGCCGCGGTGGTCTAGTGGCTAAGGTACTCGGCAGCTGACCCGCAGGTCGCGGGTTCGAATCCCAGCTGCGGCGGCTGCGTTTCCGATGGAGGCGGAAACGTTGTAGGCCCGCGCGCTCAGATTTCGGTGAACGTTAAAGAACCCCAGGTAGTCGAAATTTCCGGAGCCCTCCACTACGGCGTCTCTCATAATCATATGGTGGTTTTAGGACGTTAAACCCCAAATATCAAATTGTTCTTGTAGAAGTAGGGACACGAATTTTGGTGCATTGTTTTAAATGAGAAGCCCAGTGTCGCATACTCTAAAAAGAGTACCGTTACACTTAACAATACACACACACATACATACATACATACATACATACATACATACATACATACATACATACATATAAAAACTTTAATAGAACAATGTATTGAATATATTCTGACTACTGTTAACCTAAACTATTGATTTCGATTTTGGTAAGGATGCGGTGGCTTTGAACTGACATGTTAACAGAAGTCTGACGTCATTAAAATACTGCAACTCACCACACACTAGCAATAGTTGTCATGTTGCTGTCAGTCACAGGTGCTTCACCTAAGCAACGATGAGTTAATTGCCATCCGGAGACCCTGACAGCAATTTAGGCGATTCGGGCGTCATGCAGGGCGCAGACTTCGAAGCCTAGTTAACTGTCCTTACTTGTGATAATGTACGTTGAGATAGGGCATGGTTGCAGATGTTTGCAGGAGAAACCTTTGGAGTAAATGTTTGATACGTGTTGTCCCTCTCAGTTGTGTGGGGGAGAGTGTTGATAGCGCACACAATGGAAATGAAACTGCCCTTTTTGAGATAGCTCCAAACCATGTTAGTACTTGTTTAATGTGATGTCTGATGGTCCACGCATCTTGTAAACCGGAGGGTATTTTCGTTGAAGTGAGCTAAAGTTGCACGTAGTTGAAGCCTTTGAGCTTCCAAAGACGGGCACGGACATACATGTTCCCCAAAGCCGTCAGTGCTCTAGATGGTATCGCCAGAACGTTCTCATGCATGTCAAAGCATGTCAGTACTCTTCTATTGCGATGTCCCATGGTCCGCGCATCTTGTCAACTGTGAGGGCATTTTCGGTGAAGTAAGCTAAAGTTGCATGCTGTTCAAGTCTTTGATCTTCCAAAGAGGGGCACTAACATCCATGTTCCCGAAAGCCGTCAGTTCACTAGACGGTATCGGCCGTAAAACGCTTGCTTGCTTGCTTCTATATATGCATGGGCGAATGCTACACGAAGACACAGATGTAGGTTGGCTAATCGGCCAGGTGTAGGGAGGCCAGTTGTCACAATATTTGAGGTGGTATAGTTATGTGGAATGTACGAATAGAACAGAGGTCAGCGGTATAGACTTTTTTACCAGTGATTTCTGCGCTGAAATCAGTTCTTTTGTCCCTGCACGTATTTCTTTCAAAAATGCGCAAGAAATTTGCTCCAGATATTGTTGACAAGATTTACTGGGCATGGAGCTCCTAAAAAAAAACTGTAGGAACGTAGTTAACAGGGCTCATTCATATGAATGTATTGTCATCACAGCGTGAAAAACAAACAAAACCGCAAACCTGATGAAACACAGCAACTCGAGCAACCGCTCACTTTCAATTGAAGCGTTAGTTTTACAAAGAGGCACTTATGAGGAAATACCCGAAATCACGTAGAGCACGTGCAAGAAATTTTTTTACACTATGCCTACAATGAATCCCCTAAATTTCTACACGTAACTAAGCCTCGCCCTCGCATGTTTGCCAGAAATGCACTCGCCGTTCAACGGAAATGGAAGACCAAAATGTGTAATGTGAACGAAATTGCATAAAAATACATATTGGTGCCTGCAGAAGTGAGTGACTCCTGTTTTGCCATCTTGTGCAGCGACAAAGATGCCCCTCGTGTGCACAGTGAGCAGCGTGGGCAGCGCACAAATCCTGCTGCCTCAGTTGCATGTGTGCTCTTACGTCTTCTTCACGCACGTCATGTCGAGGAACAAACGCCTGTACGCCTCGGATGGCAGTGGGGCATTTCAGGACTTCGCTCGCGCCATAGAAGCGTCTGGTGGCTACACTGGTGGAATCTCCTTTGACATGCGGTAAGTGAGCATAAGACGTTCGGAAAATACCTTTTGAACCCCCCGAAAGTACCATCGACAGCATGAAGACAAAGTATTCATGATTAAAAAGAAGCAGGACAGCGGATAAAGCTATATGGACGTACACTCAGACATATAATAACGCTGTTTGTCTGCGCTCGCTTGTTTCTGTTTGATAGTCCATCGTTTTTTGCACTGTTATATTTTTTGATCATAGAAAACCAACTGGCCTGATTTAATGCACTCGACATGTAATTCAAAACATAATTTTTCTTTAAAGTGTTTCGGTTCTGACGTGATCGCGCATGGTGATCTATATGACAAGAACACCTGTAGATTATATCGTCAAATGTAGTTCGTCACGTACCATGGCGTCATGCGATGATGTTATTGCTTGACGTGGTTCTTTGGTCAAAAGTAGGCTCATCACGGAGGCAGTGCGAGAAGCTGCCCGGCGAGGTGCAGGTAGCTTGCTTGGCCATCGATCCAAGAGGCAATGCAAAACGCCGATGAGCACCGAAAGCCTTCGGAGGAGAAAGGGGCAGGATAAAATGGTTTTCCCCCTCTAGTATTTTCAGGCGTATGTATGAGGAACATTGAGTCTTTCTTAACATGGCTCTCGTACGACTGTTATATGTCACAATGACACAATATAGGCTACTTTTTTTTATTCGTTATCAAAATCAAAAGTTGGTGCGACGCAAAATGTTCGATAAAGACTAGCGGTGCCTTGAACATTTCATTCGATGCCGGAATCAACCGCAGTAGCTTTACAGAGAAAAACATACAGGCACACACCAACTTTTCATGCATGAGAAATGGCTTAGGCCTTCTTTTTCGCAATAGGCGGCCATAAGTACGAAAGTTGTTAAATAGGCGCGGCGTTTTGAGGAGTGCAGTTATGCTTCAGGAGCACAATGAGCTGCACTCTGTATGGTGATAAGCCACAGTAAGTCGATTTAGAGTTTGCAAGTTTTCATATGCATATAAAGTGGAAATACAAGCGGAACCTCTTTGTGCCCAGGTACGGCATCAACGAAAAAACTGGGGCAGCCTTACTGCCTACTGCCTTGGAGGAGACCCGCACTGAACTGCTCGAACTGTACAACAAGAGCAACATCAAACACTACGGCATCCTCAATTGCATCACAATGCCAGGTCTTATGAGCTATCTCGTGGCGGTTATGCCCAGCACGTTTTCGGTGAGAAGTATAGTCATGCCTGTCGACACGCACAAGGACAATCGTTTCTTACTTGTTTCCGCTGTTTTTGCCAGCTTTTCTGATATTTATTTTCCTGTGTGTGCAGTGTACCAAATCACTAGTGGTAATTAACAATACTTGTGCCTAATTGGCTATGGTAAAATCTATCTTATTGTAGCAAGTGGCTATATATTATTCTTATTTCATCAAAAGCATATTCTTGAGTTTTCAAAGAAGAAACACCTTAAAGTGTCGTCATTATTATTTTCATAATAATTCTTCGCCTATCCTAGGTCTACTGCAGGCTGAACGCCTCTGCCAACGATCTCTAATTTACTATATGTAGAGCAAACTACATACATTTACACCAGCGAATTTATCAATTCACCTCTTTGAACAGGGTAATGAATGATAAAAACACACTCACTGCCAGAACGAGCCTTTATACGCTGTTTTGTCCGAGTCCATTGCGGTGGATTAGCGATTACGGCACTAGGCTGCAGACAGGATGGCCGTGAGGTCGATCCCAGTCGCAGTGGTCTTGTTTCGATGAAAGCAAAATGCTACAGGCCTGTAGGCGTGGGTTCAGGTGTACATTACGTAATCATAGGTAGCCAATACTTCTGGAGCCATTTAATACGGTGCCTTTATTATTCATATCCTTGTTTTGGTATTCACTACTTCAAGACCTATAAAACATGGCGTCTAAAAACTTGTACAGCGGAACAAGCCAAACGAATGATGCCTAGTTTTGAAATCTTTCACGAAGTTTCATTACAGTTCTAATTCACGAATCGTGGTACGCTGTTCTTTTAAACTGAACAGGGCGTATACTGAAAGGCCTCTGAATTCCTTCGGGTGTTTTTCAATTGTTGATTACTTGCTCAGCGCGAGTAAATAGGAGCTAAAATTTGTAGTATAGTGGAGCCACCGTAAAAAAACAACTTCTTGAAAGAATTTCCTTTTCAAATAAACGAGACGTGCAACTTGCACCAGCTCATATATGAAGCCATTTAAAGTTCTTCAAATGAAAACAGAGAAGCAGGGTAATTGAATAATTTACTTATCAGCAGCCTTTCTACCACAGTGGATTATGAAACTCAAATTCAACTCAGAATAAGGCACTTTGTCTCTTATGCAAGAAAACACCACGAACAATGAGGTGCTTGCATTATGGCAATGTAATGAAGAAGAAGTAGATCGGTGCAAGGACAGCAACATCGAGTGCGCAGCAGAGGCTAAAGTGCTACTGCACTGTGCACAGTACTGCAAACTATAGCTCAACAGATCTAGTGAAATGAATCATTTTATTACAGTAACGCTATAATTACAAGATTTACCACCCGTAAAAAATAATGTCGTTAGGATTTCAAGTATGTATACTTGTGTACTGCTGCGTCGTTTCATTTACCATAATCCACACTGCCATCAACTACAAAAATGAGCTATTTTTATTAGGAAACAATGTAGTCAAATCTATAAAGCTTCGGTTGCTACCTACGGCAACTTGATTTTTCTTCCTCCGCAATCCTTTCCCAATTACAGTTCAACAGTTAAAGCATCCATATACTTTGGCATAAACGTCTCTTGCCCTCTCTTTCTTGTGATTTGGTTAGGTGGCATTGACATTCACAGTTTATGATGTCGCATAACTTACTGCTTTCGTCGCAACGTCCAAGCCAGAGCTGGACATGGAAATGACTCGTGCGCCGTGCGTCTTTTTTCACATGTGCAGAAAATGAGATCGCTGCAGGGAGGCGACCCGAACAGTGTGATTGTCTTGGCCTTTGGCGCATTCCAAGTCAACGTCTCTTCTGACTGGACAATGTATTATCGGCGGTACTTCCAGGAACTTGGAAAGTGAGGACATCACGCACGTTTGTTTAGAGGTGTTCGATTTGCAGAATTACGTTCCGCAAAACGATGTGCTATAGTTTTTCAGTGTACAGTCAAAAGTCCTAATAACGAAATTATCGCCCTTCGCAAGTCGTTTTGTTAATGAAATTGGTCATTCCGTAGAATCAAGACGGAAACTTTTTTTGTCCTTCTAAATGCAGAACTTTAATCAACCGTCATTGTTTAAAGCTATCAAGCACCGGACCCGACAAGAACAAACCCATACAAATCACACCACATCCAACCCGCCTGTAGTGATTTATTTACGCTGATATACTTAAGACATCAGGAAGCAGGCGCAGGGAAGCCCTAGCTACCGACGCTAGCTTGCTTTATTCATGAGTTTTAATTCTTTTTGGCCGAGCGCTATCGACCAATGCTATTTCTTATTAGCTGAGTGCTTCCACACACGCCTACTGCAGCCGTTAAATTAGTACAAACTTCAATGACTTCCCCTTTCGTCTTGTTACAATTAACACGTATCATATATGCTTATTCAAACACTGCACACTTCTGTGTACCTGCTTCCATGAAAGTTGTGCAGATTTACCCAAGCAGTCACTTGTTTCTTTTTTTCAGTGACGAATTTTATTGAGGAACAGGAGTGTGTAGTACACGGAGGGGTGGCTGGCAGGTCACTGAGAGCATGATCACTCAATGTGCCACTACAACGCGGCATGCTTTGGGAAAGCAGATGGGGGGGGGGGGGGGTGATGAGTAAAATATACCATGGGATGAAAACTTTCAAAGCCCCGGCATTCTTTGCAGGACAGCAGAAAAGTACGCATATAATTGGCCAGTCAGATGTTAGCCATTATTTCAATGCACAGATATGTAGTACAATTGTCGAATGACGCACACAGCTTAAGCAACGGCGTACTCTTACTAGCCGTCATCCTCGCTACCGTACAAATGGCGCATATACGGCCAGCCTCAGCGGCGTCGAACTACACCTGGTTGCTACCATCGCCTCCGCACTCCTATAGGCTGAAACAAAAACTTAAGAAAAGTGAAATGAATGTGGCGTTTCAAGTCGTCCCTCTCGTTCCGTGCCTACTACGCTTTTTAGGCGAGAGCAGTTCACTTGGTTGATTTCCTCTACTCTCGGCGGCGTGAAAGTGCTCTAGCTCGTTCTGCCACTGTGTGACGGTGGTAGAGCGAGGGTGGTCTGAACGAGTACATATACTCCGGTTGGAGCCCCAAAATATGCTGACACACTCTGGCAAACGAGTTTATGAGTGATCCTGCCCTCTCAACGAAAATCGCCGTACAATTGTAACTTACCGACATCGAAAAGCGAACGCGGCGTCAGGGCCCATTCCGCAAGCAAGGATCGAAATCGGCCTGCTTCGGAAACAGGTCAGGTGGATGCAGGTCAGTCACGTAAAGCCCTGACGGTCTGCCGATATGCCAGGATGCGGAGAAATCAAGGGATGCTTTTGCGAGTAGACGGATCGAGAAAGTTGCAAACAGACCATCAGGGTAGTGAGGTCACCGTAGCCTCTAGCATTATGTGGTGCGTACGAACGCTATTGATCTGCAGTCCGGTGTTCCCTTCATGTACACGGCGTGCAGCATGGTCAAAGTAAAAGCATTACAGTGGCAAGGATGCCCAGACGTTTTTAATGCGACAACGTTACAGCGTTGACTCGGAGAAAAACCGGTCTCTCTTTAAATTAAGAAGAATTAACTTTCGAGGCTGTTTCAAGAAAGCACTTCGTTTAGGTGGGTTTGCTGACCACATTTTTTCACTAATGCTTACGTATGAGACCTTAAAATCCCACGGATATTTATCGGGGAATGACATTTTCTGGGTTTGATGGAAAACTGTAAATTAAGCTTGGTTATATCTAGTTCTAGATTTAAATCCGGTAAGACTTCTCTTTGGAGTTTAATTGAGCTTGGAAGTTCACCCAGGTTCAGAGTCGCAACCATGCTCTTTCTTTTTTTTGCCTTCCATGTGTTTATATGGTCGTCCTTTATGAAAGGGAACACACGAACGCGTGGCCGGCACTCTGCGGAGGCTGCCTACAGCACCATCAACCGACAAGTGAAGAAAGCACGTTCGCTTTTGGCGTCCTCTATTGCCAAGCAATGTAACGAGTCATGGCCAGTAGACAAGCGCTGCTAGATTACCTTCCCTTCCTCCGCGCGTGGTGAGTGATATCGGGCGATTACTGCTGCTTGCGCCGTAGCCGAGCACAGCGTTTGATATTTGATACGATGGCAGTGGACTACGCTAGGCGTGAGCAGAGAGCAAGTGCAATCTCTCAGCGCTTGTCTACCCGCCATCACTCGCTATAATTATGTTTAGGGGCGAAACAGAGAAGTTTATTGCAAACTGGTAACAACATTTCAGGTGAGTACAACCGTCTGGTGTAACAAAATCACTTGAAAAAACTACTTTTGGTGGCACCCGTTCGTCCCTCGTGGCCGTAGTAGTAGTGTGTAACAAGCATAAATTTTGACCTCCAAGGTGGTGCCGGTGAGAAATTTCTTCTGTGCGTTGTTTAACAATAAAAGATAGTGCTCAATGTACATGCCAATGGCTGCTAAGGGGGAATGAGAGACAGGAGAATCCGGCTTTTAGTTAACGCGCACGCTGCGAATTTTTTATTGTTCAACAACGCATAGAATACACGAAAGGTTTGCAACGTTATACTCGCTAGGCGTAACCTGCTAGGTTTCAGAAAGGTTTAACGAGCGTCGGGCCACAGTGCCATGAATACAGTGAACTAGTATATACCATTAACTTGAGGTGGTTAAAGGTGGAAAGTAGACACGAAGCGCAAGCCGTGAGAAAGTGTGCGTGTGCCTCCTCTCGTTGAGTCCTTGGAATGTCCGCTGGATGGCGGTGCTTCTATATGAGGAATATATGATGAAAAGATGCGAAATTGTTGTACTTGGAGTGTTGAATAGGTGGACGAATGGACACAGAGACAGATGGAGGATGGACGCACGGATGTCTACACGGACGAATGGACGCATGGACGAGCGCAGGCGCGGATGCATGGAAGAAAGCAGTGACGGACGCACAGATGAACGTGCGGGCGCATGAACAAACACACGCACGGACGGGTGGATGGACGCACGGGCGGCCACACAGACGCACGCATACATGGACGGAAGCAAGAACGAACAAACAGACGGATGCTTCGTCCCACTATCCATCATTCTCTCCGTGGATATGCTGTTATTTTTTTCCAACAGATGGCGCTGAAAAGGAACGTGTTTTCTTTTGCTGTCGGTATATTGTGCTGTAGGCAGCCACTGCAGAGCGCAGGCCACGCGTTCGCGTGTTCTCTTTCATAAAAAACGACAGTGTACAACTGTTTGTCTTACCAAAAAAAAAGAATTATATAGACAGCGAATTTTTTAAGCAGTGTTCTTCAGCAGCGATTTGAATTCAATCGAAGAATAATAAGAAATTCCGCATGATTCAATTTGAGCTTATTGATTTAAGTTCGCTTTTTTTATGTTAGCAATGAGCTGTTGATTCTCTTGAACTTACTGCTGTTCGCAGGACAGGTAGAGGCATCCTACGCCGAGGTTTTTCCGCATGTTACTTATGTCATCCGGAAATAGATGTAGTGAAAAGCTGTCTGTACGTAGGACCCCTTATTCTTTCATTAATTGATCATCATGTACGAAACTTCAAGTCAACGCTGTGCCATGCCTTCTTACAGCGCCTGATCTTCTCATTTATTTCAGAAAAAGTAGCAGCAAAAGGCGAAATCTTCCAGGGTAGAAAAGCTGTGATTGCTCTGTTACGTTTGACAATGAATTGAGTGCCGCCAAAAGCATAAATACTACTGTGCACGTAATTAGGAAACGTGCAAGAAGCAGCAATTTACAGGTGTAGCAGATTAAGTGTACTGTTAAGAAGGCAAATGTGGCGTACTGGTATTTCAACAACATATCTAAAACGTTTTGACTACCCCAGACAAAGAGCCTACAATGAATTTAGGAGCATTACGCATAGCTGTCAGTGTACCGGTAAACAATCAACTTATTACGGAAAAAAGTTTGATTTTGTTTTTTCTTAGGGTACACTAAAATACATCATGCAAAATTTTAGAATTACCTCGGGCAGAGAACCGTCATAAAACTGTGGTGCATTAAGCATAACTCCTCTTAACTAAAACAGCATTCCAGTAAACACTAAACTTATGAGACCACAAAGTTTGATTCCGGTTTTGTATTTTTTTCTTCTCATTTCTGCTACAAAGCTGGAAAGAACGGAATGTGCTTAAATGAGGAGCATGACGAATCGTTATTATTCATTGGTTATTCAGATCTTACTTTTCTGTATTGTAGTTAGAGGAAACTCAGTGTGCTAAGTGCATGTTTTCGATGTGTCGATAGTGGCGTTCTTTGTTCATCTCGTAATCTGTCAAACACGCTCTCTCTCTCTCTCTCACACACACACACACACACACACGCACACGCGCACGCGAACGCACACACACATACACACACACACACGCACGAACACAAACAAACAAACAAACAAACCAACAAACAAACTCAAGCGTTCCTTCCGAGAGCACTTTTAGGTTGACAAATATGCTGTTATTTCTTTCTGCTTTCCTACCATCTCAATGACAAACAGCTACGACGTGGATATCCTGATCGCGGTTACCAGTGAAGAGGGTCAGATAGGAGACAAGGTCTGCTACGCCGCACCGACGAGCGTCTGGAACACTACAAACTCCAACTTCTCCTCTATCGTGAGTACCCGCAAAATTTTCCTTGCTGCCGATGAATAACAACAAAAAACCCTACGTTTAGCATGTAATCTGTCCTACAGAGTCGTATTACGCCTGTTTATTCGGTGAATAATCGCCAAGAATAAATAGTACCTACGGCACACGCACTATCCAGCGCACTTTGAAGATCGCATTGTGCACTTTCAGGATGGGGTATTCATGATCTTTTTTGGTTTTTATTTTTTGAGCGAAGACGAGCAAACGCACACTGGTAGGCGAAACTAGACAAGTGGCAATGGTTTTCCCTCAAGCGCACAATGGTCTATGTGATGAAACACGCAATGCCTCAAACGGTAGATCGAAGAGGCCACGTTTTTCGGCCTCTGCCTATGATTGTCGCTATATTTGTGCTTGAACACTTTTGTAGCTCTGACTTTTTATAAGCTTTTATGTTGCTAGTTTTATTGAGGGGAAAGTAGGCTGGGCTCACCATGTTTCCATATTGCCACCATTGATGAATGAGCCAATGGCTCATACTCGTTTTGGGGCCGTGAAGAAGAAGAGAACATTTTGGTTGCTCTGGTTTAGGTGAACTCCTGACTGTAGGTCTTGTTTTGCTCGTGACATTACTGATGGAGGTGCTGGGTAGACCTGAATAAGAGCAACCAAAATGTTCTCTTCTTCTTCGTGGACCCAAAAAGAGTATGAGCCACAGGGGCTCGTTCATCAATGGTGGCAATATGTTCTTATACAAAGTTCAGTACAGCGGAAAAAAAAAATATTTGAGAACAACAATCCTGGCACTCGAATATCTTTTGGTATTCGTGGATAATACGGTTCCCAGGCGATCTCCAATTATTCTTCTTTTGTGCGAGTACCTTCCTTACACATATTCAAACGAGTTATGCCGCCAACGCGGGTTCCAGTTCCAAGGGTACTTTCAGCTTGGACATTATCGCCTTCGCAGGAGAGGCATTCCAAGCTGCTCCTCGACTCGCAGCATTACCCGAGAAGCAGTCTGTACGTGGGCCTTTCGTTCGAAATGGGAGTCAATTTGTACAAGCTGACGCATAATGATACTGCAATAAAGGATGCTCTATTTGCTCCGTGCGATCAGTACACGCAAGTCGGATATGAGCAGGTAAGTGTAAAGAGCCTGCTTGACACGGTCGAGCCGCTGATGGCATATGACAGCGCTGTAATAGTAAAGCGATCCCCACATATGTTATAGTTTGACCACTTCGCATGACGTATGCTCAGTCATATATCGCTATGAAATAGAACGCAGCAGTGTAAACTGGTCCGGTTTAGTGGAGTCCCTTTTCGAGGCTTTCACGTAGCGTGTGAGCAGGACCAGGCCTGCTTTAGGAGGAGGCACTTTCGTGAAATTAAAAGTGTTCAGCTGTGCCCGTGTAGTTTACGGAAACAGGGAGCAAGTGTACCAGTACCATGCCGTGTAAACCTTGCCATACGTAAAATGAATATCAGAATTTGCATGTTTCGATACTGTCTGTTATGTTCTCAGTACAGTGCAGCCACGCTGTATAAATGACAGCGTAGTAGTTGTCGTGCGGTGAAGATTGATAATGACGCTATCTATCGGCTACGCTGAAATAGCTCAGCGAAATTTCGTAATGCCAAGCAACTTCCACAAAAAGAACCGCCATCGTGAGCCCGCTTGCATCGAGATGCCACACCGAAAATTAACACCCACTTCTGAAAAAGAAAACTTCTGCCGACAGACAAAAACATTTTTCGACGCCGCACCGTGTTGAATTTCGCACAGAACTAGGTCGTTCTTTTTTTTTTCAATGCTAAATTCTTTACGATTTTTTTTCGAAGCTTAGTGCTGAAATCGAGTAGGCGACGTCCGTTCATTTCATATATTATTGTAGAGTTTGATTGACAAGAAGCAAGACTAATTATTGCCAACAACGTGGACATAAATGTCGAATAGAAGCGCATCATGGGCTCCTCCTTAGACAGCGTAGGCACTTTGTTTCTTGTTATCATCATGTTTTGACACGCTGAATTTTACGCAGCCCTATGCGTTTTTTTCGCTTGAACGATGTTGCATAGAACGCCAAAAAAGTTGCGTGTTTCCGGATTGGCGTTAAACGCATCGTCACTGCCTAAATTGGCGTTGGCTAATGCCACAGAGTCGGTGATTAGATATCCCTATACCTGTACACGCAGGTCTGTGATCCACACGTGAGACTGAAAACTCTTAACAACGTCATTGAATCGGGAGGCATCTCTAACTATGTCTTCTTCTACGACAGCTGGGATACCATAAAAAAGAAGGTGAGTTTGCGAACGTATGCAGACGTTTTTTGATCATGCGCTGATGGATCTTTTTTTATGCTGCTTAATTTAGATATTTCAAGATGAAGATTACTAAGTTAGTATTATGGTGACTTTGTTTTTTGAGATATTTTTCGAAAACTGAAATGTATACATGCAGCTAAGAAGATGAAAGAGCAAATTCGAAAAAAATTGGTTATCTGAATGTTCACTAATAATTCCAGCTGTTTAGAATGACACCGGAAAATTATTGTGTTGCAAAAAAGATTCTGCTTTTTAAACGCTATATTCGCATTTAGAAGAGTTTCAAGTATTCCACAAAAGATTGTGATAATTTTTTCGCAACGCAAACCACCTTTTTGCACAGTAGTGGCTTTAATGTAATAGTTACCGGTAACATGGCAGCTGCGGATGTGGCACATAAACTTTGAGAAATTACAGGAAGTGTCACAGTCATCTTAAACATGCTCTCGATAAATTAAATAAATGGGTATAAATATGCTTTCTGTCAATAATATCACATATATGAGGAAATTCGCTAACACTGGATCCCTGCAATTGCTGTATTTCACTCCACGCATGAAATTCTCTATTTAAAAAATGGACGCTGCTAAATCAGGATACTTAAGTCATCGCTTCAAGGATGAAATGACCAGACCATGTTATGCGTCCACTTGTGACAAAAGCGGTAATGGCGTTTGAAAACACTGCTCTCGAGATTTGGACAAAGGCTGCATTTGCTGAACAGAATATATACTTCCGAAAAGGCAATATGGCGACAGAAAAGCAGCCTAAGAACAAGCGCATTTTTTAGTAGTTTGTATACTTTCGTACTAAGGAAGTTTGAAATTAAACTGGTGTCAGTATTGTCTTATTTGTTAGACCAAGCCTGATAGCAGCGAGGGCTTAGATATAGACCATTTTATGAATGTGTGTGTAGGCCGCCAAAGTGGCTTGTTAACCTAAGTGTTTTGTATGTTGAACACCTCAACGAACATTGTTAGAATAGGCGCATACGCACAGAAACAGTTGGGTTCGTTCATATGATGTTTCATGGGCTTATTAATTCCCGTAGCGATGTGCAAAAACACGAAAACATGGGCTTAAGAGCCGAAAATGGTGGCGCCCATTTGCCTTGCGGAAAATAGTCTACACAGTTACATGCCCAGACGCTGCCTGGACTGCGAGCCTGAACAAGGCTCGCAGTCCAGGCAGTGTCTGGGCATGTAACTCATAAGAAAGAATCGTTCATTCATTCATTTTTCATTTCATTTCACTTTATCTCCAATTCCAACATGATAGATCAAAAAACTGTTTGGACCCATAGCCAAATGCTAAAATAGGGTCCAATGATGCGATACAAGATGGCACAGTATCGAAACGATAGCACAAAGCAACAATAGTGGGTACGTCCCAATGAATAAAGGGGAAGAGGACGCACGCTGTCGCCTTGCTTTCAGGGTTCCTGTTAATTACGCTCCTTTCGATCCCTACAGTATTTGCGATGAAGGCGAAAATGCTCGAGACCCGGGAACTATGGGGTCACTATATAAAACAGCTGGTGACCGAAATTTCCAGGTCCCAGCACTGTACGCAGCCTCCCAGAATAATTTTGGGGTGACATTGACAGCCAGCAATTCCATTACAATATATATGCTTTTGTGTTGACTCATTGTCAAGGTAGTTCATTTCACGACAGACGTTCCCTGCAGTAGAGTGTAGTGGTGGTAGAATAATATATGACGGTATTTTACTCCAGTAATACTTCCAGTGATCGCGATCACTCTATATAGTATATAAAGAGAGCTCTGTTTATATTTTTATGCATTCTACTTTCAGCAAGGATATGTTTACTGTTTATTTTATTTAAAGTACGCATTTTTGTATTATGATTGCATTATAGCGAGATGTGTTTACATTTTCGCGTTATCTACTCACCATTATTTCTGACACTGGAATCCGTGTAAAATAATATGTACTGTTGAACTTTCCGCTTATATTGTACACTGATGTGTTCGTTTTGCTTTGCTCCCGATGTGGCTCCACTTTTGTAGTCAGGCAATTACTCAGCCTTACACGGCAATTTTGTATCAAATATAAGTTTGAATAAACGAAGCGTTACTTACCTAAACCTTACTAACATAAAAATGGTTCATTACATGTTGACTGCTTCTGTTGCGACTTCTTGTGACAGGTTGATGCTGTGTTGAGCCTAAAATTGCCACCAAAGATCGCCTGGCTCTTGTACAACACTCACTTCTCTATGACTCCCGGAACGTGCATTTCGAGCTTCGACAGGGAGCGGAAGCTGCGGGACTACCTGGCCAGCAAATAATAAACATTAACCGCGGAAGTCCCCGTAATGGCACGCATCAATATATGGTTTACGATGAATGTGCTTTTGGTGCTGTGTAAGTGATGTGTGAGCGCGACGTTCATAGCCCCTAGATATTTCCCCTTTACCTAAGTAAGCACCAACAACGGCATTTTCTCTCAGCCCTCTCTCACACACAGCCAGCCTCTGCCACAATTATTTGTCTAACTATGTCTAAGTACATTAGCGACGCATACTTAAGTAAATGAGATGTGCCTTTCTCCTCCGGTGAGCATACGAATCGTTTCACCAGGCGCTGCCAAAGGCTTAAGACGACCATGATTGCCGAAAATGAGCGTTAGGCAATGAGATTCTTCTGAGGTTCCTCGATGGTTGTCGGTACTAAAGAAAGAACAGGGAAAAATGTAGGCACTTTAGTGGCGTCTTATTTCGTGGCAGCTGCTTTTCATGAAACCCCTTTTGGAGGGTGGCATCGATTAATCGCATCTTTTGTCTTCTCTCTGGCGCTCGTCAGAGTTTCAGTAAACTGGCAGGCGCACTTCCAGGCCACCGACCCGCGTCCATAGTCAGCGTCGAGAATCTAAAAGAATTGAATGCTAAAAATAGATAACTTCAGTGGTTTATGTATAGAACTCTTTTTTTCCTTTTTGTGTGTTTATTAAGTTTATTTAAGGTTCTTCTTTTAGAAATATAACAACTTTAAATTATTTCCTATATTACCTACTTAATCCGACCCTCCCTTTCAACAAGTGAAATAATTTAAAAAGCAAGGCACCGTCCCATTCTTGGCCTATCCCCCTGGGTGGGCTGCGCCAAGGTGTTGAGAAACCAATCAACCAACCAACACCCAAAGTTTGAGCTTCACTCAGCGGCATGGTAATGCGTTTTGGGTTTGCATCGTGTCTATCTTGTGTTGGTTCGAGCTTATCGAGCGATACATTTTACGAAGGTAGCGAAATAAAGAATCGATGTTAAGTAATGTATTCTGAGCACTAATATCGATTGCGTGGCTTCTCAGGAAGTAATGAAACAGTATACAACGTTTACCGTTGAGAAAAATAAAGAATGGCGAATCGTCAACAAAGAGCTTTCTCTTTCTGCACACATGCGGCCGCCATTGCTCGTCAGAATTGATCCTCGAGACACCTTCAGATCTCAAGCCTGTTCGGGAGCAGACAGACTCACAAAGTGAAGGAGAATCGTGAGTATCAGAGGTCACTGTGCTTCCACAGGTTTACTCCAATATTATTATGCTATGCGGAGAAGCGTTGGTATCAACTGGCACTTCAGATATGTAGAGTTTAGGGAATAAAACCGTTACAGATGTGGAACTGTTAGCCTGAATTTATGGTGGGGCACAACAAATCCTTGTCGTACGTCGGTGTTCAAGTATATTTTGAGCAGTGTGAGGTTTGTATTTATTATCACTCTGTGCTAAACTGGTGGAATCTTGAGCCGATGGTCACGCCAGCTCATTATCTGAGATATCCTCTACATCTTGGCCCCACATAATGGCTTTTTTCTTGTAACAGATTGACGCTGCACATTCTCGAGGTGGCATTCGGTTGTCTACCACGTACACACAATCTATAGGCCTCCAGAAAATCAAAGGACTACCGCGGAGGTGTTTTATACTTCGTTATCTCTATTAACTAGAGCAGTAGCCGCGGATGCCACATTTGTGGTACAGGTTGTTTCAAGCGGAGTCGCGCCAGTTTCAATGGTATGCGGCAAATTACCATGACGGCTGCCTTACTTGATTCGGCAGCCTTGTTGTAGACTGCCTCACTACGTTAGTCAAAGTATTTTCAAAGCTGTCGAGCTCTTAGCTCGTCTTCTCGTTAGGAGGTACAATTTGCCGCGGGGTTTCGTATTGTGGCAGATCGTTGCGTCGTTGTTCCCTCGTTGTCGTAGAAATGTCCTCCGGCACAGTTTGTTCAAGAACACTTAAGCAAACTGGGCATACTGAACATACATGAATTAAGACATTGCCGAGGGGTTTGAGACACATCTCTCACGAATAACACTACCTTTTCACTCACCTTACACGACTAGCAAAAAAATTTGCTTCATACATTCCGACATGTTAAATACAGAAATAATAGGATAAGGAGAAGGTAGGGTTCACAAACACTGTGTGATCAAATTAACACACTATTGAAACAAGAATATTTGAACAGAAAAAATATTGACAAATTTCCAAATATTGATGACCTCCAAAATTTACTATGGAGCATGTTAGCAATAGCAATGAAAGGATCAAGACAATCTGTAGTTGACAAATGCTATACTACCAAATTAAAAAACTGTCGAACAACAAATGTATAAAAGGAAGAACTGTTAGTTAGGAAAAATAGAGTGATAATAAATCATATACTTTTTATAGCTATTCGGTGTTGCTGTGAGTATTGCGTTTTGTTTGTGTTCAGTGATTTGTGTTTGCGGCGATGATAATACGTCGGCTATTCTATGTTGATCAAAATTGTACTCGCTCTTTTATTTTAACGCGTTAAACAGGTGGCTATGCAAAAGTTCCGGCGTAGGTATTGGTGTCGCTAGTTGTGAGTCAAGAAAATACCTTGCGTGACCAAAAAATCAATAATGATTCAAATAAATTTATTAAAGTATACGTGTTAGAGGGGGAACATGGGTCTTTGCGCGGAAAGCGGGTGTTCTACCACACAACCATGCCTCTGCTTGTGAAAAACCCTAGTGCACCTTTAAGGCCACGTAGTTGGTGCAAGCAAGTTCGAAAAGGTTTCATACACCAAGTGTTTGAGGTACGCACTAGAAACAGAATATCACTATCGCTTTCAACTCTTCAAGGGTCCCCCGATTTTTCTGCATGTTTTTATGCAAACTTTTGGCCAATTTAATTTTTTTTGCCAGTGCTTCTGAGTGGGCGGTTGTTGTTACAGGCACAACGACCCAGTCAGGTGCCACGATCTTTAGTCCTCTTTCCTAAGTGTGACCTCGCTTATACTTGAATAAAATAATTAAGTTGAATTTTGTTGAGATAGACCTGGTAGAGTGACCGAAGCGAATGAGCTTTTCTGTGCACACTTTCGTCAGGGATAGCCGATCCTTCTGCCAAAGAAGCATCGCTGCCGCAAGCTCTTCTAAAGTGTTGTTCCCACCAAGCACTTCTCCTTTTTCATTTGTTGCATTCAGCTTTATACCTAGGACAATGAAGTTTCTTAGGAAAACGTGTAGAGGCGAAACTGGCTTTGTGAGCTCCGCTACGCTGGTGAACGCTCGGATCTGTCGGATTCAAACTTGGCTTGATTTGCCATCGTTCGCGAGGAACCCGAACGCGTATATAATCGAAAGGCATGCCGCGCCCTTATTGGCTGAAAGTGATCACGTGTTGTACGCGTGTTTCCAGTATTCACGTTGTTTTTCAAGCTAGTTGGCGGTGCCTATAAACGCCGCAGTGAGGACGCCAAAACGTTTGGCTTTTCGAACAAGTGTTGCTCAAACGGGTGGTGTTCTTACGCAACTGTGTTGTTCATTTGGGCTGCCGGGCGGCACTTACGACTTCAGATGCTACCTACGTTTTAACTTGAGTAGTTGTTTCATTTCTATAACTCGTGCTGCGGTCTTCTGTTCCAGGCGCAAGGCACCTTAGTCGTCATCTTGAAAGATTAAGGTGTCCCAGATTAAGGTGTATCAGATTGTTACTGCTTGACGAAAATAGTTCAAGTGGACTCATTGTTGGCGTCCCTGAGCTTGCTTTCCAGTTTCGTCGAGGTGGTCACCTACGAGGGTGGCATGCCTGGAAGTGCGTACATGAGTCAAATTTTAGTGAAGGTGAATGAAATGCTGATGCCATAGCTTCCTTGGCTTGATTATTTGTTGATTTTATTTATTAGGCGTACAACTAAGCGACATATGAATCCGTCAAGTCTGATTGACCTTTATAGGTGCGCCTACGAATTAAGTGTGGAGGAGGTAATCGCTGGTCTGAAGAAGAAAATTGTATTCTGATTACTTGCTTCAAAGTGTGCTACAGCAGTATAGGCGTCGCAAACTACCAATTTCAGCACATGTACCGCTGAAAAGAGGCGGCTAATTGCATTGTGAGCGTTGCGTCCACTGTTTCGTTTTAATCAGTGCATCTGTAAAAGTACACAATATAAAATGATCCTTTTAGTGACAAGTTTTCCACTATCCTCAATGTCATTGCTCGGAATATTAATCTTCAAGCTTTTAGTACCTTTGTTATTATAAGATATATTTTCAAAAACACCACGCCAACCAATTTTCTGCATCTCTCACGACAAAGTTACGTTTCGTTTTTTAACTCGAAACGGGGAATTCCTTTCCAGTTGAACTTTTTGGAGTACGTTTAAAAAGCGAAAATAATAAGATATGGTAAGCCTGTGAGAAGCACGCAGCACAGTTACAGCCGAAACTTGAGGAAAAACATGTTGAAGTTTGCCGTTAACGCTTATGGGATGGTATACTACAAGTACAGGCAAGCAAGATATCCAATGCCGTAACTAATCATATTTTAGTGAAGTATGGTAGTACCCACTGTGTTATTACTTGTGAGGCTGCGGAGAAGCGAGGCAACCGCTAGACAACTGCAACGCGTTCTATGCGTTTGTTGTTGTTGTTCACCTATTGATAGCGGGGCATACCCACTATGGGGGATTGGCCAAGAACCGAGTGGGTTTAAAAATTACTGTTCAGATTTAGAATATTGGAGGTAAAACAGAAAGATTACTGATAGCCTAGTAAAGTGTGGTGCTTAATGTAATGCATACAAATATTTACATAAACAAGTTTATTCTTAGAATAGAGCAATAACTTGATTTCATACGTATATAATTGTGTGGACATGTTAGGATAATAGAACTAGTTAATTAGTCAACCTATTAGTTTCATCAATATAGTTCCGGACGGCCGCGCATACTGTCGCATTAGAGAAACCAGAAATAGAAGCTACAAAAGACAAAATGACAGGCACAGATAAGTCCATACCAATACCACGTAAAGGTATTTCTAAGAGGGTTTTTCGTAATGTGTTAGACCACCGGCAGTTCAAAAAGAAATGATCTATTGTTTCCAGTTCGTCACAGAATGCGCACAATGGCGAAAGTGCGCGTTCTGTGTTTATGAACCGGTGCTAATAGAAATTTAGATTTCGTACCCGGCAGCGCAGCTTTGTGATAGCTACTTCTTGTTTACGAGTGCGGCAAAAGTCTCTTCACCTGAGATATAATAAATGGCGATATTCTGTAGAGTTCGTTAGTGCTGAACCTTTAAAGACTTCCATAAGCGTACGTCTGCGGAACCGAGCAGCAGACACATAAGCGATGATGGACAGTGCGGTGGAATCGGTTCGCTGACCGACGACTTAGCTATGAAATCGGCTATTTCCTTTAGAAATAAACCTTTATGTCCAGGCACCCAAATTTAATCGTAATTTTCTCAAATGCGCCAGTACTAGTGCATGTAACGCCTTTGTTACTTGATTATCAGCACCAACAGAAAGTGTCGCACAGAGAGATGGGAATCTGTTATTATGACAGCTGATGTAATTGCTGTATCTAACTTGTGTAAGGCAAGCACTGCTGCCGAAAATTCAGCTATAAAAACGGGTATGAAATCGCGTATTCGAAGCGAATATATTCAATCCGACATGGGGCTGAAAATACGAACCCCTGATTTTTCTTCATATTGCGATGCGTCTGTAGCAATAATAACGTTCGTTGTAATATTGCGCAGGTGATCTTGTAGTAAACCATCCAAAATATTATGGAAAAGTAATTCGGCATTATTAGAAAAAATGTCGTCAAATGGATTTCCACCGGGGCTGAATTATCAGGACTCGGCATGACGTCGCATATACGTACGTTTAGAGGCTGCAGTAAATGTTGCACAAATATAATTTGTGGGGTGTGAAATCGCGGCCATCTAGCACCAAAAAATAAATCTGGGGTGGAAATAAAGGCTGTTTTTGAATGTCGTAATGGTGATTCATAAATTCTTAAGAATGTCTGACCAGTCAGAAGGCGAATTCTACAAGAAAGCGGAGGGAACATTGAATCCAGAAACAACACATTGTTAGCAACTGTTTTGGGAAGGCCAAGGCATAAGCGCAAAGCTTCTTTTTCCAGAATAATTAGAGGCCGAAACTTGTAAGCTGGAACTCCAGAGAAAAGTACACAACCAATTTCCAATGTAGGACGAACGTACATGTGATATATCATTACCAATATGTCACTTCTCATACCTATGTGGTAGTTGTTTAGCCTAAGTAATATGGCAATGGCCCGCACACCTTTTCTGGCGATATATTTGATATGAGGTCGCCAGTTAAGCGATGTGTGATAAATTACTCCAAGGTATTTAACAGATTCCACCTGTGGTATATCCTCATGATGGTAAGACACAGAGATGTTCACAGAGTATTGCAGCGGGAAAAAAAGGAGGGCACATTTACTCGGATTAAGTAGAAAGCAGTTGCCATCGATCCAGCTATCCAATACATTAAGGTAAGTATGAAGCCGTCTATATAAGGTCTGAATGTTATCTGCCATTGCAAAAAATGCGATATCGTATGCATAAACATAAGTTGTTATATCCTTTTTACGTGAATTGGTGCTCATTAGTAAATTAAATAGCACCTGGGAAAGCACGAAGCCTTGCGGTACTCCCTTCGTTTGGGTATGAGTAGATGATGAAAACTCATCTCCCATCTTTAAGGAATGAAATTTCCTGTCTGCGAGAAAATTGTGAACCCACGCTACTATGTATGATGGAAAATCAAGGTATTCTAGTCAATTTATCAAATTACAGTGCTCCATGGTATCATATGCTTTAGCGATGTCTAAGTTACCTAAAGCTGCATAATTTTTATGTAGCTGAACTAATTGAAGCAGACTTTCTAAATCAACGTGGGCATCCCAAATTGAACAACCAGCCCTGAACCTAATTTGACAGGGGCTTAGAATTGACCTCATGATAATTAGTTCATTAATTTGTACATTGATGGTTCTCTCAATCGATTTCACTATGTTTGATGTCAGTGCGATCGGCCTTATGTTATCCAACATGTATGCTTCATTTTTATTTTTTAGCAACAATAAAATTTTGGCATGCGTTTCTCGATTGTATGTCAAATACCTGAGTATATACGTGGCTTAGCTCTTTCTAGTGGGTGGGAATTTCAATTTAAAAACATTCACGGGCATCACGTGACGTCTGGTGATTATTTTATTCTTCTACAATGATTTATTTAATATATAATTACTCCTTCTTATCACTGACTCATTCAAATGGTTATTTAGCGGTAATCTCGTCCATGATTTTGTTATTAATGAAATTGTTTGGTTGTGTGTTCTCATGGTGGCACTGTATAATGTGTGATTTTGCACACCACCTTGCAAATTTGACCTTTTTGTGATTTTAATCATACATGATTTACTGCAAAAAATACTACTGTTGATATAGCCTTCCTTTTATATTCTCTGATGGGACGAAAAATTATTGAATTTCAGTTATTATAGCTCCTCTCCATTTGTACAAACTCCATTCACGATGTGATCACGCTATGCAAACTGGAGTGTGCCCATAGAATGTGCTAATGCGTTGTAAGCGCTATAGTATTTATACGTATATAATATCTGCATAAAGAAATATACTACATACAGAAAGCATGGCCACTCGAGCCTGTTCACGAACGAGCGAAAAAGGGTCAGACAACCGCTAGGTGGCGTACCCAGGCTCGCTTTTACTCTTTGCGAATTTGCATATACAAGCCAAACTGGTGGACTGGTCTGCTCGTGTTGCGGCCCCTTGGGCCCCAGCCTCGTCCCCGTCAGACTTGGTTTCCCCCATTTCTCTTCCCCTTTCTGAATAATAAAGTTTATTCCTCCTCCTTGTCAATTCATGTAATAGCCGTCCCAGGAAGATAACGAAAACGTTTTGCTTTGTCCGTGGCGCACGAAAGAAATTGGTTGTCCAGCCAATCGAGTGCATTGAAGAGCGACTGTCTCTGCGAGCAGTACTGGGGTCATTCGCACTAAACTTTGGGCAAACCTTGAAGTGGTAATGTACAGCTCATCCATTAAAAATAAAGGGGAGAACTATCCACCTGATATTGACAACTTCTTATATCAAGCAAGCAAAACAAAGGAATTTTACCAAAGTGCGTATTCGTGTATATGTTTTCACGTTTTATCATCACTCTGCTGGTACAGATTTATTGCCACTGTGCCCGACATTTGGAGCTCATAGGAGACTATTTTATTCAATTTTTTTTCATCAGTTAACTCTGCTCAAGCCAAGTCTTCAAAAGTGGTTTGAAAGCAATGAAAAGCCTTTATTGGCGCAGACTCTTTCTTGGGTGCCTGCTTTCTCCGGTGCGGAATCACAATATCTCTCGGCCTTAGAAGAATTTGAAATTCATTTATGGCGGTTCACAAAATACGTTCGTCTAAATTATTTTGCCTTGATTTGATTTTGTTTAGGCCTATATCAAGCCTATTATAAACATAGCTTATTTATAACGTCAGAAGAAAGGAGTTTATTTAATCTGGCGGGTATGAGCGATCATTAAAGTGAAAAGAAAGAAGACCAACCAGTCAGCGTGCGTCTGAGCTGCCCTGTTCTATCCTTGCCGGTCTTCGAGAGAACCCAAAGCCCTCAGTAAGTAAGAACTGTTAGTGTTTAAGGCTGAATCTGCGAATTGTGACGTATAGGCTGGGTCTTACTCTTGTATTTGTTTATCGTCCATGTGACCCCCACAGCAGCAAATATGTTCAGACTAATTTAACCCGAGTGCAAGGAAGCTTCCAGTCATAGGATTTCTTTAATAGCACCTGTATTTCGGATTTTCAGTGTATGAATAGCTACAAGTTAGTGTTAAATAGCTTAGTCTCTTGCCGGGCTTGCTTTTCCGTAGATAAATACTATGCCTATTAATTTCATTTTCACCCACCAGTGTAGTCTAGCGCTCATGAGAGCTTACTGTAAGGGGGGGGGGGTGCGACTAAAATAGAGCAAGTTACCTAAACTATCAGCGATGGCAGCCACGTTAGCCAAAGAGAGAAATTGCAAATTATCTGTGTATTTATTCTTAGGAGCACAATAGTGACCACTGGGTGCATAAATGACAAAATTAAGTCGCGACTTTGATAACAAAAGTGTGCTGTTCCAAACGAAATCCTTATATCATTTTTACTTTGCCCCGTAGTCCATGTTCTGATGTAGTAAAGGTCTTTAACCGAGCAGCGGTCAAGGATAAAGTCCGTTTCTCACGTCTTTTTCCAATGGAAAGAAAATCCATGTTGACGTCACAGGCCAGGACTACCAACGAATGACTGGGACTATTTCTGTACATAGATATGTACAGTGGGGACAGGAGGACAGCTTGAAAGTCTCCTTTCTATCACTTTTGTTCACAGCATGCTTGTTTAATATGTTTAATATTTGATGACCTACAATTAAAAAAAAATATCGAGTAGAAAGGTTGTCTTTTTGTCCCCCAACAATAATCGTCATCAGGCTTGCGTGCGCTTCCTTTCTTGAAAACTCGGCGCTGGCCAGTTTCCTATCGAGAATGCAATGTAACCCTGATAATGGGCATGTCGATCGTGACCGGAATGTACCAGGCGCGGTGTGATAGCGCAAGGATGGAACGCAATATAGATGACGATTAATGTTGTGGGAGGACAAAAAGACACCCTTTTTACTCGCTCTTTTTTTAGAGTGTAGTGTACGCTAAGGTTATGTATATATATATATATATATATATATATATATATATATATATATATATATATATATATTATATATATATGTATATATATATATATATTATATATATATGTATATATATATATATATATATATATATATATATATATATATATATATATATATATATATGTGACGCAGGAGGCGTGATGGCTGTACGATGAGCCATTTATTTGTCTTCGTCTTCCTCCTTCTCTACCATTCCACCACACCGTTCTCGTGTGGTTCGTCACATATATATATATATATGTGTGTGTGTGTGTGTGTGTGTGTGTGTGTGTGTGTGTGTGGTGTGTGTGGTGTGTGTGGTGTGTGTGGTGTGTGTGGTGTGTGTGGTGTGTGTGGTGTGTGGTGTGTGTGGTGTGTGTGGTGTGTGTGGTGTGTGTGTGTGTGTGTGTGTGTGTGTGTGTGTGTGTGTGTGTGTGTGTGTGTGTGTGTGTGTGTGTGTGTGTGTGTGTGTGTGTGTGTGTGTGTGTGTGTGTGTGTGTGTGTGTGTGTGTGTGTGTGTGTGTGTGTGTGTGTGTGTGTGTGTGTGTGTGTGTGTGTGTGTGTGTGTGTGTGTGTGTGTGTGTGTGTGTGTGTGTGTGTGTGTGTGTGTGTGTGTGTGTGTGTGTGTGTGTGTGTGTGTGTGTGTGTGTGTGTGTGTGTGTGTGTGTGTGTGTGTGTGTGTGTGTGTGTGTGTGTGTGTGTGTGTGTGTGTGTGTGTGTGTGTGTGTGTGTGTGTGTGTGTGTGTGTGTGTGTGTGTGTGTGGCTAATTCAGGCCGCTGTACACTGTACGTGTACATACGCATAGTTTTTTTCGCAATAAAAATGATTGTGAAATAGTTATTCCTGGGAGTGTGCGTGTTCTATGTGCTGTAATGAATTCAGGCTTCGCAGTTTATCATGAAATGCTTATTTCAAATGTAAAGGCCAACACGACGAAATGAGTGCTAACAGCGCTAATACAGTTACACGTTTTGAGATATTAAACGAGAAAACATGCCTTAATTATGAGTGTTTTAATGGTACTTGAAATGATTCTGGCAACGTGGTGATTTGTAGTCACTACAAGAACTTGCCCTTATGTCCTTGCGCTGCGTTGGAACATGGTTCTCAGCAAAAAAATTAAAATAAATATTGCTGCTCTAATTACGGTGGTGTAGAGGATCACTTGGTTCCTCTAAAGCACCTATTTGTTTCCAGGCTAGCGAGCCTCCACGACTCCGCACATTTTTTCGAGCTTATTAGGCAGAGGCTGCGTGCGTACTATAGCCCCTATCTCAGCTGCGCCTCGCCAGCACCCTGTTCCTTGCCATTTTTGTGACATTGCTTCATAAAAACCTGGTAACAGATCTTACACAGAGTTCTAGTGTTTTTGTAACAGTGACCTGACATGTTACGTTTTTTTTTTTCAGAAAGGGCTGAGCAATCAGAAATGTCGGAGTACGCTGTGGAATCGTCTGAGATGGCCGGTATGTAAATACTTACTTGCTTGTATTAACAGAAAAGTAGCATCGTTTGGAGCATCCTAGCCTGGTGCACGTTAAAGAACTTCAGGCGATCGAAATTTCCGGAGCCCTCCACTACGGCGTCTTTCATAATCATAAGATGGTTTTCGGACGTTAAACACCATATATATATATATATATATATATATATATATATATATATATATATATATATATATATATATATATATATATATATATATATATCTTGGTACACCCTTATTGTGGTAAATTATAATGGCTCTATTACTTCCGTCTGAACATCTGTCGGAGAATCTAGAATAGAAAGGAAGAGGAGGGCTGCATTCGTAAACTAAGGTTCTGTTTGAAACAAAAGTTAGTGGGTATAAAAGTATTGTCATTTATAGACGTTCGCATATTATATGATGTTCTACAGGTTACCCTATATTCAATGCATCTTTTCAGCACTTTATGGGCTGCTAAATTAGATTTACGCTGCTCCTCATCCTGTATGTAGACTTATTGTTAGAATATTTTGTTGCTAGACAAGTAAAAGTCGGCGGAATATCTAAAACGAAAAATTAAGGTTCGAATAAATGCCAAAAGAAGGGCGTTTTTGTAAGTGATCGCATGATTACAAAGTAGAGAGCCCTCCTTCCCTTCCAACCTACCCATGTCGCAACCAGACGGGCTAATTTACGTAGAAGTCACTGCGTCATATCTGAAGGCAAAGCCCACCGTCGTTAACACAACGCGATTGAAAACGATTTCAATATTTCCAATCAGCACAAAGAACTTCTGAAGAGTGTTTTTAAAAAGGACACGTCGTTCTACTCAAGAAAATGAAATAGTGGACAAATAAGCATAACAAACTGTGCAGCCTGTGTGACTAAATCGTGACGTGCTGTAGTCGGAGCTTATCAAGGGGGCCAGGTTTATTCAGAATTTAAATTAGCCTTGCGGCTACAGCCTCTGTTTTTTTTTGGCTCAAAAATGCTATTAGCATTCACTTTCCCGTTTGAGAACTTCTTTATCATTTTGTGAATTCTGCAGGCGTTGGACTGTGCTTACATGCTCCGAAGTAATTCCTAAAGTGCTTCAGGTTCCCTTGAAGTGTATGATAAAACATCGCTTTTTTCTTTACAGTTTCGACTGAAGATTCTCAGCAAGCAGGTAAATGAACACTTAAGAAGTGACATACCGATACATTGTATTTATCTCACCAGAACTTCATCTTACCATAACCCTTTCAATCCCAGCGCACACAATTGTGTACGTAAACATTGAAGGCGCGTCACACGCCACATATTTCTTGAAATGGCCTGAAAAAATTGTGCACGTTAGGCAATGTGCAATGTGAATTCTGCAGGCTTCCTGAGTGGCCAACCAGTGGTAAATTTAGATTTTAGTGCTGCTTAATGTTGTAACAAATCACTTTTCCAGAGACACTGCCATGTTGGACAATATTTTATCCCGCTGCGTTCTAGGACAACCGAAAAAACAGTTCTTTTCTTTCCACTGGAATCAAGTACAACCAAAAAACAGTGTGAATGTTTGAGGCCCAATACTTGATTATTTTTATCATACTACAAAAGCTGACTGGTGGCCAATTAATTACATAAATGGTTATATGCTCGTCTCCATGAATTGCTGAAACTTGCAAAAAACAATCCCTAATTGTATGTTATTTATTATAATACTGAGTACCTTATAATTATGCCATGTAGATTTTATGCGTTTCTGGCACGGCATCATAATTCGTTACTGTAGGGGATGAAAGTAAATAGGAAAAAAAGTACTGTTTTATTTTCTGAGCTTTACTTTGCTTGGTGGGAGATGATGCCGTCACCAGAAATTTGTGGGCGAAAACCAGCGGCCAAATTACGTAGTTTTTGGTGTAACTGAGAAACAGAAAAGCATGCAGTTTGCACGAGTGGCACACGACAAGAACCGGCAGTGGAGCTAGTATTCGACCTAGCTCAAGGTTGCCAGTAATGCCATGCGTTGGTAGAGACGTTAATTTGTTTTCTAATTGTGCTAGCTGGTAGTACTAAGTATTTAGAGAATTGGCTGCTCACCCATGTCAGTTTGTTGTCCTATAAGTCACGTGTCACGTGTTTTGGTGGCAACGTGTCATGTGATTAGTTACGTTATGTGGCATGATTCTATTCCCATGACTAGTACACACCTGACGTTACGTGCCTTCAGTCACGTGACTTGCGGTTACGAAGTTATTGGCCAGACAATGTCACGCGACCAGTTCTCACGTGATGTTACGTGATTGTAGTCACGTAACCAATTGCTTCATAAGCTGTATTTTGTCACGTGCATAAATATTACGTGATTTTACGTGAACTTTTCGTCATGTAATTCGCTCGCCTATCATAACTAATGCATTCCACGCCAAACCGATTGGCACACGTGTGGTGGGAGCGGAGAAAAAGTTGCAGAGGGCGAAGTCTCTTAGTTCACGGTGATCATAATTCATGTTTACCCTACCCGGCTCACTGAACAAGCTATTATATCCATACTTACAGTCAGTTCGATGGTCTGAGCTATCGCCCCCGCTATACCACTTCGCAGCAGATGCATGATCGCTGCGACCGGGCACCTTGAAGAAGGGCCTCGAAAAAAATCACGTGATAAAAATTTCCATGCTTCTGACTAACACGATGACGCATAATAATGAGTGGCATTACCGTCGATGTTCTTGACTCCACATCATCTCAAGTTTAAGTGTTCGAATCTACTAGGTCACAAAAGCATGGCCGGTGGAGCCAGTTAACAGCTGAAGAAGTTCTCTTCGCAGAAGGAGTCACTCCAGCGGGGGAACGCTGACTGTCCCAGTTGCCAGAAAAGTGAAATGTATAGCGAGCGGTTGTGCAGCTTTGATAGAGTGGCGGCAGTTGTGGCGTGACAACGTACACAGAGAAGCTATGCAGAATGGCCTGAGCTTTTCGCGAACTTTAGTTAGCCTCGAGCTCGCACTACGTCGGTCACAACAGGTGAGCAGCGCGGAGCGTGTGAAAGCAGCATTGAATAAAAAAATTAGCGTCCCAAATGCATGTCTAGTAGCAATAGAAGAGGTTTTCGCAGGGAAACCACGTGCGAATGCGTCAGCGCTGCCACTCAGTCAACATTTCAACAGTGCAGCAAGTCACTGTGATTGTCGAACTATCTGTACGAGATGAATCTCACCGCTTACCAGCATGTCCGTGGGCGTTAATATACCTCTAGGTGAGGCCTTTCGTTTCACCCCGAGCATGGAATTTTCCACTCTCGATTACCAAACGAGTGCATACGCAGCACTTTCGTGCTGCTCGTCTTGATTCTATCAAGTATTACACGCACATAAATTGACAGGTTACTGTTATTTACAATACACGCCTTAAAAATTTTTCTGGAGAAAAGAATTAGGAGAAGCGATGCCTCGAAAGTCGTTATTCGCCACAAATGTCAATGGGGTCGGCCGCTTCATCACAGCAACGTGGTTGTTAGTGGTACTTCTAGAGCGTGGTGAAATAGATTGCGTTACGTGGTAGCTAAGTGATGAAAGAAATTATAGAGAAGAACTTAAATGAATGAAATTATCCCTGTTTTCTTTGTTCGTGAGTGCATTGCCTGCGCAATTGTCTTACAGCTGAACCATACCGCTCGCTGGCGAAGTAGCATGAGCACAGATCATCTGCAAGCGCCAACGTGGTGGGTGGGCTCAACCTTGCGCTGGGCGTATGTTAAACTGGTTGACAGGTGAACTCGGGTTCAAAACTGTTCATTCTAGAATGCTCCCGTCCAACTCGTGACTGCCACAAGGCCGGTAAACTATCAAGCGTCTCCAACTCTAAAATATCAGCGGACAAACACTGTTCGCACGCTTGCAGGTCCTGAGATTGGCCTAGGTGTCATAATAGTTCTTATGAAGATTGCAGATATCGAGACAGCAGCAATCGAAATAGAAGCAAGGGGCACGCCGCAAGGGGCAGTGATTTCACCGATGCTGTTTAACATTGCCATGATTGGACTGTCAAAGAAATTATCGAGCATTGAAAGATTGAAGCACAACATCTACGCAGATGACATTACCATCTGGTGCACAGGTGGAAGCGAGGGGCTGATTGAGAGCGCTCTGCAAGAGGCGATTGACACCGTAGAAGAGTACCTTCGTTCTTCCGGGCTCAAGTGCTCCTCGAGTAAGTCAGAACTTTTACTGTATCGGACTGCACGCTGGAGACCGAAGCCCAGGGGATGGAAGCCGTTAAACCAGATAGACACCCACCTCCATACAAATCAAGGGGATGCCATCCAAAGGGTCGACTCCATCAAAGTCCTGGGCATGCTGATAAAGTCTATCGGCGCCAACAGCAAATCTATAGCCAAGTTAACTTGGAAAACAGACAGTGCGGTGCACCTCATACGCAGAGTAGCCAACAAAAGAACTGGGATCAAGGAAGACAACCTCATCAGGTTGATGCATGCGTTTGTTCTAAGCCAATTCACGCACGAGGCAGCCATGAACAACTGGTCAAGAGCAGAGTCCGAGACACTGAATGTGCTCCTCAGGAAATTTATCAACAATGTCCTGGGCCTACCCATACATACCCGCACCGAGCGTCTGCTTGAGCTTGGCATTCACAACACGCTCGAAGAAATAGCAAAAGCCCAAGTGAGAGCAGTTTGCAAGGTTATCTACAACAAGGTCGGGGAGAATGATGCTGCAGAAGCTGGGCCAACACCCAATTGCAATCAGACGCAATTACAATGATATCCGCGACAACATCAGGGGGAAGATCACGGTGTCTCCTAAACAAAGAAACATGCATCCAGAACACAACGTCAAAAGAAGTGTAGCGAGGGCCAGGACTATACTTCGTCAAGTCTCAAACGAGGAACGAGGGGTCGTATTTGTTGACGCGGCTTCCTACGCCAATGGGAAAGCGTTTGTGGCAGTGGTGGTCGATGGGGCTGGCCATGTCGTCAACTCAGCGACGGTCAAGACGAAAGACCCAATCATTGCGGAACAGGTGGCCATCGCCTTAGCACTCAAGATGGACAACATTCAAGTCGTCTACAGTGATTCCATGCCAGCACTACGGGCGTTCGCCAAGGGGACAGTCTCTGAACAAATGCTGAGAATACTGCAAGGCAAGAAAGTAACGCATCATCTTCTGAGTTGGTTCCCAGCTCGCCTTGGGCAGATCAACGATTCCCCTCCCAATCTCAATGAAGCAGCAGACGAGGTGGCGCGAGAACTCTCCAACCGCGCCTCCCCGGGGATGCGTTCTACCGGTGAAGGGAATAACCCGGAAATTCTACAACATATAACGAGCTCACTAAACATTTCTACCTGTCTAGAAGGATTTTCCCTCCACCTCACTAAAAGCTAACCCGGCCCCAAGCACTTACATTAAGGCTTTTGCAAACGCGGATGTACCCTACTTTGAAAATGTTACACATCATGTACCCTGACCTATACCCAAGTAATCTTTGTCCACATTGTGGGGAGATAGCTTCATCAGAACACATGCTCTGGCAGTGCACCAAATTCGCTCATTTATTGGACATCACCTCTGCCAGATGGGAGGCGGTAATCCGCAGCCCGTCCTTGGCAGATCAGCTCTGGGCTGTGCACCAAGCCCGCGAGGCGGCTGAGGAGCTTGGCATCTCAGTCCCCACGTGGGAGCTGCCCACAACACAGGGATCTGTGTTTTGGAGGACCAAATAAAAGTTTATCCAATCCAATCATAGTTCTTATCTCTACAAAATCTATTGAGGCATGCACTGTCAACTTGAACATTGCAAATGAACTGAGGTAACATGATCGCAACAGTTAGGTGTCTTATTGCTTTGTGGTGAATTGTGCATATTTTCGTTTATTTGGAAACTCTCCCTTCTTTTCAAGTGCGTTAGCACTGCCTGGTAGATATGAGTATTTTTGGGAGCCCCTCGTTAATTCATGTTTATATAAAATCTAGTTTAAGAGTGATGTCTAAGACGATGTTTTATGTGTTAACTGATGTGAGCAGCTAGTCAGCGTGATTTCTGGAGATTTTCGTTTACTCTGGCATTTGTGTGCAAATCGTTCATGTGAAGAACGATTCGGCGGTTCATTTCTCATAAATGCAGTTATTAAAACAAGATGTCATTTGTTCGATAGAAACTCGCACTTTGTTCCAAATAAAATACCAGCCATGGCCAGTGTCCACTAATCGTGTCACTAATTGCACCGTCAACCCTTTTGCAGAAAGCACGTAAGTCATGGAATGTTGATCTACTTCTTCATCTTTATCAATTGTGCTGCCCTTGAAATCGAGAAAGCGTGATTGGTAGAGAACTAAATATATAAGCCGCCTGCAACTTTAGGCTCGTGGGCTCATATGATGCGCGTGAAAGAGCAGATTAAATGTACTGTTTTCTTGCCAACCCTGTCCTATACACTGGCTCCCCAGCACTCATTTGCGTTATTCTCAGATTTTAATATTGCTGTTCTAACACGCTATATGAAACTTCTGTACTCACTTCAGCAATGCACTATGTCCGTCTTCATAGATAGATTCGTGGCTGTATGTTACGTATCTATTGAAGTGCTTCTACAACATTTGAAGTGGAAAGATTATCTGAAGAAGAATCTACGCTTGCGTACTTCGAGAGATTATCTGAAGAAGCATTTACGCTTGTCTTTCCACACGAAGACTTTTATATAAGCAGTCATTAGAAAGAAAAAAAAAGAACAAACATTCTGAGTTTCTTAACAGAAACAACAAAAAGTAGCACTAAATAGAGCTTTGCGTAGCTTTTATGAAAATACCACGGCAATCGGTGATTGAAATTCCTGATTGGCTACGTCATCACATGCCAGGGTCCACCATGGCTCCACTGACGTATTGCCGTCATGAATATGACGTTGTAAAATATATGCTGACTGATTGCAAAGAAAAAAATGTGGCTGATTCCTGTATGTAATAATCGGTAAAACACGAAAGTGAAGCATGTTTTTACGGACGTAGTTTATACTTATTCGTACAAATACTTCAGAGGTCCCTACGTTTGGAACATTGTAGGAGGGAGGAAAAAGACAGTAGTAAACAAGAACTAGAAAATGGTACAAACTATGACGAATTCAAAAATAAAATACAAAAAATGGATGATTAACAAAAACATTGATAGGCATGGAATGAAGAAAAGCAAAACACGCGTTGCTTGTGCAGTTCAGCGTTTATTGTGCATTGTTTCGCCACAAGGCCAAATGCTACCACAACAAACTGCGAAATCATGCGAAGAACGGCAAGCATCAGCAGCTCGAAATTTACAGAGCGCACCTCAAGCGGAAACCGTGTATAAAATGAGCATACACAGTACGAGCATGGACTGACAACTGTCACAGCTCGACTCTTAAAGCGCGCTCTACAAACAAAAAGAAAGGCGCACGAAACGAACGCTCATCTATACACAAGACAAACGCAAACACTTCTTTGTGTGCGACCAGCAAGTTCCTTTTGTAAATACGGCCGCAACAGCGAGCGAGGTGACCTTCGAGCTCACTCGAAACACGAGCCTGATAAGCGTGCGCGCAGGAGAGACCACGCTCCTTGGAGGCGGCGCTCTCCAGAGAGGCGACGACTTTGAGAACGGGCCCAACGCGCGCTCACCACGCCAACTCACGACTGATGAAGAAAACGCAGTGAATCTGTGGAGCTCTGAGGACCGCCAAATAACATATGGTGTATATGTATAAATGGCGTACTGTTAGCTCTCTTGCCTGCATGCGCACTGCGGCGTGGTGGCTATAGCGCCGCGCGCTGCTGCTATAGAATTCACTGGTTCGACGTCCCGGGGTAGAGCTGCTGCATACCGATTTTTTTTTTTTGCGATCTGTTGTATAGATTGTACAATGTCATATCCGCGACGGAAAAACGTGAGTGGAGCTGCGGTAGAACCCGCATAGAACACATTCGTGTTAAAAAAAGAATACGAAAAATTCCTTTGCGCAGCTTAAAACCCGACGTCCAGGAGGCCATCCTGGGTTAGGCAGAGATGGTTGCAGAGGACTACCGAGCGTAGCAACCTCTTCTTATTTCTGTCTCATTGCCCCTTTTCTTTACAAAGAAAAATAAAGCTTTGCCTAACTAACTACCCAGCGTGGTGTCGAGCCAGCAACTTCTGGATTCAGAGCGCGCGGCCCTAATGCCTATGCGACGAAGCGTGAGTTGTCGAAGATGCTAACGGCAAGCCATTTATATACACAATACACCGTTCGGCGGCCTTCAGAGCTCCGAAACGTTAGCGAAACGAAAGCGAAGCGTGTAAAGACACGCTTCGCTTTCGTGTTATACCAATTTTCAGAAAAAGGAATCAGCCAAGTTTTTTGAACATTTCGCAGATTTGAGCACTACTTAGACATACCAGCATATAATATTGCTCTCATTTTGTAATTTCGCGAGCCTGAATTGGGGGAACATGTCCCTAATTGCACGCATTAAGAGATAAAAACATGCATGCTTATCAAAAAGTACGTCCACGTGTAGGTATACTTGTATAAGCATGTCTTGGGGGGAGGGCATGGTGTATGCGTGTGTGTATCAGTGTACTTAGACTGTTTTTACAGAACCCTGTTTGTGACATTGTAATGCAGCGTGAACACACAAAAATACCTTTCCGTAATTTGAAATGAACCAACGAAAATTCTGATGTTACGCTGCTATATAGTGAGCTATTTCTGTAGTTTGCTTCGTACGTGGTAAAGTAGGATTGTAGGTTTTTAGGCTTCAGATGATTATCGGTTTTTCTTTTTTTCGATGTAAAAGACAGTCAAGAAAAAATGCCGCAATTTTTGAATACCTAAATCAAAATAAAACTACGTGAGACCTGACAGTTTAAGGAAGCAAAACTAGTACTTTCATTCCCAAGTTGCGCAGTAAAACTAGCGAGGGCACAAGTTAACAATGCTGCCTGTACGGCTTCTCTATAAAAAAATTTACACAAACTAGCCTATAATAGTGAATAGTATAGGTCGATTTGTAATTTATTTATTTTTTTCGAAAGTACTGATTGTAGAAATCATAGTAAAATTTCAATACAGAGTAGCATTGATGAAAGAGTGTGTGCGGACATAAAAAAAAAGTATCATCCAAACTTGCTCCTATAAAACCTAGCTCGAAAAATTTCTAGAAAGGCGGATTGAGCGAATGCTTTCCTTGTTATGATTGGTGTTTGTTTTGTAATTGGCAATGTGCTGTAGGCTCTATATTCCTGATGTCGCAAAATATGCATGGATGCAGGTGTGCTACAGATGGAACATGAAGCATTCAATTATGTTCCCGTTTGTACAAAATTATATAGAGCCATTACATTAAGAATCAGTTAAAGTTGACGTCCACCTTTGGGGTGCCCAAATGACTTCTTCGGAAGGAACCATTGGCTGGGAACGCAATAAGGACCGCATTATCTTGGGAAGAACATTCTGGAAAATGATAGCAAATTCTAACTGTATTATTGGTATGCAGTTATGATGCTTGGTATGTTTCTTTCATATGACTAACACTAGTGAATATCTTCGAGCAGATGGTTCCTGTGATCTCGTTTTTAGCCTACATTGTTTTTGCTTAAAATTTGAGAAATGCTTTTTAAGCTTTGTCACACAATGCAACAAGATGTGACACGTTTATCATTAACTGCAATGAATAAAGGCATAATAAAAAGACAACGAATAGAGCCATAATTTACTGTTGCAGTGTATAACAAAGGCTGATTGCAACAGTTACGTCACAACCATTACTTTTACCGCAGACAACTTCTCAGAATGAAGAATTTTTTTCAAATGACTTCGACAGGGGCCAACTTCTTTCTCCGTAGCTCAATGGTCATTAAATTATATGAGGTATATTGAGGCAGTTCAGGCTCTCTCATATTTGTGGTTGATTACTACATTTGAAACGCTTCGTTTTAGTTGCAGATCTATTGAACTCCAATGCACGAGTTTACGAGAAGCGATGAAACGTTGCAGTGACACTAAATGGTTAAGCAGGCCTCTCCGTGACAATAAGTTGTGTTGTCAATAGCCAGTTTGGAACAGTTATTTGTGCTTAAAAACAGAGGTAATGGAAGGATCGTGCATAGAAACATTGTGAAAGGAATTATCTCCAGCACCATTCCAACAGAAACCATTCTCATGGTGGTTTCTATGGCAATTGAATAAAGCATTAGCAAGCATTGTTCGCGCTCGAAGTCAGTTTATATGCTGGATTGTTCCGAGTTGCCCCTGACGACTGAATTTGTCATTTTTCTCCGGACAGTGACAATCGAAAGATTTGGGCGGGATTGTGTTGTTGTTTCCTGATCGCAGCCCTTGTTCTATTGTCGCTACTGTCTTCTTCGGAGGAGACTCGTGAGTATGCGAATTTTTAATTACGAAGTGGTGTAGAATATTATATTTCATATTAAACATAGAGATTAAAAGGTGGGTTCTTGTCCTAATGCTCTATGGAAGGCTTTTTTTTTCTTGGTTCACTCAAAAATAGGCTCAAGAAACTGATTCACCGTGATCTGTTTCTTGTACCCGTTGCTGACGACTTTGCCGGTTTTGTAAAACTGCATGCACAGTGTAGAGGCTCTGTATCTCCAGAGTGATAAGTGACGTTTAAGGAAACGCGAACGCTAAACTTCTTCTTATTCACATTTTTACAATAACAAGCAATTACTGTATGTACGCAAAACTAATCGCCAACGTTACGCATCACTTTGAGAAATGACACAGACGACAGCAATCTCGTTTTTTTTACGTCCATCATTGCGAGTTTGTTTATTTGTTTAAGGTTGCATATATTACAGACTACAAATATACATTGTCACAGAAACATATACGTGAAGCAATAGGCTTAATTACTGCAGGTGCCTCAATGTTGCATTTAGGCTCGAATTTCGTCACCGTTGTTCTTGATTGAATTATAACATTTTACATAACCAGGTCAGCGCGTAGATGTCCAGTAAAACTGCAAAGCCATAGTGGCTGAAAAATCTCTAATAACACACCATGCGACGTTCACTTTTGTCAATTTTTGTGTCAAGAATGAAAAAAAGTCAATGTCACATGGTGCCTTATTAAAAATAAGAAAAGTCCGAGTAATCTTTTACAACGTGTGCTATGAAAGTGGGTGACGTTGGTTGCTCTCTTGAATATTGTGTTCTATTGCAAAGAGATAGGTTTGCTGCGATAGAATTACGAATAGCATCAATTTATATATAGGCCAACATGTACCAATTTAGGTGCGTCTTCGCAAACGCCGAGAGGTTTTGCGTATTATCTGGCTTATTATCATAAACCAGATCGCAAAATTGCCGGCGCTGTTCATTACAACCCTACACCCTATTTATTTAATAGTTTCTGGAATTATATGACAGGGGGAGGGGTAATTGAAATGAGCACGAGCTCATTTGCTGGCATACGCGTGTCAGTTGGTCGCCGTGGAATTTATCCGTATCAACTGTTGGACTTCAGCTGTTTCGTACATCAGGCGCGACGCTGTGTATGCTAGGGAGGCTTCTAACAGTATAGGCATTCACTTCAAAAAATAGTCCAATGACTTTACCACCTGTAAAATGATTTCATTTCCTCTTTAGGTTGAGTAATAGATTTAAGATGATTTGCTCGTCAGATATAAACAAACACCGCCATTGCTTTAACATTAGGTCGTTTTGGACCACTTGGAGTCGCTTTCTTTTCGCTTTTTAGTGTTGTATGTGTAGCGCGTCGTGATGAATCGTGTGCGCACACATGCTCGGTTTGGACGAGCGTTTACAACGACAAAAGACAAGCGCAATGACACATCTCGCTGACTGAATTTTTCGCAAGGCTTCCGCAACGTTGCACCTGATGTATGAAACAGAGTATAGTCGTTCACCTACCACCAAATAACTACATCGCGTATTTTAACTGACAACGCTCATCCTACAGTTAGCTGTTTGGTGTGCCATTGTCTTATCACGTATAAGGGCACATTTCAGCAAAGGCTATAAATTCTGTTAAGCCATGTTTATCCTTAGGCATAAATAATGTTGAAAATTATATGAAGTGAAAATGCATGCAAAAATAGAAAGCTTGAAGGCGAGTGTGCTCATTGATTGATATGATTTTACTTTCAAGTTGCCGGTGTTCTTCTCAACGTAATGAATAAAATAATTCCTAAGCATTTTGATTCACTCTAATCACGTTTGCCCAATTAGATGAGTGTTATTGTGCCTTACCCATTCAGAGAGTGCAAGTTTGAAATTTGAATGGCTAGTGAAACGGTAAATACGTTGCACTGTATGTGAAACAAGTGAAACTCAGATTATGCGGAGCTCAGATTTTGGAGCAGTGTCAATCACATGAAATTAGGCTCGACATTTTGTAGCATTTCGGATCCACGCGAAGTAAATTGGAATGCAACTCGAATCAACGGAAGAAAACCGTAACTCTGAAAGAAACTTCGCGATTTTCAAGAAATATAAACTGCGAAGATTCACGGCCCTAGTGATAAAACTACAATTTCTCGTTATACCGGTCATTGCGACGTCCGTGGGGCGACACTATAACTATTCGCTCATTTTCTTCCCCATAGACGTGACTGATGAAGGCGGTGATGGAGGTGATAGCGATGCCCGCTACGCTAATTATCCTCCGTCGTCCGGCAACACACCTCCTGCCGTAAGTAACGGTCAGCGCTGCATGAGTTGCGATTTTGGCAACAGGGACAAGTGGGCTAGTTGGTCGTATTTCATAATGAATGGCAGCGCAAGCACACGTCGGCAGGGAAAAGAAGGCACCCGAATCACAGCGCATAACTCGGGAGTGAATCTCGTATTTCATAAACGACACTTATGACAAAACCATACACGTCGCGCAAACTGAAGGAATTAAAAAGGGGTATATAGGCGTGTGTTGCCACCGCGGCTCTACGAAGAAAACACGATCGGGACAGAGCAACGGTCAAGCAGGTGCCGGCGACGATCAGCACGAGGCGAGCTAGAGGAGCCCAGGACCCAGTACCCAAGCGGCAGCGATGTTCTTGCCAACGATGCGTTTTTTTTCTTCACGATTTGCCCCCGAAAAAAACGAGCCATCCTGGCGACCGAAGAGTCTGGAGGCATAGGGATGTGATATAGCTTAAGGCGAGGGACGTGTACGATGTCACGTCCACGCCTGCGCATGTCGTCAGATGGGGAAAGATGCTCAATGAGAAAGTTCACCGGCAAGGTTTGTTCCAAAACGCGGTAGGGGCCCTCGTAATTAGGGACGAGTTTCGAGGAAAGGCTGGGGGTTTCATAAAGAGCAGCCAGCCAGACAAGTGATCCTGGAGAATAACTGTGGCTTCGTGAAGAGTCGGCGAAGTTTTTATTATGGCGCTGCTGTTCTTGTGCTGTAAAGGTGCGTGCGAGTTCACGACACTTTTCCGCTTTTCGGGCAGCTTCCGACTGCCCATAGATGGGCATTAGGATGTGTCAGGACGGTATGGAAGGAGAGTGTCGATAGTGTGGGAAGGTTCGCATTCACCAAAAAGAAAGAAAGTTGAAAATCCAGTGGTAGATTGTGCCATGGTGTTGTATGCGAACGTGATGAGTGGAAGAATGCGATCCCAGTTAGTATGATCAGATATCACATACATCGCGATCATATAGCCGACGGTGCGGTTAAATCTCTCCATGAGCCTGTTAGTCTGCGGGTGGTATGCGGGTGTTAGTCTGCGGGTGGTAGTCTGTGGGTGGATGAACAATATGGCATTCAGAAAGCAGAGCCGTGACGACTTCTGATAGGAAGGCTCGACCTCGGTCACTTACTAGTTCTCGAGGTGCACCATGTCGTAGTATGAAGCGACGGAGGACGAACGACGCTACGTCCTGCGCAGTGGCACTTGGAAGGGCGGTTGTCTCAGTGTAGCATGTTAAATAGTCCACAGTGACTATGATACACCAATTTTCACCTGATGTTATCGGTAGAGCACCATAGAGAATAATTTCGATCCGATCAAAAGGTTTGGCAGGGCACGGAAGTGGCAGAAGCGCACCCGACGAGTGGAAAGGCGATGATTTGCGGCGCTAACAGTCAGGGCAGCTCATAACAAAATTTCTAACAAAATTAGACATGCCGCGCCTGTAGAAGCGATGTCGAATTCGTTCGTAAGTTTTGAAAACTCCGGCATGGCCACATTAGGGATCGTCATGAAAGGAGGCGCATATTTGTGATCGCAAGTGGCGGGGGACAACGAAGAGCCGCTGACGACCTTCAGGGGCGTAGTTGTGTCGGTGTAGCAGCTGATCACGAATGGCAAAATGAGCAGCTTGACGTCGAAGAAATCGTCATACCGCAGTGGTCGACGATCAAGAGAGACAGTCAAAGAGGGAAGCGATCCACTGGTCCTTGTGTTGTTCACTGGCAAAAAAGTCAAGGTCGAGAGATGCGACGGAGTTGGTACCATTGGTTCCGCGGGCCGAGTCGGGAGGTAAGGGCGAACGGGACAGGGCGTCGGCGTCAGAGTGATTTCGTCCGCTGCCATAGATGACGCGAACGTCGTACTCGTGGATTTGCAGAGCCCCCCGAGCTAGGCAGCCAGAAGGATCTTTGAATGTGGCGAGGCAACAAAGTCCACAGTGGTCCGTTACCAGGTCGAATGTGTGACCGTACAAATTCGGGCGGGACTTGCGAAGCACCCACACTAGCGCTAAGCACTCCTTTTCAGGGAAGCTGCAATAGGCCTCAGCTTTAGTGAGCGTGCGACTCGCATAAGCGACGACGTATTCGGAGTAGCCCGGCTTGCGTTGGACGAGGACAGCGCCAAGACCAACCCCACAAGCGTCTGCGTGAACTTCCGTCACAGCTGTTGGGTCAAAATTCCGGAAAATGGGAGGAGAGGTTAGCGGACTACGGAGCGTAGCAAACGCGACGTCGCAGTCGGGAGACCAGGATGAAAGGTCTGCGTCACCGCGATGGAGGTTGGTCAGTGGTTTCACATCATCGATGTGAAATTTTGAACGAAGCACTGGAAGTACGAGCATAGTCCGACGAAACTGCGTAATTCTTTCAGTGTAGTATGTTTCGGGAACTTTTTGACTGCTCAAAGTTTTGCAGGATCGGGTAGAACAGCATGCTTGGACATGATGTGTCCTATGATGGACAGCTCTTACGCAGCGAAGCGGCATATTTTAAGGTTCAGCTGGAGCCCAGCGTTGGCTAAACACGCCAGAAACAGTGGAAGCCGAAGCAGATGTGTAGGAAAATCGGGAGAGAAAATGGCAATGTCGTCGAGGTAGCATAGACACACAGACCACTGCAGTCCACGCAGTGTGTTGTACATGAGTCGTTAAAACATGGCAGGAGCATTACAAAGCCCAAATGGCATTGCGTTAAATTCATATTGGCCATCTGGTGTAATGAACGCAGTTCTCTGGCGATCAGCTTCTGCCATAGTAACCTTCCAGTATCCAGATTGTAAGTCTAAGGAGAAGAAGAATTCAGCTTCTGCCGTCAAGGGCGTCGTCGATGCGCGGTAATGGATAGATGTCTTTTGGCGTCACCTTGTTTAATCGCCCATAGTCGACGCAAAATCGAATCGATCCATCCTTCTTCGTACTAGAACGACATGAGATGCTTAAAGACTGTGCGATGGCTGAATAACGCGACGGCGTAGCATCTCTTCGACCTCGTCGTTGGTGAGGTGATGTTCTGCAGCAGAGAGACGGTATGGTCTTTGACGCAATGGCTGATGTGAACCAGTGGCAATGTAGTGGAGCACAGGGGAAGTGCGACCCAATTGCGGCTGAGAAGTGTCGAACGAATTCGCGAAGTGCTGGAGGAGATGAAGAAGCTCGGAATGTGCTTGAGCACATAAGATTTCGGCAATGGAACTCAAGAAAATGTCATTCGAAGAACATTCCTGTGGGAAATGGGCATGAAGTTCGGTCGAGGCGCTACTGGACATATATCTGGCATGTTAAAGAAGGAAGAAGAATTAAGGTACTCCACTCGACCGAGGCATTCGCCGGCAAGTAGCGTACGCGGTGGAGAAGGTGGTTGTGGACGAAAATATTGCTTTGGCCAGCAGTGACGTCATGTGAAGTGAAATGCAAGGAAATGGCTCTGCGGTCCATGAAAATGTCCGAAGGCGTAAACGTTACTGTAGCATCGTTATGGTCATCGACACAAACAGACACAACGGTAAGAGAGGCTGGAAGAATTTCAGTGTCCTCCCGCACGACGAGTTTTGGCAACCGCTCAAGAGTTTCGTGCAAAGGTTTGTCACACAGGTGCGAAAATTGAGCTTCACCGCGTGCGCAGTCGATGACGGCATGATGATGTGATAGAAAGTCCCACCCGAGGATAATGTCATGCGAGCACACCGAAAGGACGATGAACTCGACAACGTACACAGAGCCTTCGATGAATATGCGGGCCGTACAGGTGCCGAGAGGTCAAACTGGTTGTGTGCTAGGAGTACGACGTGATAGTCCACAGAGTGACGTGGTCACTTTGCGTAGGAAGTGGCAGAGCTGGGCGGCCATAACAGAAGCGGCAGCACCTGTGTCGATGAGGGCAAAGGTAAAAATATCATCAACAGATATGGCGACGACATTAGCAGGTGAAGTGTGAGGACTTGGGCGTTTCGACGAAAGCGCAGTTCTTGCCCCTAGAACTGCGGCGTTCAATTTTCCCGGTTAGAGGAAGCGGGTCGGGGACGCATTGGGGACAGTGATGGCCTGCGGGGAGACGAGGAGCGGGGACAGTGAGTCTGAGATGGGGGCTGGGGTGGCTGAGACTTGGGAAGGTTAGTGTAGCCATACTGTGGTAAGGGATAGGGAGCAGGTAGGTGCATTGGCTGTGGGTCATACGGGAACGGCCGAGTAGCGTCGTGGAGTGGTTGGAAGCGACGGCGACAATATCGTGCCCCGCATCTTGGAGTACCGCAGGCGTAGCAAATCAATCATTGTCAGAAGTTCGCCAGGAATTGCCGACTCGCAGTGCGGCCCAATGTCTTGAAAGAGAATGGGAGCGGGGAGAAGTGAAGACATGGGCAGGAAATGCTGCTGGCGGGGTCTGCTGCGTACCACCTGGGCATACGTAATAGGCGCGGCTACGGGCTGCATAGCAGGCGCATGCTGAGCAGGCATGGCCACAGGATGCTGGTGGGCAGCGACGGGAACAGCCTGAGCTACCTCTTCGGCAATAACGTCGTGGAGTGGTGAGGGCAGACGAGAGGATGGCGGCTGCTGCATGAAGGGAATCAACGACTGTTGCCGAGCTACTTCTTCACACACAAAGTCTTTTATCTCTTGCAGAGTTGGCGAGTGATCGGGAACAGAAGTAAGAATAGAGAGCGAGTGGGCGTGTGAGGAAAATGGCCAAGTCAGGGTGCACTGCTTCCTCAACTCGTCGAAATTTGGACACAAAGTGACAATTTGCGCAACGGTGGCAGGATTACGGGCCAGGAGCATCTGAAATGCGCCGTCATTTATCCCTTTGAGGATGTGCTGAATCTTCTCCGACTCGGGCATGGTGGTGTTCACATGGTTGCAAAGACCAATAATGTCTTCAATGTAGCTGGTGAACGACTCCGTTGGCTTCTGTGCGCGAGTCCGGAAGTGTTGTTCGGCTCTGAAATTGCGGACAGCGGGTCGGCCAAAAACATCAACAAACGACGTTTTGAAGATGGACCACGTCGTAATGTCGTTTTTGTGGTTATACCACATTTCGGCCACGTCAACGAGGTAAAAGGTGATAGTCAACTTGTCCGCGTCATCCCACTTGTTGTTTGCACTCAGCGGCTCGTAGTTAGTGAACCAGTCTTCCGAGTCAGTCTCATCAGCTTCGCTAAAGACCTTCGGCTCTCGCAAGCGAAGGACGCTGGGGTTGCTGGAGGATGGAGTGGAAGAGCCAAGTTGTGCGTTGTTGGTGGCCATGATGGGAGGTAGCGTTCGGGTGCGCAGATCCAGGTTCAGGCGATGGCGAATGGCAGCACCCAAGTTCAATTGGCGGGGAATGTAAGCACCCTCCACCAATTGAAAAGGGGTTTATTGGCGTGTCTTGTGACCGTGGCCCTAAAATGGAAACATGATCTGGACAGAGCAACGGTCAAGCATAGATTGATGATTGATTGATTGATTTGTGGGGTTTAACGTCCCAAAACCACCATTTGATTATGAGAGACGCCGTAGTGGAGGGCTCCGGAAATTTTGACCACCTGGGGTTCTTTAACGTGCACCCAAATCTGAACGGTCAAGCATATGCCGGTGATGATCAGCACGAGGCGAGCGAGAGAAGCCCAGGACACAGTGCTTGCTAACGATGCGTTTTCTTCTTCACAAGATTATATATATATATATATATATATATATATATATATATATATACATATATGTGACGTATGAAGGTAGCGATGGTTGGTAGAAGCCGAGAAGGAAGAAGTGCTTATAGAATAAACATGGGGTATGAGCCAGGCCACGTCTCCCAGTCATCATAGCGTCACACATATATATATATATATATATATATATATATATATATATATATATATATATATATATATATATATATATATATATATAGAGAGAGAGAGAGAGAGAGAGAGACAGGCAGACTGTTTGGCGTGTGGATCCTATTAAGCTTCAAGCCACCTTACCTTGACAATCCCAAAAGCTTTTGAACGCCTTTTATTTAGACAAACAAGCTTCTACTTCTGTAAATGATTTTGAAGGGAAATACCACAGTACAAACACATAACTTCTGAAGTGGTAGTTAAATGTTAATTACTTCATTGTAATGTGGTGGTGACGCCTATAGCGAATTACTCATTGAGAGAATTGCCCTACAGAAAAAAATTATTGATAGATATGTGGGGCTTAACATCCCAAAACCACCATATGCGTATGAGAGACGCCGTAGTGGAGAGCTCCGGAAGTTTGGACCACCTGGAGTTCTTGAACGGGCACCCAAATCTGAGCGCGCAGGCCTACAGCCCTTCAGACAAGGCCCCGCGCAAGCAAACGCAGTCAGATAATAGGGGAGTTTTCGAAACCGCAAGTTTTTTAGGGTGCTTAAATCTTCTATATAATCTTGTTGGACCGTAGACATAACTTATAGGTATTTAATGGCTTTCCTTGTGTGGCCAGCAGACACTCTGTAGTAACAATTATAAGTGATGCATTAACTTCAGTGTAACTAGAGCAGCTTTTGTTTAAAAATAGCATTTGCTTCACCCAAGTCTTTTCAGACAATCGACGTAGACGTTCTCTAATAGCAGTGGGAACACCAGATAGGCCGCTTTCCAATGGAGTGCACCGGCGGAAATACACTGCGATTGACTGTACATGCGCGGGCTTTTGTGTTTAAGGGGCATTATTCTGAGACAAGCATTAGGGACCTACTAGCGTTAGGTCTCCCCACAGCTCCTTCAGAAAAAAAAAAGTCACAAATTAGCCGCAAAGGCGAATTAATGAACGTGATAGCAACAAACTGGAAGGTCATGCGCTGAATGGAAAGCATATCGAAAGGTGCCCCGTGTTTCTCCCACACAAAATATGCACGAAACGTACAAACAGGTACAAATGCACGCGAATAAGCGTCTCAGCTCTTACTTCGATGTGACTAAAAGCGAGCGCCTTTCACAAACGGAGATTGTAATGATTGCAGTGATTTTTAATTGTGCTCTGAGTAAGTACAACAGAATCGTTTCAGTTAAGGCCCGAGGCCAGCCAAGACGTATGACTCTCCCCTCCTTCCCACCGCGAGAGAAGGGCGCGCGAGGAAGGGTCGCCTCCCTCCTCTGAGCGGGACTAAGTACGCGTGGAGGATTAGAACGCACGCTGCCGCGCGATGTGGTAACGTACGCTCATCGCGCCACCTTGCTGGTAATACTGAAAACACAATTACCCCAGATATGCCCGTCAGCGGCGGTAAGTGGTAGATATAAATAGCTTGCCGTTTGAACAGTGGGGAATGTGCTTCTCGGTGGCGCAGTAGTTAAAGCCTTGCACTCTCGATTCAGAGGACCCAAGTTCCGTGCGCTGAAGTCTTTCTTTCGGAATTTTTTCTTGCAATTCTAATATATAGATACGTATAAATTTATGTTGAGTGACGGTGACGCTAACGCTTACGCTGGGGGTGAAATCCCGCCGAGAGGGTCCATATAATTGCTATCGCAATTAAAAAAAATGCCAATGCTACAGTCGCAGTCACGTTCCGAATGTACACTGACGAATGAGGTGAGTGGTGCTTATATAATTAAGTGGTACTACATTGGTGTGATCGCATAGGCCTTCCAATGAACGTGCATACACAGCATGTTGCAGGCTTGATCTGGCCAGCTGGTTGCTCTCAGTGAAACTACCCAGACACCTAACTCTTGCATATTGTACCGAGGTATCACAAGTGTTGTTTCAACTTAGAGCGGTGCTTCTTTGTTCTAAGGAGACTGAGCACGCACACGTATGTATGCGCATGAGGGGACCGCGTAAAGGAAGGCGCCCACCGATGTGTCGAGAGGTTGTGTTTCTATTCTTGAAGAGCATCGTAGACAGTCTACGCAGACAGTCTAGAAGACAGCACCGAGCCCACGTTGTCCGAGATATGAAACATGTCTAGACAGCTTCTACGCGATGAGGCGCCACCTAGCGTTGAAAAGAAAAAGCTAAAATAAACTTGACTGTTGATTTTTTTAGCTTATTGTGAGTCAAAATCTAAGAAAAAATAACTGTACTCGCATTGAGTGTCTGGAGAAGCGTTTGTTTGTTTGCAGACGGCTATTCCGGCGAGATACGAGCTATCCGCTACAACACGAGTAATTTGCTCAGCCACCTACACGGAGGAAGGAAAGGTAGGAAAGGCCCTGACTTCACTCTTTGTGAAGCCGCGATGGAGCCGGAAGTCAGCCATATTGACTGGGCAAATTCTCCTCTCTTCTTTACATTCGATATGTAAAGCAGAAGGCACGGCTCTCTTTCCGGCTCGGAAAGCCCGTGAGCTGCGCAGCGCGCGTGTCTTGACGATTCGAAACTAAAACTAATGAAACGGGGCTCAACACTCTGGGCCAGTGCAACATCTTCGGCGAAATTATTTCGTCACAGTATTAACAGTGAGTAACAGCTCACCGAAAACGAAGCAAGTACAAGAGAAAACCGCACTAGAAGCATTGACAAGGGTGAGTGTTTTCACGTAATTAATTCATAAGCTGTACAGACAACACGATCAGTCGTGCGCCTTCTACTGTTGCAATCCGCCACGCGACCGACGCAGCGTCCTGCCACTGTGTCCGTGTTCCGCGTGAAACTCACCGGCGTCAGCTGTCTGCGACCGTGGTGACTTTGAGCACAGTGCAAGTATCACTTCAATGCGGTTGCTGTTACGTGTAGATTACATGCAATGCTTGGGGAGAGTATACGAAGCGGAAGGGAAAAGGCCTTTTAATACGCACATGCAAGTTGTTACAGTACACACACGGCATGAAACTACATATGTGCACATGTTCCTCATTGCGTCTTGCTGGGCTCAACAGCGTCGTCCGTTGTCACAAGCAGGAGCACTGCCCAACCGTCACTGACCTGCAAGGCGTTGGTTGTCGTTCCGCTTCGTCATGGTGCCCAACGCAATTTCGCTGAACACTAATTGCTTCATCCGCGGCATCCGCCGCACGACATATAGATATGCACTCGTTCTACGCACTGTTAAAACCCCGTGATGGAAAAAAGGATTTGTAACGTTGCTTAGTGTACAGTAACTCCCAGGAGAACATTGCGTAAACAATAACGTGGCGCCGAGCACGGATATTGTCCGCCATGGCTCAGCACGAGACCTGGGGAGGCACACAAGCCACCGCCAGCCACGGCCGCTCACTGCTAGACCAGCCCCAATGCGCATCGCGTAACCATAGCAACGCCGTCATTGTGCCCAGTGAATATGGCCGCCATGATGTCATTTCCTCCACACTTTTCACGCCGTGCGCTGGCTAGGCATGCCCTCTCCTACCTTTCCTTCCTCCGTGGCCACCATCTTGCTTGGACAGCAAAGTAGCCTGCATCGTATTTGTCTATGATGCAGTCTTCTCGAAGCCGTCCATTTGCCGGCTAAGTCAGATTTGGAATCAGACTTAAGATGGCCGCCGCCATGGTGACTTTCTGAACACACCCTAGAGATAGAAACCATCGCGATTAGCGCAACGAAGCAGGACACATGAAAAAAAGCCCCGCAAAAGAGCACTCAAACAACTGATTTTGTTGAAATCATCCGCGAGGAGGGCGCAACGTTAGTGCCGTGTGATTACTCAGTTATGGCCATGCACATTCTTAACAACAATTGCAGCCGAAAGTCCTGATGAAACGTGTAAAGAACTCTTCGCTTGCCATTTTCATTTCAGAAAAGCGAACACTGAGAGGTATTTATCAGAGGCACACCATCGATTTGTTCTCAATTTTTTTGCAGCCATCGCAATGGATGTAGTCTTTTGACTTGGCCAATGGCAGGTTAGAGCTGTGGGATCCCACTTTGCACCCCCCCCCCCTCAAAAATGGGGAACACTGCGAACGCTTATGGAAGCACAGACCACGTTACATTTTCTTAATCTGAATGCTCAGAGAGTGAGCACTCACCACACTCGTGTTGCTAATTAATTCTGGATAGCGCAAGTATGTTCATTGTCCTTACTTTGACAAAGACACTCGGGGACAGCAGGCAAACCGATGGAAAGTGACGTTTACATTTGAACCAGGTATTTAAATTTGTAGTTTGCCCAAAAACTGAAAATCGCATATTCCGGAAAACACCACGACAGACTGCCTGTACGCGAATAATGTGGCAAATCCGGCCAGTGTATCCTTGTAGACAGCATCCATAATACTGTATGAGTTAATGACGAGTTCTAGTGCATACACGACGCTGCTTAGTGTGCAGTTGGTCGTTCAGCTGTTCAGCTAATCTCATATCAAATCTTTGTGTGGGCATTTAAGATCAGAACATGAGCATTACTGACATGCACTAAGACTTAGGTGCCAAGCGTCAGGTGAGCCCTGGATAAAAAGTTATAGCATATCCATGGAGTGAATGATGAGAGGGACGAAGCGTCCGTCTGTCCGTCCGTCCGTCTATCCGTCCGTCTGTCCGTCCGTCCGTCCGTCCGTCCGTCTGTCTGTCTGTCTGTCTGTCTGTCTGTCTGTCTGTCTGTCTGTCTGTCTGTCTGTCTGTCTGTCTGTCTGTCTGTCTGTCTGTCTGTCTGTCTGTCTGTCGAAAGAACTCGAACGATGTGCGCGCCATCTTGTGAATACTTCGCGCACAAGGAATGGCTACGGCAGACAAGCCTTACGCCTTATGAAGCTTCACCCCCCAAAAAATGCTTCTTCTTTTTATAGCGTTGCAACTGTTTTCTACACAGCCGTAGCTCTGCTGATCGCTGGTGTCCGTAATACCAGGACCGGGCTCAGCTTTTACTTTTCTGTTCGTGTATCAGCTTACTGGGAAATTTCATATAACATTTAGCTGAAAATTGTCACAATCTACCATTTTTTTTTCATCCAGACACCGCCTTCGACTGAAAAACCTCCTCCACCTCCTCCTTCAAACTCAAGCAAGTCCACTACAACCGAAAAGACCACACCATCTAAGACTGCATCAACTAAGACCGGATCAACTAAGACTAGAAAAACTACGACCACGAGTAAGTAGTGCTTACTCTTAACAAGCAGATAAACGGCTAAGATAAAAAATAAAGGCTAAAGGAGGTCAATGAAAATAGGGTAGAGCATATTCAGCAACATTTATCAAATAACTAATGGTAGTTTGTCTCTATCACTCAAGATGAAGATATGTGACAACCGAGTGTTTCCCCTACTTACCTGCGATGCAGAAACCTTGTGGACTACAACGTCGTTTGTACTCAAATTGAGGACACCGCAGCGAGCAATGACATGAGAAATGATAGGTCTAACTTGAAAAGAGAAGTGGAGTGCGGAGTCAGCCAGAGTACAAATGAGTGTTATGCACACCTCAGTTTAAATTAAGCAGAAGAAATAGACGTGGGCCGAGCACGCAGCATGTAAGAAAGGCAACAGCTGCTTTTTAAAGAGGACATGAAGACCTCCTCCAGCCTGTTGAAGTAACAAATCCGTTGGAAGGCAGACACGGCTATTAGCTGCTTAGCCAAATATTGCAGTCATCAGCGCTGCGTAACGGTTACAAGCGGAGCGTAAAGTTGCTGTTTTGTCAGTCAAGCAACTCGCAAGCAGAAGCTGCCTGCGTCGGCGTTTTCGAGGTTAGAGAGGGGGGAGCATTGGAGCGGAAAGAAGGGGTAGAAGACGTGCATGCACTGCGAAGGTGGTCACGCTGCACACGAGATTCAGCTCGGCGCTAAGGTGCTTGGCCTCTAAATCTGTCACTATTATCGGCGTTGTGATATTTCAAAACCTTGTGCGACTTTCAGTGCAGCTCTGACATGTCTGTCTAAATGCTGCGATAATTTCTCCTAACTCTCTGACTGCTCTGACCTATCTATTGTCTAAACTGCTCTGACCTCCATTTTGCCACCATATGGACCACTTTTCATTCTAAATATTAGTGTTCAGTTAAAGGGATCCGAAAAATTCGCCATTACAGCCACAGACTCATCATATACACGGAATTTTCCTTGCGTTAGTTCTGTCATATACATTTCTTTCACAGCAATATTTTTTTCCTCCATCTTCAGCGAAATGCTTATTCTTGTATTATTGAAATCAGAGTGAAGTGACAATTGTTTACGCGAATGCAGCGACGACTCCTCCTCCACCACTGATGTGCTCGGTCAGCGAAACAGCCACTCATCAGACCATGTACCCGGGTGACGGCATTTGCGACATCCTCATGTACACCGACGTGCGACTACTGAATCAGGCGTTTGAAGAGCCGATCGTGCCCGCCTCTTATCAACTGTTTCTCGAGCTCTCTGCTAAGACATACAAGAAAACGACGTGTGGCATATCACTAGACGTGCGGTAAGTGCGGCGACTGGCGCTAGCGAAAACCGAAAACTGAAGGCCGCGAGGAGTGTTTGTACAAAACCTTTAGGTAGAGGCAATGCTTTGTCGTTTATTTATTAATTTTTTCATTCCAGTGAAGGTTGTTTTGAGTGAACAAATACAGTAGATTTCAGAACGTAGTTGTCCGCCACCACCAGTGTCCTTAACCAGCAACGCGCGAAATAAGAAAAAAATGGCCGGTGATCTCCGCGCTTCGCTGCAAATGTCCTCCATATGGACAAATTTCACGGGACTTACGTCACAAAAATGCGGTGGCGCTGTCTTCACACACAAAAGGTGCTCTGCCTACCACAGTTTCTGCTGGGTTTGCAATAGTGCATTCAGTGTCCTCAGTCATACAACGAGAAAAAAAATTGGCAGCATATCCACGGAGTGAATGATGGAGAGTGGGGCGAAGCATTCGTCCGATCACTTGTTCTTGCTTCCGTTCATCCATGCGTCCATCCGCCCGTCGGTGCGTGCCTCTGTTCTTGCGTACATCCCTGTGGTTGTCCATGCATCCGCCCCTGCGTCTGTTCATGCGTCCATCCATGCATCTGTCTGTGTGTCCGTTCGTCCATCTATTCAGCACTCCAAGTACCACCATTTCGCATCTTTTCATCATATATTCTCCATATAGAAGCACCGCCATTCAGCGGGCATTTCAAAGACTAAACCAGAGGTGGCACATGCACACTTTCTTACGGCTTGTGCTTCGGGTTTACTTCCCACCTTTAACCACCTCGAGTTCATGGTATATACTAGTTCACTGTATTCATGGCTATGCGGCCCAACGCTCGCTAAAGCTTTCTAAAACCAAATAGGTTACACCCAGCTAGTATAACGTAGCAACCTTTTCTTGTCAGATAGTGCTCAATGTACATGCCCATGGCTGCTAATGGGGATCGCAGCGTGCGCATTAACTAAACGCCGCATGCTCCTGTCTCTCATTCCCCATTAGGAGCTTTTGGCATGTACATTGAGCACTATTTTCATTGTTCAACAACGCACAGAAGAAATCTCTCAACGGCACCACCTTGGAGGTCAAAATGTTATATTTGTAACACACTACAACGGCTACGAGAGACGAACAGGAGCTTCGCCCCTAAAATGGTATGCCGACAAACTGCATCGCGGTGGGATGTGAGTCGCGTCTCACAACTTAGTTTTGTTTGTTGGCAGACATCTCAGCCCTCACAGCTCATGGCTTTCACAACGCTTATGGAGTCTCACATCGTCGTTTAGTTGGCGCACATCGCAGCCCTCAGCGCTTATAGCGAAAGGTACGTGTGGACATCGCTACAATTTTAGCCATAATGTTGACATCAGCCTACCTGTGTTTACAAACATGGAATGGGTCTATACAATAATCTTCTTTCTGGAGGCACTGCGTGAAAGATGGACGCCATAGGACAAATAATCGAGTTACAAGATGTTATATTGCACGTTCCAAAAGCAATATACGAACCAGGCGCCACACAATATTTATTGCGCAACCTGAGAGAGACTGAGGGTTTCCACTCCTGCACTAATAACACCAGCACTTACCGCCCTTTACGGAGAGGAAGTATGCTGAAATATAACTTGTAGCTCATTACAAGGGAGTTTTCGAATTGGGACCCTAAAAGTTTAGAGCCCCAAAGCTCTTCGATTATGCACGCTTTGCGACAAGCAGGAACGAAGAGTTTTCGAACGGGGTCTGCGGCGCTTAGGATATTCACCCATTTCTTGGTCACATCACTTCAGTGGGTACTGTCTCGTTTGTCTGATGCAAATCTTGTAGGGCAGGCTTTGGGGTTCCCGCAAAATTCGAAGAACAGCTTCCCCAACCCAAAACCCCAACGAGGTTTGGATTTTACGCATGTGCAGTGGCCTTGGCTCTATTTTTTTGAAGTCACTATTCAAATACTCTCCATTGACGAGAGTGTTTTGCCTTGCAAATGGCAGGTAGTGACTTGTTGGCAAGACTCGTGCACGTGCCATCGCGCGACCAAGTCATCTCCGGATTGGTAGAACGAAAGGGTTAAAAGGACGAAGACATGCTCTCCATGCAGTAGATCAGTTGCTATACAGGTGCGCCCTAATGACTTCCGAAGAGGCGGGTTCATTTAACGGCTACTCTGGCCGCATCTTGCTAAAGGCGGAATCAGCTGACGCCCCGGCGCCTAGCTTTGAGAACGCATTTATGAACACCAGGCAGCCATAATAAATCTCGTGTTTGCTATGTCATGTCCAAAAATAATGCTGCGTTGATTGCGCGACTGTAACAAATTAAACAATTGAGAAATGAAAGATTGTAGGTTCAACGATCATATCAGCTTTAGTAAACGTATTCACAGTGAAAAGTAATAGCCTAAATTCGTGATAACGAAATGTTTTGAATGTATGAATGAATGAACTTTAATAGGTCCCTTAAAGCGCGATTTAGCATGTTGCGGCCGTCGCCACGTGGGAATAGAAAGACCAAGTCTCTGTGCTGTGTCGCGGGCCCGTTGGAATGCCGATAACTTTCGTTCGAGTTCAGAGCTGGTAATACCACCCTTCTATTTGGGGCTGATATGATCACCCTCCTATTTAGACGGCGTGGTGACTTCACTGCGTAGCGCGGGGCACCACCAGAGCAAGTGTTATAAATTATCTATACGATTGCAGAAGGAATATCTGGTAGTTGGCTGTATTTAGGGATGAATCTTGTGTAATAGCGCGGGGTTAGGGTACGCCCTGACTTGAAGGAGCCCGAGTGTCGGAGCTAGAAGTCTGCTTAGTTTTCTAACGATGGAAAAATTATGTTGTTAGTCTATTGTAGCAGACTATCTCCTATGGTTACGCCCATGAATGCAAAATTACTGTGATGGCTCTATTGAATGAAGCCTTATAATGCTGATGAGTGGTAACAAAAGGGTAAAATTAAAAACTTTGCTGCTGCAATAAGCTCAGAAGGGCCATCGGCACTTCAAAGAAATCAAGCAAAATGTTTTGAAACTACAAAAGGCCTAGTTTGTTAAAGATGAGAGGTCTAGCGCAAGGCTAAATACGTGACAAAGGCACAACAACAAAAGGCCTCCCGCATTGCGCCTATACCGATATCCGATACGATATCCGCTGATTACACCTATACGATATCCGCTGGTAATAAATATGTACATAAACGTTTCCATGGTAACAACGAGACATAGTTATCAGGTACCTCATAATAAAAAAAACTCCAGATCAGCTGTCCATGAACGTGCCGTGACATCGCACAGCGCCCACACGCCGTTAGTACTTCGCCTCCACTGAAATACGCCCACCGTGGTGCCCAACTAGCTGAAACTCAGATTTGCGCATGCACGTTAAACAGCTGGTGAAAATTTCCGGAGCCTTCCACTATGGCGTCTCTCATAATCATATGGTGGTCTTGGGGACGTTAAACCCCACATTTCAATAATATTGTTGGGACATACGCTATTTAGCAATCATGTATAATTCTATTCAAATCGGGTAGAAGTTTTACAAATCCACTTGCAGTGAGCGTGCTTCGCAAGCAATGGTTTAAATTTTCTTGAACGCTCTTGCATGATGGTGTGCTCTTCGAACAGCGAACGCATGCATCCCGTTTGTTCTTCCAGGTACATAAACGAAACCACTGATAAAGGCATGTCGAGTGCGCTACAGTTCGTTCAAACGAAAAAGATCAAGCATTTTGGCATTTTGAAGATCTATGGAACCGACGCTGACCTCCAAAGCTATGGCCCAGCTTTGTTGAAGAGGACAACGGCGGTACAGTGATGTTAAATTTCCGTAATATTGTGGATGTAGCTGTCGTCGCAAGGAACATTATTGCACTGATTCAATCATTCAACAATGCTGAACGAATATGTGCCTTTTTTTCGTTCAACCGCCATATAAATAAATGCTCCTGCAAAGCTTCTTATTGAAAAAAAAAGAGTAATGAAGCAAGTATTGTAATCTTCGTCGAACTAAGTGTAACGGTAGGGACCAATATATTGACAAAGTTCAAGCAGTATTTACGAGTAAGAAGGGTCAATCTCTCACAGTTGGACGACAGCACGTGCTTAGACAATCTCATGAGTATAGACTTGTACTTTAACGCGAATTCACTGCTTAGGCGAAGAAAAGAAGCGCATGCAAACGTGGGAGAACGCAGCAATGAATTCAGAGGAAATGATATGATGTACTAAAAATAGCAGTATAGTTTAGTCAGTTTGCAGGGTTAGTTCGAATGTAATGAAGTGTATGAATGTTCGTTATTCAAGCTAGCCGAACAAGTAACCGTAGTCGGAAAACGGCGCAAGCTTCGCCATTGGAAGGGTGGGGGGGGGGGTGTTATGCAGCAATAAGGCTCTCCTCTAAACAATGATAGGACAGGTCAGCCTGAGTAAAGATATGGGATATGATTGCCCCACCCCCTCGGACAGTTAATCGCTGGTGCCTCCCCGCTGCCCTACCTTTTTGAACACGCCTACGATTGTAGGAAACTTCGAACCTTGGACAAACTGATCTTAAAACAGATGAACTTCTGCTGGTCCTCGCTATTTGATACCGTATATTGAGCAATAAGCTTAGCAGACGGCACTCCAAATATGACTTCAAACTTGTTGAAAAACAAAAGAGGTTTGTAGAGAGGTCAATGAAAACTTGAGAAAAGCAAAATTTTAGGTGTAACCCTTATCAAACAAGTTAGCGCATGAAGATAATTATTCTATATTGGTTGTTTTTGCGTAATATAATGTGAAATACTTTGTGACGTGAGAAGTGCTTTTGCGTTGATGTATGTACGATGTTCTTAATGCCTCATTCTATTATTCCGCCTCATGCATCCTCTTCTGAATTCTCGCTCTAGTTTGATAAGGAATGAACTCCAGAGGAAATAAAAATTAGCATCATTCTTTCCTATGCAGAAAATGAGATCTGTCATTCCAGCTTCAGAATATGGGAAATCGTCACATATTATCTTTGGCTTCGGATACTACAGCTACGACTTCAAAGACTCTTACAACACTCTGAAGGCGACGGTGACAAAACTGACTTCGTGAGTACCCCACTGCTCTAGATATGGTATAAAGGCCGAGATATACTGTGGAGATATGATTTACCCAATGCTATTTACCGCGTTCTCACAGGAGGTTGGCAGAGGTGTAGAATGACAAGAGTTAGGTGTACGAGATAATGAAGAGTACCTTAGTTACGCGTGCTTCACCAATGACATTGCATTGCCGAGTAATTCTGTAGACAAATTTCCATTCATGATTACTGAATTAGACATGGTGAGCAGAAAGATGGGTCCTAAAATTAATCTGCAGGTAACGAAAGTAATATACAACAATCTCGTAAAAGAACAGCGCTTCGGGAGAGATAGCAGTGTCCTTGAAGTCTTTTACGACTGCGTCTAATTCGAACAGGTAGTAACCGTCGAGCCGAATGAGGAGATGGAAGTAACTAGAAGAATAAGCGACCACCATGAATTGCAAAAATCGAGGGTCCATGGCCAAAAGAAAAGCTGCAAGCTACTGAAGCGCGTGCAGTCGTTCACTTTCTGGAGCAATCAGAAATAGCTCAAAATTACTAAAAGAAAAGAAAATGTATTATCGCCACTGTTAACCGGTATGATTGAAAAAAATATTTTCGTGCTTCTATACAATATTTTCGGGAAATCCTTTCTGAAAACAGTTCAGTACTTAAGCTACAAGATCATCTTGAAAATTTTATTGAATTTTAATGTTTTGTGTGAACGCTTAAATTGGCATGATTACTTGTGTTTTTACAAACTCTGTGTGGTGTGGACGCATTTTTGTGTAGTGTGGACACATTTTTGTGTGGTGTGGACACTCAGTATTAAATACCGTGGACTATTTGGGTAAGTGTTGTGCTATGTAGATATCTATAGCCTTGTGTTTGCTACAAAATGTGCGATGTCGACTTTTGTGCAAGAGGAGCAGCTGGCGCCACTCATAGGCACCAACCTCTCTTTACATACATTTCACAAAAAAAGGGGTGGCGCACATTCGAGAAGGAACCTCTATTGACAAATAGTAGATTGCCATTATCCATCAAGAGGAATGTATAAAAGAGCACCGTCTTACCTGTACCTACCTATGGAGCAAAAAACTTGTAGGAATACTGGAAATAGGCATATATTTATATATAGGGCCGTGCATGGTCGAAACGTTAGTCATGAAGTTCTTTCCCGCTTCTTTGTCGCTACGTACCGGATGTATATATATATATATATATATATATATATATATATATATATATATATATATATATATATATATATATATATATATATATATATATATATATATGTATATATATATATATATATATATATATATATATATATATACAATGGAGTGCTAACATAGGACCCAGAAGTAAGGGTTCAAAAAAATCAAGCACGTAGAAAAAATTGTTTTGTAAAGGACGGACGTTTCGGCTGCGGGACCGGCCTTCGTCGGAGTGATGTGAACATGCGACGGTAACGCAATATAAAAAGGCCAGTAACGTATCATAGCGCTGTTAATGGCTGACAAGCGGTTGTTAAAAGCACGTGGGACACAGTGCGCGTGATAAGACAAGAAAAAAATGAGATTACAAGCGTGCGAAAACGAAACGAATAAAAAACCATTAACATTGAGTAAAAAATTATGAAGCCACATAACGTGTGTATCACTGGCACAACTATCAATACACGTCATAGGTACAACTGCGAGCAAGTCATCGATAAACATAAACGCGGGTATAACATCTTGTCATGATCCGACAACAAAGCTGAAACGGGGAACTAATCTATCTGCGTGAAAGCATAGCGGCAATAATAGCGGTGGTAGTCAAGGGTGTTTAGGAAGCTAACTGGGTAAAAATGAAAGTTTGCCAGCGCTTTCATTCATACCACAAGTGACATTCATACCACAATACGAGTCTCGAAGTTCTCTTTCGTGGTGGGAACGGAAACCCGATTGAAGGATTGTAGCTGTAATACTATCAAATGAGTGGCCCGGAATGTGCACGTGTTTTGATAGCGGAAGGTTAGGAATGGTGGCAGCATGACATTTGTGGTTGTTAAAGCGATATCTGAAGGGCGTTTCGGTTTGTCCAATGCACTGTAATTTGCCGACGGGACATTCGAGCAAATAGATGCAATTGTAAGTGTCACACGTAAAATTTCCTTTAATTTGATAGAAGAAATCAGAAGCAGTGCTTTTAGCAGTGTGTGACGTCGTCATATGCGCGCACACCTTGCATCGTGGTTTTTTGCAAGGTCGACAACCAACATTATCGGGAACCCTTGTTTTAGATGAAGTTAGGATGTCATTCAGATTGCGAGACCGTCTGAAGACTACCCGAGGTGGCAATGGAAAGATTACTTTGAGATGAGCACTCTGCACTAGTATGTTGAAATGTTTTTTGAGAATTGAGGAAACGTTCGGCACCGATGCTGAGTGTGTTAGAACTAGATTACTTTGTGCCTGAACGGCGGGTTGCTTTTTAGCGCTGAACAAATCCTTGCGATTCAGCGCATCGGCTCTTTTGACGGCATCCTCAACAATGCGGGGTGGGTATTCCTGCTGGATCAAAGATTCGCGGAGTTCTACGCAGTTTGCATAAAAGTCTGACTGCTCAGAGCAAATTCTCTTAAAGCGGAGCGCCTGACTGTACGGTATACTGGTTTTCCAATGTTGAACATGTGAACTTTTGAAGTGAAGATAACGGTGCCTGTCTGTAGGTTTCCTGTAAAGCCTAGTGGTTAGTTTGTTGTCAGAGATGCAAACTGTGACGTCCAGAAAGTTAACGGTAGAACGAGAGTATTCATGCGTAAACGAAATAGACTGGTGAACAGTGTTGAAATCAGCTATAAAAGAAAAAATTTCATTTTCACTATGGGGCCAAATAAAAAAAATGTCATCTATAAATCGCTTATAATAAAGAGGATTTAACGTGCGGTTTCTCATAAAATCATTTTCCAGAACAGACATGAAAAGGCTAGCGTAATTAGGTCCAATGCGAGTGCCCATTGATGTTCCACTTACTTGAAGGTAGTGGGAACCATGAAATTCAAAATTATGAAGCTGTAAGATTAATTTCAGTAAGGTAGCTAATGTATCACTTCCAATGGGCTTTTCATCAGATAATTCTTCGTACGCTTGAATTGCTGCATGGATGCCATCTCTATGGGGTATATTGGTATACAGTGAAACCACATCTAATGTCACGAGCATGGAATTATCTGGTATCACGAGTTCATCAATGTCCAACAAAAAATGATTTGTGTCTTTGAGATAGGACGAGAATTTACATGGAAGGCTACTGATTATTACGTCAACGTAGCGGGAAAGTTGCTCCGCAACAGTGCCAATACCCGAAACAATGGGGCGTCCAGGACAGTTTTCTTTATGTATTTTGGGCAGCAAGTAGAACCTGCCAGGGACGGGACTGAGCGGGACGAGGGAGCGTACTGCCTTGTCGCCTAATTGATTAGCTTTTACGAGATCGTTGACGGTATCTTGAACAACTGCTTTAAACTCTTCAGTGGGATCATATTCTAGGTGCTTATAAAAAACCGGATTGTTAAGATGTCTATGGGCTTCGCTTATATAATCCGTTTTATTCATTATAACAACGGCACCACCTTTGTCGGCTGGCTTTATCACGATATCACTGCGTTTAGCCAGTGATGAAATAGCTTTCCTTTCCTCAAATGAAATGTTTGATTTAAACGGCTTTTGCTTTTCGTAGACTTTAAGCGCGTCGCGTTGGACGGCTTCAATATACATATCTAGATATTTGTCACGTTGGGCCGGAGGGGTCCAACGGTTGTTGTTAAACACAACTGGCTGCCTGTCGCTAGTGGACGGATGGTCATGGAAATATTCTCGTAGGCGCATGTTACGTGAAAAATTCTCTAAATCCTTAGCCAATTGAAAATCGTCATATCCACCAGTTGCAGGACAAAAGGTGAGGCCCCGTGACAAGATGCGGAGTTCATCCCTATTTAGACTTACATGCGAAAGGTTCACTACGTTGGTGGACGGTGGCGTGCTATTATCCAGCTCAGGAAACGAGTTTGTCGGGACCGAGTTTGTAAGGATTTCATGCCATTGAGCGATATTTTTAGCGGACGTATGACTTGTGGCTGCTTTTATAGAAATACAAAGTCCCCTGGGTGCAACACGAGCCACTGAATATGCACTGAGGGTTGAAACATGCAGTTCGTTTCGGATGCGCTTTTCCACGATTTTTCTCAACTTTAAGAAAGCATGGGAGGTATTCGCCTTTCTGGCACAAGGCTCACCTAGTCAGTTTGTCGCTTTGTTTTTCGGTCTCCGAGTCTTTCGGGGACTGGTCCGCGTAGTGCTTTGCGTTGCTGGTTGGGGCGGTCTAGGTCGTAGTCCGATTCCTAGTGGCCGCTGATCGGGTAGAGGGCCTGGTTGATTGGTTGGCGGGCTGGTTGGGGACACGGTAGCGGAAGCCAGCTGTTGCACTGAAGGGTTCAAGTCCGTTGTACCTTGCACGGGAGCAGGGAGGCTTAGGTGGCGGGTCGGTTGGTTCGATCACAGTCGAGTTCCTGGCGCAAGCGGCGCTGGTGGCGAAAGTTGTGATGCGGTTGCAGTTAGGGCAGGGAATTCACTGAGACTAGGAAAGTTTGAGCCATTGAGCGGCTGGCTTGCTGACCGCCGAGAGCGCATTGGCTCTATCGGCAGGCAAGAAGCCGTGTCTTTCCAAATAGAAGAAAACGCATTTGTACTTCCAAAACACAGTCTCTGGAGATGCGTAGCCATTAACGCGACGCCCTCGAAGCTGGGATGGATGCCATCAGCAGCGAGAACGCGAGCGGAAGGCAACCATTCAAACCCATGGTCGATGAAGTACACGAAACTGGAACGCCGGCAGAAGTTTTGCAGGAGGCTATTGAAAGTGCAGGCCTCGCGATTGCAGTGACGAACAAGTCCATCATTTCGCTGGCCATAATGACGATTCGTAGCTCTCGGCAAGACCGTAGCAAGATTCGTAGCTCTCGGCAAACTTTCATTTTTACCCATTTAGCTTCCTAAACACCCTTGACTACCACCGCTATTATTGCCGCTATGCTTTCACGCAGATAGATTAGCTCCCTGTTTCAGCTTTGTTGTCGGATCATGACAAGATGTTATACCCGCGTTTATGTTTATCGATAACTTGCTCGCAGTTGTACCTATGACGTGTATTGATATTTGTGCCAGTGATACACACGTTATGTGGCTTCATAGTTTTTTACTCATTGTTAATGATTTTTTATTCGTTTCGTCTTCGCACGCTTGTAATCTCATTTTTTTTCTTGTCTTATCACGCGCACTGTGTCCCACGTGCTTTTAACAACCGCTTGTCAGCCATTAACAGCGCTATGCTGCGTTACTGGCCTTTTTATATTGCGTTACCGTCGCATGTTCACATCACTCCGACGAAGGCCGGTCCCGCGGCCGAAACGTCAGTCCTTTACAAAACAATTTTTCCTACGTGCTTGATTTTTTTTTAACTATATATATATATATATATATATATATATATATATATATATATATATATATATATATATATATATATATATATATTGTTGTAAAAGAAAAGGAATAAACGTGTGCAGGCTAGTACTGCAAAAGAAGACGAAGAAGTTGAAAACGAGAAACGGCGTTATGTCTGGTTTCTTCGCCGATCGGTAGTTTTCTTTAACATTGTGGTGCCGAAACCCCTCGTGCGGACAAGTCTCCTTCATCGCACGACTCAAGGGGACCTTCTAGTCGACCACGTCGTTTTGCGGGTGGCGAGGACTGCAACGAATCGTTCCTCGTCAGCGTAGGCCTGACTAGACTCCAACACTGAATCCGATGGATCGCCTCAAGACCAAGCGCTCCGCTCGACGAGCCCAGAACACCAAGCTCCTGCAAGAAGCAAGGTCACTGCTAAGTGACCCTACCGCGGACAAGCCCAAACTCACAGGTATTTATGACCGTTTGTCAGCGAGCAACAACGAGCTCTCGAAGATCAATGATGCGCTAGAGGAGCATGTAGCGGACGAGGAGCTCGAAGCTGAGTATATCGCGGCAGCAGAGTATAACGACGAAGCTATAAGCATGCTCGCTGAGATTCGCTGCAAGATAGACGGTTTGCGACATGGAGACAGTACAGCAGCGGCTGCTCCTCAGAATGCAAACACATCACCATCTGACGTGACAACCGCAATTGGCCCAAGGCTGCCGAACCTTGGCATGCCAACATTTAGAGCTGATATACATAAATGGACGGCTTTCTGGGAGCAGTTTGAGCAAACTGTCCACCCTAACAACACTTTGTCAACAACAATGAAGTTCTTCTATCTACGTCATTATTTTGCAGGTGAAGCGGCAGCTGCGATATGTGCTTTTCCGACTTCCGAAGCCTGTTATGCAGACGCCATCGAGTTATTGAAGGAACGATTCGAAGATCGAAAACGCATCGAGCAACACCACCTATCAGCGCTTCGCAATCTACCTCACATAGAGTCGGGAAGCGACGTCCGCGGCCTTAGGCGACTTTACGATGCTGTGCAGCTGAATATCCGTTGTCTAACTGCTCTAAATGTTCCTACGCTTAGCTTTTCCGCTATGCTGATTAACATTTTACAGGAAGCCCTACCATACGACATCATTTTGGCCTACACACGTGCAAAGCGCAGTCAGGCATTAAGAGAAAACGGGTCTGCTGCCAATGTCTTTGAGCCAAGCGTGGCAGCTGCTACATCTGATGCGGAGTTAAAGGAGCTGCTAACCTATATACGTATATAACTAGAAAGTCGGGAGCAGTGCAAGCCCTTTAATGACCGACTGCTGGATGACCGTGCACAGAGGACTCGAAGCGGCAGCACCAGCACGGCTTCCGTACTACACAGCACATCGAGCAGCTGGGTTGAGTGTTTTTTCTGCAAGTCGAAGAAACATGGCACCCGCACTTGTGACGCGAACCTTGCCATTGATTCATAGAAAGGAATGCCTGCGAATGACAACCGCTGCTATCGATGCACATCCCGAGGACATCAGGCACGTTCTTGCCGCGTCGAACTCACCTGCTCGAGTTGCCACGGGAGGCACGCATAAAGTATGTGCGACCCGCACTATACATCGAACCAAACAGCGACACCTTCTCGTCCAGTTGACTCCTCCGGCAGCACAGTAGGAATGGTGTCATCACAATCAGTTATGCTGTGTGAGAAGGATTCACTGAGCGGGGGCACAACAAATCACAGTGAAGTATATCTACAAACTTTTCGCGCCTTTGTCATCAAAAACGGCAACACAAGGTATGTACGAGGGATTCTCGACAGAGGGAGCCAGCGATCCTTCGTCACGGAAGATCTCGCTAATACATTACGCCTACAGGTGCTAGGAGAAACACAAATTGCGCTGAATACGTTTGCCTGTTCATCACCAAGTACTGTGGAAAGACGGCAAGTGGTAGAAGTTCCTCTGGGTAGCCAACACGGTTCTGACACCTGCACGTTGCGCGCAATCGTTGTCCCAGTTATCTGCCACGATATTGCTTCCCCGAAAGCTGACAGCCATTTCGTTCAGAAGCTGCGTTTTGAAGGCAAGGTCATTGCGGACGAAAAGAAGTTTGATGCGCAAACGGAAAATAGCCTCAACTTGTTGATCGGTGCTGCTGATCATCTCTGGCAAATCATGTCGGGACGTATCGTCGAAAGTGCAGAAGTTCCAGGACTGGTAGCAAGGGATACACCTTTTGGATGGACGCTACAAGGACCCAGTCACCAAAAAGCCTTTCTTGACTGCAGCTCTAGCCTAATGGTCTGCATTCTGAAAGTGCAAGCAATTGGTGATGGCGAATCAACCTCGCAGACCTTGCCATCTTTTTGGCAACCAGAAGCAATGGGCATCGCAGATTCAACGTAACCTTTCTCCCATGAGCCCGTTGCACGATTACATGAAACCATTAGCAAGAAAAGCGACAGATATACAGTGGCCTTGCCTTGGAAGGAAGATAAGAAACCGCTCCTAGGGAACAACCGGGAAATACCGCTATCCCGTCTACAAAGATTAACACAGAGGCTATCAACGATAGAAGGAATGTTGCAGCGATATGACAGAGTAATCCGGCAATATCCGGAGATGGGTCATGCGAAATTGGTGCCTAAGAATACTCCTCGGGATCAAGATCACACCATATATTATATGCCACATTGGGAAGTAATAAGAGAGGAATCGTTAACTACCAAACTGCGTGTAGTGTTCGACGCATCGTCACACACCCAAGGTGTACCATCCCTTAACGATTGCTTGGATAAAGGAGTGAATCTCAATCCAGAATTGCTGCAAGTCCTTCGTCACTTTCGGTGGTACCCTGTCACCATCAATTCCGACATCGAAAAGGCATTCTTACATATTGAGATACAGGAGACTGACCGAGATGCATTCTGGTTTTTCAGGTTTGACTCTATTTCCGTAAGCCAACACCATAAGCTCGTTGAATGGTGCATGACACGGGTACCGTTTGGATCAACGTCAAGCCCTTTCTTGCTCATGGCAACTATTCACTACCACTTAGATAACGCATGTGAAGACAAAGAGCTCGCTTCTACATTAAAAAAGGCATTTTATGTCGACGATTTATTGGTGGGGGCGGAGACATTCCATGAAGGTCGACGCATCTATGAGCAGTCGAAAGCAATTATGAAAGATGCTGGCATGAGGCTCAGAAAGTGGAAGACCAATGACCATCAGCTGCAGAACATTTTTGACAACCAGGAGAAGCAAGTAGAAGGAGCATCCGGAGAAGCAGCTTCGGTCTTGCGAATGAAATGGAATATAAGAAATGATTACTTCAAATTTTCTTCCAAGTCTGTGGCCCAGTATTTAGTGGCTGGCCAGCTTGACACGAAACGTACCTTACTGAAGGTTGGTTCTCGAATTTATGACCCACTTGGCGTTCTATCGCCATTCACCAACACTGCGAAGCTTTTGTTTCAGCGCCTTTGAGTTTTAGGCCATTCCTGGGATAGAGAACTGCCCGCGGAGATCAAGACGCAGTGGGCAGCCTGGTGTGCAAATGTAATACAGCTCGGCCACATAAAGATTCCGCGTTGCGTGAGAGATGTACTGCATGGAGCACTTAAAGAGGCTGATCTGCATATATTCGTCGACGCCAGCCTGAAGGCTTATGGAGCATGTGCCTATTTGAGAGCATTTGATGAAGGTGGAAACTCTGCTACCTCTCTGATAGTAGCGAAGTGAAGAGTGGCACCTATTAAGACATTAACGCTTTCAAAGCTTGAGCTTATCGCCACGGTAGTGAGAGCCAGATTGCTAAAATACATTTGCTCCTCGTGGGATTTCAAGCATTTCCATTGCGTCATTGGGACTCACTACATGATCACACTAAGCTGGATCCGCGGAAACCATAGCAAGTGGAGTCAGTTTGTAAAGCACAGAGTGACTGAAACAACGCAAGTTACGGAAACAGCGTTATGGCGCTGCTGCCCCGGAGAAGACAACCCAGTGTTTGTACTGACTAGAGGTATACCGATAAGGACTCTACGTGCATGTCGCTATTGGTGGTGTGGACCTGAATGGTTGTCCCAGCAAAAATCAGGCTGGCCTCCAGAACCTAACCAGTACAAACCGATAAACGAAGAGGCAGAGATTGAGACGCAACATGTATTTCTTCAAGTGTCGTCCAGAAACTTACACCCGGTGATCGATATAAGGAAGCATAAAGACCTGCAGAAACTCCTGTGCGTCACCGCCTGGGTCTTTCGCTTTGTGAATCGATGCCGTGGACTTCAAACTTTGCGTGGACTTCAAATTTTGGCACGGGAGCTAAGCAAGTCTGAAATGTTTTGGGTCCAATATGGTCAGCTGGAAGTATTCGTGAAGGACGTCGAACAACTGCAGCTTGCACACACTCTCCCCAAACAGTCTGTCCTTGTTGAGTGAAAGCTCAAGACGGGAAGTTTTCAGAAAACCAGTGCAGAGATTGTACAAACTGGAATTGAGCGACGCTACTGTGGGGCGGGAGTATGTTGAAAAAGAAAAGGAAAAAAACGTGGTAGTAGGCAGGCTAGTACTGCAAAAGAAGAAGTTGAAAGCGAGAAACGGCGTTCGGTCTGGTTTCTTCACCGATCGGTAGTTTTCCTTTACACACACACACTTGCCGTGGGTAGGATCCTGCCCACGGCTAGTTATCTTTTCACCCAATTTTCTTTCTTCTCAATTACATTACAATTGGCCTAATAACTTCCTATATACTTTCCTAGGCACTGTTGTGTGTTGAATCTCATTAATATTGTGTAAAATACGAAAAAGGAGCCCTTAATTTATACACTTCTTTCTTTTGTTCATTACGAGGGTCTTGTACTGGCAGACTTGGTGCCTTTAGGTTGTATACGAGGGACTATTGGTCAGCTGGCAGTAAGTAATGAGTTCACGTGCTACGTGAAGCCAAGCAAGCTCATAAAGGGTGTCCCACACTCGCAGCCATGGCTACTAGTGGCGCTGACTGACACTCTCACGTTTAAATTGACATAGATACCCAAAAAAGTGGCTGGAGGGATAGCTGTCGTGGTAGCTCAGTAGTAGAGCATCGAACGCGTTATTCGAAGGTCGCAGGTTCGGATCCTGCCCACGGCACGGTATCTTTTCAACCACTTTTCTTCCTTCTCATTTACATTACAATTGGCCTAATAACTTCTCCTATATTTTCCTTGGCATTATTGTCGATTAGATCTCAATGATATTGTGTAAAACACGAAAAAAAACGAGCCCTTAAGTATACACTTTTCTTTTTATATATATATATATATATATATATATATATATATATATATATATATATATATATATATATATATATATATATCTTTCACTACGTGGTATGCTATAATGCTATCTTCTGTGGTCGCGTACACCACTAGCCAATCCCAAGATCACGTAAGGCACTGTGTGGAATTTTTCATCACGTCCCGTTTATGAAACTGTGCAATATCACTACCTTATGGAAAAGAAACAAGGTACAGAGGGCGTTGGGTTGCAGTGTAAGCTTAAGTGCGCGAACACCAAATACCGTAGCCTGCCTATCCCAAAGTCTCTGACCTATAGTAAGATGAATTGAAACATCTTTTTCGCCGATGTAGATACCACTGCAATAGAGGTCTCATAAGGTTTTCTCACGTTGTCACAGGGATGACGTGACCGTGGTAGTTATTATCACGTGCGTGTTGACGGTGCACAGCCTGTCAACCTGCAAAGCAATGCCTGCAAGCGCCTGGGATCCGAAAAACAATATGGTCTCATCGATGGTAAGTGAGCCTCCGCCCTGGGCAATGTCTGTCCCCTTCTTTCCATAAGCTTGAAATATTTCTTCGAGAACAACATCAAAAATAGAATAATTAGGCCTAAAAAATTTGCCAATCATCAGAAACCAGCGACGCACACATGAAAAGCATATAGAAAGGGAGGACGAGCTGCCATAACACTAAAAACGTCAGCTATTTCAAGTTGTATCATTGTGTTTGTTTCTTTGTGCGTGTAAAAAGCAGTAGTAATTTTTCTTTGCTTTCTAGCAGTCTTGGTGTAGTTTAGCGCTCAGTCTTTCATAAAGAAAGATTTGAAAGGTTGCTGTTTTTATTACAAAAGATAACTACATGATATCAAATCTACCCACTCGTGGAGTGTGTTAGCTGTGGTCAGAGTAGCACTGTATTCATTGTTGACTTGTCTAAAACAGTTGTGTGCTTCGGCTGTGGGTTTCTCCTTGTTGTATATGATGGACTTTTGTGTGACAGCTATAGATGAAGGGTGTTTTGTTCCCACTAACGAAAACAACAACAAAAAACAGATTGACATCTTTCACCCGTTGCTGATGCTTTCTTTATCATGTTGTCTTGGGACACTCATCGATGTATCGGATACCCTACGCCCAATCAGCAGTACCTGAAAAATAGTTGTTTTTTAGTGATGCGTTCCATTTGTTTTCGTTAGCAGTAGCAGTCGATGTCTTAAATGTCATGCGTGTATCCGTAATCAGTGCATGCAGCAGCAACCATTGCTCAATGTCTACAAAAAGCATGGATTTATATTCTTAAATGTTATTTAAGCGAGAAGCCACAGTCTCAAGAGCCGCTTCCACGCACAGTCATGGAAGTATAGTGCGGTGATATGTCGCTTAATTGTTGCCATTTTAGGAACTGCAACTGTAGTGAGAGTATACGAAGAATAAACTGATATTTCTGCTGCGTTCTTTCATAATTTCGAATAAAGAATTCTTGAATTTCAAAGCTATTATAGCTGACATATTTTGTAGTTCAAATAGTGCATTCAGTTCTTGTGTAAAGCTGTAAATCACTAAGAGCCAGTACTAAAGTGTCCTTTATTGGATATTAAAAAAATTGTGAAATGAATTTAGAAGATCAGTTTTGTGAAGGGGTTACGAAACTTCGCTTCTTAGGTAGCTTTTCGCCTATGGCACAGCGTGATGATTGAATAAATTTCAGTTTAACGGGCACGTACGGTATTTTTGCGATGATGCCCACATATTGTTTTTCGGGAGGCATATTTATGAAAACTTTTGTCACGTGCGATGTTCCTTGTAAAGGTGTGCTCGAAATTCACAATTAACCAATAATGACTTCATGACGACCACCTGAAATAACCTCAGTTAAAATGATTCGACTTTCTATCATAACCACGTTCAGAATCAAGAAAAAGAGGGCTTTAAAAGCGGTCTCAGTTCGAATAACTGTATATGCTTCTGACGCAGAGACAGCATTCTTTCAAGCATGCCGCGACGTAAAAGCTTCGGCAAGGGACTTACGAATTGTGCACATTCTCTGTTACAGAAGAATACGATCCCCATGAAGACTACATCGTTCGCTACCAACGCAAAAATAGTTGCTTTCGCATTCCAGATGGGCGTGTTGAATTACCATATGCCCGTAAGGTTTATGAAGCCGGAGTACGCGGCGTATCAACGTTGTACCCGTTTTGCCATAGGCAGCATGCCAGAGGTAAGGGTGTGCTACTTAGCATACGGTTTCTGGTAGTCACTGCTGCGAGTGAACGTGCACGAGAAAATTTGATTTGCGCACCGTAATGTGTATGTACAAAAGTGTAGCAAATGCAAGGCGCAGGAAAGCTTATCGTTTAAGTCTTGTGTTTCGATACACTTGGGCTTCCACTGCAAGTTAGCAACCCTAACACAAATTGCTCATTCTTGTGCCCGCATATTACAGTGCCCACACCAAATTTTCGTCATACTCTCGACAATATTGATCGACATGTGGGGTTTAACGTCCCTAAACCACCGTATGATTATGAGAGACGCTGTAGTGGAGGGCTCCAGAAATTTCGACCACTTGGGTTCTTTAACGGGAACCCGAATCTGAGCACACGGGCCTACAGCAATTTCGCCTCCATCGAAAATGCAGCCTCCGCAGCCGGGATTCGAACGCGCGACCTGCGGGTCAGCAGCCGAGTATCTTAGCCACCAGACCACCACGGCGGGGCGACTCTCGACAATGTAAAAGTATACATGTGAGAAATATACGTGTATACATGAGAAGTATACATATAAAGTATACATGAGTATACATGTATAAAAGTATACATGAGAAGTATACATATAAAGTATACATGTGTATGCGTGTGCCTGAACAGTTATGGCCACGCACACCCATGTATGTAAAACATTTACAGGCGGCACTGCCATATTTTTGGAAGTACAGATAACTTATTTTGTGTTCTTTATTTTACCGCAATCGTGAAAAGCCTTTTGTGGATAGTTGGCGTTAGTGTCGTCTCGCTTTCTTATGATTTCTCCATGTTGTTTCGCACTATATTCTTTCCTAAGCCTTCGTTACCAACTCAACTATCTGCTGGTAATTGTGCCCCATGATTCGAAGCCTTCCTATGTTATCCATATTCATACCTTTGCCTTACTCGTTCTTACGTTCGAGTACTCATCCACTAGTGTTAACAAGTGTTTTTCACACTAACACAAGGCGAAGGAACACTGACAAGCAACATTGGTAGTAAACTAAATGATGTACCTATAACGCTATTATAGTCACACAGGACGATGTCAAACTTGGATTCCATGCAGTCACATCATCACATATAAATGCATCTGCGTAGACAACACTCGAGTGCTTCGTAAATGTGAATACCTGCGATGTGCTCTAACATGACGAAGAAGCCCCGAAAACCACGGACGAGGCCTTCTGTAAGGTGGGAAACATTGGCAAGATGGAGCTGCTTTGAGTATGTAATCAGAGAGCTCTTCCAAAAAGGGTCTTATTGTTATGCTGGTACGTATACAGTGTCTAATATTGTGCTTGCACATACACCAATGTTACGCGTGCACATTCACCGTAATATTAGGGTTCAGAACAACTGTCCTAAAGATCGATCAACAGAAGTGCTAAGAGTGGCGCCTTACCGATTACGTAACCTTTGCAATACCCTATCCAGAAAAAAGAAAGGAAGTGATATAAAAAACATTTGCTTTAAAAATGGTGGCTACCTACCTCACTGCAGTCCACTCTTGTATGACAAGTTTTTGATCCTGAACTAATACTGAAGTGGAACAATGAAGCATGTAGGCAAATAATCTTGTATACATGATTCTGTGCGCGCCTTGTCGTAAGCAGCACTTATGTAGCTAACACCAAAAAGCTATCATGTCCCAATCCAGCAATTGTGCGTGTCATGGCTCTTGCAAATAAACATTACAATTGCACTATTACCGTACTGTTGATGTTGTCGTACAGAAAAAAAGCAATGCTTACGACTTTTTTGTTGATGACACATCGAAGACGGTTAAGTTCGCACAATAGTACTTAACATTAGTACTTACGCTCGGAAGATAGTCGGTATTTTTCAAACCGCTCGAGTGCAGCGTCAGCATGTTCACCGCGCTGCTGCTACCACACCAAGAAACAGTCATGTTTCGTGTTGAGATAAGTCCTTTCATCGACTCACAATTTTCATTTCAAAGGAGGGACATGGCTTCTGGACAAGCTTTGAGAGTGCATGATGAAGGCTAGAAAGATGACATCTGTGGTCGGTAGAACAAAGCGCGAATGTCTTTCCGTTTTGTTTCATGTTTGCGACAAGCTCAGCACTCATGCAAGTACAGGGGGACGAATTATTTATAGGCCACTATCCCATGTATTTTTATGAGAGCAAGGCATGGGAGCTTTTGACCCCTCCTCCCCCCCTCTATGCATTGTCAGTGCTGTCGCAAGTAATGCTCCCTTACAATATAGAAGGAAAGTTATGAGGTGCTACTGCCTGCGGATTATCAAGTTTAGACTGGGCTATAGAGATTTCCTAATTGTACTCTAAAAGAAAATTCGGTGTAATTTTCTATGGAAGCGTCAACGTACGGGGCTTAAATCATCACCCGAGAGATGGGTAGCACACGGATTTGTCTAACCTTCGTTCTTTGATCTTGGCGTTCCAGCGCGTGACCTTCAGCCACTTTGTTTCAAAACGAAGTTCAGAAATAGGTCAGCAGTGTCTCTTCATTACCTTCAAATATTTAAGTCCATCATTTCAAATCGGTACATGAAGTTGACAGCGATCCACTGTTTTGTTCGAAAAAAAAAATATGCCTAACACAACAAATAAAGCTGCAAGTGTGTTCAAAGACAAGATCACAGCATTTAGACAAATCTTTGAACCACCTATCGTTCATGGTGGCTGGACGATCATAGTGTCAGAGTTCCAGTAAGTATTGCAGGAAACTGAAAGATCTAGACAGACGTAAAGACGGGGTTTGTTGCGAGTGCAACGACCAGCTTAGTGAGTTCGAAAGGTTATTCAGGAGGCCGTTAGGGAATTTAAGTGAAAGTGACGAGTCAGGCAATGTTATCTACATTGGTCATGGAGCATGCGATATCTCTTGTAGCAATGATTATGAGGACCTTCGTTTTTTCCGCATAATTATAGATAGCAGAGTATCTGACAAAAAAAGATGCACCAATTTAAATATTGTTCAAGCATTGATGATGCAACTAGGTTTTTTTTTCAGCATGAAACTGTTTATCAGCACGAAAGCGTGGTGATTCATTTCGCTAATGAGACAGTTACTTGCTTGGATTTTCACGTCGTTTCAGCGTGTGATGCCTCATCGTTTGCGTAGTGCAAGTTCCATATGCAGGAGCTTCACAGGGTCTTACACTGCCAGTGCAGCAGTAGCGACTGACAAAACTGTTTAAGCAAGCGTCACATAAAGGCTACGGCGTCTGCAGGCAAATATCATGCAAGATATGTATCATTGGAGTGGGAACCATGTAAGAAAAAATTGTAACGCCTAACTACGTCCAGGGTTCAATCTAGGAACTCTGTCTTTCGTGTTGGTGAAGCACTTGTGGTACACATAGGCACAGGCATAGCTTCCTGTGTAATCAGGTGAGGGCACCTGATGGCGTTTCTGTTCTCCGATGATGACGTTTTGAGCTAGCTTATATTGATCGTCCATGTTTATCTTGCACTTATGGATGTCATCTTTGCGCGGAATTGAACAGACGATGCTAACTATTTCAGTTGCCAGAAATGTTTATTCATGAGCATGGTCACTAGTCATCGGGATGGCGATGCGCCACAATGCGTCAACGTTGGCGCATCCGCGTTAACCAATGCAATAGCTGCCATAAAACTACAGGCACTGTGCAATCTAATCTATATCAATGAACAACAAAGCACCAACTAGCAGTGGGACGACATGGTTCCGTTTTGTATTCTACCGCCTTTTCCATTTGAGGGACAACCATATTCTTTTATTTTTCGCGCGGAGTTGATTTCAGTTTTATGGCAGCAGTTACTATTTAAGATATAAACAAATAGGTAGATTTGACGTGCTATCACGTTCACTACCATAAAGATAGTCATACGAAGCAGACCATGCCGCTAACAAAAAATTATTTGTGAGAATCTGCGAAAATGAGCACCTCAGCTTTCGATTTACACGTCTTTTTCATCCGTTCTAGTCATGCGAAGGCAGTACCACGGAACTACAAAATGAGAGGGTAATGGCTGGCATTAGTACAGCTGTCAACAGAACTTTTTTCATTACCTTTGATTCGCTGGACACAATGAAGGAAAAGGTACGACTTCTCATTATTTCAATAATACTGCTTGCCACGCTAACTTTAGTTTGGCTTGAGGTGGCATCCTCATACGATTCTCTGTTTTATAAATAAAAATGACTGCAGGTAAGGTAATTTTTGAAGTTACATTTGATTTCCTTGACCATGCGTGACAAGTGCATAGACTGGAAAGTATCAAAAATTCATCTGATCACCGATGCATAGAATCATCGTTTCGCTCTAAAGATGTGGGCTCGTTTAGCATAACTCATTTCAAAGGGGAAACTAACAACAAAAAACAAACCTATAGAGGATGTTTTCAGGCTGCTACACGTCACAAAAGAAACGCGAATGCCCAGTGCCAGACATTGTTACAATATTATATAGAGTTATACACGGAAGGAATTTGGTTTGAGTATGGGGTGTGTCGTAGTGTGGCTCTCAGGAAATTTAGACCAACTGTTGGTCTTTAATTGCACTGAAATTACGCTATACCTGCGTCTCTAAGGATACTACAGTTCATATTTACCACTGAAAGAAAATATTTTAAGCAAATAGCTTCATCGAAAATTTCATATCTCAGCATGACTGTTCGCTCAAGCCCAATGATAAAATATACGTTAGTGTCCCTGTAGGAATGAATAAATGAACGCGATTGGAACAAATTGTATTGTTCATATATACAAAGCGAGAGATTATCTCTATAATAGTAATCGCGATATTTATTTCACCATTATATTAAGAGATACATGAGTTAAAATCAGAAAGACAACCAGAAACCGCTAATACCCATTTTGTGGCTGTGAGATGTCACTTTGATTGTCACGATAAGTTAAACGCACTGAACTGCTTTGGCACAACAATAAACTTACAACCTAGTATATGTACCTGTGGTACTCTTGTGAAATAAATGTCCACACGCAAATGAAAGATAGAGAAGAGTGATTTATTTCATGGTCAGGGATGAAAGCACAGTGGACAAATTTATTCTGCTTGTGTACAAAGTATGCCCTACCACTCACAGCCGTGTAAATAATCAAGACGCACCTTTTTGTCCTAAACAGCACTCCCATATAATAAAATAAAGCCTACAAAGATGAAGTTGGCTCTCCCCATTGGGCTCGAAGAATGAGAATGTGTCTAAGTACATTGCCCAGTTGATGATTTTGAATCAGTGTCAAAGCACATTTTCTTATCTTAAAATCAGTGCCTATAAGAACAAAAAGAGATGATGTTGGGTGTGATTGAACTAGCTACGTGATTCAGAGATTAAGACATCTACTCTATATCATTGTAAGTGTTCATATTTCTGAATTGCGATGCTCGGTAGTAATGAAGTCATCGTGTCTGACTGATTGCCGAGTCATTTGTTTTTCAAGCAATTTTTGAGCTCTTCATAATCTTCTTTTGCAGGCTCATTTAGTTATGAGTAGCAAGGACAGAAAACACAAATTCACTTGGTTTCTCTTCAATGTGCATTTGACGGACGTCACCAATGTTTGCTTCACACCAAAGCCAGGAGTAGGTCCCAGTACGGAGATGCAACGCTTGAAAAAATTTAGAGAGTTCTACTACGCAGAGAGCCAGAAGTACATATCTGGATGAACAAGCAATACGGTGGCCATCGATTATTTGCGTGAAATATGCAGCCCGAGTTGTTTGTTTTTTTTTCATGTGGCGGGGGTTCGCATGAATCTATTCTCATTCTCACAAAGAGAATCATACAATGGCGTTGTACGCGGGTCTCTGAGATAGTTTGGTTACGTTAATTAAAATAGTTGCTACACAGCCTAAGCAGCTGTTGAGTGCCCTGTCTGTGATAGCTGCAGACATATCTCATCTTTGTGGTTTAGAGGATATATATGTGTACGCCTCTTCGTGGTGTAGCACTGCTACACAGTATCGAAGGAGCATGTATTATTCGAAGGCATCTGGCAAAGTGTTATCTGTATGTGCATTTCATACACATGAAGCAATGTATCGGGCGTCTCAAATAAAAGATACTTATGCGTCAACATGACAGAACGATTAGGTTTAAGGGTGGGCTCTTTCCACCTTTATAGTGAATACTGCAGTCATAGAGATAAAAGGGCAAAGATGTCATTTATGTTTCGGGAAGAGTCCTTTAGCGGCGAACGGCAATGGGCAGAGTTACACAGAAACGCTTTCTCCTTGTTGACGAAAACATGTGAGCGATCCTTCACGTACAACCGACATTGTGTTTCTTTCATATTTTGTTTTTAAAAAGAAAGTATACGTCTTTGCCACGGTACACCAAAACATAACTAACATATTTCAGTCACTGCGCTTCGTTAGAGTGCCTTCCTCCGTGCAGCGAAGGCGAACGAGCACAGCGAGGTACGTTAGCCACGAGCGCTATATGGCAGGTATCTTCGAAAACAAAGGAAGGCGTGCCCGCCTGTCTCGGAGGCGATAAGGTGTAGAACGCAAAGCAATGGGCAGGTGCCAGCACTATGTCGTCTTAGCGAAGCGTTGGAAACACTTGCCTTTTTGAGCTAGGTGTTGCACAGTGAGCGCAGCGTGATAAACGCTACGGTCTCTAGAATTGTTCATGTATGCCTTCTTTAGTATTAAGACACACATAAGAATATTGACTTGTTGTTATAGTGCCTCGCATATGCGCAATAATTGATTTTTAATTGACAATTGCACAAGTATGAACGCTTCAACTTGAGTGATATTTGTGGGTGCTGCAGATGGGGTTGGCCATTTGGGGTACCTTTACGGCGGTCAAACAGACAGAGAGACAGATAGACCGAAACTTTTGCGTTGAGGTGGTCCAAGAGAGACTATTGTTTTTAAAAACTCCACGGGGAATAAAATCTACAACTCCTCGGGCAGCGATGGTATGCGCGCGACGCTCTGCTAAGTAGGGTATCGCAACAGGTCAAGGGCATCCTACGAACGCGCCTTGTATCGCTCAGACATTCCCTCTCGCAAGGTTCTCTCTGGTAGCAGGGCGGGGTGGCACTGTCGTCTGTCTGTGAGCGATGATGAGAAGCATTGCGGCATACACCTAATGGGGTCAATAGAGACCATTCATGGACGACGCAGATAAAAGATGGCTTCCTAGAATGCACGCCGGCGAGCAATCATGTGATCGTTTAGTCATGGCGATAGCAGCAAAAAGCCCCCGACGCGCTCGCTTTGGGGGCTCACTTTCGGCGCAGATATGGTCTTTGTTTTTCGCTTCGTGTAAACTTGTTACGCATTGTTCTCGAAGTAGTCCAACTTTCACGTGCACCAACGGTGTTTCACCGCCATTTACTTTGAGTGCGATAGCGCAGACCAATCAAAATACTGAAGTAAGTGTTGCATAAAGGCAATGATGTCGGCGGGAGTATGGCGTACCTTGGTGGAGCGAAACAGGAGCCAGCAGGACGTTGAACGTCTGCCCGTGTTCACGGCTCAAGCTACGAATCTCTACCTCCCGTATTCCTGTGACGCATTGGGCTAGTGTGTGGATGAGCACAGGCGTTGTCGTCTGTCTGTGAGCGATGATGAGAAGCATTGCGGCATACACCTAATGGGGTCAATAGAGACCATTCATGGACGACGCAGATAAAAGATGGCTTCCTAGAATGCACGCCGGCGAGCAATCATGTGATCGTTTAGTCATGGCGATAGCAGCAAAAAGCCCCCGACGCGCTCGCTTTGGGGGCTCACTTTCGGCGCAGATATGGTCTTTGTTTTTCGCTTCGTGTAAACTTGTTACGCATTGTTCTCGAAGTAGTCCAACTTTCACGTGCACCAACGGTGTTTCACCGCCATTTACTTTGAGTGCGATAGCGCAGACCAATCAAAATACTGAAGTAAGTGTTGCATAAAGGCAATGATGTCGGCGGGAGTATGGCGTACCTTGGTGGAGCGAAACAGGAGCCAGCAGGACGTTGAACGTCTGCCCGTGTTCACGGCTCAAGCTACGAATCTCTACCTCCCGTATTCCTGTGACGCATTGGGCTAGTGTGTGGATGAGCACAGGCGTAGATTACACAATTACTCGAGAGTGCTCACTATCACCCAACACATGTAATAAGATTGCTAAAACAAGTGATTGGTGAAGGTGAAAAAACCATAGGCACGACACCGATGCTTGTGAATTTTAAAACACGCCCACAAAAAAGAACGACGTTTTGGCTTCAACAAGGGAGCCTCTTCACGAGTAAAATGCGAACATGTGAGTGACCAGATAGCGTCACATAAGCTATATATAATATATCACGCAGGCAGTGCACATACACTGATGATGTAGACTGTCATCATTCCTCGTGTGCAGTACTGCATGCCAAGCAGCACAGAGACCGCTGGCTTATGCAGAGTTACATAGCGCGACGCGCGAATTTTTAAGGCATTCTCATGCTTTTATAAAAAAGAAGCAAATAATAACACGAAATTAGTTAGAATTACAAAGAAGGAAACAGGGCAGGGTGATTGGTGATTCCCTGCAAGTTTCGCAACGCTATAGATCCGCCGGCCAACAAACACCGTCCTAATTCAAACCCTAAATCATCGTTCTTGTTGAGAGTGCGTGCAGTCGTCTGTATTATGAATAACCCAAGATAAAAGTCATCGCGAGATCTTTTTCTCTAGAAAAAATATTTGTGTTCCCCCCGTCATTTAAGTGTCTCCCTGAATCACGCTCAGAGATGACACCGGAATAGTCAATTGTCTGCTTCACGTCATCGTTGTGCTGCTTGAGAAACATTTAAAAGCAACCATTCCTGTCAATATTGCCGCGTGCATAGCTGCATTTAGCGACGACAACGAAGAACGCGGATTTGCTCGAGAGGCGCAGCGCAGCAGAGTGAAGAAGATGACAATCTTAGCGGCCTTCTCTGAGAGCGTCTCTACAAGTCCTACTGTCCGTGTTTTTAAATAAACCCCCTGCCATTTATAACTCGGGACACTGGTGGAGGTGCTGGGTACTACCACCTCATGATCAGCACCCCTGTGAGAAACCCCGAGTCCAGCCCTACGAGACAGCCACGCGTGGAGACGCCTGTGCACCGCTCAAGCCGTCGCCTTCAAGGTCTTGAACCAGAATTTGGCCTTTTAAAGGGAGCAACACTTCCGACAACCACCCCTACTCAAGAAATGGCAAGGAGTCCTGCACAGGTGACGGTCCAGAATATGCGCATTCCTGAACCATTTCATGGCCGGCCGAACGAAGATGCACAAGACTAGCTTGAGCAGTTCGAATGGGTAGCTAAATCTAACTACTGGAGTCTCGATGGAAAGCTCTTCCACGTATACTTCGCCCTTGAAGACGGCGCGAAGACATGGTTTATAAACCGGGAGGCAACATTGACCACATGGGAGGAGTTTTGTCGTCGGTTTCTTGACACCTTCGGTAACGCGGACCGACGCAAAAACGCACAACGCCTTCTTGAAGGACGCACCCAGCAGCTGCATGAAAGCGTCGTCATGTTTGCTGAGGATATGGTGCGCCTGTGCCACCGCGCGGACCCCAACATGCCCGAGGCTCGAAAGCTAACCCATCACATGAGGGGCGTCAAAGAGCAGCTATTTGTTGGTCTTGTGCGCAATCCGCCGACAACAGTGGACGAGTTCACCAGGAAGGCCACCGCAATAGAGCGTGCGCTACAGCAACGGTACCGACAGTCTGATCGCCCGGCCACCGGCGCAGCTGCAGGCGCCGCCGCACTTACCGCAAACGACGAGTTTGCTCTACGCCACCTGAGTAGACAGATCGTGCGTGAGGAGATCACGAAGGACAACGCAAAATACACATTGCAGTCACAGGCGCCCCCGCAGCAGGAGTCCACGGTAGCCTCCGTCGCTGAAATAGTTCGCCATGAACTTCGACAAGCGTTTGCCTCTCCTCAGCAATATTCCGCTCCACCGCACCGTCCAAACTCGTATACCTATGCAGATGCTGTGCGTCGTTCATTGGCTCCAGAAGTATCGTACCAGCCGAACGGATACAGCTATGCAGACGCTATTCGTCGACCCACGCCCATGCCAGCGCCGCAGTACCTCGAACCGTATCCTCTGGCAGCCTGGGCTCATCAGGATTCTGTCAGGCGATCCTATATGCGGAAGACCGACATATGGCGCACTGCGGATCGTCGACCACTCTGCTAAAACTGTGGAGAGCCAGGGCAAATTTGCCGTTTTTGCCCACATCGCCGAGCTGAATACCGCGGTAGTGCACCTACAGCTACGCGCCGACAGTTCGACGAAAGCCGTGCCCCCATCGACGACGACCAGGCTGGCAGGCGGGAAGGCTCTTCTACCTTCCGGATGCGGTCAGCATCACCGGCTCGGTTTTGTTCACCAAGCCGCCGTAGTTTTGCTGACGCCGTCAGAGGTCGGTCTCTCAGCCCACGGCGGGGAAACTGAAAGCAGCGACCTCTGGGGGGAAGGTTGCAAGCCGTCGAATTGCCGAAAAACCCCCACTGCTGCCGAAACACGTGAGAGACGACAATGAAGACTTCGCCGAAAAAACTGTGACTGCCGACCTTGCTGTGACGATTGACGGCGTTGAAGTGACGGCCTTAGTCGATACGGGTGCAGACTTCTCCATAATGAGTGAACGATTGGCAGACGAACTCAAGAAAGTCAGGATGGAATGGACGGGCCCTTCTATCCGAAGTGCTGGAGGCCAGATAATGACTCCCACGGGAAAATGTACAGCAAGACTCACTATTGAGAATGTGGCTTTTGTAGCCACATTTCTGATCCTACCGGAGTGCTGCAAACCTATGATTCTGGGAATGGACTTCTTAAGAGAGTACGGTGCTGTGGTCAACATACGCGACGGTGTGATCACATTTGCCGCTGACAAGTCTGTGACCACTGATCCAGACCAAGAACCCAGGGTGTTACGTGTGGTCGACGACGACGTCTGCGTGCCACCACTGTCATGTAGTCTTGTTTCCGTGTGTTGTGCCGTGCACTGTAATGAAGACGCCATAGTCGAACGCATCACTGACCTTTTTCACCAAGGCATCACCAACGCTCGCGGTATTGTCAGCTTAGTGGATGGGCGCGCAGACGTGCTTCTGACCAACTTCACGAATGAGCGCCGGCACATCGGTAAAGGCACGGCTGTGGCGTACCTCTAAGAGCTGGACTGCTCTCACGACTGCCTTCTAATGCAAGGGGAAGCCACAGCTCAATCACCTCCACGTACACCACCAGTTGATATCGGTCCGAGTCTAACACCGACTGAAAGATGCCGTCTTATGGAGCTGCTCGACCAGTTCAAGGACTGCTTCTCATCGACATCACGAGTGGGTCGAACGCCTCTGACTAAGCATCGTATAATTACGGAGGACACAGCAAGACCGATACGACAGAACCCTTATCGCGTCGCTCAGAAAGAACGTGAGGTAATCCAGCAGCAAGTCAAGAAGATGCTAGAGGATGACGTTATCCAACCATCAAAAAGTCCTTGGGCATCGCCAGTGGTACTCGTGAAAAAGAAAGACGGCAGCTTGCGTTTTTGCATCGATTATCGTAAGCTGAACCATGTTACAAAAAAAGACGTTTATCCATTACCACGGATCGATGACTCTTTGGACAGGCTACGGCATGCACGCTACTTCTCGTCAATGGACCTTAAAAGTGGATACTGGCAAATAGAAGTAGATGAGCGCGACCGAGAAAAGACCGTCTTCGTGACGCCAGACGGGCTTTATGAATTCAAAGTCCTCCCTTTCAGTATATGCTCAGCCCCAGCCACGTTTCAGAGACTAATGGATACCATTCTGTCCAGCCTGAAATAGAAAACATGCCTTGTGTACCTCGACGACGTGATCGTTTTTTCGGCCACGTTTGAAGAGCATCTAAAGCGGCTACTGTCAGTCCTTCAAGCCATACGGTCCGCTGGACTCACACTCAAACCGGAAAAATGCCACTTCGGCTTCGAAGAACTCCAGTTCCTGGGACACGTGATTAGTCGCGAAGGTGTGAAGCCTGACCCAGATAAAACAGCAGCCGTCGCAAAGTTCGCAAGGCCTGTTGATAAGAAAGCGGTCAGGCGTTTTCTGGGTCTCTGCGCCTACTACCGGCGATATATAGCAGGCTTTGCACACATCGCCTCTCCACTCACCCGCCTTACAAGGGAAGACATCGCATTTGTATGGGGTGAAGAGCAAGAAGCTTCATTCAACGAGCTGAGACAGCGTCTACAAACTCCACCTGTCCTCGCTCACTTCGACCAGAATGCACCAACAGCCATCCATACAGACGCCAGCAATGTGGGCCTAGGTGCTGTTCTTGTCCAATGCCAAGATGGTGTGGAGAGAGTGGTTGCCTACGCTAGCAGAATGTTGACACGCGCCGAGTCCAACTACTCAACAACGGAGAAGGAGTGTCTGGCCGTCGTTTGGGCAGTTGCGAAGTTCCGCCCGTACTTATATGGCCGCGCTTTCCAAGTAGTAAGCGACCATCACTCTATTTGTTGGTTGACCAACATGAAAGACCCATCTGGACGTTTAGCACGATGGAGCTTACGGCTCCAAGAGTACGACATGGCTGTAGTTTACAAGTCCGGAAGGCAATACTTGGACGCCGACTGTTTGTCAAGGTCACCGATTGAATCACCGGCTATAGAGGATGATGATTTACCAGGTTTTTTAGGAGTTGTTGATGCAGCTATCATTTCTCGGCAACAACAAGATGATCGGGAGCTCAACTCGCTTATAAAATTCTTGAACGGACGAGCCGCCAATGCACCAAGAGTGTTTTCGAAGAACTTATCGTCATTCTGTTTACGGGACGGAATTCTGTACAAAAAGAACTTTTCATCAACAGTTAGAAGCTCTGTGCTGGTAGTTCCTGGAGCTCTCCGCAGCGAAATTTTACAAGCCTGCCATGACGAAGCCACTGCGGGCCGCCTCGGTTTCACAAGAACACTGACACGCATCAAAGAAAAATATTACTGGCCAAGAATCACAGCAGAGGTTAAACATTACGTCCGAACATGCGTTGACTGTCAGCGGCGCAAGGTACCACCTATCAAACCCGCTGGGCTATTACATCCTGTGCCCGTGCCAGAAACCCCATTTTCTCAAATCGGAATGGATCTGCTGGTCCCATTCCCAACATCGGACAGCGGCAACAAATGGGTTATAGTGGCGACGGACTACCTCAACCGATACGCGGAGACCAAGGCAATTCCGAGTGGCACTGCAGCTGAAGCGGCTCAGTTCTTCATTGAGAACATTGTTCTGAGACATGGTGCTCCAGCTGTCGTCATAACAGACAAAGGTACCGCGTTTACAGCCGAGCTTTTGCGCACTGTGCTTACGCTCAGTGGCACAGCGCATAGGAAGACGACAGCTTACCACCCACAAACTAATGGGCTTACAGAAAGACTTAACAAAACAATCGCTGACATGCTTTGCATGTACGTCGACGTAGAACACAAGAATTGGGACCGAATATTGCCGTACATCACATTCGCGTATAATACGGCGCGCCAGGAAACAACAAAAATGACGCCGTTCGCACTAATTCATGGCAGAGAAGTTACGACAATGCTTGACGCCATGCTGCCTTACGATTGCAATGATTCAGAGACAGACGCCGCAGACTTCACTGAGCGTGCCGAAGAAGCAAGGCAGCTTGCCCGCGTCAGAATAATGAACCAGCAGCAACTTGACGCCCAAAAGTACAACCTTCGCCATCGATTCGTCATTTATCAACCAGGAGATAGAGTCTGGGTTTGGTTTCCTGTACGACGACGAGGCCTCTCAGAGAAACTTCTACGCCGATACTTCGGACCCTACAAGGTTCTGCGTCGTCTTAGCGACGTGACGTACGAAGTCGTGCCCGACGCCTCCTCTTGTTCAAAACGTCGCCAGCATCTGCCTGAGACAGTGCACGTGGTCCGCATGAAACATTATCACTCTCAGTGATGTAAACACTCGATGGCGGCATCTTTACCTGTTGAGCGTCGGGACGACGCTCACTCTGGCGGGAGGGTAATGCCGCGTGCATAGCTGCATTTAGCGACGACAACGAAGAACGCGGATTTGCTCGAGAGGCGCAGCGCAGCAGAGTGAAGAAAACGACAATCTTAGCGGCCTTCTCTGAGAGCGTCTCTACAAGTCCTACTGTCCGTGTTTTTAAATAAACCCCCTGTCATTTATAACCCGCGACAATATACATGTTGTGAGAACCCTGGTGTGGTAAAACGTACGCCACACCGGGGAACTTTGGGTAATTTGTCCTTCCCACTGACGAGTCACTGTCACTAATTCTGGCCTAGAACATGCATCACTTGGTCTTTGTAGGAATGTAAAACGTGGCTGATGGCTTAGCTAATAAAAGGATATAAGGTATTCTCGTGCACTTTCCACCAAAGGCAGCACAGGGCATGTGCAGATGTGCCATCCATTTGTCATTCGACAGCGTTCAAGAGAGATTTGGGAGAGCCACAGGTTTGCGATTCCGGCCGACTCAAGCTTACGTTGGTAGCCTATAGTCTTCTTGCCGTGGGCAGCCTTCCTGCGCGTGTCATAGAAGTGCCTACGGCTTGTTACTTTCACCATGCATCATTCTAACCAGACGGGCCTCCGTAAAACTTTAAACTTCAACAGAAGCGATGGATCAAGCTTCTTCTATGAGGTGTTTGTTTCCAGCGGAATAATGCGAGATTCCACAAAAATGTCAGTTTAGCTCATATAGAGCAAAGCAACGAGAGTGATTGAAGCAATTTAGAACGTCATACGATGAACGGGAAGCAACTTGGTACTTGCGGAGCATCGCTCAAGTCAGAAGAAAGACACACACACACACACACACACACACACACACACACACACACACACACACACACACACACACACACACACACACACACACACACACACACACACACACACACACGCACGCACGCACGCACACACACACACCGCGCACGCACACACGCACACACACATACACGCGCGCACGCACACACACACGCACGCACGCACGCACACACACACGCGCACACGCACGCAAGCACACACGCACACACGCACCGACGCGCGCGCACACACACACACGGACACACACACACACGCACACACGCACGCACAAACACACACACACGCGCGCGCGCGCACACGCACGCAAGCACACACGCACGGACGCACGGACGCGCGCGCAAGCACACGCACGCACACATGCAGACACACACGCATACACGCACGCACGCACGCACACACATACACACACACGCACACGCGCACGCACACACGCACCACACACACATACACACACACGCACACACACACACGCACGCACACACGCACACACACACGCGCACACGCGCACATGCACGCAAGCACACGCGCACACGAAGAAAGAGAAGAGGCTTGACGCACACAGGCTCCACTGTTTTGCTGCAAAAGGTCAGTTATTCTGTCTTCCGGCTCTCTGAATTTATTCAGGCGTTGCTTTCGAACACCTTGGGATTCCGTTCGACACGGACTCGAGGCTCTCTCAGTGGCCATTCGGCCGCAATTAGCAGTCGTACTATAGGCCGCCGGCTGCCGTTTCCAACATGGCTGGCTCCTACCCGCTCGGGTATGTCTGACCCACAGGCCGTTTCTGTACAGCCTCCAATGGCAGGCAGTCACCCTGGTCCGGGGGATTCGCCTCGATCGAATGGTTCGACATTTTCGCCGGAAGGGGACAGGGCGCTGCTCGATGTAGATTTGCAGAATGCGCCAGTTACTTCCGTTCCCGCAATCCCCGACGTTCCCGACATCCAGTTGCCTGCTGCAGCGGGTGAGGCGCAAAATGCAAGGCTGCCTGCCGAAAGTGGTCAAATGACGCAAGCTTCTTTTCACCGCGTGATCACACATCAGAAACAGATTCACGATATTTTATTCGATGCCTCATGTAAGGTACCTAATACCCATAGGTCCCAGATCATTGGTTTCCTCCGACAAATTGTACAGGAGTGTGCTGATATCCGAGCAATTGCAGAAAACCAGGGTGGGCGAATGGACGAACTTCGTCACCAGTTGGCCCTGTCGAGACATTCGGCTCCTCGGCCTGTCCAAACGGCCGTGTCTTATGCGGCGGCAGCCGCGCGGAGTACGGCGCGTCCTACCACGGTCCCGCCCGTTTGGCCCGAGACTTGTTCTCACCCTGTACTGCCATCGCACTGGTCTGAAATCGCTGACCAACACACAACGCACACCACCAGGCAAGAGCATGAACATATTATGTTTCTAACCCCACTCATTCCGTCTACCAATCCTGCCAATGAGGTCACGAAGATTATTAAGTCAAACATTGACCCCATTAGAGAAAACATTGGCGAACTGACTATCAGAAAGACACGTCATGGATTAACAATATTAACAAACGACCATAACGCTATTACTAGGTTAAAGAATGCACTTGAAAAGAACGCAATCACAAGCATGTCATTGTCAGTCCGATTGCCCCAAAAACGAAAACCTCGCGTCAAACTCACTGGTGTAGACTCAAATATTCCAGCCCACAACATCATCTCACAGCTAAACATGCGCAATCCGAACCTACATTTAGACCCGACCACATGCCGAGTGGCGGTATTGTACAAGGAGTGATCGGGCAACTTCACACATGTGCTCGAAGTGGATACTTCCACCTGTCGCTCACTGCTTGCTCAGGAACGAGTTCTTCTCGGTTGGACAGCATGTAGCGTGAGTGAGGACTTTCATGTGCCATTGTGCACATATTGTGCAACGTACGGCCATACAAGGAAGTCCTGTCCTGTCGCCAACGAACCTTACAAAGTGGTGTGTACGAAGTGCACCGGTACACATCTTGGCGAAGCATGCACTTTTAGGATGAACGATCCAGGAATTGTTCGCAACGAATGCCAAAAGGTCGCAAGACCTAGTTTTCATCCAACTGGACACGAAATGTGTCCTATACTACGAGAACGTGTCGCTCGCATGAGGGCCAGAACAGACTGGATAATCTAGGAGGCGTGTACATCAAAGAAGGATGCAGCGGCCTCTATAACGTGCAGTGTTATTTACGTGGCGTTAGTGCCCGCATCCTTTTCGACTCATTTATATGGACCACACGGAGGTCGCTGCTTTTGCCGCTATTCTTCTAATTATGGCATATTCATACACGAAATTACACCATATGGCACACACTTACAAGTAACTACACATCCCACAAAATTACACGATATTTCTTTCCTCAAGATATTTGCTAGTTGCGCGGGTCACACTGCAATACATGAAAAAAGGCTCCTTACAGCTTTTCGCAATTTTGTTTTAGGAAAGGCGTTGCGCTAGTTATTTAAAATTGATCAGAACTATCATGACTCACAGCAATGACTTAAAATTTTTACAGGCTAATCTAGACCATACACGTGATACCACAAAATTATTGATAGAACACATGACGCAACAACACTTCAATTTCACCTTCGTGTGTGACCCGCACATTCGCGCAGGCACTGTTCAAGGCATACCACACACCATAACAAAGTTCCACGCACCAAACGATCCTTGCGTCATGCTTCTAGTACACAACACTAATTTTGACTTCTTCCCATTACACGTAACAGATTTGGTTGTTGCAGTAAAGTGTGAAAGCCTTGACCAAACATTAATACTGATAGCTGTGTATGCACCGCCGCAAAGACCTATTGACCCAGTTCTGGGTGAGTTGCAATGTGTAGTTTCATTGAGTACAGATTGTACTGTCGTCATAGCCGGAGATTTCAATTCTAAGCATAGCATGTGGGGGCCAGCTATAGGGGATGTTCGAGGCTCTCAAGTAGTCCAATTCGTGACGGCGAATGACTTAGTCATATTGAACAACCCCAACTCCCCTCCAACTTTCACAACTCCGTATGCAGATTCATGGATAGATTTAACCATGGTTTCGCATGACCTCACTCTCGATGCTTACCACTGGAAGGTTCTCCAAATTCCTACCCTCTCGGACCACAACTACATTGAATTCTCGTTCCCGCAAGCACATACCAGCAGTGCTAAACGATTATTTAATCAAGGAAGAGCGAAAATTCTTAACAAGTTAAAGGACGACACTTGGTTCACAAAGATACTCGGCTGCAACATTGGGTCACCTGAAGCCCTAAACATGGTTATAGACAAGTTTTATGCCATATACTCCGCTTTAAGCCAACGTTACTCACGACGCATAACATCGCGTAGTAAATTAGGTAATGGTTGGTGGACACCAGAATTGACTATTGAACGTAAGCGTGTTCGGGCTATGCGACGACGATACCAGCGAACAGCTGACCCCCTCCTTTGAGACATGTATCGCAAATTATGCGTTGATGCATTCTCAATCTACAAGGACAAAATCAGGAAAGCAAAATCATTGTTTGATAAAGACATTTCTGACTTTCTGACTAAGAAATGTTTGTATGGTGATGTTTTCAAAACCACATTTCAAAAACACCACCAAGTAACTTTTCTTCCTCCTCTACATTTACCTAACGGCACTCGCACAGCTTCTGTAATTGAGTCCGCCCGGCTACTACTTGATACATTGGTAGTAGTGGACAGCTGTTCTGAAGACAACATGCACCACACTATCATGCGTAACATTGCGGCTAGTCCTTACCCGTGGCATACTTCTGACCCTCCTTTTACAATATCTGAGATAGAGTGCGCGATGAAACAGGGTAATTCACACTCTGCTCCTGGACACGACGGATGAACCTACTCGTTCAATAAAGGATTCTTTGAATACCATCCTCAATTTTTCTATTTTATCTTCAACACCGCCTTAAGAATCGGACACTTCCCACAGGCTTGGAGAAGAGGGAAAGTAATATTCATACCAAAGCCAGGACGTCCGCTCAATTCGCCTAATGCATATAAAGCAATAGTTATGAACTCTGTATTCAGTAAAGTATTAGATAGACTCTTAAATGCTCGTCTGTATTATTTCCTGCACAATAATAATCTTCACAATAATTAATATGATTTTACGCACAATAAAAGTGCTACTTTAGCACTATACACACTGCGAAGCGAATTGGCTGCATACAAGGCAGCCAAACTTCCTACCATACTCATATCTCTTGATTTTGTAGGAGCATTCGATAGTGTTTGGCATCCTGCAGTCTTGAGCTTTTTACGCAAGCACAGGTGTCCAGAAAACTTGTACTTTCTACTCAAATCCTTTTTATCGAACCGCACTGTAACTTTTTCAACCAACGTCGCAGAAGAGACAGTTCGTACAACAATTGGTAGCCCGCAAGGATCCCCTATCAGTCCGCTAATCTGGAACATAGTGATATACAGCTTACTCAATATTCCCGTGCCACCCGACGTACACATACAGGCGTACGCGGACGATACCATCATTGTTATCACAGATAAGTCAAGACTCCGATTACAAGCAAAGGCTGAGCATGTCCTGGCTTTGGTATCTGGTTGGGCACGAGAACAAAAAGTTACCGTAAGCGCCGAGAAGTCGTTCTTCGTGTTCTTTATTAACGGACACATGGGTACATCCAAACGCTGCCCATCTATTCGCATGGATGACATTTTTCTCAAACACAAGAAAGAAATTAGGATTCTAGGCGTATTATTTGACCCCTCTTTAAATTTTCATGCCCACATTGACTACATTAAAGGAAAGGCTGAAGTGTCTACGTCCCGGCTCCTCGAATTTGTTAAATCGCACCGTTCAATAAAAAGTACACTCATTAGATGACTCTACCGTCAAGTGATATTGCCCTCTCTCACGTATGCATCTCTGGTATGGTGGCCTATGTTCCCATCGAAAATCATTAGGGCGCGAGTTTTATCAGTTCAGCGAACCGTCTTAATTTCCTTAACAGGTGCATTTTACACCACACGTACGTCATCCCTACAGATTCTCGCTAACGCGCCTCCGTTACCACTAGAGTTGGACAGACAATCTGCAGAATTTTCCTTATTCATACTCCGGAACGTAACTTATTATGGTGTAAAAACATTCAAACCGGCTGACATACTATATCCATGCAGTCCGTGGGCTCATCACCCCAGTAAAAATTATAAATTTACTTTCACTAAACTCTCATCATCACAAGAAGCGATTATTTTCAAAACAAAAGCCATTCACGTATACACTGACGGCTCATACACGTCCTACGCAGCGGGTGCGGCATATATTGCTTTGACAAAGGATGGAAAAATCATAACTGTTAGAAAATTTCAGATCCGCAACGCTTCAAGCGCATACGACACGGAATTAATAGCATTCCAAGAAGCCCTTCATTTCGTTTTTACAAACAATTTTAACACGCCAGCCCACATTTACACAGAGTGTCTATCGCTTCTAATGAAACTTTCAAGTCTCACTGATAACGATGAAAGAATCCAGAAGATTAAGCTGCTTCTTAACCATATAATCTCGTCAGGCAAAATTATAAAATTGTATCATGTACTTGGCCATATGGGTATTTGGGGAAATGAGCTAGCTGACGCTGCAGCTGCCTTAGGAGGGAAATCAGGCTTCGTGCGTTACGCCAAAATATCAATTCGGTCAGTACGAACTGAGTTTCATAAAATCTTGAATTCATATTGGCACACCCATTGGCAGACTGAGGGACCTGAGACAACGCTATTTCATTGGATCACAAGTCCGTACAAGATTCCTCAATGGTTCCCCCCTCCTAAAAACCTAACACACTTATCATCTGGTCACGGACATTTTCAGTATTATCTTCATCGGTTCAATATAACTGCATCGAACAGGTGTATGTGTGGTGCACCTTGCTTGAGCGAACAACACTACTTTAATGAATGCCAAACACGCAACACATTGTGACCCATTTACGTGTGCCCAAAAGTGATACAACACTACCTGCGCATTATTATGTGCTATTGACCAATAGAAAATCTCGCGCGTATCTACTTCAGTTAGTGACTGTCATGCGAAACTCTGTTTCTATGACATCCACATGACACGCATTAGCTACCAACACTTTATCGGGACGTCGCTTCATACTCTGAATCACCTCTCTATCACAACGTTTGCGTGAATGCTCTCGATTACAGTCGCAGTTATGCCAACAAAAGTGGGGGAAAACCTCGGCGACTGAAAACGATAGCATCACTGCTCCTTTTTCCCTAAGTACTCGAACCATAGCATTCGCAACGCTTGCGCAAGTACCTAATCCTGCCCCCCCCCCCCTTTTTTTAAAGCTTGTTAGTATTGCGAATGGCGCCTTGTCTAAGTTCGCAGCGGCAAACAGGCTGCCCAAGGTTCCCTGCTGCATCGCTGGTTAGAACGACAGCCCGACGTGCCTGGCTACATGACTCTTGGTGAAGAAATGGGCTTCGACATCACAGAGGCCACTGCTACCATCCTCGTTAACGTTTACCCATCCTCAAGACCACTGGATCGCATCCCACTTCGTTGTTTGTTTTTGGACTTTCTGCATTCAACGACAATGCATTTAAAATAAACACACGCACGCACGCACGCACACACACACACGCACGCACGTACGCACCAAATACCACATACACACATACACACACACGCACACACACACACACACACACACGCACACACACAAGCACACACACACACGCACACGTGCACGCGCACACGCGCATACATGCACGCACACACACACGCACACACGCACGCACACACGCACACACACACGCACGCACACACGCACACACGCACCACACACCACACACCACACACCACACACACGCACACACACACGCGCGCGCGCACACGCCAGGACAGTGAATTACTTGCTGTCACAGCTCGACTCCCACACGAAGCTGTTCAAAGAAGGATGCTTCAACCTAGAGCATAGGTATACGAAGAACAGATAAAAAACCAACAACTGCTGCATTTGTAATTTAAACGTTTTTTATTGTCAGACTGCGAGCGTCTACGGCACCGAAACCTTCTTGTTGAGCACTGCGGATCGTGGTGTGACCCCTTTGCGATGCTGCTGTGCGTGGTGTTCGAAAAATGGCCAGGCATTCCACATCGCGAATGAGTAGAAAAAAGGACCACATTCAGAAATAAAGCTTCTTGGGAACTCACGATCTGCATACGGGTTCATTCCGCCCGGACACCGTGCACTGTCGAAGCGCAGGTGGAAAACATCTCGGCGCAAAGCTGTCTACACAGCGTACATATGGTTTAAAAATAAACCATCACCCGTCAATGCGCGTGTTTGTCCGCTCGTCCTTTCATTTGTCCGTCTTTCGTTCTAGTCGATGACTTCAACGCAGATGTAATGAAACCTTAGGACTCAGTTTTGCTATATCATAAGCATCCACTTCATGGACTTAAATTGCACGTATCAAAACCTGTTAAAAATAAATCAATGAGCGTTGCTTTAAAAGACAGCCTTTGCACCACCTCGCTGCTGGTTATGACCACGTCGAAGCGCTTCCGAAATCTGCGTACCGGTAGCGCTAATTGATTGCCGCTAGCATTCAAAGAATGACTGGCGTGTGACATAGCTGTCTAGCGTGGCTTGCAGGCTTCAGAGTGAATGGGGAGAAGTCCGAAAGCTGGTGGCGCACTTAGAAAACTGTTATCTGGTTGGTTTAGGCTTTTTGGTTTAGCTATACATATCCGGAACATGATGGTGACGGCGATGGCGAAAACTTCTCTGAATGGTTCTATATGATTGCTATCGCACTCAAAACACTTAATGTCATCGCGGAAGCAGTCGAGTATTTGTATGTAACCTTGAAGTGGGGCATCTTGTGCTCTCTCTGCAGTGGTGGATGACAGTAATGCACAGAAAAAAGAACTGTCAGGAACTTTACATTTACAATAACGAAAGTGTCTGTCCAAGCCTTCTTCGAAGGAGCGAGTAGGGTACATATAAAATTTCTATTAGCGCCACTTGACATCTCAGTTTACGTCGCTTGAAGGCACACTATCTAATCAATAATGTTGCTGTATCAATTTATCTGTGTATGCACGTGTTCCTTACTCTCTATGCATCACTAATATTTTTATTGCATCAGCATTTATATGTCAACTTCAATAAAACCTCGTGCGTCGCGGTATTGGTCATAGGATACATAGCAAAAGAACTGTGTAAAAATATTCTGAGTGGTATTGGGTTTGAAAACATCAAATTTATGCCCGCATGCACCGGAGACGGGAGGTTTCAATATTGCTAATGTCCATGCTTGCCAAATCTTGAAGAATGTGAACTCTGTGAATGCTGGAAATGCTGTGTACTGTTTACAAGATAGAATAGCCAGCGCTGCAACAAAAATGACGTTTTATGAATATCACGGTCTACTTGAAAAGCAGTTCCCAGACCTAGCCTGGCTGTGTAGTAAAAAACTTGATTGCCATGCAGAATGTGGGGTTTGATTGCTGCTGGAACCATGATATTTATTCTATGCGTTCGTCGGGTAGACTCTGCTAATGCTAGAATTTAGAGGCGAAGCTTCTTAGCACCGACCCATTTGGCGTCCATCATGCCCCACAAAACACATACCGAAACTGAACACCAGCAAGAGAAATGGAAACATGTGTAAACAACCAACCTTGTGTGTAATAAACTATATGACAGCACAATACACGATCACCAATGCCGTCCATCTGTCCGTCCATGCATGCGTTCACACGTCCATCCGTTCATCCATGCGTCCATCTGCCCATACTTTATACTAGTCGGCGACTTCAATGTACACATCATGGATCTTAAAACCTATAGGTTCGACCACTCGTCGTCGTAGTAGTTGCGAGACTTGGCGTGGCTCTGTGGCAGAATACTTGGTTGCCACGCAGAACGCTGGGCTTCGATTCCTGCTAGGACCCTGGCATATTTTTCTTCACATTCGTTGGATCAACGCAGACGATGTCAGCTTTTTCTTAACGCTCACGCGCTAAAATTTCTCATATGTGTTACTAACTGTCACTCACCAGTGGCACATACTCGCCCGTGCTTATGTAGATATATAGACATTTAGATACATAGGCATACGCCGAACGTGCTTGCAGTACGCAAAGCAATGCTTCGTAGTTATTATGGCACAATCGAGTCACTTGCGATAGATAATCAATTTGTCTTCTGTAGCAGTCCCACTTACAATTCGAGTGTGTGCTCATTGGTATCACACTAGTTGTCATTAGCAATAAAATGGTCACTATTACGGCACCAATAAATCCTACCTATTCACGATCACAAGTAATGCGGTCGGTAGGATTATCTCATACATTCTTGTAACATTGCATCATGGACATGAAAGGAAGACTCAATAAAAATGCGATACATTTTATATGTGTTAACTGTGACACGACCAAGTCACTAGTGATAAGAAGTCACTTCGTTCTTTATATCGGTTCTAGTTACATTTTGAAGGTGTACAAGTCGAAATGAAACGAACTGCTAATAAGTGAAAACTGCTAGTGTCACCAATACGAGGTGAATGCCTCCGACCTCTAACGAATTCCTTGTGATATTCTCAGATGATTAATCTCGCACAATTTTGTAACATTTTGTCCTGGGTATCAAATAAATGGTCATTAATATGGTGATAGAGGTTTTACGTAATATATAGTATGACTTAGACAGTTGGGTTAACGACTCGGATCCCCTTTTATGGTAGTCGTACATCTAATTCAAGTCTGTAATGTGTGTCATCAAACGGTGTCGTTAAAGGAGTACTGTGGTAGTGATTGCTTATCACCCTCACGCATTGGCGATCTCTACTACTATTTTAAGTGATGGTCTCACTCATTCCTGCAACAGTACTGGGAAATGTTCCTTTGGTTACAGGATTTTTAGAAGCATTGACTGTCAAAGCTAGGCTTTGTGGCACCTTCGGATTAAATTGTATGCTAGCCTTCACCACCTTCTTTACCAAATGGTGCAATATCGTCCGAAAGTAATAAAAAAAATCTAACAAAAAATTCAGGAACGTTTGCTTGCATGCTCTTAATCTGTTGCCCGGCACTTCCTTGAAGTGTTGTAAACGCACAATGACCCACAAATTTTGTGAAGTTAGAACATACCGTGGTTGGCCAAGTACAACTAATTTTCGTTGCAAGTTGAAAAACAAACAAACTAACAGTTCTACAAGAAACGTGTTCTTGCAACCTCCTTCACTTCGTTCTTGCAGTGGTATATTTGCGAGAGTGAGCAACAACGAAGGAGTGCATTAAACATCTTTTTTTATTGCTTAAAGGAGATGTTGGTGCACAATTAGGGCACCGGCTACTTCTTAGCTCTTGAGAGAAAGTTGAACACGTAACTTCAAGTGAAAACATAAAAATCCTAATTATTTAAGACTACGCATGAGTCTTTATTAGGCTGGAGGTACTCCGCTGAAACTTGGTTTTCTCTTCTTCTTCGAGAGGGCATTATGTTTTTTATGAAGGCCAGCCAATGCCAAATGGCACTTGTGAGAAGTAGTACACCATGAACTGGTAATTGAGAATGTCGCATATATATCTAGAATTTTTGTTTCCTGAAAAAAATCAAACTGCGGCGGTCAATTTATTGGATCTCCCTCCCCTTTTACTCTATTTTCTTTTCCCTCTATTTTGTGCCCTTCCCTAATTCCCAATATAGGGGAGCCAAAGGGATGTCTTTCTGGTTAGCCTCTTCACCTTCTCCCTTTCTGTCTACTTGTTTGCTCCCTTTTCTGTGATGATTTAATATTGTGGATAAATAAATTGAGGAGGCCTACGTTGTTGACATATTTTTTTATCGCATAAAAAACTCGCTTGGACATTCAGGCATTTTAAGCTGTTCTTGGCTCTAATTTATAAGCGCTGAATATCTGCCAGTGGAGGCAAGAACACTCAAATGGGCGTTAATGTCCTTGTGCTAACATGTAAATTGAGCATCAGACACCGTCCTGAACTGTTGTAAGTATCGTGAAGCAAATGTATTGCGCTACTCCTAACAGAGGTGCAACTTCTGGCTCAGTTTATTAATTCTTTCGTTGGGAAAGAAATGAATTATATGTGAGTGACCTTGAACAGTCCTTCACGGTGATCTGTGCCTATGGTGCACGGCTGCTGATCCAGCCTTCGTTCTGGGTCCGATCGCGGCCGAGGTGTTTGCATTAGGGTAGATGAGAAGTGGTAGAGGCCTGTTTACTGAGGGATGTCAGCGAATATTAGAAAACACTAGTTGATCGAAACATTAAGAGCCCTCCCCATAAGCGTCTCTCATAATAGAATTTTGGTTTGTGACGTAAAACCACAGATGACATAGTGAATATTGCGACCTAAAAATATAGATCATGTTCCAGGAATGGTGTAGTTTAAAATCAGCGGGTAGTTGGAAGTATCGGCCTATGCCACACTAACGTCGGGAAAGCTCAATAATTTGAGATTTCATTCAATAAGATGTACTAAGTTTTGATAAGTCCCAAACGCGTACGCTGATTGTGGATGACATGAAGTAAGGCTTTAGCCATTACTTCCAGGGCTTTCTTTCTTGGTGCTGCTTGCATTGCTATTTGCTGCTTAAGTTATCCGATAAATGAGCCTTCCTTAATCAATAACGGTACGAATATTATTCAGGCTTTGACACGAACTTGGTCACTTCGTAATCGCGGGGAGAATCTTACATCCCGAGAAAGCTGAACTTTCAAAGAGTTCGCTTTAGGTTCTTCAGTGATTATAGCGTATGCGCACAGTACTGAATTTCGACATTTCTTGAATATACTTAGTCGAGCAGCACACACCGTAATTACAAGCAAGCCTGAGGAATTGCAAGCAGCTTGATTTCCATCCTCTATGCCCCAACGGCAAAATGTTTTTGAGAATGAAGGCAACCAACTCACATTAGATATTGTGACTTCCCATAACGGTTACAAAAAACACCTTTCGGCCTGCTTATATTTCGAGATGACATATCTTTTCTGATAATATTACACAGCGATGCCACGTGAAAATAGGTTTTGGAATAAATTCAACAGTCTTATTGTTTTACTCGTAATAGAGGGCATTGTTCTACCGCTTTACTTTCGGTCTGATTTCACTGACCGGCTTCAAGTTAGCCTTGTGTGTATGATATGGATTAATAACGAAAACACAAGAAATCACTCCAGAACGTTTCTTGAGATTATAGTAAAGAGAACGTAATTAAGTTTTGTTTCATTTTAAAGAAGAAGACTGAATAGAAAATATGTGTCTCTTTTTGATAGCTGTAAAGTAACCTGAGCCACATGTAGCGAAGCAATATATCTTGACAAGCAATGTGTTCGTCAGGGAAATGGTTCCGTTTTGAACATAGCTATTTCAAATTGTTCTGCCTGAAGCATTCCAGAATACATAAACGCTTGAGCAGGGTTTATATATACTACCAAGACTAGATGTAGATGTAGATTCTAGATGTAGAGTGGTTTTCATTGCTTAAATGCTTCGAAGCTTGTCTGCACTGCTCCGTTATTGCTGCATTAAAGGTGGGTGTACATTTTAATGTGAAATTTTATTCATCCAATAAAACGGGGTGATTTTGCATGTGCTCTTAATATAGCTGATAAGTACAAAGACAATATGAAGCCACTATATCTCCCGTTATCATCATTGTGTCACCTTTAGTGCCCTTTGATGAGTAAAAATATCTCTTGGATATGAATGGCTCATAGAACAACTCATTGCGCGTGGACGGTTACACATGGGCAGCACATTGTTTCATCTTTTGCCTGGTCTCTCAGCAGTCGTGGGGCACAGCTCCTTCATCATTATCAAGCACCTCGCCCGCCATAATTTTTTTCTGAATGCTTGCTCCCTTCACTCAATTTATTATGCACCGTCAGAAAAACTCCAAATCTGCAAGATAGTGTTTTTAAGCACTCATTATTTTGTTCCAAGAAAGAAAATGAAAGGATGTGATGTTTTGTGTGATTTTCAGTAAAAAATATGTTTACGAGTCTGTCTCTAACTACCTAATTAGTCTGCCAGAAGCCAGCTTTACTTCTTGCATGAAAATAATTGAAAATTTGGCGTGAATCATTTGCACAGTTACCTTTACGGTTGTATTCATACCGAGCGGACAAGAAATAAACTTTCCACGTCGGTCCTAGAATGCAGCACACCGAAGAATCGTCGAACATGGGTAGTGTCTCCAGCAAAGTGGTCTTATGCAGCACTACGGAGCGCAATGAAATTAATTGACCAATAGCTGTTCACTCAGAAAGCCTGCAGGAATGCTAAAGCCGAGTTTCAGGCCATTTGAAACAAACATGGGGCGTGTGACGCATCTTTGAAGTACATGTACACGATCCTGCACACGCTTAATGAAGGGGTTCAACTAGGAATGATCACTTTTGCGACCCCTGGTATCCTATATGGGAACATAACTCTGCAGGTGCTAAGATCAGGTTATTAGGTACTGGTCTGTGAGGGATAAGGTTCGGGCAATCACGGCAACTTAAATAATCGTTGTCGAGACTGACGAAGACATTTGCAACTTAAGTTGTAAGGCTTTACTGCCACGAAAAAAAAAGAAAAAAAACGATAAAGAAGCTTGGCGTGTTACATGGCAACAGCGAAGAACTGCCTAAAGTACGAGCACGACACACGTTCTCGAAAGACGAGGTCTGACGCTTAGCGTAGTCCCCCACTGCACTACACAAGGTTTGAAACACTTCACCGTGTGACGTCGAAGGCAGATGAGTCGATGCGTTGCGTTGCGTCTTACGTCGACATCAGCGATGCCTCAGGCATGGTCGGAGCGGAGCGTGAGGCAGAGTCGATGTGTGGCAAGCACGTCCCGGACAGCCAGTAGTAGGCCCAGGTCTGGAAAACGCCCGGATCCGAGTACAACGGACCGGCGCCGGCTGCTGGATCACACGGTAGAAGGGAGCCAGGCTCGTGCGGACCACAGGCACAGGTAGGCTTCGGGACCACGACCCGACGAGCGCTTCAGCCTGCCACTGTTTCGTTCCGATCCTTCTTCTCGAACGCCCCGTCGTCGTCTTTTCTCTTCTCTCTCCCCATGGCTTGGCTTGACTTTCACGACACGATTCCGCCTTTTCCTTGTCTCATCGTCATCTTCGTCGGCGTACGGCACAGCACAAACTCACAAACATCGCGCACCAGATGAACCTACCGCGCATATCATGACAAAAGTCCCCCCTTTCAAAAGTTTTTTTTCCTTTTTTAAAAAAAACTGTCCAAAGTGCGCGGGAGACAAGACCTACGACAAACAAATGTACAGAACTGTTGCACCAAGAGAATAGTCTGTATGTGAGAGTCCCTAGGCATATGGTACATTATTACATTAATGTGGTATAGCTAGCACCTACACCTGTAGCCTGCTCATATAATCAGCACCTACGTTCTCTGATCCTTTGATATGCTCAACGCGAAAGGTGTACTCTTGCAATGCGAGACTCCAGCGCAAGATCCGGCTGTTCAAATGCTTGGCTTGAGAGAGGTATCGTAGCGGTTGATGGTCAGTCTGAACGACGAAGGAGGTTCCATAAAGGAAGATATGAAATTTCGCGATCGCCCAAACTAACGCTAAACACTCTCTTTCAATTGCAGAGTATCTCTCTTCCCGGGGCACAAGTTGGCGGCTGGCATATGACACCGGGTGAAGAAGACCCTCGTGTTCCTGCATAAGCACAGCGCCTATACACCTATCAGATGCATCTGTACGTAATACGAAGGGTTTCTTTATGTCAACAGCCTTGACTACTGGCGTAGATGCTAGAGCTTGTTTGAGGGTTTCAAATGCCTCTTCTCTTTCGGTATTCCACGCTAACTTGTTCTTTTCCATCTTTCTTGTCATTCCAGTCAGTGGTTTCGCTTTCTGGGCATAGTGAGGTATGAGGTCTCGGTAATATCCCGCCAAGCCGAGAAAAGAGCGGAGTTGCTTCTTCGTCTCCGGTCTTGGGGCTTTAGCGATCTTCGCTATCGTGCTTTCTACTGGGCGGATTGTACCATCGCCGAGGTGATGCCCAAGGAAGATGACAGAAGTCATTCCGATCTCACATTTTTGAGGTTTGATCCGTAGGCCTGCTTCTCGGATCCTCTGAAACAACTGTTTCAATGTCACTAGATGCTCCTCCCACGTAGCTGTGGCAATTAGAACATCGTCTATGTAATGCACCGTGTTTGGAATGCCGTGCAGTAATGTTCTCATCAATCGTGTGAATATGGCCGAGGCTGTCTTAATCCCAAAAGGCATATAGAGAAAATGGTAGTGTCCAGATTGCGCTGAAAAAGCTGTTTTCGGACGAGAACTTTCCTCTAAGGGTACTTGCCAGTAGCCCTTTGTAAGATCTAACTTTGAGAAAACCGACTTCGTGCCGACTTCAGCAAACATAATGTCAGTTCTGGGTATGGGTCCAGAATCGGACACCAGAACCTCATTAATGTGACGGAAGTCAATGCACGCACGAAAGCTGTTGTCCGGTTTCTTAACCAGGACCAACGGTGAGTTATACGGCGAATGGGATCGTTCAATAACTCCCAACTTCAGCATATCTTGAACCTCCTTCTCTACTATTTCCTTCATTGCAAACGGTAACGGATACTGTGACGTGCTGATTGGTTTTGTTGTAGTAAGCTCTAGCCGGCACTCTAGGAGGTTCGTCTTCCCAGGAACTTCGGAAAATATGTCTCGGAATTCCTCCAAGAGATTGCACATATCATCGCGTTGTGCTTCGTCTAAATTACTTCCGAGTGTGACCGACTCAATACCTTTCCCTTCATTTACTTTAAATGTAGGGAGGGGTGAATCCGACTCTCCTTCTTCGACTACAACGAACGATGAAGCTTGACTAGTGACTTCTGGTTGACGTTCTTCGTAGCGCTTGAGCATGTTTATGTGAAACATTTTCGTGGTGTGCCCAAGGTCCAACCAATAGTCGTGGTCATTATTTTTTCCTATAACCGGAAATGGCCCCTTACAGTGCATAAGAAGCTTGTTTTCCCTGGTTGGGAGCAATATAAGAGCCCGATCACCAACTTTGAGCTGTCGGGTTTTGGAGGTTCGGTCATAATACTTCTTTTGCGAGTGTTGAGCTCGGGAGAGATTCTCTTGAGCCAGCGTCAAGGTGCGTTCAAGACGTTCTCTCAGATCAAGCACGTATCCGTAAGTAGTCTTGATATCTTCCTCTAGGTCTTCCCCTGTCCAGAGTTCTTTCAATATATCCAGGGGTCCTCGGACGTGCCGGCCGTAGATCAGTTCAAACGGCGAGAAGCCCATACTGGCCTGAGGTACTTCTCGATAGGCGAATAACAGAGGCGCAAGAAATCGGTCCCATGACTTCGGCTTCTCTTGGCACAACCTGCGCAACATCTGTTTCAAAGTGCCGTTGAACCTTTCGACCAAGCCATTGCATATCGGGTGGTAAGGCGTCGAGCTCAAATGTCGAATAGCAAGCAGAGCATTCACCTCTTCCATCAGGCCTGACGTGAAGCAAGATGCTTGATCACAGAGGATCTCCCGTGGAAATCCTATTCGAGAGAACATCTCCAGTAGTCCATCTGCTTCTGTTGCCGAATCAATTGCGGGCAAAGCCACCGCGTCCGGGTACCGAGTGACGAAATCCACAAGGGTAAGAATGTACCGATTACCCTTCTTTGAAATCGGCGTCAGAGGTCCAATGATATCAACGGCCACACGTTCGAATGGCGTGTCAATCAAAGGCATTTGTCCAAGAGGCGCCTTGCCTACCTTGCCTTTGGGATATGTCCTTTGGCATGCGTCGCATGATTTTACGAATCTTCGTACCTCCTCCTGTACACCGGGCCAATAAAACGACTCCAAAACTCGGTCCTTCGTCTTCTTGATACCCTGGTGACCAGATATCGGTGATTCATGTGCCAAGTGCAACACATGGACACGCAACGCCTTTGGAACCACCGCTTGTTGAACTGATTTACCCGGAGTCAAGTGGTAAACGCGGTACAAGATCCCTTTCTCGAACATAAATGAGTGGTATGTGGCTCCTTTACCGCGGATGAGGGTGTCGACTTTCGCCCTACAAACATCCAGCGACCGGTCTTCCTCTTGTTTTTGGCGAAATGACTCCTGTGTCACCTCTAAGTTTCCAAATTTAGCAGTCGTGAGCTTCCGGCGATGTCCTTTGCTTGAAACACCAACCATGACTGTGCTCTTCGTCCCGCATCCATCCTTGGATTTCTCTTCAGAATTCAATGCCTGATTAGTTTCCGACTTCAGGCTCGCTGACTCCTTCCACGTTGCGTCGGGGTCATTAGCGTCACGGGCGCCGGGAACATTTCCTACGATGACATCGTAAAGTGGTGACGTCATGCATTTGACTATCGCATTTCCGGTGAAATAGGGCGATAGAATCCGTACTTCTGCTTCCGGTACCTCGATGCAACTACCATCGGCCAATAAAATAGTGGCGGTAGTACCCGTCAGCGCATCATCGGGAACGAGGGAACGTCGCACGACCAGGGTGTTGCTTCCAGTATCCCTCAAGACTGATACAGTATGTCCAAACACTTCTCCCTGTAACACCGGCAAGTTTCGTGTAGCTGTTGCGGTGCGCGTTCGGAGTGCACTAGCAACATATTCATCTTGTGATGAATCATCGGCACATCGGGGCGTCTCGGACTTCTGGTCAGTAGACACGATGCAAGATGTCATTTTCTTTGACCCGCCGTTGCTTGGGCATGCTCTTGCATCGTGGCCGGGCTTCCGACAGTGCCCACAGAAGACTCGTTGGGGTTTCGTGCGGCAATCAGATGCTCTGTGGCCGGGTCGATCACAGACGAAACATCTAAGAGGAGGCTGGGTATAAGTAAATCCTTCTTGCTCCTTGGGAATGTTGTTTGCAGACTTGGTACGAAATACCAACAAGTTTGTTTGCCGCTGGGCTTCCAAGAAGGTATCGGCTGCTTCTGCCATTTCTTTTACCGTCCTGCATTTCTTCTCCCTTATAAAAAGTGCCAGGCGATCGTGGCAGTTATTCAGAAACTGCTCAGCTACAATGAGGTTGCGCACGGATGCAAAGTCCTCGTCCGTTTCCGACCTTTCCAGCCATCTATCGAAGTAACTCTGTAATCTCGTGGCGTACTGTTTACCAGTTTCGCCGTCTTCAGGCTTGCTTTGCCGAAACTTTTCGTGATAGATTTCGGCTGTGAAACGAAACCTCTGGAGCAAGGCCACTTTCGTACTCTGGTAATCCATTGAGTCTTCTGGCGACAGACGACCGAAGACTTTCAATGCTTCCCCACTGAGGCATAAACTAAGCGCTGTCGCCCACTTCTCCTCAGGCCACTCTTGACCAACTGCTACGCGTTCGAACCTCTTGAGATACGCATCGAGATCGTCACGCCCCTCGTCAAACACTGGGATCAGGTTGTGAGGATTGATCAAGCACGGGCGGCCTTGACTCCTCTCAGGTTCGCGGTCCCGCGCTGTTGGCTCTCGACTACCTTCAACCTCAGCTAGTCGAATTCGCAGTTGAAGAGTTCTCTCTTCTATCTCCAAACGTTCCTTCGCCGCCTGCCTTTCCGCGGAACGCTCTTCCCGCGCTTGCACAGATTCCTCACGAGCCCGCTCTAACCGCGCGTCTACCCACGTCTTTAGCTCGGCTCCTTGAAGCCCCATGCGTTCCGCTAGCGTTAGAAGCTCTTGCTCACTCATCTTCCCTATAGATTTCAACCCAGTGCAAACGGCTTCGTCCTGTCGCGGACGCCAATTGTGAGGGATAAGGTTCGGGCAATCACGGCAACTTAAATAATCGTTGTCGAGACTGACGAAGACATTTGCAACTTAAGTTGTAAGGCTTTACTGCCACGAAAAAAAAGAAAAAAAACGATAAAGAAGCTTGGCGTGTTACATGGCAACAGCGAAGAACTGCCTAAAGTACGAGCACGACACACGTTCTCGAAAGACAAGGTCTGACGCTTAGCGTAGTCCCCCACTGCACTACACAAGGTTTGAAACACTTCACCGTGTGACGTCGAAGGCAGATGAGTCGATGCGTTGCGTTGCGTCTTACGTCGACATCAGCGATGCCTCAGGCATGGTCGGAGCGGAGCGTGAGGCAGAGTCGATGTGTGGCAACCACGTCCCGGACAGCCAGTAGTAGGCCCAGGTCTGGAAAACGCCCGGATCCGAGTACAACGGACCGGCGCCGGCTGCTGGATCACACGGTAGAAGGGAGCCAGGCTCGTGCGGACCACAGGCACAGGTAGGCTTCGGGACCACGACCCGACGAGCGCTTCAGCCTGCCACTGTTTCGTTCCGATCCTTCTTCTCGAACGCCCCGTCGTCGTCTTTTCTCTTCTCTCTCCCCATGGCTTGGCTTGACTTTCACGACACGATTCCGCCTTTTCCTTGTCTCATCGTCATCTTCGTCGGCGTACGGCACAGCACAAACTCACAAACATCGCGCACCAGATGAACCTACCGCGCATATCATGACATGGTCCACAGCTTCTCCACATCCAAAAGCCAGATGGCAGCACTTGTCTTGCACTCTTGGTTGGTGTTACGTGTCTCTAGAAATATGTTAACGAGTCTGTCTCTAACTACCTAATTAGTCTGCCAGAAGCCAGCTTTACTTCTTGCATGAAAATATTTGAAAATTTGGCGTGAATCATTTGCACAGTTACCTTTACGGTTGTATTCATACCGAGCGGACAAGAAATAAACTTTCCACGTCGGTCCTAGAATGCAGCACACCGAAGAATCGTCGAACATGGGTAGTGTCTCCAGCAAAGTGGTCTTATGCAGCACTACGGAGCGCAATGAAATTAATTGACCAATAGCTGTTCACTCAGAAAGCCTGCAGGAATGCTAAAGCCGAGTTTCAGGCCATTTGAAACAAACATGGGGCGTGTGACGCATCTTTGAAGTACATGTACACGATCCTGCACACGCTTAATGAAGGGGTTCAACTAGGAATGATCACTTTTGCGGCCCCTGGTATCATATATGGGAACATAACTCTGCAGGTGCTAAGATCAGGTTATTAGGTACTGGTCCACAGCTTCTCCACATCCGAAAGCCAGATGGCAGCACTTGTCTTGCGCTCTTGGTTGGTGTTACGTGTCTCTAGAAATATGTTAACGAGTCTGTCTCTAACTACCTAATTAGTCTGCCAGAAGCCAGCTTTACTTCTTGCATGAAAATAATTGAAAATTTGGCGTGAATCATTTGCACAGTTACCTTTACGGTTGTATTCATACCGAGCGGACAAGAAATAAACTTTCCACGTCGGTCCTAGAATGCAGCACACCGAAGAATCGTCGAACATGGGTAGTGTCTCCAGCAAAGTGGTCTTATGCAGCACTACGGAGCGCAATGAAATTAATTGACCAATAGCTGTTCACTCAGAAAGCCTGCAGGAATGCTAAAGCCGAGTTTCAGGCCATTTGAAACAAACATGGAGCGTGTGACGCATCTTTGAAGTACATGTACACGATCCTGCACACGCTTAATGAAGGGGTTCAACTAGGAATGATCACTTTTGCGACCCCTGGTATCATATATGGGAACATTACTCTGCAGGTGCTAAGATCAGGTTATTAGGTACTGGTCCACAGCTTCTCCACATCCGAAAGCCAGATGGCAGCACTTGTCTTGCGCTCTTGGTTGGTGTTACGTGTCTCTAGAGCTTAGAGAAGCTATGCATCCATCAAGGCACACAGAGCGAATACTGAGCGGCTGGTCAATCGGTTTCTAGCCTTAGAAATGATTTACAAGTCAGAGAAGCTATTGGAGCGTTGATAAAGGGCAATGTTTTTGCATGTTTGAACAAGAAGAAACTCACCACTACGTCTGTTCATGCACTGATAACAACTTCTGAATTTGTTCGAGTTTCCGCCAAACCCACTGTACAGGAACACTTGACATTGGTCCTGTGTAGCATTATATGACCATGCAAAAATGCCCCCAATCCCTTTTCCTTTTTCGACAGCCAAGCTACAGACTGGTTTCTCTGGAACACTACCTGCGCAAAAAAAATTGTAGTGTGCAATACGAAATCTTAAGCAACATTTTTCTTAGCCCTCCATTTAGCAAGATGACATGGCATTTTATCTCACCAAAGCGCACAAAACATTACCCTCTGTCATTTTTGCGTTATATGTGATTGTTCACGCGTCACTCTTTTTTCCTGTCCTAAATGATTTATGCCACTGGCAGTTATGATGAACGACAACAAAACCAACGTGCAATAATAGTTCGAATGAACTCATCAATGCTTGCGTTGTGTAATATCGGTTGATATTGGCATGATGCCAATTTAAGAAAAAGTTTTTTTTTGTAAAAACAAAGTATAATATCGACGTACCTATTCTCGGGCATATTTATGAGTAGCAATTATTTTCACGTTACGCGCACTTGATTACACGCTAAATATCATTATTGACAAATATGTGACTAAAAAATTGCATATTGTAATTTGCAGCATTACTACTATTGTTTATTCTTCGACAGAAAACGTGCGATACTCTCCTAATACGTCAGTTTGATAACTGCAGATCTGCTTTGCTTTCTTCCTTGTATTTAAACGCTGTCAGGTTTTTTTTATTTTTCTATTCGTTTCTGGTTTTGTACATGCTGTGTAATAATTTTTTTTTATTGAAATTAACTGGAAAGTTTTGGTAATTGATAACTTTTTATTATACTGACAGTTTGTTTAGAAATGTTGTAAATCTGAATATATTCTAATATTTCTCACCCAACATAGTAGGAGGCCTAAGTATAGAAAGCGAGTGCTAATGTGAATGATGGTCCTATTACGAATATACCTGACACGGATACTTTTTGATGCTTTTCTACATTCACCTAAACGCCGTGCTTTCCCAGATAGCTGGATAGAAACGCTCCAATATAGGGAAGGCATTCACTTACGTAAGCACCAGCGTTGGCACTGTCCTTCCGAAGAAAACCAGTTTAGGCTGCCGTTGCTTCCGCCGAAGGTAAAATCCTTGCATTTACGGTTCTCAGAATCAAAATACCATGAAGTAAATGGACCTCTCCCACATGTGTTCCCTGGAGCTTTCGGCTTCAAGCAGTAACTGGGGGTTTTTTTACTTGCCCCTATCGAATGAGCTAGAAGAATGAAACGATTGACATACTTAGAGAACCTAAATACTGCAGGAGAAGCAAGTAGGAACTTGAAGCTCTAGACTAAACGCAATCTCTGTGGTGGTGAAGGCCACGAACAGAGTTTACATCATAAGCATGTGTAAAAACACGAACAGGAAACAGATTATTTGAAATACTTCTTACTTGTATCTATGTTTTAAACTTTTGGTACTTGTATTTTAATACGCAGTGCTACGCAGAACCAAAAATGTTTTTTCTCAACTTGTACATTCCGCATGTAGATCATAAGTGGCTCAGAAACTCATATTGAAATAAAAAAAAAGCTTGCTCCTGGTTTTTGAGATGGCATTGCTGTGAGTCCTTCCTTGTTGGAAGTTTCCAGTTTCATCTTCGTTATCATGGTTTCTTGAACCTGCAATTCAATCTTAAATACTGTGCGCTTTAAATGTGCATACATCCATTAGTCTCTGTAATGTAACCCCCCGTACTCCCAGGCGCAGTAATGCAAGGCAACATCCGCATTTCAGTAGGACTATAAGTATGCTGATGCCGAAGATAGAGCTCGACGTCGTGGAGCTCGTCATTTAATTACCTCATCCGTGGCTGTCTGTGTCGAAGTGTCGCGTACAGGTTCCCAGTTTAAGCAGCTTGCAACAGCCTCCAAAAAGTGAGTTATTGAACTTATGCCGTATACCTGTTCAGTTAATATTGCAAATGGGTATTGCTGAAGTAGGTGGTAAATACATGTATTAAAGTACTCGTGCTTAAAATATTTCTTGGCCTCACTGTATTACTAACGTAAACTATACTGTATTTTGTTTGAGTTACGCTTACTTTGATACAGAACATTTGTATGTCGAGCTTGATGATGTTGAGTAAGTCTTCATTTCGTCCAAAGAAGGTGCAGCACAGACCTCACGCCACCCGGATAGTGCCACGCAGGCGGCGTCAAGCCGAGCTTGGAAGGCCAATCATGTGAACTCTGGGTGTTGGGCATTGTTTAATTTTGAGGACGTCGCGCCAAATCTTCTTCAAAATGGCAACTCCACATTGAAAACAAGCAAACCAAAATACAAGTACAATGTTTTATATAGATTAATGGATCCACAAGGTATTTTTGTACATGACATGGTGTTCTCATATACTCCAATATTGTCACGACGTCAAAACAGAGGTCTTGCCGTAGAGATTGAGACACCGGAAGCAGGTCGGTCTTTTCAATAGAACGCACAAGTCAGTTTTTTTTGTGTTTCGTTAATTTCATAGTCCTTCATGGCACATGCACAACTGCCATCGTCTTTCTTGTTCAAGCACGTGACATTTGCCTCCCTCCGAAAGAGGCATCGTCCCGATGCGTAACTTAGGCACCCTACCAGGCGTATGAAGTGGTCGTGCCAACACGGCAACCGGGAGCTAATTAACTCAATAAATACGGTTTCATACGCACGACGTGCACGACTTCGGGTAAATGCTTTTGGCGCTTAGAACTACAGTCAGTGCCGGGAACAACTTCGCAGTATACGTCGTTCAAGCGTCGCGTGACGCTGTATAGGCCAAGGTACCGTCTTAGTTATTTTTCAGAGAGTCCACGTCGACGTATCGCAATCCATACCCAGGCCTTGTCGCCTGGTGTGTAGCTAATGAACTTGTGTCGGGGGTCATATTATTGTGCATCTTGATTCTCTTGATCACAGATGCGCACGCACGTGAGCTGCGTGGCTTCCTCGGCGTGTTGAGTGAATTCTTAGGCGTCTACATGGATGTCGTCACACACATGCCAGCGTTGCCGTGACTTCACGACCACAGATCACACTGAAAGGTGTCATTCCAGTGGTTTCTTGTCGAGCGGTATTATAGGCAAAAGCCACGTACGGCAATATCTGATCCCAGTTTTTTATGTTCCGTGTCAACGTACATGATGATCATGTCTGTGAGGGTCCTATTGAAAGGCTCTGTCAGTCCGTGTCTGCGGATAATATGCAGTTGTTCTCCAGTGAGCTGTACCGCTGAGTCTGAGAACCGACTCCAAAAGCTCTGCGGTTAAGGCAGATCCTCTGTCTGTGATCACTACTGTCGGAGCGCCATGCCAAAAAACGATGTTTTCGATGAAGAACTGAGTGGCGTCTACTGCTGTGCCGCGCTGCATAGCTTTAGTCTCCGCATAAGGGGAGAGGTAATCGGTGGCTACGATATTCTTCTGTTCCCTATTGTGGAAGTTGGAAAGGGACCAAGGAAATCCATTCCAATCTGGGTGAACGGCTTCGTTGGTGCTTATACTTGATGATATAGACCAGCTGGCTTGCTGGGAGGCGCTTTGCGTCTTTGGCAGTCGGTGCAAGTTCGCACATGATGGTTAACAGCAGCAGGTAACTTTGGCCAGTAGTACTTGTATCGTAGTCGGCACAATGTTCGGGTGTAGCCTAGATGACCAGAAGTTGCTTTATCATGGTACGCTTCCTTATTTCTTTTCGAAGAGAGGCAGACACGACCAGCAAGTGCGGTTGCCAGTTGGTGAGATTTTTTTTCTAATTGAGAACATCGTTTCGCAACCAAAAAGATGGCAGTCTTCTAGCAAATAACCGTGGCACGTCTTTACGTCGTCCTTTTAAATATTCAATGAGTTGTAACAGCTCGAGGTCACTGCGCTGCTCTTGTGCAATAGTGGCCGTGTTGACAACTCTCAAGAATGCCGCGATGTTTTCATCATAATGAGCGATATTCTCCACTGGCGACCTTGAGAGACAGTCAGCATCGGTGTGCCTCTTCCCAGATTTAAAGATGATGGTCATGTCGAATTCTTGAAGCCTTAGGCTCCAGTGCGCGAAACGGCCAGATGTATCTTTAATGTTGGTGAGTCAGCACAATGAGTGATGGTCGATAACAACCTTGAAGGAGCGGCAATACAAATATGGACGAAATTTGATGACCGCCCACACCGCGGTGAGACACTCCTTCTCGGTAGTCGAGTAGTTCTCCTTCGTGCGAGAGAGAGTTCTGCTGGCGTAGGCAATTACTCTTTCACAGCCCTCTTGCCACTGCACCAAAATGGCACCCAGACCTACATTGCTGGCGTCAGTGTGAAGTGCTCTTGGGGCTTCCTGGTCGAAGTGCGCAAGGACTGGAGGTGTTTGCAGGCCTTGTCGTAGTTCATTGAATGCCATTTGCTCTTGTTCACCTCAAAAGAATGGGACGTCCTCACGGGTGAGAATTGTCAATGGCGCCGCAATTGAGGAAAAGTGTAGGTGCTGGAGCCTACAGCCTGATGCAGGACAGTCTTGCTTGGGCCCGTTCACCTAGTTCAGAGACTCAGCCCCTCGTCATGAATCTGGTGCACCGATTCAGTAGGCGCCTACTAGGTCTAAGTCCGGAGTCCGCACCTTTTCCTCCCCTTTCCAGCGTGGCAGCTGCTACGACATCCACGGCTATCCTTCCATCGCAGACCACTCTTCCCTCGCATGTGACTCTTGAACATCTTCGCGTTCCTGCAGTTTTCCGTGGGGAAGAGTACGAGGATGTCGAGGACTGGCTCGAACAGTTCGAACGGGTCGCTGTTTCCAACCACTGGAGCAAACAGCACAAACTTGGTCGTGCATATTTCGCACTGGAAAATAGCACTCGCACGTGGTACGAGAACCGCGGGGCTACATTCCAATATTGGGAAGATTTCCGTCGAAAGCTCTTCGCTACATTTTTGAACTCGGACCGACGGGACCGCACAGAGCAACTGGTTGAGGCCCACGTGCAAAACCCAACGAAACAGCCACCATGTACCCAGAGCGTATGATCCGTCTGTTTTGACGAGCTGACCCTGACGTGCCCGAGGCAAAGAAGGTGCGTCACCTAATGCAGGGTGTTAAGGAACCAGTGTTTGTGGGCATCGGACGAAATCCACCTACAACAGTATATGTATTCATAAGAGAGGCGACTGTCATCGAGTGCGCACTGCAACAACATTGCCGACATTTTGACCGCCTGTCGAACCACACGGCAGTAAGTGCTGCAGCTGAGAACACTGCCGTATGTGAAAGTTCCCTGCGACAAATGATTAGGCAAATACTGCGTGAAGATCTTCGGGCCCTCTGCGTTCCCCCTACCCAGCACCTCCACAGTGTCACGACGTCAAACAGAGGTCTTGCCGCAGAGATTGAGACAACAGAAGCAGGGCCGTCTTTTTATTAGAACGCACAAGCGAGTTCTTCTTTTTCGTCTATTTCATATTCCTTCATGGCACATGTACAACTGCCAACGTCTTTCTTGAGCAAGCACGTGACAATATATTGCCCTGATTGCGTGTGCCATATTCATAGCAAGCGTTCCTGTGAAGATCTTTCATGAAAGTGGTGATGACTCACTTGTATGTATTACATGCAAAGTATTACGCGCATAGCGACAAAATTCAACATCCTAAGTGTGCTTCAGGTTGGCAAGCTATAGATTCCGCAATTCACTTGAAATCATTTTACTTCTGCGAAATTTTCCTGCACTGATGTACGTGGTGCATAGACTCTGTAAATAGAAAAACGTGAAGAAACAGCGATGTTATAACAAATTATTTTAAAATTTCTCATCCATTCATTAGTTTCATGGGCACAGCATCTAGTCAAGCGACTCACCATAATTGTGGCAGACTCTACCAAAATACAGAAAAAGTACAGGTGTACTCTTCATGCTTAAGACTGTGCTCTTCAAATCTGTGGATGTCAAGCTTCAAGATATCATTTAGAGATGTGGCCTTCAGGCAGCAGCAGCCAGAAGAGCAAGGCACAAATTTTTTCAAGTTTCTTTTGTTTGGGAATATACCTGAAATAAATAATGTGTTTTAAATGCACCTAATACAATCTTTTGCTTATAAAAACACTATCATACAGTATGGTCATGCTTACACCAATGTACGCCTTCTTTATGCATTGATTCTCTCGGAAGCTAAATCTGACAAATGATTGTTGCAGCATATACTAATGTACAATATCTCAGAGGGTGAGATCACTGTCCAACACAATTGAAAAGCAATACTATCAACGGTTTGCTTTACAAGAAAATATTGTTACAGAACGAATAGATACCTATGGCGTATTCATTACACATGTTCGGCAAGTACATTTTGTGGACGCTTGTCCCACTTCATGTTACCCTTTGAATCTCGTCAGAAGTGAGAGGCACATGAATATTCCGCAGCACTGCCAGTTTTTTTTATTTGAGTCATTTTTTGTTTCTGGAATATGCCTACACACTTCATGTTATTATAAATTTGCCTCAAGTAAAAAAAGAAGCCACCAGGTAAAGAAAGGGCATAATTCACTATAAAAGGGGTTGTTTATTGTGCCTAATTCTCTGTATCTGTACGTAATGCTTTCTTTTACACGTAAGTCTCACTCACATTAGTTTGTAGAACACTATTGCGTGTTGTAGTTAGAACTGTATGCTAACAAAGGCACACGAATGTCTAGGAACGTGCCAGCACATTATAACATTGTTGCCGCTATGACAATTGCCTGAGTATTATTTTAAAATTCAATTTCAACGAGAAAGCATTCCTGTAGTAAGTATAGCTTTGCTGAAATATGTGTGCTTAGTCACTCTTGTCAGACGTTCCACTCTTCCGGTCTTTTTCTGATTGATATGTGGGGTTTAACGTCCCAAAACCACCATATGATTATGAGAGACGCCGTAGTGGAGGGCTCCGGAAATTTCGACCACCTGGGGTTCTTTAACGTGCACCCAAATCTGAGCACACGGGCCTACATCATTTCCGGCTCCATCGGAAATGCAGCCACCACAGCCGGGATTCGAACCCGTGACCTGCGGGTTAGCAGCCGAGTACCTTAGCCACTAGACCACCATGGCGGAGCCCGGTCTTTTTCTCAAAGTTTTCATATATATTGTTACAGGCATAGCGTTGCCATAGTGTCGAGATATTTTCCTTTGTGCCGAATGACAACGTGCTTGCTTTTTGTGCCACTTTGCAGTGTTGTACGCAAGCAAGTATTGATTGCATTACCTAGAGCAGCATGACCACTGCCGTGGAATGCTGTAGCTTCATGGATGCACTCGCATCTACATGGTACAACTGAATGTTCTATATTTGTTTCAGAGCGAAGCTCTTAAGCTTTCATTTCTGCATTGAGCAGTGTCACCGTTGGTGTTGTCGCCGTCGATGTAACCGATAGAGCGAACGAGGACGAAAAAGAGAGAACACCAAGTCCGTAGATTTCATAGGCCAATAGCCTCTAACTTCACTTTCTTTCTTCCTCTATAAAGCACGCCCATCTCTCAGTCGGGGCCCCTACTCATGCACAGACGGTACTTGCACTGCATCTGGCTTTGCTTGTCTTAAATGTGCTGTCCGCATTTCACTTGATTCGGGGTGCCTGAACTGCACTTTGTGGTGTTTGTAGTGCTTAGACGCTGAAAGTTTCTCAGGCAGTATGTAACGATTGTTACATTTCTACAACCACGGAGAGCGAGAACCTCAAACCATAGTGGAGTTGCTCCTACACCAAGTAGCGCTCAGAGTTTGACTTAAGGACGATCGTGATCTTCGGTGTGTTTTTTTTTCATATGTAAAACACCTAGTCAGGTATTGGCGTCAGAAGTGAACAAGTGCGATGGGTGCATGGGTCCCTGATGGCTCTGAAGACTACGATATACCCGCGGAGCATACGGAACGCCACACTTCTTCTTTCTTCTCAATTAGGACAGCGTGTTTTGGGAAAGACAGCTCCCACGCAAAATACACAAATCGTATGTCATAGGCACTGCTCCGAAATCCACCGAATAAGGACTGAGATTCCGGTTTACCATGCATGGAAACAGAAATGCCATCCCTTAAGACTCGAGGGCGAAAGGCGTCTTCTTCCTATTTTGTCTGGATCATTTGTCATTAAAATCATTTGAATTTGTCATTTCAATTTGTCATTTGAATTTGCCAGACAAATGATCCATGTCTGGATCAATTTGTCTGGACTGTAGTTAGGCAAAGGTTTTACTGATCTTCGTTTATGCGCCAAACAAGGGCGGTGGCTGACAACTGCTTCGACCTCTCTTGTTTTTTAACGCTTTTAACACCCGTCTTGATCTGACGTATCAGATCTTCGCAAACAAAAGTGATAACGGGCTTCGGGAAGCCGGCTACCTGAAGGCGACACACCTGTTCGTAGAAGCATTGTTCCGCACGGTGCCTACAGGACTTCAGGATAGAGGCCCCGAGGCTAGACGTGGTGATGCCCTTCTTCACTAATGTTGAATGTCCAGACTTGTAGTTCGGCCAAGGTTTCACTGATCTTGGGTTATGCGCCAAACAAGGGCGGTGGCTGACAATTGCTTTGACCTCTCTTGCTTTTAACACGTTTAACACCCTTCTTGATCTGACGTATCAGACCTTGGCAAACAAAAGTGATAACAGGCGTCGGGAAGCCGGCTACCTGAAGGCGACACACCTGTTCGTAGAAGCTTTGTTCCACCCGGTGCCTGCACGACTTCAGGATCGCAGCCCCGAGGCTTGACGTGGTGATGCCCTTTTCACTAATTTTGATTGACCGGACTTGTAATTAGGCAAAGGTTTTACTGATCCTGGGTTGTGTGTCAAACAAGGGCGGTGGCTGACAATTGCTTTGACCTCTCTTGTTTTTTAACACTTGTAACACCCTTCTTCATCTGACGTATCAGACCTTCGCAAACAAAAGTGATAACGGGCGTCGGGAAGCCGGCTACCTGAAGGCGACACACCTGTTCGTAGAAGCTTTGTTCCGCCCGGTGCCTGCACGACTTCAGGATCGCAGCCCCGAGGCTAGACGTGGTCATGCCCTTTTCACTAATTTTGAATGACTGGACTTGTAGTTAGGCAAAGGTTTTACTGATCTTGGGATATGCGGTAAACAAGGGCGGTGGCTGACAATTGCTTTGACCTCTCTTGTTTTTAACACTTTTAACACCCTTCTTGATCTGACGTATCAGACCTTCGCAAACAAAAGTGATAACGGGCATCGGGAAGCCGGCTACCTGAAGGCGACACACCTGTTCGTAGAAGCTTTGTTCCGCCCGGTGCCTACACGACTTCAGTATCGCAGCCCCGTGGCTAGACGTGGTGATGCCCTTCTTCAATAATTTTGAATGACCGGACTTGTAGTTAGGCAAAGGTTTTACTGATCTTGGGTTATGCGCCAAACAAGGGCGGTGGCTGACAATTGCTTTGACCTCTCTTGTTTTTTAACACTTTTAACACCCTTCTTGATCTGACGTATCAGAACTTCGCAAACAAAAGTGATAACGGGCGTGGGGAAGCCGGGTACCTGAAGGCGACACGCCTGTTCGTAGAAGCTTTGTTCCGCCTGGTGCCTTCACGACTTCAGGATCGCAGCCCCGAGGCTAGATGTGGTGATGCCCTTTTCACTAATTTTGAATGACCGGACTTGTAGTTAGGCAAAGGTTTTACTGATCTTGGGTGATGCGCCAAACAAGGGCGATGGCTGACAATTGCTTTGACCTCTCTTGTTTTTTAACACTTTTAAGACCCTTCTTGATCTGACGTATCAGACCTTCACAAACAAAAGTGATAACAGGCGTCGGGAAGCCGGCTACCTGAAGGCGACACACCTGTTCGTATTTGTTCCGCCCAGTGCCTGCACGACTTCAGGATCGCAGCCCCGAGGCTAGACGTGGTAATGCCCTTTTCACATATATATATATATATATATATATATATATATATATATATATATATATATATATATATATATATATATATATATATATATATATATATGACGTATGAATTGATTGATTGATTGATTTGTGGGGTTTAGCGTCCCAAAAGCACCATTTGATTATGAGAGACGCCGTAGTGGAGGTCTCCAGAACTTTCGACCACCTGGGGTTCTTTAACCTGCACCCAAATCTGAGTACACGAGCCTACAACATTTCCGCCTCTATCGGAAATGCAGCCGCCGCAGCCGGGAATCGAACCCGCGACCTGCGGGTCAGCAGCCGAGTACCTTAGCCACTAGACCACCGTGGCGGGGCGTTTGCTAGAGGAGCCTATTGCCTCGCGAATTCCCCACTGCAAAAAGTAGATGGTTGGCAAAAAGATGGTTCGTAGAAGCCGAGGAGGAAGAAGTGCTTTTAAAATAAACATGGCGTATGAGCCAGGCCACGTCTCCAACTCATCATAGCGTCACACGAGTCGACAGAATGGAGACCTGCCTGCCCCTTCATCAGTCAGTCCTCATCGACGCAGTTCCCCAGAAGACGCCCTGACCGGACATTGACTACCGAATCATCGCCTAGGAGGACAACGACCAGCACCATGACAGAACCATCGGCTGACCTCGACATCCCCAAGTACACCTGATCAGCGGACTACGGACCCGTAGAGGACTGGTTCAACCTGTTCGAACTCCACGCTACCGCTGCATCCTGGTCGGAACGGGAGATGGTTACGAACCTCAGCGACTACGTCACTGGTAAGGCATTCAAATTTTACCTATTTCACATATTCCAGAACGACGAATCATGGCAAAAATCAAAGAGGAGATGATTACCTGTTTTAATGACTATGACCCAAGACTTACTCATTGCCAACCATCTAGAGACAACTGCACACTATCCTCAATTTCCTAAGCAGTCCTCAAGCATTCGAAAGTCCAGCGCGAATCGACAAGTGCGTCAAGACGAAGTGGCACATGCGTTTACTTACAGAAGACCATTCGTATATTGGGAAAAACCCAACCGTCAAGCGCAGCTCCCTTGTGCACGAAAGTCGGCATTTCCGAAGTCGTGGCACCAACATACGACACGAGACGTCGCTCACCCTACTGATGCCTTGCATGCTTCGTCTCGCATACATGGTCCACCACCTGGTTTTCTACGACGCAGCTCTTCAAAGGCTCCTAACGGTCACTGTTCATGTCATAAGGACGCCTTGTTCATGGTAGACCAGCTGACACATAGGGAAAATACCAAACAACACCAAGATGATTCAAAGAGTGAAAATCAGTCTCCGCGCATTGGAGCAGCTTACTCCCCATCTCGCAGACTTGGCCCGCATCCTGGTTTTACATCACTTCGCTGTTTCATCGCTCCCAACGCTCATCTCACGCCTCTCACTCGCCCACTAAGGTTGGCATAGAGCTGCGGAACTCCGAATATACTCAGCCAAGCCTAGGACCAACAATCCTCATTCATGCATCAGAACAGCTTACCTCCCAAGGTGCGGACACAGAGAAACAGCCCCAAGTAAAATCTGACCAAACCAATCCTCTCGCAGTGTCGCCGTCGAGTTCCCAGCCACCTGAGAGCCCAATCGACACAGGAGGCTCGGAAGGATCAACTTTCAAGCACTTACCTGTGCCAGGAACGTCCATTAAGAATGTCGTTGCAAGAGCCTCAGCAGATTTTTCTGTCACTTCTGGCACACTATCTCCACTGCCTGACAAGAATCGTGACACCCTAACCACTATCGACTATTTACTGATGAAATAATCATGCAAAGAAAAGCAGACAAATGTTCCTGAAAGATGCCCATCTGACCAACTTTCACAAAAAGACGAGCAATTTCAGCAAAGGCAACTTCACAAACTCCAGGAACTACAACGGACACACCAACAAGGACGACGACGCAAAGCAAGTGTATTAAAACAAATTCGTGATGTGAGGCATCTTCGCATAAGGGATCGGCGCCAGAAACGCATTTGGCACAAAATATCAAGACTGCGCCTAACATTACAGCTCCGAAAGCTCAGGAAACACCGAACAAGACAAGAAGTCACCAGTTCCACCACGCAACGATTCAGACACCATCCCGTTAGTTTACGACAACGAGCACGCACGCAGCAAAGACAGCGACGCCGAAGACCGATCAACTGCAACGCTTTCAAACAGCGTCCACTCTTCGCAATAATGCCAGCTATTTCATCAGTCTCCACGTCCAAAGCATTCTTGTGTTATCCAGGACGCAACCATCAGACTCGCCCGCCAGATCTCTTATTGATATCACCAAACTGCCACACTCTCCCTTCAAGTCTTAGCCACGAAGAAGACAACACGTGCTTATCAAAAAATGTGAGTCTACCTCCTTATTTTGACATTGGTGACTACCAAGCCACTCCTTGTTTACTTTTTCTTGTTTGTAAGTTGTAACTCATGCTTTCTTTCGGGGGGAGGGGGAATCATGTGACGTATGAAGGTAGCGATGGTTGGTAGAAGCCGAGGAGGAAGAAGTGCTTTTAGAATAGACATGGCGTATGAGCGTATGTGTGTTTGACGCTATTAATCATAGCGTCAAACACACACACACACACACACACATATATATATATATATATATATATATATATATATATATATATATATATATATATAGGGAAAATAAGTACACGCCTCTAAAAAAATGTTTACGGGTGACGTTTCGATCGGAGACCGATCTTCATCAGACATTGATGAAGATTAGTCTTCGATCAAAACGTCACCAATAAACAGTTTTTTAGAGGCTGTCACACAGGTCTCGTTAATTAGAGAGGCGATCACCGGGCTAATTCCAAGGGCCGAAGTATCGGCCCCCCGAACCGCACCACGAAAGCCTGGACAATTTAGAAGTGGTCCTTTTTGGCGCGCCAGCGGACGCCGGCTGTGGCCCAAAGAACAAGTCAGAGAGAGAGTTGATAAACAAAACACAATTATATTCTCAATAATGGCAGATCAAAAAAACAATACACAAGTATGCACGCTCCACAACAGTTGCATAATATGTCACCAATCAAACAACGTACTACACAGTACAATCAGCCACACTCGAAACAACGGACACAGACAACAATACGCACTACAATGCAGTCGCATGCATTGAACAACCAAGACACTTAAAGACTAAAGAGATAGAAAACCTATTCAGTCCAAAGTTCTTGGAACAAAAGTCTAGATGATACTCTTCCGAGAATCACCCACTCAAAGGCCAGCGTTGTTGTCGTTCCGCTGCCCCTGAAGTTTTGTCTTCCAGGAAACCTCGCCGAAGTTTCTCTTCCAGGAAACCTCGCGTCTTCAAAGGGCCAATCTCCAAGCTTCAAACTTCTTCGCCGGAACCACGTCGGCTTCATACACGCAGCTGTTGCCACGCGTCTTCGCTCGGGTAAACTCACGCTCTTGCCTGTAGCTCGAGCCTTCACCCCTCAGGTGGAAATCCTCTTCTTCTTCTGCTTTGTCGCTACGGACAAAACCTTCGCCGACTACACGGCGGAATCCCTACACGCTCTGGCGCTAACTTCCGTCTTCTCCTGCCTTGTCCCTACGGACAAAACCTTCGCCGTATACACGGCGGGATACCCAACGCGCTCTTTCGCTAACTTCCGTCTTCTCCTGATCTCTCGTCTCAGCTGCTCGGTTAAATACCTTCCGCGCGACATTCCAGAAAGTTCTCGTCATTTCGTCGGCGCGATACGCAGTGAAGGATGGGGAGAGGCCCGAGACTGTACGGGGGCCATCCCCGACAGATGACTCAACCCGGCATACACGCCCCCTTCCTTCTGAAAATTTCTAGGGCTTGCTAGGCCGCCGATGTGGGGTGAGGAGGTTCGTCGGCGAAGCCACGCTTCCGAGGGGAGAGCGCGCGCCCGGGGAGCCATGGATGTTTGTTTTCTTTTTTTTCTTTTGACCTCCCGGCGTCTCTCCCGCGCGTTATTGCAAGAATTTGGCGGCGCGCCCATTTTTAGCGCTCGTTCTGTGACACTGCCCCCCACTTTCAGAATATTATCTCATAATATTCAAAACCACACAAACGAGCGCGAACAGTCACCACACACTCTGAAAGACTAACACAAACCGTCGCTCATGACACTTCACATTCGGAATAGATCCTCAATACAACTGTACATTGTAATTCAATTCCACGTCACATGAAATATAGCCACAGGTACACGACTACAACACTTCATCACACATTCCAAACAATACAAATGTATAAAGTTCTCTCATTACAACAATTACTATACTCCCATCATTACTATACATCACATCACCGAAACAAACATTTTGACTCACTCAGCATACAGTTGCGACACAGGACAACAAGAACATTAACACAACATATGGCACTCAGCCCTGCCAAATACAATCCGATTCTAGCTCAGCACCTATCCTGTGTATTTCGAGCGGCGCTTGCGCCCTTTCTTTCGGTGCTCGCTCGATCTCTTTCAATTGTTTTTGCTCGTTTTGTTCCGGCGAGCCCCTTCCAACGACGGTATCTGAGGCGGCGTCTCAGCCATCGTTGTCACTTCCGACACTTCTAACGGGTCATGACGTTCGACGGGTCCTGTCTGTTTATTTACCAGCTTGTTCATGTCTCTACATTTGGCCCGGCTGGCCGACTCCGTCACCTTTACACTGCCGGTCGGTTGAGGTCGTGCCGACGTAAGTCCAGCTGCCCGGCCCGTGAACTCATTCAAACAAATCATCTTCTCATTCGCTGTCTCTTGCGCCGCGGCTTCACCTTGGGCTCTAGTGAGATCCACCCCGGGCTGCTCCTCCACTGTATTTCGCGGTCGCTGGGTTGGCGAGGGCTCTATCTTAGGGTCTTCTCCCAAACATTCCGGATCATTCGGTCCTCGCGCCCCGTCGATGTTTCCGATGACAAGGTCGTAAAGGGGGGTCGTCATACATAGAGCGGTAACCTTCCCGCTGAAGTACGGGGTTTCCACCTCAATCTCTGCTTCGGGAAGCATCCGAACCGTACGGTCAATTAGGCAAACCGGTTTCAGTTTGCCGGTTAACTCACTTTCCCGTACCAAATTTCTCCGCACGATAACCGTGGAGCTACCGGTGTCTCTTAGAACCGTAATCTTCTTGCCTGCAACCTTTCCAGGCAGCGTTGGCATTTCCTTCGTAACACCGGTTGGCTGTTTTGACATTACAGCACCCACAATAGGAATTTTCTTCCCATTCTTCAACTCTACGAATCCATCGGTGACGGCATTATTATCAAATTTCGGTGCCGCTTGCACACGGGAAACCTGGTGAGTTTGACTCGCTCCGTTTTGACATGCGTCTGCTTAGTGCCCAGTCTGACCACACTTAAAACATTTTACTGCCGTAGGGCTCGTAAAGATCGTTCGACAGTTTTTCGCACGATGACCCACTCGGTCGCACAGAAAACATCGCGGAATGCTCTATGGGGCACGCTTCTTTTCTTCGGGAGCCAATTTCTTCGAATCATCGGGACAATCCTTCTTGACCTTGGCCAAATTAGTTCCACCTTGCGCTTCCGAGAATTGATCAGCCAATTCAAGCATTCCTTCAAGTGACTCAGCCTTCCTCTCTTTCAAGTACAGCGACAGGCTTGGGCGGCAACTAGTAAGAAATTGTTCTCTAATTAGGAGCTCTCTAAGTTCATCCTACTCCTGCGCTGTCCCTGAAAGTTCAATCCATCTGTCGAAATAATGGCAAAGTCGGGCGGCATACTGCGTAGCCGTCTCACCATCAGCTGGCTTTCCTGTCCGAAATCTGTCCCGGAAACCTTCTACAGTAAACCTAAATCGCTTCAGCAAAGCAGCTTTCACCCTTGCATAGTTGGCTGCATCGGTCGGCGTCAGCCTACCGTACACACTGAGCGCTTCACCACTCAAGCAAGTACTCAAAGCAGTTGCCCATTGCTGTTCCGGCCAATTCTGGCTCCTCGCAATTGTCTCAAATCTGTGGAGGTACGCGTCTAGGTCATCCTTCCTTTCATCAAACGCTACGAGCAGCTTGCTTGGGTTCAAGCGGAAGCCGTGATCTTCCCGTTCGCTGCTTTCAACTCTAGCTTGGACGGGAGTTTCACTTCGCTGTTGCAAACGGAGCCGCTCGAGTTTCATCTCGTGCTGCCGCTGGCGTTCCCTTTCAGCCATCTCCGCATCTCTTTTTTCTTTCAGCTGTCGCTCCCTCGCTTCTCTTTCTTCCTTCAGCTGTCTCTCCCTCGCTTCTCTTTCTTCTCTCGCTGTTTCGGCTGCCAACTTCTCTCTCTCCAGCTCCAACTTCAATTGCTGCTCTCTTTCTTCTTTTGCCCTTTCAGCAGCAAGCTTTTCTCTCTCTAACTCCAACTTCAATTGTTGCTCTCTTTCTTCCTTCGCCCTTTCAGCGGCCAGCCTTCCTCTCTCCAACTCAGCTGCTTTTTCTTCCTTGGCCCTCTCAGCTGCCAACCTCTCTCGTTTCAACTCGGCTGCTTTTTCTTTCTTGGCTCTCTCTTTTTCTTCTTTTTCTTTCTGGGTGACCCATTTCCGTAGTTCGGCGCCAGAAAGACCCATCTTCTCACCAAAAGCGACCAACTTTTCGAGATTCATTGTGTCTCGCAAATAAAACCTTGCCGCGTGCAAAAAGTATCTGCCCTAAATCAGTCTATCAAAACACTCTCCTGCACTCGTTAACGAGAACACTGAGCAACACACAAAATCGTTCCGATAGCACTATCATCAACTCGAGGCTCTTTCTCACTACTTTGGACACACTGTGCACCAAAAGGTCCTGTAGCGGACGCCAGATTAATTGTCACACAGGTCTCGTTAATTAGAGAGGCGATCGGCGGGCTAATTCCAAGGGCCGAAGTATCGGCCCCCCGAACCGCACCCTGAAAGCGTGGACAATTTAGAAGTGGTCCTTTTTGGCGCGCCAGCGGACGCCTGCTGTGGCCCAAAGAACAAGTCAGAGCCGAGAGTTGATAAACAAAACACAATTATATTCTCAATAATGGCAGATCAAAAAACAATACACAAGTATGCACGTTCCACAACAGTTGCATCATATGTCACCAATCAAACAACGTACTACACAGTACAATCAGCCACACTCAAAACAACGGACACAGACAACAATACGCACTACAATGCAGTCGCATGCATTGAACAACCAAGACACTTAAAGACTAAAGAGATAGAAAACCTATTCAGTCCAAAGTTCTTGGAACAAAAGTCTAGATGATACTCTTCCGAGAATAACTCAAAGTCCAGCGTTGTTGTCGTTCCGCTGCCCCTCAAGTTTTGTCTTCCAGAAAACCTCGCGTCTTCAAATGGCCACTCTCCAAGCTTCAAACTTCTTCGCCGGAACCACGTCGGCTTCACACACGCAGCTGTTGCCACGCGTCTTCGCTCGATAGCGGTAAACTCACGCTCTTGCCTGTAGCTCGAGCCTTCACCCCTCAGGTGGAAATCCTCTTCTTCTCCTGCTTTGTCGCTACGGACAAAACCTTCACCGACTTCACGGCGGAATCCCTACGCGCTCTGGCGATAACTTGCGTCTTCTCCTGCCTTGTCCCTACGGACAAAACCTTTGCCGACTACACGGCGGGATACCCAACGCGCTCTGGCGCTAACTTCCGTCTTCTCCTGATCTCTCGTCTCAGCTGCTCGGTTAAATACCTTCCGCGCGACATTCCAGAAAGTTCTCGTCATTTCGTCGGCGCGATACGCAGCGAAGGCTGGGGAGAGGCGCGAGACTGTACGGGGGCCGTCCCCGACAGATGACTCAACCCGGCATACACGCCCCCTTCCTTCTGGAAATTTCTAGGGCTTGCTAGGCCACCGATGTGGGGTGAGGAGGTTCGTCAGCGAAGCTACGCTTTCGAGGGGAGAGCGCGCGCCCGGGGAGCATTGGATGTTTGTTTTCTTTTTTTTTTGACCTCCCGGCGTCTCTCCCGTGCGTTATCGCAAGAATTTGGCGGCGCGCCCATTTTTAGCGCTCGTTCTGTGACAGAGGCGTATACATATTTTCCCTTAATTCTACGGCAACCGAATCCAGACTCTTTATAACCTACTATATATATACATACATACATACATACATACATACATACATATATATATATATATATATATATATATATATATATATATATATATATATATATATATAATGTGTGTGTGTGTGTATTCTGACGAAGGCCGTGCCCAGGCCGAAACTTTAGTAAAGACAATTTCTTTTTCAAATGTGCTATCTGCAAGTTCATTCAATATAGAAAATACCCGGACTTGTCGTGCCTTCTCTTCATTATATATATATATATATAATAAGGAAAAGAAGTGTATACCTAAGGGCTCGTTTTGCCGTGTTTTAACACAATATGAGATCTAACAGACAGTAATGCCAAGGAATGTACAGGGGAAGTTATTAAAACCAATGAAATGTAAATAATAAGAAAGAAAAGTTGATGAATAATAACCAGCCGTGAGCTGCTCACGGCTAATTATTTTTTCATCCACTTTTCTGTCTTCCTATTTACATTCCATTGTTTCTAATAACTTCCCCTGTACATTCCTTGGCATTACTGTTTGTTAGATCTCATATATATATATATATATATATATATATATATATATATATATATATATATATATATATATATATATATATATATATATATATATATATATATATATATATATAGCTTACCTACAACTAGTGGTCGCCAGACACGCGGTGCCTCCGCGCATGAGCGGACTAGTGAAGGCAGTAAGGATGAATCTATACCCAGCGGACCAGTCCTTGAATCCTGTCGAACTAATTGCCCCTCGGAGAACGGCTCGTCGGCTTGCCAACTACCGGACGTCCATCGTTCACCTTCACAATCTACTACGAAGTCAACCTCAGACGATCACGTTCAGGCGATTCTAGGGTTGTGGAAATCGCCCGTGACGTGCAACAATCACTTGCCTCGAGCATCGGACAACCAGCTACCCTCTAGCCAGCCCAACGACACGATTCCTGCAGTAGTACAGTCGACGACGGACAATGCCCTTTCGAACCCGCCATGTCTACAACAGCCGATGCCTACTACGTCCAAAACTGTCAGTGTTTCGACTTCTGGTGCCCCTACTGCTCAAGCCTCCCGCTACGTACTGCGAACTCATCGCACCGATTGCTCTCTAAAAAGCAAGGCCCAGTGACTACCATCTAAACGTCCTGGTAAAGATTCTTCCGACTACTATGTATCTAAAATATTCTTAAATATTCGCAAAGTGATAGAAAAGCGGATACGGTGCGAATTGCATATTTCTACGTTAAAAACTTATTTAGAAGCTAGCATTTTACCTAGAGGCCTCCGCATTGTCATAAAACCCGCCACAGCTAGCATGTCTGTTTCTTAGGTTGTCGCGTGGAACGAGGTGCTCTCGAGAGCTACTTTTGATTTGGTGCGCATTGTCATTCGGCATTACGAAACATCACTCAAAGCCATTCGTAACCAAGAAAGCCAATTACTTTCCCATCATAAACTCGCCATCCATGAATGCGCGCTGCTGGCAGCATACCAGCGAAAAAAATCAGATGAATTATATGCAGCTAAAATAAAGAAGCTTGTCAGGGACAAAGTTATTACGCCTTATACTCCCCCGATAAGGTATACCGCTAAAATTTCTTCGAAATCGATTAACTACAGACCTCTAGGTGACCCCCTATCATCAGGTAACGTAATCGACCTGTCTTCGTATGGACTTTCCGCTGATGAAATTTCGCTATTGTCACGAGGACTCAATTTTTGCCCAGTGACAGGAGGTTTTAGTGAATTCAAGCTGATGAAAGATTTGCCAGAAATTTAGGACTGAGAGAATACTTCCTTGACAAAAGCCCTGCTAATGCCCCTACCTCTTTTTTGCCATCTTACAAACATTGGACCCCACCAACCCAACGAGATAAGTGCCTAGACCTCTATATCTCTGCCGTTCAACGCGATGTGCTACATATTTACCGTAAACAGGTTCCGTTTAAGAGAAACCTTTCAATCAACGAAACCACAGCAATGCAGCAACTGAAAGGTCGTGGTGGTATCATAATTGAACGAGCTGATAAAGGCGGAGTTGTGGTACTACTAAACAAACACGATTATCACAGCGAAGCTTCCAGACAGCTTTCCAACAGCACTTTTTACAGGCGGCTAGAAGAAGACCCCACTGAGCAGCTCAAATCTATCCTTATACGCATGCTAACTAACCTCAATGAAAAGCCAAAAATTCCCAATTCGGCTCTGCATACCCCCGTTCCACTAAGTCCAGTCGCGGGTCGCTTTTACCTCCTGCCAAAAATACATAAGTCAGGAAACCCTGGTCGACCCATCGTTTCCGGCATTGGTACAGTTACGGAAGTGGTCTCCCAATTTGTAGATACAGTAATTAACCAAATTCCGTCTTCTTTTGCATCGTACATCAAAGACCCAACCACTTCTTGTCCGACATCGTTGACCTCTCTGTCCCCCCTGATTCACTCCTGCTTACCCTTGACGTAGCGTCCCTATATACGAACATTCCCCATGCAGATAGAATACGAGCAGTACTTCACTCATACGAGTCTGTCTGTGACGAAATAATATACAGCTCGACTTTGATGTCTTGATATCTAACAACTTTGAATTTGATGGCACTCATTACCTCCAAGTTAATGGCACCTCAATGGGCACACACATAGGCCCTAATTATGCCAATATTTTCATGGGCATACTCGAAAACGAATTTCTGACAAGCCGTTCACTTAAATTATTGTACTACAAAAGGTACATTGACGATATAATGATGATTTGGCAGCACGGTGAACCTAATCTGTTATCATTCATTCATGATTTTAACAACGCTCATCCGTCCATTTCATTCTCTCATACCTACTCAGGACAAGCTATCAACATTCTTGACGTAACAGTGACAATGTGTGACGGCAAGCTTGCCACTAAAGTTTACAGAAAACCAACTGATACTCAACAGTACCTTCATTTTAATAGCAACCATGTCAAGCGCTCTAAAACCAGCATACCCTATAGCCAGGCCCTTCGTTTAAAAAGAATATGCTCCCAAGAAACTGATTTTAATTCCAATTGTGCGCAGCTTCCGAATGCTTTATCAAAACAGAAATACCCTTCCAAGATTATAGATGACGCCATAAAAAGGGCAAGTAACCTGGACCGCAAAACGCTTTTAAGCACCAACAATAAACAGCCGGTCTTCTCCTGCACTAACCTTGTTCTAACATTTTCCGCGCCTGTGCAACACGTAAATGCCATTTTAAGAAAGCACCATAACATACTTCTAAAAAGCGAACTACTTAAATCAATTTTCCCAGAACCACCGCGTGTGACGTACAGAAGAGCGCAAAATCTGCGTGACCTACTCATGTCGTCAAAAAGCGTACGCAGTAAACCTACTGGTTATGGAGGCGGAAATGTTGTAGGCCCGTGTGCTCAGATTTGGGTGCACGTTAAAGAACCCCAGGTGGTCGAAATTTCCGGAGCCCTCCACTACGGCGTCTCTCATAATCATATGGTGGTTTTGGGACGTTAAACCTCACATATCAATCAAAACCTACTGGTTGCCGTCCTTGCAACAAACCTCGTTGCAAAGTCTGCCAGCATATGACCACTACACTTATCGCAAACAGCACCGCATCTAACTTCAGCGTGAAAATAAATGGTGACTATAACTGCGACACGCGTAATGTAGTTTACCTCCTGGAATGCTTGATCTGTGGAATGCAGTACGTAGGCGAAACCGAAACACCCTTCCGATATCGGTTTAACAATCACAAAGCTCATATCTCTTCACTTCCTCACCTTCCAATATTAAAGCATGCTAACGCAATTGGCCACTCATTTGACCACATTAGAGCCACGATTCTGGAGTTTGGCTTCCGAACGCATCATGACAGGGAAGTGCGCGAATAATTTCTCATCTTTAAGTTCAATACAATCGCAGGCGGTTTGAATGAGAGTACGGGAAAACTTAGCGTCTTGCATCGCTGACCGTTGTAGATGTTATTGCTTGTACCAGCTGTAATCCTTGTGCACGTGTCGTGACTTGTTAATTGATTGCTTATAAGTAGGATGTGATACGGGGGCCCCCATATAGATTTCATGTCTGATTGTTGTACTTGTTTTTATGATGTTTGCACTCACGTGATCATTGCAAGCGAAACGTATGCGCTTATATGCTGTTGCACCACTGTTACATCTGTTATTCTGACAAGGGCCGGTCCCACGGCCGAAACGTAAAGAAACCTTTCTGTTTTTCGACGTGTGTCTTCTTTTTATGCATATATATATATATATATATATATATATATATAAATATATATATATATATATATATATATATATATATATATATATATATATATATATATATATATATATATATATATATATACGCACAAGTAGCCTTATTATGGTCATCTACTGTGGCCGCGCCGCAGACAGAAAACTTGGTTACTTAGCAAGCACATGTTTACTACAATTAATACTTCTCCTAAAAATGCTAGCAATAATTGCTTCGTAAAACATTGAAATATGTTGCTATCGCATCCATTACAATAGCCCTTTTGGCGAAAATGTGACTTTTTTATACTGTCCGAAGCAGACATCATCAACTGCATATATCAGCAAGTTGTGGGGATGGCACGCTTACACAAAGTTCCCCCAGAAAGGAAGATAGGAAATGCGTTATGTTTCTGTAATGTCATGGATGATTCGAGTTTCGCTCTTCTTAATGACAAAAGTGTTGTTAGGTCAGGACAGCAATCTTGACGGGTATAGAATGGCTACCAAAAAGCCTTTTAAAATCCTTTCCTTTACGCACGTTTTTTTACAATAGCTGCATTATCCTTTAGGCCGTCATTGACGCATCTCTCGATTTGGCCAGCGCGTACACTTTTCCACACTTATGAACCCTTTCCGCGCAATCAGCAATACGGTTTTGGTGCTGGGAATATCTCAGCACCAAAAAAGGCCGTCTAAACTCTGCAGAACGACGGAACCGGGGAAAGGACGCAACAGGTATGTGGCACAAGGCCCTTTGTTGATTGCGCGAAAAGGGTCTTGTTGAGTGTGGAAAAGTATACGTTGGTCAAATCGAGAAATACATTAACGACGGGCTAAGGGAGCATGCAGCTGATTCAAAAAGCATGCGTAAAGGAAGGAATTTGTAATGTTTTCTTAACAGCCATTTTAAAATCTGTCAGAGTTGCTCTCTCGATCTAACGAAGACTACCGTCATTAAAAAGACCAAAAAGCAAATCACGCTTGATGTCACAGAAGCGGAACGCATTCCCTATCCGGGGAGGGCTGTACAAGCACGGTTTCTCGACAGCCTACCGATACAGAGACGGCGTATATATGTACGCATGTACGGTGAATGTCGTCTGTTTTGGGCAGTATAAGTATACGTGCAGTTTTTCAATAAAAGTTGTTGAAAGTTCAGCGCTCGTCGTTGTCCCTTGTGTTCTTTCTGTTAAGTATGTTTTGAGCTGCAGTGTGCCAGAAGTGAGCGTGCTTGAGCTCACTTAGTTTTTAAAACGGCTATATTTGTCACCGGTAAAGCGCACTTTCTCAGCTTTGCATAGAAATCACGAGTCAAGGAGAAATAATGGAAGAAACCTTTGATTTCTGAATGCTACAAGAAATCCTTACTATTATTCTCAGGCACTGCGCCATGCTCCCGACCGGGTTGCAGAAATTAGGTGTCTTTTCTTATCTTCTAACCCCTACCACAACCACTACTATTCATACTGAGTCTTAATACATCACGCAGTCTTAAGCTATTGGAGCTGACCAGTCTGAACGTATTAGAGGCTGATAAAAAAATAAACTTAAGTCATGTGCTGTTACCGACGTACACTCACCCCGTGAAAATAGGCAGCCGTCCTCAAGAGCTCTTGACATGCTGGCCCCCTTCTGTTGAACAAAAAAAGAACGCAGAAACTTAGGGTTCTTCAAATGGCGTCCTGATCAAAAGGAAGCTCTAAGGCAACCTTATCAGAAACCTGGGTAAAACGGCAAAGTGTTTTACATAGACACATGAATATTACAAATAACAAGGGCGTGTTTGAAGTCTGTAAAAGACTACAAAACAAATTCTGAGACTATTTGCCAGAATCATGTCTTGTAATGGTGCAAGTAGTACTGAGAGGTGGGGACTCCGGGTTACTTTAAATCAGTAAAAGAAGAAGTAAGAAGCACCTAAAACAAACTAACGTGTAACATTTCTCCTATTTGAAGATACAGTCGTGACTCGTGAGTAATATAAGAAGGAACAAGAAATTCGTTTTTAAAAAGACAAAAATAGCAAAGGACAATTGATGTCAGAGCGAAAACTCAATGTATGACAACGCATAAACCAGCAATATTATCAACAGCAGTGCATTACTTACCAATAAATTAAGCTAAGTGTATGACATGACGTGCGGCACAAGTGGAGCATTTGCGAAATGATTTCGATGATGTGAGAGCGTCGGACAACAATTATTCACTAGTAATCAAACAAGCTCGAATAAAAAAAAGAACTTTCCGTGGATCAAGAGCAGTAATAAAATGCCGCTTGTCCGTTTCTGTTATTGACGGCGTTACTATGTGTAATGGCGCGAATAGTTCAAAAATAGGTTAAAGTGGTAAGGCTTGGTATATGCTGCGATCTACAGGGGCCCAGTGGAACCAAGCTAGCAGTATCATGGCCTCCGAGATTGCGGAAAATCGTTCAATGATCATCGTTTCTACTGTGGCTTGTGCTACTTTCGCTCTGCTGCTACTAGTGTCGGCGGCCACGTAGTGAAGATGGGTAACATTGGGCACGTAAACAGTGACCTATTAGAGACCGCTTTCACATGGGTGATTTGAGATGCGCTAACGCGATGCGGACAATAAAACTGTGACATTACTTTAAATAAGCACTTCTTTGGCACAAAACTAGCACGACGAGGTTTATAGCCACTACTTGAACAATCAACGCCGGTCTTTAGCGTCCCTTTAAAGGGAGACATAGGTCCCCAAAAAACATCAATTGAGACAAAACAGCTTACGGTTAGATTTCAAAGAGAAACTTTTCAAGCACGGGGTGCCCGCCGAATATACAATTACTTGTTATGTAACAATATAAATGCAACGTATTGTGCTACAAAATATACATTTCTATTGCCATGATCATTTTGGCGCATTCCAGCTGCATTTACTGTTTGTGACCTGTAAAAGGTAATTTCAGCAACGCCTCTCATAGTGCTCAAGACTACGCATCTGTGTACATGGCGTTTTTTGCGTTTTGGCCACTGCCGTAGGTTCATGTATCCTGATGCTCAGAGTCAAACTACCGTTTCGAACTTAAAAGTGCAACCATGTAGCACTGAGCTATGTACCATGGCGGTGGGTCCTGCGGGGCGTTGCTTACCAATAGCACATTTCGGCTGCGTGTCCCACCTGCATCTGTATAGTTTAGCGGTGCTGTCAAGCTACATCGCAGTTTTGCTTTAAGTTACAGTCGAACCCACCTAATCAATACTCAAGTGCCACGAAAATTTTATTGTTATAACCGATCAGTGTTATAAAAGGGTTGCACGATATAAATCACAGCATATCTACGGAGTTAACGATGATGAGTGGGGCTAAGTGTCCGTCCGTCCGTCCATCCGTCCGCATGTCCATGTGTTCGTCCGTCCGTGCATGCGCCCATGCGTCTAATCGCGTTAGAGAATGGAGACGGCGCGCGGGTAACACCGACGAGACACGAGCCAAGGAAGCCGAGCACAAGCGTCTTCAATGCGCCCACCGTTCTGCTTCGTCCACGCCCCACCAATGATCCACCACATATGACGACAACCCAAGAGACAGAGAGGTACTCATTTTCAGCATACCCAGGCATAGCCAGCGCAGCAGCCAATCGGAGAGTAGCGGTACAGCGCCATTTAAAATGTCCCCACTCAACTGCAATTTGTATCTACTTCTATGAGACAGCGCCGTCTAATAAACTGTTCAGGAGGTATTGGCTTGTTTTCTTTCTGGTCTCTTCTTTTCTCAGTTAAACGTGACGCATGACAAGGTCAGACTAAGAGGATGGCAGACTGTTGTGACAAAAGCATAAAGGGGATGACAGGCTGTTTTGACAAAACCATAACTATCGCTTGGGATATACATTGACTGTCCTTTTCGTTGCGTCTGCCATGGCACTACACACGAATAGCGGGGCGTTTGCTTGCGTTTACCTTGCCCCGCCGCGGTGGTCTAGTGGCTAAGGTACTCGGCTGCTGACCCGCAGGTCGTGGGTTCGATTCCCGGCTGCGGCGGCTGAATTTCCTATGGAGGCGGAAGTGTTGTAGGCCCGTGTACTAAGATTTGGGTGCACGTTAAAGAACCCCAGGTGGTCAAATTTTCCGGAGCCCTTCACTACGGCGTCTCCCATAATCAAATGGTGGTTTTGGGACGTTAAACCCCACAAATCAATCAATCAATCAGTCAGCTTGCGTTTACCATGGATAAGGAGAGAAAAATTTCTGATTAGTGGCACAGAAGAGCGCAGATCCTCAACTCATCGATTCCCGAAGTAGTCGCCTGGCAATCAGCGGATGAGAAGAACGAACAGAAGAAGGCCAAACATGCTGTGGAGACAACGGAACAAAGAGAGGAACGTCTAACAAAGTGGCGTCGTCAGGAGGCCGTTTGACTGTCGATACGGTGAAACTTCGTGAAAGTGCTAGTCCGACTTGGTCCTTGGAGACGAACTTCACAAACAGTTCGTTTGAATATGTATGCGACGAATGGACAGCCTCTGCCACAAGGAAGACATGGCACTAGTAGTTAGTTCCTTGCGTGAAACGTTCAACTTAGCCGACGTCCTCTTAGCTCACGCTATGTATATCCTGGCGTAGGCAAACGAAGTCACTGCACCTGTACGTTTCATTACGCCGTTTCGTGCAACCGTTTAAGCGCTTAACGGTGGTAGAACATATAGCCAAGCATGTTATTTTGACGTGTGTGTATTTAGCCAGCCAAGATAGTTTGCAGCGCTTGGCGGCGACCACGCCTCAATGTTTCTGGAGCTTCCAGATTGTTCTTTAGGATGATTTACTTAAGATTGCACGCAGGTCGTGAATAGTCTAGTTTTTTTTTCTTTTTTTCGAGAGTCGATTGTCAAGTTTATAGACGGTGGACGCTAGACCTGTTTGCCGCTATCAACGTGCAGGGCATATAGTTAGCGTTATCATTTTTCGTGGGCGCACGATCACTCGAGTAAACAGTCATCTTGAATACGCCTATTACTGCCTTCGTCAGCGTCACGACCATGTGGCGATATTACGGTGCTAGCTATGACAGAGAATCAACTCACCGAAGCACTGTCGAGTGACCAGGGCTGTCATCACGGCGGCGATGGTGAGGGTAAGAAGTGACAGCACGGACAGTGAGCCTGCAAAAGTGACAAAACAAATTTATGGGCAGCGAAGGGGGTGGCACTGAACTGCGCTAGCAAGTGGATAGGTGTTGGTTAATATTATGATTCCTATTAGGCCCAAGTTCTGTTCAATGTAGGGAGCTGGTTGTTAGAAATTCAGACGCGCGTGGCCCCGCGGTTACAAAAGAAATACAAAAACAAAAAACAACCTATCTGCGTACTCTTCGAGAAAGCTGAAGTAGCGATTCAACTAGCTATTATTTTTATTTACTATAGTGAAACTAAATATTTAAGGACTTTCTGTTGATTATCTACTTATTATTTAAAATGTATTTAGAAGGCATAAAATAATATCTGCCGGATATAATTCAAAACTAGTATACCAAACTAGAATAAATGCCCTACTCAGTTCTCTAAAGTGAAAGAAGCTGCCTCAATGGAAAACGGGAACAGCGCGAATGCTTCGACAAAATCTCCCTTAACACGTGGCCTCACTTTCTGGAGTTTACCAGGTTGGCAGCGTACATAGAAAACATGCTAAACGTTAGTAGCCGTGAAAAAACAACCCGTGATTTTGTTGTACCAGGTGGTATCTCAAAGACCTACAAATTTCGCAATACGGTTTCCGAAATATAAGTCCACCGAGCTTGCATGCATTGCTCACGCAAAACAAAATAATTCTTTAAGTGTTCGAAAAAAAGTCACAATTGGGTTCTTGGTATCTTTTAGGAGTACGCGAAAGCATTTGACCTCATTAACTACAACTTACTAATTGAAAAAATGGAGCACTATGGTACTCGAGGAAAAAGCTTTGTTGCTTATTTCATCTCATCTGCAACATCTTACGCAGTTTGTCATGGTTAATGGTCACTAATATTCAATTAACCCAGTTAATATAGGTGTACCACAAGGGAGCATTCTCGGTCTTTTTTTCTTGGTTCTTTATATTGATGATGTTGTTCACATGATCGTACGGCAAAACATACACTATACGCTGATGATACTGGCCTCTTTTTCGCTGGCTCGAATGTTGCACGTCTTTCGGATCGGGCAAATGAAGCACTTCGTTTCATTCACTCGTGGGCTGCTAGCAATGATCTAAAACTAAACATCATTAAAACTAAGGCCATTTTGTTTTACTTGCGGAACCTTTCCTGTGCGATCCCCCGATTAGTGCTCAATATTTCTGAAATAGAAGTTGTGAATACAATCAAGACACTAGGCGTATTTTTCTCGAGTAACTTGTCTTGGGATGATCGCATCAATTATTTGCTCAAAAAGCTGTCAAAGGTAATTGGCCTTATGCGTCGACATTGCTTTACCTTCGTTCTTTCAATTAACAATATCTTATACAATGGTCTGTTTTCCTCCACTTTCAGCTATGGCGCACTGGTCTGTGGGACAATACACAAGAAAATATAAAAAAAACTTTTGTTACTACAAAAGCATGCAATACGCATAGTTATTAAAGCTCCTTACCTAAGTCACATACAGGACATGTTCGAAAAGCTTGAAAGTGAAAGCGTACAAAACATTTACAATTTCAGATTACTTCGGCAACGCAAGATGAAAAGAAAAAAAAATCCCCTTCTATAGACATTGGCGAAATTGACAAAAAATGACCCTGCATGTACACGCGCCATCCTGAGATAAGGAAAGTTCGAAAATGCCACATGACTTATGGAAAGCGAATGCTCAGGTACACATTACCGACACTACTAAACGAACTTGCCAGAGAAGGTAACGACGTAGCTTCAATGACTCTGAATCAGTTACGAGATATATATGTACAACTATGATTGTTTTCGAGTTCAAGGTATTACATATGCTTGTTGTCTTTATTTGAAATTTAGTGTATTTCCGATAGTTCTGACATGTAAAGAATAAATATTTTAATAATAAAAATTGCAATCTAGAAAAGTTCTTGCTGTCTTGATGTGTATAAGTCAACTACTAAGAATTGCAATCCAAAAAAGTTTTTACAATAATGTTTATATATGGTTTTTTCTTTATTGATGTGTAAACGTACTTTTTCGTGCTCCTTTCTTTGTTCTTTCTTTCTCTCTTCATATGTTGCATTTTATTTTCATTGTTGTATTCCCCACCACTGTATGCCATAGTCTGGTGCACGGATCTAGTCAAGCCTTCTCAGGCTTTCTGTCCATGCGACAAACATCTCTCAGACGATGAATAAACTGAATTGGTTTGAATTGAAGATCGGTGATTCAATTTGTAACCACTGACTTTCGAAAGGCCATGAGGCAGGTACGATATACTGAGGCCATATTCGCAAAACAATGCAAATTTGTAACAGCAAAGCTGCTTAAGCCAATCGTACCATGTGTGTGAGGCCTGTAAGAAAATTATCACCAATAACAGGTTTGCGTCACAAAAACGGACGAAACATCCCTCTCACAACCGGTTGACTAAAGATGAAGAAAGGAAACATTTAGCGCCGCAACAAATGACTGCGAAGCGACGGTGGCAAACTGAAGACTGCGGGTACGTACAGTGAAGGATTGTGCCCGGGCAAGAGAACAGTGGCCACGAGAAGGCCCCGAAGCAATGTAAGGTCTCGATAAGAGAGCATCTTACCTGCGTCGCCCTTGCCTCCGGTCTTTTTGTCGTCCGGATTTTGTGGACTCGGAGCTGGACCCGGAACTGGACCTGGGCCTGGAGGTGGAATAGCCGACTCGTGGACCGGCACCGCTAAGGCTTTCCTACTGTCGATGTCCAAGTCGGCGTGACTCGCCCTGGTGCCGACGCAGTAGACCGAGAACCACGTGAAGTCGTTCCAGTTTTTACCAGTGGGCAGCGAGAGCGTTACGTCTGTCTTGGCGATCTTGGGAAGCTTGTCTGTACTGCATGCGCGGATGGAATAATACAGTGCGCCGATTGCTAATCGGTAAACCCCGGTGAAAGCGGACGTTTCCGCGAGCATTTCCGAGCACAGCAACGCCATATAGGCACTTCGAACTTGAGCGCCCGTTTTTTTTAAGAACATGTTAGACGCATTCTCAAATAGTTGTAGGGCTTAGCGTGCCTGAACCGCGATATGGTCTTGACACAACTGTGTTTGACACAATGTCGACAAAAAGTAAAAGACAACGCACAGATATGCCCTATTAAAATGTAGGAGAGGACGGTGGCCACCGTATGCTAATTAATAGAGAATCGGACACGTTATTCCAAGGCTGCAGGTTTGTCACAGCCGGGCGGCAAGTTACCATTTCATTCTCTTTAATTTTACCATGCTTATACTGTAGTCACTACAAACATGGTCTCTGTACCTTCCGTGGCTTGATTTTGAGTTCTCATAACCAATGCCAGAAGCCGCACAGTGAAAAATGCACCGTACAACGGACGCACTAGAAGAACGTTGTATCCCTCTCAGTGCGTTTCGAATTCACCCTGTGGTGTTACCATTGATAATCTAAAAAACTGGTACTTCGCAAACACCTTCTCGCTCTATATATTGTTTGATTACGATGTACATTGCTTGTTCCCGCCATTTTGTACGGGGCCGTGATTCGAACCAAGCTTGCGTAGAGACTTTTCCTGACCCCGGCCCTTAGCATCCCAAAAAATGGAACACATGAAAGAAAAAAAAAGCTTCGAAGTGCATACCCTTCATGGTCTCAGTCAGTGTAGCAGCCTTGAGTAAAGTTACCCGCAAACGTTTTCAGTACAAGTAGGGCATATTCAAAATGTGCAGGACCATCTATCGACAAACCCGTAATGTCGATCCACAATATTTTGTTGGGCGCGACAACAAAACCAGCCTCATATCGCATCCTTTCAGGTGCTAGTCGCTGTTAATTTAATCTTCGTTCTGCGATGACTTCCGATTTCTACTTGTGTTGTTCACGCAACGAGGAATCCCTGATAATGCCGGGAACAAGGCGTCACCGTCGAGCAGCCGTAGTATCCCCAATATCAATCAAATATATCAGTTACCCAAACAAAGGAAAATAAACTACTGACACCAGCTCGTTCTGTCACCAATATTGGCTTTGCACTTTAGTTCGCAAATGATAATCGGGCATGCGATAAACTGCTCTTCAACCTCACTGATTGATTTGTGGGGTTTAACGTCCCAAAACCACCATATGATTATGAGAGACGCCGTAGTGGAGGGCTACGGAAATTTAGACCACCTTGGGTTTTTTAACGTGCACCCAAATCTGAGCACACGGGCCTACAACATTTCCGCCTCCATCGGAAATGCAGCCGCCACAGCAGGGATTCAAACCCGCGACCTGCGGGTCAGCAGCCGAGTACCTTAGCCACTAGATCACCGCGGCGGGGCGTCAACCTCACTGAGGGAGCAGGATTGATCAACTTTAGCTTGCGGACGTTTCAGCTCAACGAAAACTAGAATTTACGTACACGAACTTGCAAGCAGTGCAACGGAGGCTGGCGAACACAGCCGCAGGAAATGAGTGCTGGCAAAGGAGGCTCGATTTGCGCAAAAGTCCCTAAGGGATCTCTACGCAAGATTCGCCTGCTCGTCCCAAAACCATTATACGGTCATGAGATACGCCGAGGAGGGCTCCGGAAATTCCGACTATTCGGTGTTCTTTAACGTAAACTGACACCACACAGTTCACTAGCCTCCACCGTTTCGCCTCTATCGATATGCGACCGCCGTGGCCGGGATCGGGTCAGCATTTTCAGGTCAGAACTTTCGGGTCAGCAGCCACGCACCCTAGCCACTGACCTTCCGAGGCGGACAACGGGCGAGTTTGTAAACGCGCGCAGAACTCCGAAGTTTGGTTCTCGTCAATTTCTGGAAGCCCAGCGAGCTTCACTGAGCATTCAGTGCTAGATTACGGAAAAAAATGGCGCGTTTTCTTGACCTGAAAGCTCCGCAAACGAGTGCAGCTCAGCCTCTCCATGGGATCTCCTTCAGAAACGGTAGCAGATGATGCCCAGAAACAAAAATGGCGGACGTACTCGTGGGTTGCCGAAGCACCAAACATTATGAGTATACGCCATTGGTGTCACATATATCTTTCATTGCATCAGAGTATGTATAGAATCGAGTAGCGGCATCGTCAATGTGCTATATTTATTGATGTAATGTGTTTTGGAAGTTATGCGCCAAAAGCCTATGATGCATGCAATGGTTTCCTTATTTCTTCGGGTCGTTACAATCTCATTGTGAAATAGTGAAACAAATACACATACGCAGGCTAGAGAGACGCTACGAACGTTTCGTCTTTCTAGCAAGTGTCGTCGGCGTCTTTTGCGCTACTCCGCAATGCATCCTTATCAACCAGCTCGGCTCTGCTTAAATATTATAATCATTTTTATCTACAAGTTGGAGCTCGTGACTTAACTAAAGTTGGAGCTCGTGACCACTAAAAAAAAAGAAAGATCTAAAGTCAAACACAAAACACGCACGATGACATTTAAGCCAAGACATTCGCAGGCTCTGAGCCCACCCGTACGTGGTATACTATCTCTCAATGGCACGAACGGCGTCCTGCCGTATCTAAATGGGAAGTAGGCCTGAAAAAAATGTGCCTTGCGAAGAAAACTATCAAAAAATGGCTCCTGGTTACACACAGTTTGGTACCGCTGGTGTATTCTGGTAAAATGTTACTGTCGCACACTACAAAGCGTGCACTTCCTCAAAAAAAACTTGAAAACCACCCATTGGGTAAATGTGGGGCCCCAAAGTAAAATAACAAAGCACTTGTGGAAGAGGTGAGATTTGTAGTACGACACTAACTTTACTAGAATCTTTCAGTGGATCTCTGGCACATATACAGGGCCGTCGTTTTTGGTAGCTAACTCGCTTCATCAGATATGATTTTTTTCCGCCGCATATTTCTCATTCAGTTAGAGCAGGTCACCACTGCTACCAATGAGAGATGGACCTACGTATTCATGCTCCATCCTCCCGAACTCTCGTGATTTAGAAGAAAAAGAAAGCTTTTCGTACTTTCCATTGTAGAGCAGTTTGGTCATCTGAGCCACTTCTGCGTACTTATTCGGCGCTGCCATGAAGAAGGCGGCTGCAGGAAAAGAAACAACAACGAAGTAAAACCAATTACATTGCGAGAAAATATGAACGTGTCAATACGCTCTGACAACTCAAACATTGTACATTTTGGTCAATGAAGTCGTGCACCCGGTTCTGTTAACATTATACGCATGAAGAAACCGGTACCTTATTTATTTATAATAGTGATATGATATATAAAAGTGATATATTAGAGACGCTGTAGTGAATGGATCCGAAAAATTTGGCATCTGGTGCTTTGTAACATGCACTGAAATCACACACTACAAGGGCCTCTGCTAGATGGCCTCCATCGAAAAGCGACCGCCACGGACTCTTTCTTTCCCGGCCTCCACCAGTACTGTGCGGAAGTGGCTGACACCTACCACATAATATACGGACGTGCCCGCTCAATATTTCTTCACCCCTGTAGCCCAATCCAACCAGTCAGGACTGGGAGGGGGCTCTGCTCGATTGCCAGGAACTTCCGGCCCAACAAGTCACGGTCCAGCGTGCCAGGACAGCGGTCATGACCAAGGGGATCCCTGACTAGTGACTCCACCTAGTACTGTGGAAGTTGACACACCAGAGCATGGTTTCCCTGGCCACCTCTCCGTTTTTAATAAATGTTTACCACCACCACCACCGCGATCGGGATCAAACCCGCTACCTTCGGATGAGCACCAGAGCACCCTATATATAGCCACTGATACACAGAGGCAGACAATGACCGCTGCAAGTACCAAGGTGCTTGTTCTTTTTTCGCGTGATTTTTCAAGTTTATTCCTATCACATTCGTTGCTTCAAAGTTGCGGCGAAACTTACGTCATACTGTTGCGTAATAGTAAAAAGCGGCCGCAGTTGAACGCGCATATTACAAGTAGACATTGGTGCAGTTTACTTTTTATTCTTAGCTTGTCACCGAATATAGGCTTGTTCATTCTCCGAATCGCTTGTAGAATTTTGCAGCCAGTCTCTTGTCGAGTTTCTCAAACTTATTCACTGTTTCCCCAAAAATTATGCTTATTTAGGTAATCACCATGTTCAGCAATACAGCGTTTGTCGTTGACTATAGCGGCGCTTTTGTCGCTTCTAGTAGTTAAGTGCTGAAGTGAAAAAATACGTTGGGGCAATAAACAAAAAACCTGACTCAAACACTTGAAACATGTATTCAGCCAAATGGAGACGATGCTGAAAAGTAAATATGCGCTTACCTTCATAGATGCTCTTGCTTTCACTGCACAAAACAGGCGATTCTTTTTTTTTCAAACTTTGTATTTGAGTGACAGTTTTTGCTATCAAAATATGCTTTAAACATATAAAATTGTTGAATTTTCTACTTCATTCGGGCTTATCTTGTGATGATTACTGACTTGTTAGTTCGGTGGCATCTGGAAGCCCTGCACAGAACGCTCGCTAGTGGCCTGGCCCTGGATTGAATGTATTGATCCCATCACGCATTACTCTCAGGAAGGTCGAGTGAAATGCGAGATGGGGTGGTGCACATGTAACGTAAGACGGCACTCTAGGGCAGCGCTGTGGTATACTGTACTCACAGCCTGCGCAGCCAGCGTCGTACTGGAACTGTTTGAGCAACATCGTCGCGCTGTCCTTGAGCGTAACGTCGTCAGCGCTGGTCTTTCCTAACATAGGTGACAGCTTGCCCAGGCTCTGTTCTTTCGGCAGCATGAAGTTGGGAGGCAACACCACGTGGCCGAAGTCAACCTGCATCACAGCGACAAACAAGATACCTAAATGGAAAAAAATGCATAAAATAAAATAGATATAAAAATAATTTCAATATGGTAAGGAATTCCGAGATTATGTAGAATCTGGCGGCCTGGCTTAGTCTTGGCTACTCGCTCAAATCGGGAGATTCCTTGCACCTTGATAAGCTCGTCAAACGTATTGTGTAAACCCAGTTGAAGGAAGACTCTGGTGCTGGTGCTTCGAGACAACATAGGGCTTGTTTGTAAATTATCCTGATTAGGCTATTGAGTTTTGACTTTTCTGCTGTGAACGATCGGTGATACGCGGTCGTATAGGTGATTTGACTTAGTACGAATGTTTGGATCAGACGGGTGATGCCAATCTATTTCATGCCTTTGTGTTTATTGGTAATGCGCCGAATGAGGCGCATCGTGTTCGACACTCTGGCGCCAATGTTGCGAACTGTCTCTCCGCTGGTACCTTTACTTTCTATGACGAGACCTAGCTCTCGGATTTAATCCACGGGTGGTATGACGTGGCCGTCGCTTGTAGTGAGTTTTATATCGGTGTGTGTCTGCGCTTGGGGATGTTGCTTGGGTGGTCGACCTGTGAGTGTAGGGTGATATAGCAGTAGCTCAGACCACTCCGCCCAGCAGGATAGCCCTGTTCCTTGTATATACCGTTCCACTGTGTCAATATCCTCCTGTAGTCTTTGTTCAATGGAACCATCACTGCCATCCACCAATACCAAGAAACAGTACCGCGCATAGCAAAACAGCACCACTCCTACCAAGAAACATGCGCCCTGAACACAACAAGGGCAGACGTGTCAGTGGAGCCAGAGCCATGTCAAGGTTTTTTTATTTGGGGGGGGGGGAGGCTCAATCATGACGCCGTCTTTGTGAATGCAGCACGCTACCAGAAACCTCACCGCTTCATGGCTGCTGTCGCAGACCACGCACAACAATGCAAAAGCCGCACGTCAATCATCACACCGAACGTAGAAACGGTGGAGGAATTGGTCATCACGATGGCCATAGCCCACAAGAACGCCTCATATGTAATCAGCGACTCACAGACGGCCATTCGAAACTACACCAGCGGCAGAATCTCTCCCGAGGCATTGCGGATCCTGAAAGGGGTAATGACATGGTCACCCAACAATTTGCGGTTTTTGGCGAAAAACGAAAGTAGAGTGTTGCATACGATTGTGCACGTGTAAAAACTAGACTATGAAAGATGGTTTCAGTAAAAAATGAGCTGCAGAGGTCTTCGGCCGTAAACTCCGCCCACCGCTGGTGACTGCCATTTTGCCACGGCGTGCATGACGTCACAAACCGATGGGAGCAGTGCCGTCGTCCGCTACCAAACGGCACCTTCGGCCCGTGGTCAGTGTGTTGCGAGTGATGCTTGCCGCGTGGTCCACACGTGGTACAAGTGTTGCGAAGTGGTACCGGTACCATCGCCATGTCGTTCAGCACCATCATCAGCTCCCATTTCGGGCAATGATTCATCGACCAACAGAAGCGGCGTCGACGTCGTGTACGCTGCGCGTTTTGGTTTTGACCCCATCGCCACCAGCTCGAGCGACGAAGAAAGCATCGAAGACGAGGCGAACCCAGATACCAACGACCTCGGTGTTGCGGCAAACGTTGCACACGGCCTTCCGCGATGGTAAGTAGCTTTATTTCGAGCGTGCCAGGTCGGCAAGTGAAGTTAACGATTAGGAGACGCTGCATTCGCGAGCACACGGTCGACACAGCGTCTGACCACAGGCTCGGCTTTTTCACTGGTATACCGAACTCGCCGAGAAGACGCTGGTCATCATTGTAGCTGTCTGCGTGAAGTGCGCTGAGCACAAAACAGATGCGTTGCCTGCGCACCGGTCTTTCATGCGCACGTTTATCTTGTAAGCCTTGCGATTGGCGGGCTCTTTAGAAAACTTGAAGAATGACACAGTACTCTCCTGTACGCTCACAGCGAAGCATGTGCGACGCGGTAGCATTACTTCAACCGCTGCAAGTGATTTAGTTCCGGTGGTACGTTGAATAACGCTCAAACAACTCGACTGCAAGCGCAGCTGACCACTAAACACGATCGCCCTCCGTACTGGACACCATGCAGAAGCTCGCGGCGCAATCGGTTCGTTACGTCATGGCTAGCGAGCGTGCCTGTGTTGCCCGTGCACTAGGCCACTCGCTCGTTTATAAAAATATTCAATTAGAAATTACCGGCCCGACCGAATGCGCCGAAATTTCGCCAGCTTGTGTATGAACGTCTTAGGGTCAACCCACACAGCACAGATTATGACCAAAAATTGGGTGCCTTGACGCCTGCAATACAGGCAAAGTTCACGAGGCGGACTAATACGTGCAGATCTTTTGGTTCCCTGCCCACACACCACTAAGTAACCCGGAGGACAGCCCGAATTAAGTGGCGCACAACGTGGCTCGAGGTCTCACGTTCCGAGTCGCGTTAGTCGAGGTGGCCACCTAAACGGACTTTTATGTGCCGGTGTGGGAATGGGAAGATCGGCTCACTATACTTTGTGACATAACTCAACACTATCGACTGCAAAGGTACCCCCACTTCTACCTAAGCTAAATCAGACCCGGTCCGTTCAATGGCGGCAGCTACAAGCACACACATACACGAACACTGTAATCATTCATTACATATATCCCGACGTCTATAGATCCAATCTCTGCCACTACTGTACCACCAGAGCCCTCTCGACTGTATCCTATGTGAATTCCCAGAATTAATAAGAAATTCTGGTGTGGCGGCCTCCAATGAAGACCTTCGGGCGCGTTGGCGGACTGCGCTGCTCAGTTCAGGCCTGGACAAGCAACACTGGGCGATCCAGCAGGCCAAGGAAGCTGTCTGGAGACATGGTCTCTGCGTTAGCTCCTAGGCGGCAGCACCGTCCAGAAATCGGCCGGGTATCAATAAAGTTTACCTCTCTCTCTATAAACAATAATTTTGACGCGTACCATCTCAGCTTGTTTTGCAAGCGTCACAACATCACTGGCTTAAGCGTGTGCAGAGTTCTCTTCAGGAGTGCGGGAAAGAGAAGGTTTGTTGGAGCGCTTCACTCCATATAATTGTAGTCAATGTATGAGGCAAACAATGTGCTCACCCCTCTTACGTGACAAGGGGGGCTGCCGCTCCTCCTGTCCAACCTTCAATCAATGCGCACAACCTTTTTAAGTGTGAATACACTTTATAAGTGACCCCAAACCATCCACCACCGTCGGCGGCGTCCGCAGTCTTCTCTCTATCTTCAAAAGAAAGAGGACTTGGCGGGCCGCAGCGCGACGTTCTACCGAATAAGCCACGGACGCGACGCTGATATCGGTGTCAGTAACGCGCCTTTTATCTTTAACGCCGCTGCGCGCGTCCCCCCTCCCCCCTTCGCTCACTCCTCCGCTCTCCTCGCTCGCTGCAGCTGCGCGCGCACCCCTCTCTTTCGCGCGCCCGCCTTCTGGTTAAGTGCGAATGCACGGGGTGATGCTATGAGGGGGAGTAAAGTTAAAATCCGTTGGCATTCGCCAGTGAGTTAACGTAAACTCCCCCGTGTGATCAAATTGTGATTCCCAGGAACCATTGCACCATGAAGGCACCATAGTGTGATTAATAAATATAATAGTGCGAATTAATACATACCCCTTATAGCATCACCCCGTGCATTCGCACTTAACCATGTTCACCCTCGGGCAAATGCTTGGGAGTTTTTGTTTCCCCGGGTTACTTATAAATTGCGAAGGCTTACTTAGCGAACTTCGGCGACTTTGAGCGTATCTATCTATCTATCTATCTATCTATCTATCTATCTATCTATCTATCTATCTATCTATCTATCTATCTATCTATCTATCTATCTATCTATCTATCTGTCTGTCTGTCTGTCTGTCTGTCTATCTATCTATCTATCTATCTATCTATCTATCTATCTATCTATCTATCTATCTATCTATCTATCTATCTATCTATCTATCTATCTATCTATCTATCTAGCCACATACGACTTTAGCTCTCCTCGCCGTTTGGATAATGTATCGATACCAAACCTGGTATAGCATAACAATACTATATGACGAGCATATTTGTCTAGTCATAACATGAAAATCATGACACGTATGTCATGAATGTCATGATAGACATTTCATGGTGTTGCTGCTCTTGCCGTGGTTCAGATGACATGTTGCAAAACTGGTATGGCATGACATGATTGCATGGCGAACACAAGCGACAGACCCTAACATGAAAATCATGACATGTGTGTCATCTAACATCATGACTATATGCCACGCTCATGATGCGCTCTCGGCCATTTCGCTAGCGTCACATACACAAAATTTGGTATTACGGGACGTGAATGGATGACGAAGGTATGAGACTGGTGCAAACATGATAAACCTGAGATTTGTGTCATGTAACAACATGACTGCATGCTACGTTTATGATGCGCTGGCGGTCGTTTCGCTAGCTTCACGTATACCAAATTTGGTATTGGGTGACGCGAACGGACGGCATAGGTAAATGACACATCCAAACATGATAATCACGACATGCGTATCATGTCGTGGCAACAATTTGGCAACACGACTACATGCCACACTCATGATGCACTCGCGGCCATTTAGCTAGCTTCACATATGCCAAATTTGGTATTACGTGACGACAATGGATGACAAAGGTATGTTAGTGGAGCAAATATGATAATCGGGAAATGCGTGTCGTGTGAAAACATGAATACATGCCACAGTCCAGGCGCCAATATACGTCGACGTGACCCGGCGCACGTGCGCGCCGGCGTTACTTTCTTCGCGTCACGCTGGCGTTGCCACGCCAGGCACCGGTCCTGCCATATATGCGCAGACACGAGCTGCGTTGCTTTGACGCATGCGCGTTTCAGAGCGTGCGGCGTCCCTCCATCTCAAAAAAAGGCAGACGCAGTGCTGTCTAGGTAACGCATTGGCGCCAAATGCAGCATGTCGCATTTGGAGCCGGTTGCCATCGGGCCGCGCCCTCGGGCGCTGGTCACGCCTGTCGCGCTAGGCGTCAGACTATATAGTGCTCGCGTTTTGCTAACGTAGCGTCGCTGTGACCGTTACGTTGGAGTATATTGAGCCCTTCATAATGCACTCAAGGCCGTTTCGCTAGCTCCACACATACCGAATTTGATGTTACGTGACGCCAATGGATGACGAAGGTATATGACTGGTGCAAACATTATAACCATGAGACGCGTGTCATGAAATAATATAGAACATACCACGCTCATAGCGTTCTCGCGACCGCTTCGCTAGCTCCACATATACTAAATTTGGCATCACGTGCGGAGTCCTGGCAGCCAGATCTCGGCCCACGCGTCGCGCTGCACCTGCCCGAACCCCAACGGACAACGACCCGGAACTAGCCCAGGCACTTATGGACATGGATGACCAAGACATCGAAACCCAAGTGAGCTCTGCGGTGGACGCCAACGAAGATTTCCTTTCACCTGACGAGGTGCTATAAGGGGAATCTACTAGCGACGCCGAGAACAAGGAAAAAGACTCTGCGGAGGAACGGGACGACGAAGCCAAGAATGGTCAGTGGCAAGTAGCAATGTCATTGCGACAGCGAAAACGCGCCAGGAAACAAGAACGCGCAGCGAGTGATGACAGCGTTGCTCGAGGCGAAACTGAGAGCAACAGCTCCGGCGCTAGAACGCTTGCAGAAGAGCGACGCGGAAGAGCATCTGATAGGGGCCGACGACGAACGCGTGCGGCGCCACTGCCCAAAAACGATATGAAGATTATCATGCGGCCTTGACCCGGGTTAGTTGTGAAGGAACTGAAAGCATACCCGGTTGCGCGAGCGATAGAACATGCGAGCGGTGACCCGGAGGCCTGTAACAGCCACAAACTTCTGCTTCACCTTCGCAACGGATCAAACATAATTATTGCAAGAACTCCGAACGAAGATGTAGCAGAAAAGATCTTGAAGATAAAGACACTGGAGCTCAATGGCACGAACTATCCCGTAAAAACCTACATATCCACTCCTGCTGGAGGATACCTGAAAGGAGTGGTACACGGATTAGAACGCGAAACGCCAGATGCTGAACTCCTGAGCCCTCTCCGAGTGTGCACTCAAGGAGTGACAATTGTTCAAGCCCGCATGCTCGGACAGTCACAAACTGCAGTGATCACGTTCGATGGACCAATACTGCCGCGCTTCGTGTATTATTATGGTGGCGAAATGCCGTGCGTGCCTTATCAACCCACACGGCAGTACTGTAAACTCTGCAAGAGCCAGGGACATAGGACGGATGTTTGTCCCACACCAATGACAAAGGTGTGCAGCAACGGTCGCCTAAGAGACCCACCTGAGGACCACACTTGAGATCCGGAATGAGCCCTGTGCGGCGGGCGCCATCCCACGGCGGCATCGGAGTGCACCAAAAAACTCAAACGCGTCCCTCAAAAGGGCCGGACGCTGCTGTCGCACCAACACAGCACACCAAAAGCCGCTGGCATACTCAAGAGACGCTGGTTCAGCACGGACCGCGAGGTTTCTGCACCGCCAGGCGGGGCCCGTTCCAGTTCCCGATCCAGATCTCGATCTACCTCCCGATCCAGGTCCGGCTCTCGAGACTGCTCCAACTCCAGGAATGGTGGCCACAAGCAGGCCCAAGCAAAGCAACAACAGCACAAGGGCAAGAAGGCACAGAAAAAGGAAGCGAAGAACCAAGTGAGCTGGGCAGCAAAATCCTCCATACACTCACACCAAACACCACAACTCACGCGCTTAGAACGTGAGTTAGAGATAACGCGAGTGAGAATAGGTGACCTAGAACGCGAAAATAGGGAACTAAAAAGCAACAAACGCAGCACCCGCAACAAAACTCTATACCCGCCCAGAGTGGCCAGAAACTGCAGACGCAACCGAATGCAGGAGGTGACTCAATGATTACGTTTTCGATGCTGAAAGAAACATTAAAGGAAGTTATACCGACAGTTATAGAGCAAGTAATGATAAATGTAGATAGAAAACTCGAGATTATGGACACGAAAATCCAGGCACAACACGTCGAACTCACAAAAGCTTTGCGAAAGCATGCCACAGGCATCAACATCAGAGAAAGAGCGGAAAAAATGTACAACAGGCCCGGATTGTTGGTCATGAACCAGGAGACGCATAATGGCTAATCATCAAACGCAGCGGTCAGAAAAGTGCGAAATATGGCAGGGGAACTGCCGTGGTTTCCGGCGGAAAAGAGGGCAACTGTTGCAGCTGGTGGCGTCGCAACAAAAGCCACCTGCTGTCATAGCAGTCCAGGAAGCCAGAACACAATCAAAATTACGGGGCTAGGAAACTTATAGTACCGGGGATGCAGAATGGAAAGTTGCTACATTAGTCGATAACTCAATTACAGCAATATGTCATCAACCAATTAAAGAGGCGGATATCCCGCATATCATTACAGAAATAACCTACAAAGGGAGCCATGGAAAGAGCGCCTTCATACTTAATATCTATAGTCCCCCAAGACAAAAGAGAGCAACGTTTGACAAGCTCTTTCAAGAGACAGCAAAACTGGCGAAAGGGAATCCATTAATCATAGTTGGGGACTTTAATGCCAGGCATGCAAGCTGGGGATATAAAATGCAAGACACCAAAGGCAAGAATATCGCAAGACGAGTAGAGAAATTGGAAATGACTCTGTTAACTGACCCTGCAATACCAACGAGGATAGCCAACAGCGTATCCATGGACACAAGTCCGGACTTGACGATAGTACAAAACTGCCACAGCGTGGACTGGTACAACACCCTTGAAAACCTGGGCAGTGATCATTACATACTAAGCACCACAATCCACACAAGCCGAATCCGCAAACACATCGGCACAGCGAAAATTACAGACTCGCACGCATATAGAAAAGCGCTAAAAGCGCACGTGACCGCCATAGACGACTTGGACGAGTGGTGCAAAGTAATTCGAAATGAGAAGCAAATGTACACCGAAACCGTCGCCAAAACAGATGATACCCCTGAAGTAGACGCTCACCTTCTCCACCAGTGGGAAGCAAGAAGAAACCTCACTAATAGATGGAAAAGGCAAAAGCGAAATAAGAAACTCAAAGCGAAAATTGAAGAAATAACGCAGCAAGCCGAACCGTACGCTAATCAAATCGCGAAAGCCAACTGGGAACAATTTTGCGATTCACTGAATGGAACCCTAGGAACAGCAAAGACATGGAATATCCTAAGAGCCATGATTGACCCTCTGAAAACTAAACGTGAAGGACAAAAATCTCTAGAAATATTATTGCACGCATATCCAGGCACACGAGATGACCTCCTTCAAGACATCTATATTAAGTGTTTCGGCGCCCGAGCCTTCACAGCCTCTTACCAGGCTAAATACACTGGGCTCCCAAACTCGGAATTGGATGCACCTTTCACGCATGCCGAGGTCAGAGCGGCAATCGTCAGCATGAAACGCAACGCAGCGCTTGGGGCGGATCAAATCACCAATGCCATGATTCGCAACATGAATGACGAAGCCATAACAGCGCTTCTAAACTTCATTAAGAAACACTGGGTGAATGGCACTGAAAGCATGCTGTAATAATTATGATACCCAAACCAGGAAAGAAATTGGCAATAGAAAACCTCAGGCCAATCTCTCTTACCTCGTGCTTAGGCAAAGTGTTTGAGAGATTAATAAATACCAGACTTCAACGGCACCTTGAACAAAATAACTTGTTGCCAAACACCATGTTTGGTTTCCGCTCAAACCCTTCGACACAGGACATCCTTCTGCTTTTAAAGGAAGAAGTACTAACAAATGTTTCAAAAGCAGAAAAAACAATGTCACGGCCATCAACATAATTAAAGGCGCTTTCGACAACGTAAGCCATAAGGCCATATTAGATGGGCTAGCAGCGACAAACTGCGGTCAAAGGACGTACAAATATGTACATAACTTCCTTACTAAAAGAACCGCTGTTATCAGGTTAGGAGAAGACGAATCCAATGTCTTCCACCCACCGAGCAAAGGCACACCACAAGGCGCTGTGATCTCGCCTACGCTTTTCAACATAGCCATGATTGGTCTAGCCAAAAAACTGGAAGGTATTCCCGACATCCGACACTCTTTCTATGCGGATGACATCACAATAGGGACAACCAAGGGTAGCTTGGCAGAAAAAGAAGAGAGGATTCAACTGGCAGCTAAAACCATCGAAGATTACACTAAAAAAAGGGGACTTCAGTTCTCAGCAGACAAATCGAAACCCATTCGGTTCTCTAAAAGTAAAAAACAAAGGACAGACCCGAGCATCCGCCTTGAGGTCAAGCTAGACGGCAATATTATTCTAGAGAAAACAACCGTTAGAATCTTAGGGATGTGGTTACAGTCCAATCAGCGACGTCTCCACACACTGAATATGCTTAAACGAACAGCTTACCAATTGTTCGTATGATAGTTCGAATAACGAACAATCGTACTGGACTGAAAGAACGAGACGTGCTTCGTTTGGTAAAGAGCTTAGTCATCAGCAGGCTAACATACTCGCTACCCTACCACAACATGAATAGAGAGGAGAAAGAAAAAGCAGACAAAATAATAAAGATGGCGTATAAAGCGGCTCTGCGACTACCACAAAGCACTTCAACTGCGAAGCTATTAGCGCTCGGACTTCACAATAAATTTGATGAGTTGGCTGAGGCACAAGTAACCACCCAGATTAACCGCCTGCTACAGACGCCAACCGGCAGAAAACTTCTTCAGAGGATCGGCCTCGGAAAACAAGTACAGGCACATGGAAGAGCTAAGGAATTGTCCGTGCTCAGTCAGAGCCTGGTACAAAATATGCCCCCTACCGAAGAACATGGACCCAGTTTTACATGCTGGAAGATGTAAAGCAAGAGCCGCTTACATAGATAAAGAGACAAAATATTTGAATACGACGAGATTTACTGACGCTGCATCATATCAGGCAAATGCAAAGAACATGGTGGCCGTGGTCACAGACCGAAAAGGAAACGTCACAAGTTGTGCCTCCATAGCCCAAGCCTCTATCACAAAAGTGGAGGAGATAGCGATCGCGCTGGCAATCAAGGAGGGCAGGGAGCGAAAAGCCCCAATGACAATGATAACAGATTGGAAGGCTGCATGTAGAAATTACGAAAAAGGTAGAATATGTATGAAGGCCTTCCAAATTCTAACCAAAGCTCATAAGGACTTCCCAAATGAATACACCCAAACCATTATCTGTGCGCCAGGGCACGAGGGCGTCACCGGGAACCAGTTTGCGGATGAGGCGGCTCGAGGCTTCACAAATTACCGAGCTTCCTTGCACACTGCAATAAAGGATCCAACGCCCCGAGACCCTAACTTTGGTAAATTCTTCAGTATTACAGGGACAATAGAAAAGTGTATCCAGCACCGCATAAGAAACTCACAGCAATGGAATCGGTGGCATTATGCAGAATCCAAAAAAACACATACACGAACTTACACAGGCTGCATGTATTCTACCCCACAGCATACAAAGATATATGTCCGTGGTGTGGGGCCACACCAACTATGTTTCACATCACGTGGGAGTGTACGCATCACAATGAAGAACACCACAACATGAACAACACAGAGGAACAATGGGAGGCGCAGCTGTCCAGCTCGGCCATTGTTGATGAGCGCTGGCTGGTCTAACGAGTAGAGATGATGGCTAGGGCCAGCGGAGCCCTGGAATAGGGGCCCGACCATTTGGAATGCTCCGTGTTATGCGCAAATAAAGTTTTCTCTCTCTCTCTCTCTCTCTCTCTCTCAGGCATCTCATGATTATCATTTTTTCACCAGTCACATACCTTCGTCATCCATTGACGTCACGTAATACGGAATTTGGCATATGTGAAGCTAGCGAAACGGCCGTGAGCACATCATGAGTGTGGCATGTAGTCATGTTGTTACATAACACGCGTGTCGTGATTATCATGTTTGGATGTGTCATTTACATATGTCGTCCATTCGCGTCACATAATACCAAGTTTGGTACATGTGAAGCTAGTGAAACGACCGCGAGCGTATCATGAGGGTAGCTTGTAGTCATGTTGTTACATGACACGGGTCTCATGTTTATCATGTTTGCACCAGTATCATACCTTCGTCCTCCTTCATTCCGGTATTACGAAAATTGGTATAACTGAAGCTAGCGGTACGGCCACCAATGAATCATGAGCGTGGCATGTAGTCATGTTGTTACATGACACGAATCTCATGATTATCATGTTTGCACCAGTCACATACCTTCTTCATTTATTCACGTACCATATTACCAAGTTTGGTATATGTAAATCTAGCGAAATGGCCGCGAGCGCAACATAAGCGTAGCATGTAGTCATGTAGTTACATTACATGCATGTCATAATTTTTATGTTAAGGTCTGTCGCTCGTGTTCACCATCCAATCATGTCATACCATGCCAGTTTTGCAACATGCCTTGTGAACGAAACCACTAAAGAGCCGCAGGACCATGAAATGTAAATTATGACATTCATGAGATACATGTCTTGATAGTCATGTTATGACAAGTCAAATATGTTCCTCATACAGTCATCTTATGCCATACCTAGTTTGGTATCGATACCATTATTGAAACGGCCAGGAGAGCTAAAAGTCGTATGTGGCTAGATAGATAGATAGATAGATAGATAGATAGATAGATAGATAGATAGATAGATACGCTCAAAGTACCCGAAGTTCGCTAAGAAATACTTCGCATTTAAAATTGCGTCTGGAGAGAGTGAACAAAACGTTTATTTGATGTTCTGCGCAAGAAAATAGGTGAATGGTATTCTGGAGGCGCTGCGTTAGAGTGCCTCGAGTGTGCAGCGAAGTCGTCACGTCACACGTGAGACATGAGCACCATCTGGCAGTTATCTTGGAAAACGAAGCGCGCGCGCGGCGTGCGCGCCCATCTCGGAGGTGATAAGGTGCAGAACGCAAGTCGACGGGTTGGTGCCACCACCATGTCGTCTTAGCAAAGCGTTGGAAACACTTGCCTTTCGTGCAAGCGATGCCTGGTCAGTGCAGCATGATAAACGCTACGGTCCCTATAATTGCTTATATATGTCTTGTCCAGTGAAAGATATACGTAAAAAAATAACGGCATATTCACGGGGTGAATGATGATGAATGGGCGAAGCTCCGGAGGGATTCATCGGTAAACTGTGAATCTTCCGTGTAATTCGCCCAGTCGATCATCATGTAAAGACGTGAGAAACGCTGTGTCTGTATATACACAAATCCACTTTTATTTGTTCTTAGACGATGGATGGCTTGCGATGTCCATTGCCTCGCGCGCTCGCACATCGGGATTCTGTCTGCGAGCGCGCGCTGCTGCCGCCTTGCGCTCTCTCCGCTGTGCAGCCTTATCCATCCGGCGACTCCGATTGATTGATTGATTTGTGGGGTTTAACGTCCCAAAACCACCATATGATTATGAGAGACGCCGTAGTGGAGGGCTCCGGAAATTTCGACCACCTGGGGTTCATTAACGTGCGCCCAAATCTGAGCACACGGGCCTACAACATTTCCGCCTCCATCGGAAATGCAGCCGCCGCAGCCGGGAATCGAACCCGCAACCTGCGGGTCAGCAGCCGAGTACCTTAGCCACTAGACCACCGCGGCGGGGCTCCGGCGACTCCGAGCGCGCGCCAACAGCGAATGGATTTTATTACAACGCTCCCCCTAGCGTATGTCGCCGCACTAAATGGAACGATTGCCTTCAACCAATGACACGCGCCATATGTGACATCATTCCTATTTTATAAGATCTCGCGTCTTTCATCAACTACAAGTACCGCTTTCTAGTTTATAACATCTTGCATCTTTTCATCATCAGCTACAAGTACCACCATCTAGTAAACACTACAAGTACTAAACGAGAGGTGGCTACATACAGGAGACGGTACCGCCATCTAGTGAACACTGCAAGAACTAAACTAGAGGTGGCTACATACAGGGGACGGTACCGCCATCTAGTGAACACTGCAAGAACTAAACTAGAGGTGGCTACATACAGGCTACAGGGGACGCACAGCCCACGCCCTAAGGCGCTTCGCCCCTAAAATATTGACGTGTTGCTATGGTGCCTCAGACATGCGCAATAATTGCTTTTTCAATCGCACAAGTATGAACTCTGAACCTTGAGCAATATTGGTGGGCGCTGCGGATGGGGTCAGTCGTTTAAGGTATTGGCTGGTCACTACGGGGTCATTTAGGGTGCCGTTAAGGTTGGAAAAACATACAAATGTACAGATAGAGAGACCAAATTTTAGGAACGAGACTCCTTATAGCGGCACCTGTTTGTCCCTCATAGCCGTTGTAGTGTGTAACAAGTATAACATTTTGACTTTCAAGGTGGTGCCGGTGAGAGATTTCTTCTGTGCGTTGTTGAAAAATAAATGATAGTGTTCAATGTACATGCCAATGGCTGCTAATGGGGAATGAGAGACAGGAGCATTCGGCTTTTAGTCAACGCGCACGCTGCGATCCCCATTAGCAGCCATTGGCATGTACATTGAGCACCATCGGACAAGAAAGGGTTGCTACATTATATTCGCTGGGTGTAACCTCCTTAGTTTTAGAAAGGTTTAGCGAGCGTTGGGCTGCAGTGCCATGAATACAGTGAACTAGTATATACCTTGAACTCGAGGTGGTTAAAGGTGGGAAGTAGACCCGAAGCGCAAGCCGTAAGAAAGTGTGCGTGTGCCACGTCTCGTTTAGTCCTTGGAATGTCCACTGGACGGCGGTGCTTCTATATGGGTAATATATGATGAAAAGATGCGAGATGGTGGTACTTTGAGTGTTGAATAGATGGACGAACAGACACACAGACAGATGCATGGATGGACGCATGAACGGACGCAGGGGCGGATGCATGGACGAACGCAGGGACAGACGCACGGACAGACGCACGCGTGGACGGCCAGATGGACGCATGGACGGTCACACAGAAGGACGCATGGACGGACGGAAGCAAGAACGAATGAACGGACGGATTCTTCGCCCCACTTTCCGTCATTCACTCCATGGATATGCTGCCATTTTTTTAGCGTCCAAGGTCCCCTAGAAAGACTATCGTCTTTAATAGTTGCGTCGTTGGCAGTCAACCCTATACGCGCCTCGCTCCGCAAAGTGTGTCGCCAAACGACTTGTCCACAGAACGTACGCAATAGAGATGTCTAACGGTGAGCTTTTTATACACACCATATACTGTTAGCAGTTCCATGGCCTCCGAGAAGGCGGGCGCGCCGCGTCGCGCACCCGCCATTTCGGAAGCCATGGCAGTACTCATAGCGCGATGACTTCAGAGTGTTTGTGCTTACGTTCACTCCAGTTCGCGACTCATTTGCCCACAAAAAAGTGAACCACGGCACGACTCCGTATCTGCAGTGCTTACCTTTGCCACTGTGCAATAAATGCCGAAGGACTTGTACTCGGTGACCTTCTTGGTCAAAGTCAGGTGTACTGTTTCACCGGTGTATTTTTTCAGTTTTTCGGTCCTGTAAGAGTACACATTGCGAATGGTTACACTCAGTCACGTGGTTTGAACGGTGAAAGATGCAAGCAGCCGAATCGTAAAAGATTGAGTTTTGATTAATATGTGGGGTTTAACGTGCCAAAACCACCATATGATTATGAGAGACGCCAAAGCGGAGAGCTCCGGAACTTTCAACTACCTGGGGTTCTTTAACGTGCACCCAAACCTGAAAAAAATGAACTTTCGTTCAACGTTTACCCGACAAAACAATATTGATAAGTAATATTTGACGACACAGACGTAAGTTTGCTAATGGACTGGTATTTAGGCATCGCACTGATGACGTCAGTGTGGCATATTCATGTGGCTGTTGACCTGCGTCAGTGTGACAACGAGGCTGCTGTGACACATGTCAAAGGACATTTTAACACTAAAGTGTTTCATGTCTACCACGACTTCGCTGATGTATTTTTGTCCCAGCTACCACGTAGAGCCCGCATGTGATGCATGCAGTGACGCGAATGTGACATCAGAGTCATTATGTCCCACCATGTTGGTAACCCAACATAAAGGATTTCAGTGACGTCAGCATAAGTCCTCTACACTCGCTATAAACGCCTGCGGTCTCGTCAAAAATTCACTCTAGTGTAAGACGCACCATCTCTTATGCATATGTCATGGAGCGTTGTAGATTTACTGCCAGAATCGAACTATAACAATAGAAAACACAGCAGAAATTCACGATACACTTGTGCACTGCTTGCGATGAACAATACTGTGTGCTTTCGCAAGTGAAACCAGGTTACAGCGAAAAAGAGAGATAACACACATGTGTCAGCGTACCAGCAACCACAGAGTTTCTCGCTATAGTAGCTAAAAGAAAATCTTGCGCCACCATCTGCAAAGTTTCGGAGGGATTCCACGATGGCAATGATGGTATATTACGCCAGGATGCATGTGTTGAGAAATAAAGCTTCTCCAAAAAAGCTGTATGTATGCATGTCTGTATGTACACAAATACATACATACATGCATGCAGGCAGGCAGACATACATACATACATACATACATACATACATACATACATACATACATACATACATACATACATACATACATACATACATACATACATACATACATACATACATACATACATACATACATACATACATACATACATACATACATACATACATACATACATACATACATACATACATACATACATACATACATACATACATACATACATACATACATACATGCAGGCAGGCAGGCAGGCAGGCAGGCAGGCAGGCAGGCAGGCAGACAGACAGACCAACGGTTGTTTCGCCCCACTCTTCATCATTCACTCCGTGGATATGCCGTGTTTTTGTTTTTTGATAAGCCGAGCAGCGAGGAATCCGAGGTTGAATTCGACAGCTCGAATTTTATTTCGGAGAGCAGTAAAGGACGAGGATCGACCCAGGACCAGGCAGTACTCGTGGGTGAGCGCAGTTTCGCATTCGTTTTTTCTAGCGAGTAGCTAAACAGACTGGCTGCTTAATCACTTCGTTTTAAATTTATTTGACAGAGTTTCAACGAGCGTTTAGAGAATAGAATATTCATGAGCTTATTCGTCTTAATGACCCCATGGCAGCCCACAATGCTCCTCTATTCACGTGGGCCAGGGGCCAGAAAAAGTAGACAGGTGTAAGAATTAAGAGCTCTGTAATGGGCAGAAGTAAACCGAGCTGAAAACACTTTCTTTGCGGCAAATGTCAAAAGCGATGGTGTTTTACTGATGCGCGCAGAACTGTTTGTTTCAGCGACACAAACGCTTGGTGAATGACCACTGCATTTGCTTTGAAACACATACAAAAGGTGTTGCAGATATGTGTACCAAACTTTTCAAAACCAGAAATAAGGGGATTAGGCATGTTTTGTACACCTTTGAATTTTGTTTGTATTGTAGTGTCTTTTCTCAAATATTGATCTTTTTCCCAACTTTTTATTGTTGCCATGGCAGCAAGTATTCAATTAAAAATTTTCACTCTTAATGAGTACATTATTAATGTCCATTTCATTTTGATATACTACTTCGTTAGCTTTAGTTTACGAAACAGAAATATAGTGCTAGGACTTGGTTTATTAAAAAAAACAGAACAAAATTTGGGACAGCAATTCCCATGGCCTTTTTTTTAGGTTATCTCGGAACAAAACCAGCTGGTCAAATTTCCCAGGATCTTCAGCTACGGCGTACCTCATATCGTGGTTCAGGGACCTTAAACCCTTCGAAATAAGAATGAATTCACACGCTCTGCTTAATTCTCCGATACTTCTAAACAGGGTTGTCAAACTCGCCGGCGAGCCGCATGCAGCAACGCAATTTAGCCCCGCAAGGGCCGGGCCAGGAAAGCAAGCAAAGATAAAAGTGGGAGGTGGGGAGTGGCAGAGGTTAGGTTGTCGTAATTGTCAGCTAAGGTTACCTTTTGCAAGAAAATCTTTTTGTTTGTCATATCTGATATACAGCTAATTTCTGAAAATTTGGCGTACAGCATTGCAACGTGTGAATACCTACCGTAATGACCTGGACGCCGATTCTAAAATACAGTTTTTGTTTGAAGGGCATGTTTCAACACAATGTGGGGCCCCATTGCAACAATCTAGTGGCTAAGGTACTCGGCTGCTGACCCGCAGGTCGTGGGATGGAATTTCGGCTACAGCGGCTGCATATTGGATTGAGGCGAAAATGGTGTAGGCTCGTGAGCTCAGATTTGGCGCATGTTAAAGAACCCCATGTGGCCGAAAATCCGGAACCCTCCACTACACTACCTCTCATAAGAGATGTTGTAGTGGTTCTGACACCGTAAACTCTATTCATTATTATTATTATTATTATTATTATTATTATTATTATTATTATTTATTATTATTATTATTATTATTATTATTATTATTATTATTATTATTATTATTATTATTATTATTATTATTATTATTATTATTATTATTATTATTATTATTATTAAATCATGAAGGCAGCATGGAAATCCCCATGAAAACAAATATTAATTATTATCTAAAGTTTAACGTCCCAGAACCGTGATACGATTATGAAAAACGCCGTAGTGACGGGTTCCGGAAATCTTAGCCTGCTGCATCTGAATCTGTTTACACGGGCCTTACACATCTTTGTTTCCATCGAAAATGCAATCGCTGCAGCAGGGAATTGATCCCATGACCTTCAGGTTAGCAGTCGACGAAAGTAGCCTCTAGAGCACCACGGTGGAACCCCCTCAACCATACTTTCTAAAAAAAGAATTGAAAACCATACAGGACGAAGATGATAATGCACGGACCACAAGCCGCAAATGAAAAGCCCGCGGGGCTGGCGTTTCAGACCCTGCTCTAAAAATTTGAGAAGCAGGAGAGGAAGCAGGCGTGCATAGAAAGAAACCGTATGCTATAAAGAGGATGTGCCGAATGGTGTCCGCGGAGGACCACCGAATGTTGTGCTTACTTCAATCGACGAAGTCGAAGCAGAGCAAGGTTTAGCAGGAGGGTAACCTTTAGTGTCCGATAGTTTTCTCGATACGCGGTGATTTCATTCAAGCTCTGACGGGAATGATACACTGCAATTGTATCGATACATGTGTGCAAAATTCCCCTTCAGGGGGAGGGGGTGAAGGTTTGTCGTAGCCCATTCCTCATATTTAGTAAATGTGACACACTTTGTGCCCCCTTCCCTATCTTTCAGGTGAATCAAATTGGGGTGGGTCCACTGGCTACCCCTCGTGCGCACGCTTGCAGCCTAGAAGCTTGTATGCTTTCAAAAAACTATTTCTGGGACACCCAAAGAACGTCTTGAGGCAGAAAAAAAAAACGCGAAAATGAATGCTTTTACGGGCCCAAACTATTCCACCACATACGTACTTTCCATGTTCGTCGGGAATCAGGTCGCCCGAGTCGGTGAGTTTATCTGTCTTGTCGGCCATGAACCTTCCCCCTGCGTGCAAGTGATACAGCACAATGTGAATAGTCCGCGACGGAAGTCATCTGTAGCATACCACACGTGCTCAGCTTAGTGTCTTGTCAGCTGCAGGCTGAGCTCGGAACTTGCGTTACTCAATCCGTGAACAGTCCTTCATGGGACCACAGGAAGAGATAAACACCCGCCCATCGTGTGCTGTATTAGTCGTTTTCCGATTACCCTCCACCACCTCTCCCCACATGTCTAATACCTTGCTCAGATGTGTAGCCTAAACCACAGTTACGTGTGTAACCGCGGTTTGATTATGTGAAACCCTCGTTACACAGGCAGCCTAAACCACAGTTAACGTAACTGTGGCTGTGTTTAACCGCAGTTCCATTTCTGTTACACGGCACGCGAAACAGCGGTTATACCTCTATACACGGTTGTACGGGACCGAGCTTGGCAACCCAGGTTTGGTGGTTAACGTACGCGAACCACGGTTACACATAACCACGGACGCTAACTACAGTTTAGGCTGCCGTGTAACAAGGGTCCTTGTTGCACATAAAAGGCGAGGGCCAGCAATATGGATGTTCAATTAGGTGTCCCCTTTAACAGTGGACCATACTGTGCATTTAGCAAATATATGCATCTTCGGAGTGAATTGCGCTACGTGAGGTGGAAGTTCGGCGTTCAACTCGGCTCGTATGTGTAATTTCTTTACAAAGGCAGCCTAAAGGGCTGTTAACGTACCCGTGATTATGTGAAACCGCGGATCGCCTATATCGTCACATAAATCTCTCTCCAGAAGTGACCAGGCTTTGAGGCGCAGACTTCAAACGGCCACAGTAACGACTCCTTTTCTTCTCTCTCTTTTTACACATGGTGAAACCTCGCCTCATTGCAACTTATGTCCTAGCACCAGAGCCGACTTCCAGCACATATTTCTGAATTGTCCACACAAACCCAAGCCTCTGTGGCAAGGGTCAGAACACCAGGAGCGATGGGAGGCTGCTCTGCGCAGCTCGCAACCGGGTTTACAGCTCCGGACAGTGAGCTGGGCCAGAAGGGTCGCCGAAGCACAGCAGTGTCCGGCCACCTAGAGCGGTCCGAGGGCTCGTCGTCATCCTGATTCCACTTCCCCAACCACACCCCCCTTCAAATGATTCCTTCGTGAATCAATAAAGTTGATTACCTACCTACCTATGTTACATCGTGCGCAACACCGTGTTTTGACCGCCAAGCGCGGTTGTAGGAAACCGAGTTTGGCGACCCCGACATGGCGGTTATAAGCGATGACATAGCCTCCTAGATTTCCCTTGCCTGCCCGATGAGCGTGAAACGCCGGTCATCTATGGCGGCGCTGCATACGTAGGAGTAAGGGTCTTTGTACATGGCCTTTGAGATCGGCTATTTTTGGCGTTTGCTACAAATTTCAAAGGCTTTACAAGTGACCGCCAATAATCTGGCAGGCAAGGCCGATGAAATGGCGGCGTCCGTAAATGACGGGTGGATGCCGGCGAGCACGCGTGAAAAACGAACGAACTGGACGTCATGAATTACGAAACGCCTGACTAGGCTATGGGGAAGTCGTTTGCGTTATCGGCAAATCCCTATGTGGTGATAAGGTGTATGTGTAAATAAAAGCCGAGTTGAACACCGAATTGCCGCCTGACGTAGAGCGGTTTACCCCAGAGATGCATATATTCGAATAAATGTACAGTATTGTCCACTATCAAGGGCACACTCGAAAGAGCACCAGCAAGATTGTGGACCCTCTAACAGCAAAGTGGATAAGGGAACAATTGTTCTGCACGTCACTGGTCTATCAAGAAGAGTCAGAACTGTCAACAACTAGTATACAACATATGCAAGTCAAACCTGCTATGCGTCTGTAAGATAGAAAAATCTAAACATCCGTGCATGCAGTTCCCTTTCAACGGTGCACCAGTCGTACTTATGTAGAACATTTCGTAAAAAATAAGTGACATACTGGCGAACAACCGTTGATTCTCTGCTGATAAGTACGTCAGTGTGTTGCATGCAAGGTGGCGTTGGCCGCCTTGAACGCTGTGAAAACATCGGCGAACCTTTGTTGGTGGTAACTGCTGTTCAACGCGGTGAACCACGGTTGGTCGTAACCCCGGTTAACCTGCCTGTCTAACAAGGGTATAACTAGATGCATGAATGCGCACAATAACAGATATCCAAGGTAGTTTGCAGGTATAGCAATGTTATAAAGACAGGGCGTTCAAACAGCGACATGACAGAGAAATCAAGACACCGCATTATTTTTGACAGAAATGCAGTAGCATTTCTGTTTTTTTTGCCACCCGCGATCCTACCCCTATAAAACGGGGGTGGAATCCTTCAGGACCCCAATAAAAGTTTTTCATCCATCCAACCCGTCGAAGCTCGCCACTTTGTCACAACCAGTGAGAATGCTACACAGTGGTGTCGCTGGTGTATCTTTGGGAGAAGCATAGCTACGCCATAGCGACACGTGCGCAAAAGTGTGAGATGGCCCGCCTCCTCTGCCGCGCGGCTACCCAAAGGAGATGTGCGGTCTGAAGTTGTGCGCGCAGTCGCCGGTACAAAAAACTCGATCGCTTTTCCGCTTTGCCAGTACGCGTTTAGTGTTAACGAGCCTATGATATCTGCTTCAGTCGAAACCACCGGCAGCTCGAGCACGCGTTCACTCACGTATGGAACACGTGATGCACACTGTGATGTCGTTGGTCTCAACTTTATACCGAACATGATGGCTGGGGAGCCACCGACGGCAAAATGCACATCGAGCGCCCATGTTTGTTTATTTAAAAACTACCTGCGTTGCATGGATATATTGTCATGGGTAAGAAGCTATGCACCACGACACAGGCGCTGAGATGACATTCAGTGGAGCAACACGAAAACGCTGTTCTTGGTTGGACTCTCGAGTTGCCCTGTTGGCCTGCAACCCTGTGCGGTCTGTATAGTGTTTGCTAGATTAGCTCTAACAGAACAAGTTCTCCCCGTAAAAATATTACCGCAGGGTAGACGGTTTGAGCACCAAGTGTTAATCTTTTACAGCAGCAGTAATGAAACACCACAAGCTTAACCCCAACATAACCAAGGGGAAAGAGGCAATAGGTTAGCCTTCTTAATGTAACAGACAGTTCAGACGAAGCTACAGGACTGACTGCTATCGCAATAAAACCAAATTAACGGGCTTACATTTAAACCAAAGCGCGAAACCACAGTTAATATGCGAGACCCAGCAGCGGTGATTTTATATGTGGTATCTTCCGGTGGTAGTAGTTTGCTACGTCGCAAGATTGCGTGGTTCTTTATCTTTCTTGGGATACTTTAACGCTAAACTCTTGATCTGTTGGCCAACACCAGCGGCAAGGAAACACATGAGGTCAACCCCAACGTAACTGTTGGAGTCTTTTAAACTTATGAGCCATCTGAGCCATCTTATCATGGTCTGTTGCCTTCTTTTACACTTGTGAACATTTTCATTCAACAGGAAAATATTAAGCATATTTGAGATGCCGCACAAAGACGTAAGACTTATGCACTGCATCTAAAATGCATAGACGCGTAATTTTAGATACGGAAGTTCCAATTACGCTGCGCTGACAATCGGCGACGCAATGAACGAAAAAGGCAGGCGTTTCCTGCGCTTCTCAAAAGAATTCAGGTGCTTTCACGAAAAGACCTGCTGCTGCCAGTTACCAGTGGCTACGCGCTCTAAATAAACTTTAGCTTCTTCACCGTATTGCCAGATGGCGCCATGTCTCATGCAGCACCCCCAGACAGAAATCTTTCGATGTCCTTTGCAACGCAACACTAAGATACGTGGCAATTTTTTTTCGACGGGCCTCTTGATGGGAGGCGTGCCCACATTTTCGCCCAGTACAAAGGAGCGGGTGCCTACCTGGTCCTGTACCGTCGTATGTCAGGTCCGATATAATGATGCTCATCTCAGTGGCGGCGAACACATTGCCCGAGACACCGTGCTTAAACGTCGTAATTGCGCCGATGGACGGGCCGTAGTAGACTGCCGTAATGCCTGCGAATATAAGGTAAAAGATAAAACCCACAACCAAATAGAACAGGCTTCACCAATTGTTCTCACAAAACGAGATGGCTAACGTGAAATGTGCTTTAGGTAAAAGCAGGAGAACTCGCAGCAGTGTAACAACTGAAAATGCAAAGAAATATAATACAAACTGCACATTATTATTATTAATAATATTATCAGGGCTAAAACGTTCGAAAACCACGAATATGAGACAATAACTTTAATTATTAGAGTTTTACATCCTAAAACACCCATATGATAATGAGAGACGCTGTAGTGGAGGTGTCCGAAAATTTCGATCGCCCGGCGTTCTTTTGATGTGCGCCTAACTTGTAAGCACACGGGCCTCAAGCATTTAGTTCGCCATCCAAACTGTGGCCACCGCCACCTAGAGTCGATCCCGCTACCTGCGGCTCAGCAGCCGACCATCGTAACCACTGGACCACAATGGCGGGTCATGATTCAAAGGTGAGACTGCCGTGAAGCAGGCCAATTTCTTGGCTGTAAGATTAACCTGACCAATCGTAGACGGTACAAATGCAGCTGTTCTAATGAGGGTATATAGCGGATAAGGTTGTGTAAAATACTGTTAATACTACTAACCAAGCAATGGTGAAACTAGCTAGGTTCTGGAGCGCATTACAATCGTTACGCTGCTTGGCTGCCGACTCATGTTGCGGCTTAAATGCCGGCCTAGTCGATTGAATTTCCATGGTAGCGAACTGCTACATACCCGTGAAGTGTGCGATGTCACTGCGCTTCAAAAAATACATGTATATCCATGAAGTAAATCATGATGAGTGGGTGAAGCTCCGGTGGAAATTTGATAAACCGTGAATAATCCGTACATTTTGCCTCTCAGTCATCATACAAGGACGTGACACAGAAACACGAACCTGCTTGTCTCCGAGTTTCTGTCTTACTTTGACATCGCGGGCTCTAAGCTCCGGGTCCGCGTCTCTTTGCGCCTGTTTCGCTTCGGCTGCGCGGGCCTTGGCCGCCTCTGGATCGGTGGTGGCTTGGGCCTGCTGCCGGGGCTAAAGTCTTGCTCCGGCCTTACGGGCCCTCAGCTTCGGGTCTGCTTCTCGACGAGCCCGTGTACCTTCCGTTTCGCGAGCTCTCACTGCAGAGTCTTGACGGTGAGCCCGCGCTGCAACCGCTTTGGCGAGCCCTCTACTTCACCACCACCTCGTCTTTCATTGGTGTTCATAACGAAAGCAAGTGCCAACAGTGCGGCGCCTTGAGCAGAGGCATGCCTTCTAGTCAGTGCTTTTGAAATCACCGGAGAGAGCACGGTTGCGCCTTTAGCGGGAGCAATGAGAACTATAGCGGCTACGGCGTTAACGGGAGACATGTCCCCACCGAAAATCCTTGTCCCTAAAACACCAGTTGGTCAAAAGCGCCTGAGCTCTGCACCATGACGTGCCTTATAAAATATCATATCGCAGTTCTGGTACGTAAAACACCGTGTATTGTCATTAATTTATATGTGGAAGTGAGCACTGCAAGATCAGAGCAATTCTTACTCTCGCCGGAGTTCTTTTACTCCGAGGGGGAGTAGTGCAGAGTTAGCCATAGAAAATACTATTTTCTTGAAGGCAGAGTAAAAAATAGTTCGAAATTTCTGCTACTCAGCTGAAGCTCCTAATGCCTAGAACTACCGCGCCGACGTAGCATGAACCAGTCGTAATCTTCGTATTAGGCAGATTGAGTCAAGACACGCTTAGAATCTGGCTGGCGACGCACAGCGATATATTATTGTCTCGTAATTTCAAGCCTTTGAGCGTAATCTCCACAGATCACGCTTAAGTACCAGTTAATAAAAACTTTTTCAGTGTTAAGTAAACAAAGTTCTGGAAATTGTCTACTTTTGGTTTCTGAAACAACAAAAGAGGCAGCGTTGAAGCATAGAATAGCGACAACATCTAGCGCCTCGTCTGAACATGGAGTTTGGGACTCGACGTAACCGCCATTGCAGTATACTCTAAAAACATTAGTTGAATTTAAAGAAAGAGGAAATTCGTGAAAAAAAAGCGTATGTCCACAGAATTCGAATCCAATAACTTCGCTAATCTCCGTCACCTACTCTACACTACTGCACGCTGCTGTTTTTTTTTTTAATTTCTTACACTACGCCACGCTGCAAGAAGCGCCCTCTTTGAAAAACAGAGCAAACCATTCGGTTTCATTTTTCTGGGTCGCATACTGAAGACAGATGTGATCTTCCTGTCGAAATTGATTCCGTATCTGCATAAGGCATACCTCAGCGCTGCCGACCACGAAAGACTCCGAATGACGAGTCTCACGGAAGCGGCGATATATGCCAGTACAGTGGTCGTGTGAGTTTATTGATGGTATAGCTTAGCAAGATGTTTTCTTGAGCAAGTTTATTTATGACCCGCGAAGAAAAACTAGCAGTTCCATCTAAGAATACAATTCATGAGAGAAACTCCTTTGAAATGGGACGCAAATCACTATGCGACTGATATCCCTGCTGGCTTTCATGAAGCTCCCAGGGTAGCGTGGGGAGCGGGTGCGGAGAGCGCTGACTGCGCTCGGTGGCGGGTACGATTGAGCGAGTGTGTGTGTGGCGTGCTATGCGCAGCGCGAGCGCGCACCTGTAACTTTGATCGGCACGCTTGCCCGGCGATGGTGGGGTGTGGACCTAAGGAATTTCCCTCTTGAAAATTATTGTAGCGGGAAGCAACACGCGGAGGGAGTGACGGTACTGGCGCTAACTTCCGAGTGTCTTTATTGAAGAAACTTACGTACAGCCAGTCAGCACGTTTAACACGAATGCTTCGCCACGTGTCCTGCAGCAGTTTGATCGAAGCTGACACCACGTACATTCGGGTTCTCTTGCCAAGATGCTAACCATGCATGCCGACATACTATCCAAGCCTACCGAGGTATTGTCTCGGTAAAAGTGCCCAGCACTTCGAGGCTAGTATCAATCAAACTAGCCCTGGCCACGCATCAAAGTGTTCGTGTTAAAGGTGCCGACGGCCGTACATGTGTACACAGCACAGAAGCAGCAAGGATCGTGACCTTCATGATGATGTCAAGAAGTAAGAGTTAGCAGGAAATCATGTCTATATACATTGCGTCGAAAGACCGCGATGTGATTTAGGTGGTTGAACGCATATTTAATGAATTACAAATTAGGAACTGCTAGAAAAATGAAAAACGAATAAAAAAAATTTAACGAAGATGTTTGCAAATTTTAAGGTGATCACAATGGTTTTACTTGAACAGAAAGGGAATGAAAAGTATTGTTTTTTTTATCTAAGCGGCACATCAGTATAGATGGCAGGCAAAGTATGCTGCGCATAAGCAAACAACAACAACAACAAAAAACATTTTTCTTCTCTTAAGCAGTAGTAGCTGTACCTATGAAGCCAAAATTTCAACCAGAAAACGGCAACAACATTCAAAGGTGAGTAAAAAAATGCAACAAAAAGAACAGCGAATAGGAGCCGCCAATAACAGTTAAAGCTGAGTGGCAGAAGCAGACAAAGCAAAAACATAGGCGGCTCTCACCTCTGTGTCGACTGTCTCAGCTTCTGTCTCACTTTTTCCTTTGTCCTTGTTTTAGTGGATTTTTTTTCGTGTTGAGGTAGGTACCTCGATGATGAATAACGTTCCGAAACACTATTCGCGAGATTGTTTGCTTAGGGTCATCCTATTTGGGAGGGTCCATCATTCTCAAAATCCTCTGACTGCAATCGCTTCCCGGGCCCTTGCGACCAGTGCTCGTTGGTCTTCTATATAGTTACCGTGTGATGACCTCTCATGTTTCGGCTAGAAGGTTTGTACGCACGTTCGTTGCGGGCTTGGCATGGGCGTGCACCCGCGGGGGGGGGGGGCGGAGGGAGAAAGAGGGGGGTGCATTGTGAGCACCATACACCGTAATAGTAGGGAGGGGGATGCTGCGACTCGGAAGGAGGGAGGTGGTGCAAGGTGCAAAGTTCGCTCCATACATTGACAGAATAGGGACGGGGGGGGGGGCATGCAACGAACCCTTGCCCCCTCCCCCATCTTTTTGTTTTGCCATTTTAGTGGTGCCGCGGGCCCTCGAGTATTAACTGTGCCAGATTGTGTCTGGCACGGCTGGTTGCCCTTAACCTGTTTCTCACGCAGCTGCGGAGTATTTTGGCGTACGACTTGATGCTATCCCCATTACAGTTAACTGCGATCCACGGGAGAAAGCGTGAACGTAACATTGAAAAATGCCACCTTGCATGTCGATGAACGCCAGTAGAAGCGCGGAAACCAAGTGACGAACCATGCTTCAGCGCAGCGTCGATGTCGAGGAGTTGGATGCACGAAAGCTGAAGAATATTCAATGAACGCTTTTAACAACGTTCCAAAGCCTCCGAGTGAGCGTTTCTCTTTCTCTTCTTCTGTGTTACGAGTGCACGCGCACAAATCAAAGCACGGCCTTTCTCAGTGCATGAGAAACGGTGATGATGACGATGATGACGAGTCTGAGAGAGCCTCACCTGTGCACCGCTATCATGGAGGAACGAATATTTCTTGCTCCATGACGGCGGTCAATCGGCAACGCCACCACAAGGAAAGGCACTGGGAAGGGCTTCTTAACTCATGTGGTAGCTCTTGGCCAGTCCCACATTGGCAGTGTGTGCCACTGTTTCAAGGATTCATACTCTGATGTACTACAACTGTCTCTGTGCGAGCTCCACACGCATTAGTGGCCCTGTTATGTATAGGTCACAGCGTAAAAAAACTATAGACCATCTTCCCGAAGCTGCTTCGCAACCCTTATGGGGTGCGAAGGAGCAGTGGTGCGCTCGGCGTTGACACGGCTTAAGCTTTTTAATGTGCGGAGGGAGCCCTTAAGGGGGGCGTCGTCTGCTGTCGTGTTGCCGTCGTCGGTTGGCGCAACGCTTAATGTGTAGCATAGTGGCTTGTGCTCACGCCAAGGAGAAGTATCTGTCCTCTCGTACTTTGAGTGCCTTGGTGATGATCACTTAGTGTAACAAAGAGAAAAATGACTTAAAGATGAAAAAAAATGAAGAAAGCCGTCATAAAATAGAAAGAGAAAGAAAACGAAATGGATAAAAAATAGACAGAATGAGATAGAAAAAGAGATAAAGAGAGATGAATAAATGAATATAAATAATAATAGCGAAAATAAACAGAAAACCGAATTAAGAGCAACAAAGAAGGTTGCCCAGCTCCGTAATTTCTTCAAGCTTGGCACCCCTACAGATAGACGCCGCTTTAATTTTCTTTCCTTGTGGCTTTATTGTTTCTTGATTACACATGTTTTTGTGCGTCTTCATTATTGTTGTAGTTGGAATAGGTGGCTATAATTTAACCGACCCTTCCATGTTCTTACGCTACAACTAAATAAAAAACAGCTATAGAAACAGAAAAAAACAAAGGGGAGAGCACGCGCGCGCGTCGTGTTTCATGTGCGAGTTCATCAGTATCATCATCAACATCTGCGCGTGGCTCGAAGCTCGCGAAGCAGGAGCTGCTGGTCTTCTTCGAAAAGCACATCTTGGTTCACCGCTACGATCGTGTCTTACCAGCGAGTTCGTTCCACTGTGCCAAGGCCATGGGTCGTCTCCAGTGCAGCTCCATCGTGGAGCCGCTGGGCGACGAGACGTCGAGCAGCATCTGGGAGCAGGCCCGTGAGAAGCTTAAGCCTTTCGTCGAGACGGAACTGAAGGTATGTGGGCGCGTGCTTTGCAAGGGATTGCCAGCGGCGGCTTGCACAGTTTCGCACGTTTTTTGCAGACGGCTCTACTAACGAAGAGCTAAAAGAGTTAGGGCAGGGTCTTGTGATGTCATTGAAGCTTCAGTTTCATTATTTTCATTTCACCCGAGAGGAGGTGTTGTGTATGCGTCTCCGTCCTGTATGTGTGTCTGTTTGCTTGAGAATAAAGGGGAAATTTGAGACTGTTTGTAGTCCTTCGATGCAGTTAGAGACTGTTACGCCTGCGAGTTCACACCGAATGTCAATGCTTCTGCAAAAGGCAATCTGTGTCAAGGCCAGCAATCGAGCCCGCCTGACGCGATCAACTCAACGACGTCATGAAGCGGTGGTGCCGGTCTGTCACGCAACGCACCGCGAGCTCCCTCAGCTCGCGAGCCCGTTGAAGCTATCGGCGCTTTCCAGCCTGGCGAATCTTACGCAATGTGTGGGAATGTCACTCTTCCTTCACTCTAAGCCAAAACGGAGCAACAGGGGTATAGGGGTTGCTCTTTTCAGGGAGCATTGCATTGCCACTCCCATTACTCTCCTAAAAGGAGTAACTGCAGAGGGAGGAACCGTTGCTCTCCTTTCAGTTCCTCCTTCGGGGGATGAACAGTTACTCTCTCCAGTTCCTCCCTGCAGACCAACAGTTACTCCCACCAGTTGCTCCCTGCCGACCAACCATTACTCCCACCAGTTGCTCTTCTAAGAGCAACAGTTACTCTTTACCGTTCCTCCCACGTGTTCGCAGTTACTCTCTGAAAACCAACTGCACATGCTTCCAGTTACTCCTTGGGGAAATGAGTATTTATCTCGAGTATGCTTGTCACACGCTTAACACATGGCGAGAGCTCCTTGGAAGAGCACTGCTTGGGTGCTTCTAACACAAAAAGTGGACAATATTGAAAGGAAAATAAATGCTTTATTGTTCTTCTTATGGGGCGACGTGTGACCACACGTAAAAGTAGACTTCGCCACACCACAGCCAGCACTAAACAAACACCATAATACATCAAAGGTTTTCTGCGTCATCCGTGGAAAAACAATCTTGAATTTCTAGCATAGGGCAGTCTGTGTCATCATTGGTGAGAGAAGGGCAACTTCTCCAATTCTGAAGAACTCAAGTTTCGCAGCTGGTGTTTCCATCAGGCTAGCGCAGCAGAACGTCACCGCAGGCATATGTGAAGCATCTCATTGCTGCAAAAAAAAAAAATAGAAGTGTGAGGTTAAACATGCCAGAATCAATTCATTACAATGAGTCACACACACTGCAGCAGCGCTTACATTCTAGGATGTCTACTGCAAAACGAAATGTGAAAAAAAGGAAGGTTCGGCCAAACGTTACTTGGCAAGCCATATAAATGCTGATGTGGTAGACGCTCTTCACATGATGTCTCAGACAGCAATATTCTGGAAGAAAATGTGCAGCACCTCAACAGGGCATATTTGTAGTAGTTAAAGATACCCTTAGGTTCAGTTAACTTGTTTGCTATACACAGCCAAGTGACATTTCTATGAGCCCATTCACCAATGGGCATTCTAAATGAGGCCATGTGTGTGGCAAATAACACGTACTGTTCGCTCATGTTAAAATACTTATTTAGCTCGTGCACATAGTTGCTCTCGATTCTACTGTTCTATCATACGCTGCTGCGTCTTGAATTGTGCAATACCTGTAGGCACAAGCCAAGCATGCAAAGCCTGCTTGAAAGCAACCATTTGCAGAGGCTACATGATAATCTTCAGTATATTTCTTTGTACCTGACGCAAACCGCTGGACAAAACTATAGACAAATAAATGTAGACCATGCTACCTTCAAAAAATGCTTGAAATTTAGAAAACTAGGGTGCATTTGTTCACTCGGTTGACGAGTCACAGCCACGAGATATGTAAACGAAGCAATATATCTTAAGGCATGCACAGATATTCTGATTCTTTGTTTGACAGTGTCACAGATAGCTTGCCAATACATATATATTTGAGAACAACAAGATGTGAAGCTTTTATTAGTTCAACGTCTTGTTGGTTCACAGCCAAACAGGTTACTGCTTGTTAGACAAATTGGAATAAGCACACCATGGTTTCCAAAAAAAAAAGCATTATTAGAAGTTGGCTCCCGGTGTGAATGTCTGCCTATTTATTTTGTACTGCCTTATACATGTGCCACAAAGACATTTGTTGAGGATGTGCTACCAGTCAAGCCAAGATCTCATACTTGGTCAATGTGATGGAAATACAAACATTAGAAACACTGCCACCTCTAGTAAGAGCATAACACTTCAGTATCTTGGACTAGCAAAGAGGTGCACAAGAAAGTTAAGCCCACTCTTGCGGAACTTTGAACGCGAATATTTCAGAGTGGGGGAGGTCAACATGCTGTGGCACTTTTAAACCCACGAAACATCTGCAGAAAACAGGGTAAAGGCAAGTCAAGAAACGCTGTTATGAAGGCCTGCGCATGGACAGCTATGTGAATCTAGGCCCAAGTGTTATGCCTTGTGCAAGCCAAAATCCAAGTAAATAGGGAAAGCATACTTTTAGGAGTACCAGCGTAAACAAATCTTGGCAGTTGGCTTTTTAGTACAAACAGCAATCCCTGCAATGAAAACATAAACATTTTATCTTAACGGTAATAGTGTGAGCACACACACGGGCCAGCGGAGCCATGTCGAATTGTCAGTGCCAGAGTAACCATGTGGCATAATGAACTATTCTCTGGCCAACACATGCACAGTTTGCCCCTAAAAAGCGATGCTTTCATATACGTAGTACAAAAAGTCTGCACTTACCAAAATTCACTTGCTTTCTGTACTTTAGCATCGTTGGGAGCATCTTTATCTGCAGTATAAATATTTGTGTCATATCCCTGAAAAAAAGTAAAAGACATGCATCAAATATTGTTTCATTTGGTAGCAGTGAAGTCAGGTTAAGAACAGCCAAGTGGGAATAAGCCTAATTATGTGCATGCGGCAAACTCCAAACGGCGTTATTGAGGTTGTCGAAATTTTCGTCGATTGGTATTAACGTCGATATGTGACTTCAACGGCATGCCAAGTTTTCACAGCGCATAAAGATTTCATGATGCAGAATAATGACAGCGCTAACGAGAACATACAGCATTTATGATTGTCTTTTACAATATTCAGTTTTGCTAAGGTTTTGCATCACTAAAGAAATCTGAAAGATTTGGGTCATTCCTCCTCCAATTGTTCTGTCAATATGTAAACTGCTCGCTTGATGGTGCGCTTATAAAATAGTACGTTCAGCGCAGAGGTGAAGCAAGTGACGCAGTGATGTGGGCAGATTTTTTTTTTTAGGCGTGCGGGGAGGGGGGGGGGGGGTCCGCTTATCTGAATAGGCCGGGCAAGTGAATATGGTCGTCAATTTGGGCTCCCTACGCCCGGCCTAAAAAAATTCTGTGCGCAACCGCCTGGATATGCCAGTGAAGTGATGTGACAATGATTTGTTCACTTACTGATTTACATACACTTTACATCTCTAAAAAATGCGGCCCAAGGCCCCAACACTCAGCCGTTAACATTACATAAAGCCAATGGTAGAAAAGTGCCAGTATGAATGCAGCTACAACCCCGCCCCAATGTTTTTTCAAGCGAGGTAGTGTTGCGGAAATGAACTTTTAACTGCAAAAGTACACTGGCACTGCAGTGGTGACAGGGGAAGCAAGAGGGTATGCAGGCGGTAATAGAGGTAATTTAGTCCGATACGGCTAGCAATGGATACGGTGAATAAGAGCAAATCATTTCTCTTTCAATAACGCAACCACTCAACAATGTATTGTAAGAGCATTAAATGTTGCTGGAAATGCCACTCACCTGCACGCTGATGCATGCACAGTCCTTTGTCTGACGAGCGAACAGGCTTGCAGATAGCTGAAGACGTGTTTACGATGTGTTTGTCCACCCAGCAGCAAAATCCACAACTACTTCGCGCTCCATAAAGATAAATATACACTAACCTTCATCACGAATAAGTAGAAACGCAAATCTGCGACACACACACACGATCAAAACATAGCTCACAAGCTCGCACGTCCATGTGCTCGCCAACCACAGACCTTATGAAAATGAGTGAGTAGTGCGAACGCGAACCTAGTTGCGCCGAAAAAAAAAAAAAAAACGTCGAGCAGAGGCAGCACAGGCGTCAGCGCAATAATTTCAGTGTGTTCTCCTAATACAATTATAAAAAGAACTGAGGTACACTAAAACTCATAAATAAATATAAAAAGTTGAGTGTAATTTTTATTTAGTGCTAGTCAACATAAACACTCAATAAAAATTACTTTGTAACTTACATCGTTTGCTACACTAGCGCCGCACTTGTCGTGCGGGCGCCGATGGCGCAGATTTGTCATTCTGCCCTCAAACTACACGGTGAAACGTACTACTAAGTGTGTGGCTGATGAGAAGCGCGTCTGGTCCGCTTTTTTTTTTCTCCGATATATCTGGGCGGGGGGGGGGAGGGGCTCCTTATGCACGTGTTTCGGTGCTTGATCGACTTTGACGCCCTTACTTCGCGGACGAACGGCGTGTCTAGATTTTTTTATCGTTGTTTTGCACGTGTTTCGGCGTTCGGTCCACTTTGACGTGCCAACTCTCCATTCTGCTGCTGCGTGTGTTAGGTATTTGCCGTACTGTATTCTCACGCCTTCTGTGTTCAGCCAGCACTGCTATCTTATTATCTACGGATGCTAAAATAAATCACTGTTTTGGTTTGGTGAAGTTTGACACACAGAACAAACAATAATCTGGCCCATGAATATCAATGCGGGCGGCATGCATATTTGTGTGCGGTGCCCTGCCGGGGAGTAACCGTTGCGTGACGAGAGCATTTACAGCGGTTCCTCCTTCCGTTGCTCCCATACAAACTTAAGATGAATACAGTTGCTCCCCCATTCTCGAACAAGTCGGCCATCTTGTTCCGCTTGGTCTTTTCGGAGAGTAACAGTCGGTCTGAAGGAGTAAAAACAGCCGTTGCTCCCATTTTGGCCATTTTTGGCTTAGAGTGTTGACTGCAACCGCGCGCAGCAATCGGCGCCTTCGTGTCTGGCGAGTCTTACGCAATGCGTGGCAATATCCCTCGTCCTTGGTGCCACCACGTGTAGCGGCGGGCCCCATTAGAGGATTCCGACATCACGGCAGCGGCGCTTCTGGTTGGACATTTGGTTACTCAAAGGATTCACCCGGTGCCTATAAAAAAAGCCCTTCGGCGCGTCGCCAGCAGTAGACCTATGTGTCAAAGAAGAGAGCGCGGCTCTTCGAGTCTCTAAGCTGTCGGCCCCAGTGCTGAATTCGTGACACCTCTATTTTTTTGCTGAACATAAACCTTGCCTTAACTCACCGTCGTCTCACCCGTTCGCCTATCAGCTTTGCGCAGAAGCAGTCGCGAGCTGAGTAACACGCGCTACCAAACGGCTGGTGGCCGTGTCGGCGGAGTTCGGAGCAGTGGCGCCTTCGGGACCGTGTTGGCGTCTCGTCTTCGTAACTGGAGACAAGGAGACGAGACAAGCATGATCCTATTAATTGGAGCGCCTGCCTGCAACGTTTTTTTATGTGTGTCTTAGTTGGACACTGCAAAGTTCAACACAGATTAGCTTTCCGTTATGTTCAAGATTGTCCGAGAAGTAAGTGCTTACTAAGCACGCTCGAGTTTTAAAAAAATGTTACGCAATTGCACACGAAGAAACAACGCATTTGTGGCGCCATCGCTGCATAATTAAGAAGAAACTTCACTAACGAGGCAGGAAAGAGTGACACATAGACGTAAAGGGGCCCTGCAACAATTTGGAACATCATCAGAAAATGCTGCCGAACGGTAGCAGAGGCTCAATATAGCGCAGCACACGGCCTGGAATTCATGATAAATTATCAAAGTCAGCTAAGAAATTCGCTTCTGTCGAAAAAGGACGATACAAGCTAAAACCTTTATTGTCTTAGCCATTGCATCAGCCATTGCTTGATTTGAGCTTCCCACGCTCTGTCGTTACTTGGGCCATCGTGGGAGGCCGTGACTTGTTCAAGCGAGCACGCGTGATTGCACTGAAAAATCACGTAGTCGAAAAAAAAAACTATGAAAAAGTGCTGAATATTACGAGGCGTGCCTGACGTATTTTCTTTCTCCGTGCCGTCCCGCTTTGCTTAGCTTCCCGCATTTTCGTTGGGACGACAAAAGAGAGAATGCAATTGCAGCGTGCGACAAATCTTAGTGACTCCACTCGTACTGTACAGATACTAAAAATGTTTTCGGCGGTTATTTTGTGAGGCAATAAGCTCTTTCAATGAATTCATTGCAAGGCCACTTCAAAAAGTGTTGCAGGGTTTCTCTGCATAATCTAGTTGGTGAGCTAGGTTTGTGCTGATTCTTTCTTAGCAATTAATCTTCACTTCCAAGCTCTAAAAGGTCCTTGAGAAACCACTGGCCTATTTCGCTGCTGGCATCTCCTAAACTGTGTTCATCATACCCCTTTGTGAGCTGCAAAAACCTGTTAATGGACGAGCGCAGTGCGTGCAGAGTAGCCCGAATACTTTTATATGTGTCTTTGACAAGGCTATTGTAATTTTCACCCACTTACAAATCAACACTCAAGCCTGCATGGGCGAAAATTCATAAAAAAAATTAAAAGGGGGGACAAATTTGCCGTGGCAGGTATTCTGTTCAGTATTATCTGTAACAGATTGAGTGCTAGTTGATTTCAGTAGTTTCACAGAGCTGAGAGGTATTGAACCCGGGTACACGCTACAAAGTATAAATGCGATGAAAAATGTTAAGTTTGCTATGGCCCACTGTGAAGCCATTCAGACACATCATGTTGGCAACCAGCATCTCCCCTCTCTTCTATCTGAGCACAAGAGGGGTTCAGTACTTCCCTGCCCCCCAGCTCTACGTCTTACGCCACCGCAAGCTTGCACTTATCGTTAGAGCTTTACGTAAGCTCCAGTGGTACCTAATTTAGAAATTGCCTCTCTGGTAGAGTACACTGTATCTCTCGTGCAAGCAAACATGTGGCATTAATCCTACTGTATTGTTAAAGTACACCATCATAATTGAAAAGCGGCTTGCGTGCAGCGTGGATAAAGCACGCGAACTATTTCACTCGTACATCCTGCGCAGGTACGCGACCTCTTCTTCTCCAACAAGAACGAGATGGATAACATAGCAAAGCTGCAGGCCCGCGATGCCTTGTGGCGCTTTAGCTGTGGCAACAAGCGCACCACCATTATAGCGGTGCGCGGCGTACTGGAGAAGTACCAGATGAAACGCATGTTGCAGTTTCTCAACTCGGTTATCCGCGACGCTCTGGGCGGCACCCTCTTCCGCAAGCCCATCATCAGCGCCAACGCGCAACCACTGCTCAAGCAGTGGGGCAAGACTATCGTTGTCGCTTGCCGTGCGTTCGGGGACCAGCACCTGGACAGGTACAGTACCAATGCTTTCTTCAATCTTTTTAAATGCGAAGCATCTTTAGCGAACTTCGGCGACTTTGAGCTCTATCTATCTATCTATCTATCTATCTATCTATCTATCTATCTATCTATCTATCTATCTATCTATCTATCTATCTATCTATCTATCTATCTATCTATCTATCTATCTATCTATCTATCTATCTATCTATCTATCTATCTATCTATCTAGCTAGCTAGCTAGCTAGCTAGCTAGCTGTCTGTCTGTCTGTCTGTCTGTCTGTCTGTCTGTCTGCCTATCTATCTATCTATCTATCTATCTATCTATCTATCTATCTATCTATCTATCTATCTATCTATCTATCTATCTATCTATCTATCTATCTATCTATCTATCTATCTATCTATCTATCTAGTGGCTGGCTGGCTAGCTAGCCAGCCACTTACGTTTGGGTGCTCTCGTGGTCACCCCCTTAACTTGGCGTGAACCAAAATTAGCCTGGGAGGGTAAGGTGGTTCGACAAATATGACGCGCTCGTCACAATCCCATCACATACGTCGTCAACACATACCACCTGACAGTGGCACATACCCATAGTCAGGTATGTGCCGCTGGTATGTGGGTATGTGACACAGGTGATTGACACTTAGTATCCACCCAGGAACGATGACAACACACATTGGAAATTTTAACGCACGAGCGTTAATACCCGACATTGGTAGCGTCGACCCGTCGAATGCAAAGAATAATTGTCAGGGTCCCAGCTGGAATCGAACCCAAGCATTCTGCGTGGCATTGAGCATTTTACCACACAGCTACACCAGGTCTCGGAACGACTTTTCAAATAGTTACTAATCTTCGTGAAACGTCTTTAGTGGTTGCAGTGCTGCCTACCCAATTTTATAAACATTACATATGTACTCATTTGATACAGCCGCCACGTCAGGTTAATGCCAATCGTGATTAGTTGCCATGCCCTGAAGCTTGTTTATGTACAATATCCAGGGCCAGCATCCTCGCGAGCATCAGCGCTTCATATGAGCTTCTGGTGTTGCCAATACGCATGTTACAGTTGGCATCGTTGCGCAAGTGCAAACAACTGGTTATATAAACATCTGCAACTCTTCAACATATGTCTGTGCGTGCAAAATTGGAAATATAATTAACGCCATTTCATGACGTGTTGCTCAATAAAAAAATCGCAACACGGTCACCTTCCCTCCGCATGCTTAGCATAACGTCGATTATGAGGCACGTGGGATCTGCCAAATTTTTTTTAGCACTAGCTCATTATTCGCTTCGTTATTGTGCATGCTGAAGTGGTAGTCAACTAAAGGGTATTGAAGTTTTTACATCGATCACACGTTTTGTAGCGCAACCTGGCCAACGAGATGCCACCTCTTGTCCTCTGTTGGTCATCTGGTGCTGAGATTTTGTTGCATAGAAGTGGCACAAGCTTGCTCTCTTCAAAGAACTGTGCTGGCCTGATACTCGAGATGGCATATTTTTGAAAGGTGGGTGGCAGGACAGGAACACGCCCGACGCTTTAGATGAATTCGTAGAACAACAGAGACGTTATCCGAAGGTTCTAGGTTTGGTTCCTACCGTCAGCAACTTGTCCGTTCATCCACTTCAATTTCTTCACGTTAATGCTTCATTGTCTGATAGTCTCATTGGGTGGTGTCTGGTAAAAAAAAAAAGCCAGGCCTTCATCAACTCCTCTTGCTTCAAGCAGACGTGTATGCAATAATTTGTGAAGAGTGAATATCTTAAGTTTTCTATAGGACTTACCAACAACTTATCCTGCTACCCAGGTCATTGCACACGAAACGCGTCTTCGTGTTGGTCTGCAAGACGTACTACGGCAAAATCCGGTCCTGGTTTGTGGCTCAGGGTTTCAGCTTGATCGACCTGATGATCAGCAGCCTCTCCTGCCCCGACGATCTGACCATGTTTGCAAACGTCGCCAAACGCACCATAACGAAGCAGTTCCGCTGCTACATGACTAGTCTGGAGATGCCAATGAACTCGATGGCGGCCATGTTCAGCTGGACGAAAGGGATGCTACGCAGTACCAAGCTGGATAACGACTCCAGGCTAGTCGACTTTGCCAGGATGCTAGAGAAGGCGGTTGCCCAGCTTTTCCTGTCCAGGTACATGTCGCAAGACATCGAAATGTGTTTCGAAGGATTGGGCACCGTGCGCAGGAGGGACTATTTGAACACACTTGAATCAATCGCCAACGTAGCCGTGCAAATGGCGTCAGTGTACAAGCAAGTCTTCATGGAAGAGGCAATCGCCATAATAGTCGCCTTCTCCCAGCACAGGGCTGCACAGCACGTGTGGCTAATCTGTCTGCGATTCGCCGTTTCTGTGGGAAATCACTTGATTTTTTAAGTCTCTTTCTCTCAGGTACTATGGCGTTGGACTTCGTTTTGAGTAGGATAATTTTTTTGTTTCGGTAGATGGAAGCCACGGCAAGCAAAACGCACTGAGCTATCTTATATTTGCTAAGTCGTTCGTTTCGTTAGACGGATGCAACGACAAGTAGCAAGCGCTGGTTGCTTTCCGTTGTTATAATCTAAGAAATAAAAGAAACATTACGATCGAAACGCCCGTCTCATTTTTAACGCGCTGAATAGCTCGTTGTGCGTTAGTTTTGAGCGAGAACTGTTTTCCGCAAACCAAATACAAAACATGCAAACAAATTTAATAGTTTTTTGGTTTGATTGAAAATCAAACCATGTTTAAAAATCCCATAGCTAGCCATTTCACCTCCCCCGAAATGTGGCCACCGCCACTGGGATGTGACCACCGCCATCATCGGGTTAGCAGCTCAGTACCTTAGCCACTTATCCACCACAGCACATTAGTCAGATACTTATCTAATCACTCAGAGTATTCTCAAGTGAAAGCAATGGGTTCGTTAGTTCGAGCAGTTTTCTTGATAATACAAGTGAATATTTTATCCATCAATTCTGTACCGCAATGTCCTTACTATCCGCTCAACCCTTTCAGTACGTAGTTTTAATGGTCTCAGCTCTAGGCATTATTAACATCATCACCAGCTGGCCGATTCCGCTGAAGATGAAAAAAAAAAACGTCGTATACTTGATATCTCCTATTTTCCTCGTACTTTTTATACCATGCCCGTGTGATTTAACAGCTTGAAATTACAATTTTTTCTCAACTAACATTTTTTTTTGAACCAAGGAAAAATTGAAAAGCATCGCCGGGTCACGACGGCCATTTTTTGAAAAGTGGGTTTTCGGGAATTCGCGATCATGCTAACAGTGACGCAAGCTATATATCAGAAATTGTTTGTGGTTAGCACAGATAGAAGTAATGAAGAAATAGCTTAAATAATTTTATCAAGCTCTGGGTAACCTAGGTATTTCTAAATATTATCAAAAAACGCCATCTCTATAAAAGTCGCTCGTTTTTTGGGGGCCAGATTCTGTTTCTGTGAATGTTATAGCTTGTTCATACTTTCAGCATTGATAGCACCTCAAAAATAGTAATTATTCTCTTCATTTTAATTTGTCCAGTAGTTTTCAAAGGAGTGAATTTTCTCGCTCTAAACATGAAAACCGATATAAAAAACACACTCTCAATTTCGCTCAATGTTTTTTAAATTGTACTCGGTAAACTGTGTTATTATATTCTGAAAAAAAAAATGTTGGCTCAATTTGATGAGAACAAACTTCTTTATTTTCAAACATTGCGTTTTCAGAGTGTGTTCACTCTTATGTTCACTTCCATATATTTTTTGGCAAAAAATACAATAACGCTGTTTTTCTTTTTCTGATTGTGCGAAATAACATTAGTGCGTTATTTACTGAGAGTATAAATGTTCTCCTCAAAAACGACATTTCGAATGAAATGCATACTAGTATACTTCTTAACGATTACGCAAAAATAAAAAAGGAGGGCACAAGAATCAACACTGACACGAGCAGCATTAACAACTCTTGTGTGGGTACATTATATCCTTATATTTTCTTGCGCAAACTGGTTAAAATAAACTTTTTCAACTCTCAAAATATAAAAAATACGAGCAAACCAGGAGATATCAAGTATAGCACGTTTTTCGGTCTTTCGTGGAATCGACCAGCAGCATCGGCAACAGTAGCAGCCCGACTATACGCGCTGCATGTTCCTCCAATCAACCCTGTCCTGTACTTTCTGCGGCCGCGTCTTACGCGTAAACTTCTTTCTTAATCTCATCTGTCCCCCCAATTTTCTGTCTCCCTCTCACGTGGTTGGCTTCTCTTGGAATCCAGTCTAATGCCATTTAGATAACTTCAGGCCTGATCACTGTGTCTGCCTCAGCCTCTGACATCACTCCGTTGTGACCAGCGTGTTTTCACTGCACAGACGTGCCTAGCTTGATCTCGTTGCTCGGTAGACAGATTGGCAAGCTAGACCACGGCCAGACTCGACTCCTTCTCCGGCGCTCCCCTTACGGCCTTCGCATTGGGGCGTTTTGCTGCCTGCCGCCGCAAGTTCGGGGTGGCGCTGCTAGACCACTGTTACTCCGTCGCCTCCAAGCGCGTTCACGGGCGCAGTGTGCGCGCCACAGCGCTATGGCCATCATAACAGCGCTGAGTACGAGGAACAGAACCAATTGCGGCGCCTGAATTCTTGAAGATGAACGTTTTATCCACACAATACAGCTCGGTCGTTGCATGTGATGAGGTTAAAATGGTATAGTCGACTTCTGAGAGCACCGCTTACCCAGTCGCAACCATTCCGGCAGCTTTCCCGGATTTTCGCACACGCGTGTTGTCACAAGCAACAGTAATCCATTACAGCGCACAACATTCAGAGAGAAAAAGCAATATTTATTTTGTCGTAAGGTGGACTTGAGCTTCCCGTAGGTAGACGGCGATGACTCCGCTTTCCGTTTTTCGGCTGTCGAGGAGCCGAGGTGGCCGAGGGGCCACGCGCTGCAGGTTCTTTACGCGGCCTCTTCGTAGCCGGGACCATATACGAAGGATACTGATCGAAGACCGTGGGCACGGCTCCTGGACGCAGTTTCCATATGCGATATCCGGGAACATAGTCATTTTCCGTGAAGTGTTTGCTGCACACTACAGTCGATGCGGACTTGTCATTGATGACGAGGTTTTCACGTGAAACATTTTTCCTCCACGTCGAACACTGTTCCTCATCGCTAGGAAATTGGTGGTACGACACACCCGGTGTCTTCCCTTGCTGTGACTTACACAGCGGCACGCAACAATAAACCATGGCTACGCTAGTGCAGTTAGCGTGCCTGAGCGTGTCTGATGCATTGTTTACCCGAATCATCGAACGCAGTCAAGAAAAGTCGCAGTCGGCGACGCGGGGAGCCGGCGGAGCTTACTGTGAAGTGGTGCTGCCCTCTACGCGTCAGAAAAAAATATATGCGCGGCGCCGGTATTGAGAAGGCCGTAAGGAGCGTGCGGAAGGAGCGTCGAGTCCGGCCGTGGCCAGACGAACGTTTCCGCGGCGGGCTGGTGTGCTTCTTGGTGACGTGAGAAGACAGTCTTTTTCTGTGTCCACACTCCGTAATCTGCTGCATGAATATGTGATGTGTTTTGTGCACTGGATATTCGCAATCTGTACGGCTGCAAGTCTGAACGGTTGGGCGATGCTGCGTGGCGAATTGTCGTTGCAAAGGGATCGAAGTTGCGAGCGTTCTCGTTTCCTAAGGACAACCGAAGAACGAAATGGTACTGTGTCGTACGTCAAACTGACGTCGACATTCGTTTTCTTGGTGACCTGAAGGTACGTGTGCCGGTACTACATATTACTAATTGGTTCCGATTGCCCCATCTTGACTACGTTCTGTTCTTGCTCTAAAATAAAGGTGTCATGTGTGCTTCTGACTTGTTGGCGTAAGCCCTGGCATTAAAATATTAAACGCGCATGCCAGTACGCTCTTCAAACAGGCGTATTTACTTCAGGGTGGGCAAGCATTTTGCTATCGGCGATTAGCGCCACGAACTTGTGCTACTTTCATTAACTTGGTCGATAAAAATAGAAGAAATGACATGGTGCATCGGTTTCGTGCATATAGTATTTTCTTTCCGGTATTCACAACACTTTATTGCGGTCAGCACCTTAGCATAATTTGTTTGTTTTAAATTTAGATGAGTGTCTACACTTACAGTAAAACGCTTGCTTAATTGGTTTTTAGTTATGATTTCTACCAAAAGTATACCGATACAAAAATCGGCAGTGAAGTAGAAGCGCCCAAGGGGGCTACATGGTTTAATATAGACCAATACTAATATAATACGTTTCTCAAGACCTAAAATATATCACCAACTACGCACCACTGCGAGAGTACCCAAAGCAAAAGAGGAAACGCTGCTTCTTGTGTCAATCGCAACATTGTTTTTGTGAAACACTTTGTTTTTGTGTTTCTGTTGCAATGCTCATGACCTTGATAATATGCTGAATACCAGACTTGTGGCAGCAGCACAAACTCTGCTCAATAACTACGTGTCTAAGAAGACAGATGTTCAAGAGAGTACAAAGCTTTCCAGATGAGTAAGAACAGATTCTCTGCATGCTCTACGTAGTGTGTTTGTTTGCGAGTGTGTGAATAAATAATGATTAAAATTCGCCTTATTTATTTTGTCCGTTTGTTGGTTCATAGAATTTTGCTTTTATGGATAGACCACACGTTCGATAGCGTACAATCTTTGACCTTTTCGTGAAAAAAATGACTCACACGTGAATTTCTAAATGGTTTGAAGCGCAATAATTCACTTAAACCAGCAACCTTTTTGATATAAAAGGCAGAATAAAGCTGTTAAACTAGTAAAACGCGCCGCGAAGGCTTAATATTTTTACTGGGAGACGATGGTGGCAGTGGATTCACAGCCTCCCGTACGCGCACTCGTTCGGGCGAAACGAGTGACGTCACAGTGGGAGCGAGCAGGCCTGATAATTTTCTAGGTAACATTGGTCCAGTCACGCAACATTGCAAGGAAAGAAAGACAAAAGAGTAGTGATTGATAGATATTTGGGGTTTAACGTCCCAAAACCACCATATGGTTATGAGAGACGCCGTAGTGGAAGGCTCTGGAAATTTCGACCACCTGGGGTTCTTAAACGTGCACCCAAATCTGAGCACACGGGCCTACAACATTCCCGCCTCCATCGGAAATGCAGCCGCCGCAGACAAAAAAAAGTACTACATCGCAAACAATAGAATTCGTGGCCAAGCACATGATTTTTTTCCTTATGAGCTTCAGAAACTATGCGCATAAGAACTCGCCGAAATTTGATAGCTTCACCAAAACGTTTCACTAGAAGACGTTCCCGCGAGTAGAAAAGAGAAATGCGTAGTAGAAAGAAGGCGCAATGGGGAAATAAATGGCATAGCAGGGCAGTAGTCTGAATTTTTTTTGTCTGAACGGGTGTGGGGCACTTGCCGACGGCCTTGTCTGTTTGAGACATGTTCATTATTTATTCTCGGTTTAACAGTCCTCTATATCGAAAAAAGGGAGGGGGGGAGATACATGGGTTTTTAGTGACACCGCGGCTAGGGGCCTCCTGAGTAGTACGATGGCCCGGTGGTAAAACAGTGATCTGTTAACGCGTTGGGAAGTCTGGTGAGCGTTTCTACACTTTACGTTATCTTACCGGGTAAGTGCATAATGTTTTCGCAATAGAACACCGTAGAGATGGTGCGCAGTACGTGATTTTATTACGACATTTGGGGACACGAAAGCATGGTAAAGCCCACAGCTACAGTAAAGGAAGGCTTTACACTTGTATAGTGACGCACAGAGCATTTATGCTAGGTCATACTTAAAGGGTAAAAAGAAACATCGAAGCATGATATAGCTCACAGCTACTGTAAAGAATGCTTTATAACTTGTCTAGTAATAGCGCTGAACGTCAATAAAATATTATGCTATCACGTTAATATTAAAAAACATATACACGATGACGCTTCCCACAATCACTGGGGAGAAAAGGTGGAGGCAGGCAGTATAGATTGTTCCGCACCACGTACACCAGTCAAGTTTCACGATTCGTTGTTCCTGTAGTCCTTCCAACAAATATGGCTGAACATTGACGGCACTATCTTCAGAAGCCACGTCGGCTTATGTTGAGGAAAAATTTTCTAAACTCTTTGAGGCGCTCGAAAGGACCGGTGGGGTGGCACTTCTTGGAGAGATCAGTGAGATGGACGTTGAAAAGAAACCACGTCAAATTGGCCCTCCTCCTTCTGCTGTTCATGACAAACCCGGCCTGATAAAGAGGTGGAGGGAGAGAGAGAGATCGATTACGGTAGGTTATATCAAGCGGAAATGTTCATGTACAAGAGCTTCAAAATTAGCCTCTCAATGGACTCTTTTCATAATTCTCAAGTGTACTTCTCTGCACTGCATATTGGAACAAGTACTAGCGGCAGCTTTCGTGCTTCAAGTGGAGACGCGGTCCTACTTGAACGCGCTAGTACTTGTCTAATGTAAGTGTTTATATAAAAGAAGGCGACTCAATATTGTCCATGACATTGCGTAAGTAAACTAGTTTTGAACAGGCTATTTCCACCAAGTGACAAGCTGCCATTAGTTGTTCTAACTGCGTGGCACAAAAGCTAACCTTACAAATTTGAAAAGGGTCTATAACGATGACATGAATGGACGTTATACGATCGAACGTTTAGGTATATAACGTGTAGGAGATCGCGATAAAGTTCTATATATAAGCAATGTCAGGTATCAAAAGTTCTTACAAAGACAAAATACAGTCAACTAATTTTTACAATCATAAGATAGCTACAGTACGGTACACTGTTAAAGAGAACACTGCAGTGAGCCGCTTTCATATTGTTGGCCCTATATAAGTGCAAGTGGGTGTAGAAAATGTTCTTGCACGGCACGAGTTGGCCAAAATAAGTCAGTATTGTCTGCCACGAGTAGTCTTGAGCTAATTTAAGTCAATACGCTTTTTCGAATCCGCACACACCCCGCACGCAAGTATTTTCTTTGTCAGTTTACACGTATGAACAATAATGTGTTATATGTGGTTTCAGGCGCATATTTATTTCGAAGAGCTAGGTGGTTCGATTGATTGATTTGATTAGAAATTATGAGAGACACCGTAGTGGAGTGCTGCAGGAGTTTGGACCACCCGGGGTTCTTTAACGTGCACCCAAATCTGAGCACACGGGCCTACAACATTTCAGCCTCCATCGAAAATGCAGCCGCCGCAGCCGAAATTCGATCCCGCGACCTGCGGGTGAGCAGCCGAGTACCTTAGCCACTACAGACCACCGCGGCGGGTTGAGCTACGTGACTCGTCGAACGTGGAAATTAGGGAGTTTTTAATTAGGGGTTCCATAAGTTTGGGGCCTCGAAGCGCATTGCGTGTGCTCGCTTTGGCTCAAGCAGAAGCTAAGAGTTTTCGAATAAGACTCGCCTTATCCGTCCCTTCAGCGGGTGCCGTGGCGTTTTTCTGACGCAAAGCTTCGGGGGCATGCTTTGATGCTCCCGCTAAGTTCGAGAAATAGCGTCCTACAACGCAAAACCTAAACCCTGTTTAGATTTCCCGCATGCGTGAAAACCTCGACGCTATTTCTTCGGGGTTCCAATACAATTGGGGTCCCTATTAAAAAAAAAAAAACTCCCCATTACGCAAGACATGTTTGGCAAAAGTGGTGGAGTCTCCTGAACGCCGCAATGGCAACACAAGGCGCTGACCTCATGACTCTCCCGCGCTTAATGCACATATACACCCCATAAATCGGACAGGTACATAGTTGCCGTGGTTGATGAGTTGATAGAGCATAGGACGTGCTATTCGAAGCTCACAGGTTTGGTCCCTGCCTACGGTAAGTTATTTTTTCGTCTATTTGTCTTTGTTCAATTTACACAATAATATTACCGTCCCCTATAATTTTCTTGGCTTCATTGTTTGTTAGGTTTGCTTAACAATGTACATAACAAAAAAATCACAGCATATCCACGGAGTGAATGATGGAGAGTGGGGCGAAGCATTCGTCCGTCCATGCGTGCGTCTGTGTGACCGTCCATGCGTCTGTTCGTGCGCCCATCCCTGCGTTCGTTCATGCATCCGCCCCTGCGTCCGTTCATGCGTTCATCCATGCATCTGTCTGTGTGTCCGTTCGTCCATTTATTCAACACTCCATGTCCCACCATCGCGCATCTTTCTATCATATATTCCCCATATAGAAGCACCGCCTTTCAGTGGACATTCCAAGGAATAAACGAGAGGTGGCACACGCACACTTTCTTATGGCTTGCGCTTCGGGTCTACTTCCCACCTTCAACCACCTTTAGTTTATGGTATATACCAGTTCACTATTTTCATGTCACTGCAGCCCAATGCTCGCTAAACCTTTCTAAAACCAAGGAGGTCACGCCCAGCGAGTATAACGTAGCAACCTTTTCCTGTCAGATAGTGCTCAATCTACATGCCAGAGGCTGCTAATGTGAAATGAGAGACAGGAGGATTCAGCTTTTAATTTCTTACGGCTTGCGCTTCGTATCTGCTTCCCCCCTTTAACCACCTCGAATTCATTCATGGTATGTACTAGTCATTGTATTCATGGCCCGGCGGCTCAACGCTCGCTAAAGCTTTCTAAAACTAAAGAGGTTACACCCAGTGAGTATAATGTAGCAACCCTTTCTTGTCCGATAGTGCTCAATGTACATGCCAATGGCTGCTAATGGGGATCGCAGCGTGCGCGTTGACTAAAAGCCGAATGCTCCTGTCTCTCATTCCCCATTAGCAGCCATTAGCATGTACTTTGAGCCCTATTTTTTATCGTTAAACAACGCACAGATGATATCTCTCACAGGCACCACCTTGGAGGTCGAATGTTATACCTGTTTCGGGTATGTGCCACTGGTGGTTACGTACTACGAGGGACGCACAAGCCACGCCATAAGGAGCTTCGCCCCTAAAAGGAGCCCTCAATGGAGTCGTGCGATATTTTTTGCGACAGTTTTCTTTAGCACCGGAACGCGTGTAGCAATGATTGCTGAGGCGACTACAACAAGAATGATGGAAGTGGGTGCACGAAAAGCGAAGTTATGACTCCGCAAAGTTCAGAACTCGAGCAGACAACAACGGGAAACGTTCTCTTTCATATTTCACTCGCCTGCTGACGCCAAAGACTGCCGAGTTTCGTAAAGGCACACCAGAAGTATCGCCTCATGGTAGCCTTCACACAATACCTCGCTACAGCATCTTTTGACGGCGTCGTCAGCATGGTTACGACTAACCACGTGCGTCGGGTAGCACACGCTACCGTGGTCACACGAAAGATACATGCATGCACTTAGGTTGGGTTCATTTCTCGGTTTGCATGCAAGAAGCGTTTGACGGCAACGCTGGCGTCCGCCGAATGTCGCATTTTTGGTGGCGTGCGTTTCGGCCTTTAGATGCTGGCGTACCATAGCCTCGCTCGCACACTAAACCCCGTATTCAGAAACGCTACTTGACTTGAAACCGCCTTCAATTCAACGCGTTCGCGATGCGTTTGTGTGTTTGTGCTGCCTTGGCACGGCCTAAAGACATAGCGTTCGAAACGCGCTTGTGCAGCACTGAAGTCGGTGGCAAGTCAAGATCAAGTCAAGATTAAGTCAAGCAGCGTTTCTGAATGCGGGGGTAAGAGTCATGTGCATTGTTCTGAAAGTGCATCATTTAAAAACAGGAATATTTCTTTACGAGAAAGTATAAAAAGCGTTTTAGATGCGGAGCATCTAATACTCGAGGCTTGTAGTGCGGCGCCGTCGGCAAGCTTCCTCCTCCTTCTTCCACCATCTGTGCATCCCTTCCTCCTCTACACACCGCGCGCGCTTCACTCCTCCACCATCTGTGCACCCTTCCTCTTCTACACACCGCGTGCGCTTCTCCTCTTCACGAACATTCGCTAGCTGTATAATGTAGCGCGCATGCGCCGTCACGCTTCGAGAACATCGGCAGCTGACGCGCGCGCATCCGCCGTCGCGCTTCGAGAACATCGGCAGCTGACGCGCGCGCATGCGCCGTTGCGCTTCTTCCCCTTCTCGAACATTCGACAGCTGACGCGCGCATGCACCGTCACCCACCATCTGTGCCGCGCGCGCTTCTCCCCTTCGAGAACATTCTGCAATTCTCCTGATTCTCCAGTAGACGCGCATGATTCTCCAGTGGACGCGCAGTGGACGCGCCGTCGCGCTTCGAGAACATTCAACAGCTGACAGTGCATGCGCCGTCGCGCTGTATATATACTCAAGGTCGGCGCTCGCTCGCTCAGTTGCCGCTCGTCGGTTGGTTTGTACGGCGCGTCGACGTCCAAGGTCGCGGTGAAATGAATTCCAACGAATCCACAAACACAATGATCGACGTCCCTTCGACCAGCGCCACCCTTTCGCATACGTGTGTACGTGTTCACTCATTTAACACCCCCTCCTACAACCACGTTAACCAATTTATCCATCGACCCAAGTAAGTCGCAATTTAACACCCTATTTCACAACCACGTTAACCAATTTAGCCATCGACCCAAGTAAGTCGCACTTTAACACCCCATTAACCAATTATATGCTCCGCATCCTCCTCAGTGTTCCCCCGAGGTAAGCTGCGGGCAATCTTTTTGCTGCTTTTAGCGTTCACTCACATGGCCTAACTACTAACACATGAATACTGCGCGCTACTTCTCGCGTCGAGCCAATCAAAAGCGAACTGTCTTTGTCGACACGTCGAATGAGATAACGTCCCCTCTGAATACAAAAAATAACCAATGTGTGTCACCGTAGTCCAAAATCGAGGTAATTTGTCCCGTGAAATAAAATAATAACAGCTTCCATTTCGGCGTTGCCACTCGCGCAACAATATCGGCACATCCCCTAGCACCAGAAGAACCGATGTGAAATGCATGCTCCAATTGTGTCGCAGGGCCCCTTTTCAATTTACACTTTGTTTCATGGTGGTCACTGCAGGCTCACTAAATGCCACTCTATGACCGCGTAAAGAAAATTTAAGGTCACCCAAGTTTGTAACTTATAGGAGCCCGGTGGCGGCACGAGCACATCACTGGTTGTGTGCCATGGTGTACTACTTGAGCTAACTTTGCATTTTGTAGCACCACTGAAGTGTTTCTCAGAGGATGCATGAAGAGAAGCGAGGGTTTCAGAAGCGCTGTGCCAGGTTTAGCATTAATCCTAGCTGGGCACAAGACAACCACCTAGTATTTGAATAAACCCGTTAAATAAAATTGAATTAACCGACAGTCAATTGGACTATTGTGTGAACGTATGCCCCGATACTGTACGCATTCAACATAACTCTGTAAACTTCAACGAGGACTTTCGATATTGTTCCAGTTTGATTTTTTTTGCAAGAATTTTCGAAATGTTTAGAAAACCAGAAATGAGAGCTTGACTTGAGGCGCTTGGAAGAGAAAGATCAGAATCACTGGTTGCTGGTGACTGATAATTGACAGACAAAATGTTTGCACAAGTAAATCAGACAAGAGACACTACCATACACACGCTTTGCACTGCTACAAGATTTTGCAGCAGACACATATAAGGGAAAGCTGATACCTTTTCCTTCATTGTTTGTACGGTGTCGTAGGTGTAGAATAGCTTTCTGTATTGCACAGAAGCCATGCCACCGATTGCATACTCGCCAGTCAGCAGCGTTTCTTCCCGTTCGCAGATCTGGGAGCAAACGAAACAAAACAAAGCAAAGGTTTTTAATACAACATGCAAGAATGGGTGGTTACGTATATAGAGATAATGATGAATCGGAGGTTCTGCATAAAATAATGTTTTAAATGTACTTGGCAGATGTTAGTACGTACTATTGGATGTGGCTTTGTTTGGTGAGAATCGGTTATGCAAGCCAAAGTTCGTTGCACTTGGTTATGCCAGTATGCCCTCAATGTCGAAGCACAGTTTGCCAAGAAAACGATATTGCTCCGGCAGCACGTTACTGGAGCTATTCTTGAAGGTTACGCTTGAGTGGCTATAATGCGTCGGTGAATCTCTGGCCAGCAGGAGCATAGCGAGAAATTTTTTGGAGGGGGGGGGGGGTGTTCAACCAATCTTTATGCCTGTTCGTGCATGCGTTTGTACGTGTGCGTGTAACAAACGCAAGCATAATTAAAAAATTTCGGGGTTGGATAACCTCTTCTGGATACGCCACCGCTGGCCGGGGTCACGACAATACGTGAGGTGCATGCATCAGAGCACGTGATTAAATCGCCGATACGCTGGAGAATCATGGGCACGAACTCATTGGCTAAGGAACATTGCACCAACTCACGGGCAGGCAATCTGTAAAGATCTGGACCATCACATCCGCTCAGGGAGACTGGCATGACCTTGGGTTAGCTCGAAGGTTACATTCATGCATAAGGCCTTTACTGTGTTGTTATACTTGCAGGAGTAAATCTATTTCTTATAAATAGGTCAAGGTTCCTTTGGATAATTTCCATTAACTAACATTGACGGTTCCGACAAATGAACAGATAGGGCTGTGGCGTGCAAGGTGACCAAGTCATCAAAGGGCAAGCTGACCTGCGAACTGTCGCTGACAATGAAGCCAGTACAAGTCTTGTATAGCGCATCGGTGGGTAACCGGTACTCTTCGGTCATGTTGTAAATTAGGGTTCCCATCTGGAATGAGAACGCCAGAGCCTGGCTCGGGGAGTCGAATTTCTCGTCAGCCATCGCCACTGCCTGATCCTGTACCGGTTGCAGATTAAAAAAAAAGTTTGTGGTATGGGAAATTTCACGTTACCAAACTTGCCATTTTGTAGATTTATACACTTTTACACTTATAAACTCTGTTCGTTTTCTTTATGATACGGCGTGCTTGGCCAATGCTTGATCTCTGTTCAATATACAAGTGCTTTTCCTAATTAGTTGAGGACGACGGTGATCTCAAATGGAAGCATTGAAGCTCTTCATACCAAGAACCCATCACTAGTTTGAGATTCAGAAAATGTGGTACGTAGCAATTATTGTGGCGGAATGAAATTCAACCAAGTTCAATGGCGAAGAAGAAATTGAAACGCTGATGAGCGTGTACAAGCTGACGATCAGAATGACGTCACTGGTCAAGACAACGGCTACAGGGGTTATTCCGTGCTGACTGAGGTATGTGTGTCATGCCCCACACAACTGAGTCGGTTGATGACTGATTTAACATCGCTCACTTATTCTGGATGTCTGAATATGGTAATTGTGCTCTACCGCTTTTTCAGTTTCGTTTCCGGCGCTGAATATGGCTGGCGTCATTACATAGAATTTGAGCGTTTGCTTTAAGATTAGAACATTACGCAAGAACTCCACTCAAACACAAACTGGTAATGGAATTATGTTGTTGCACATAATAATATTGAAATGTTTGGATCAATTGCTAGGAAAACAATGGTTTTTGTTTATTATTGCTCGCTTTCGCGAAGCTTTTCTGTGTGTGAAGTAGTGGCCGCAATTATTGCAGAAATTAGACGGCACTAATCAACACGTTATGCTCAGCGCTCTCAGAAGCAAGTGTAGCAAGATGTGTCACGTATACGAACACGACATACAACGATGATACGTGGTGTTCGTTGGCACAAGGGCTGAACCGATACAGAACTGAAGAAGGGTATACGCTCACGTGTGACGGAACCATTAGAAGACGAAGTACGGGAGTGAGTGAGTGAGTGAGTAAGTGAGTGAGTGAGTGAGTGAGAACAAGTTTATTATTGTTCAGTGCAGACGCTGAGGTTGCCACGCGTCACCCGGCTACTCCCACGTGGGGACCAGCAGGTCTAGCCTGACGGCCCTGTCGCGGGCACACTGGACGGCCATGTACAGTGCATTCTTTCTATAGATGCTTTTAATTTTTTGTTCTTTGTTTTTGTTGTATTTTTTAACCTTTTGCAGAATACTTTTACAAAAAAAAGCTTATTTTTTATGTTGAATACTGGCTCGGCTGCACAAACTGCATTTACCGACAATTCTAATTTATTCATTTGTCCTTTAAGTTTTATTGTGTATGGTTAACGCTTATTTTATTCATTTTTGTTTGTCTTTCGTCGACCAGTTTTTCGGAGGACTCTTTCAAGACTCAATAAAAGAAGAGCGCCGCGTGGCTGAAGGTGCACATGATACAGGAGATCATCCTATAGTTCACTTAGAGCGGCGGAAAAAGATGCTCGACCAAGCTACTCACACGCCTAAAAAGCCCGACCACATATACGCGTTGCAGGGTGTCAGCGCGTGGTTTTCTGACGCGGCGCCGCGCGCTTTCTTCCTGTGTAGAGAGAGGGCACACGTCTGCGAAGTTGTGCACCCTTTCTCTTCATAGGAAGAGGGCAAGGCATCATGCTACAAAAGCACTACTAAGTGATTCTAAAAGAGGGAAAAGAAGACAAAAGTGAGCCCCGTAACTGTCTGCGTCACGGTGCGACACCTCAACAGTAGCTCACAGGGGATGGGGGTGAGGAGGGATTAAAAGGATGGAAGTAAAGGTATAGAGAAAGATTGATTTGTGGGGTTTAACGTCCCAAAACCACTATTTGATTATGAGAGACGCCGTAGTGGAGAGCTCCAGAAATTTTGACCGCCTGAGGTTCTTTAACGTGCACCCAAATCTGGTATAGAGAAAGAGATGCGCTAGGCTAGCGAGCGAGGACATATCGAGGGGATAAGAGAGACAGGAAAGATGGAAACGCGGTCACAAGAGTCCGAGGACGGGGCACCACTTGCGAGAGCTCTTCAAAAGCACGTGCTGACACGCTGCAACGCGTACATGTGGTCGGGTCTTAAGAGCTGCGTTCTAAAGAAGTGCAGAGTGGTCCCGTAGGCGACGTCCACACTCACGAATCTGGGAGGAATGTCGCTGACGCTTCTCAGCGCAGTGGGTGGCAAAGCGATGCATTTGGTCGCACTGGGTACCCTCAGCACGCAGGTGATGACAACGATTATGTCCTTCCTGCCCGTGGAGGAAAAAAAAATGGAGACAAAGGAACAGTTGTTAGAATTACATGTGTTCGAGATGTCAGCGCAAGTATGAGTGTGCTGAATTCATTTTTGTACAGAGTAAGTAGTGGTTTTGTGCGGAGATTGAAGAACGTTTTCATCTTCATGTATCTGTCGTACGCGGTCGTGATGGAATCACTTGGTCTTTACGCAATCGGGACATTGGTACTTTCAAAAATTAACTTGCGTTGGGTAGTTAAGAGAGTAGTTAAATTTCGCCTCATCTTGAACGACGTGACAAATTTTAGAGCTTCACGCAATGCTCTAAAAAAAGCTGATTTTGCTCGGTAGCGCAGCCACTTAGACGACTCTTGAAGTAGAGCAGATCTGAAAGAAAATTTCTATATTTATAAGATTAGCAAACAGGGAAATAAACGCTAGACATGGACACGGCGTATGCCTAAACAGGCCAGCCGACTGAAACGCTAGCATTGACCACGAGCGATTTCGTCTCGTCGTCCATTTTCGTCCGGAGTAGACAAATTCGCACTGAACGTCCACTCTTACTCTGAGCTTGCGAGAGAAGCTTCTATCAGTTTCCCACAAAACTATTACTTATGGATGCTATGACAATTACTATTTACATTTACCACCAAGGAAAAGTAGACGTGCCCAGCTAAAAACTTTACTACCATAGTTGTCACCATCTCTTTAGTAGAGTTTAAGCTCATCCCCACGTGCGACTGGCCAAGGTCGCATGATCAATTGATTCGCAAAGTAACAGGTCGCAAATAAGCCAAGTAACACGTCGCAAGATAAATTCGCAAATACGAATTTATCTTGTCACACCAAGTAATAACCGCTTATTACATGGCATAATCGCACTGGCAGATACACACCAGAGACATCTTCAATTACCAATGTATTAAAAAGACGCATGTAGCGAATTATGACCTAAAACACGCACGCACACGCAAGCACGCAATATCAATGATTCTACGCGCAACATACCCCACCAGATAGTTATGGACAGCTTGTAGCTCCAATTTGGGAAAGCGAATATTGAAACGAAGAGAAGACATGAATAGACAAATATACTTTCAAACCAATTCCAACTATACTGTGGTCAACAGAGGCAGCAATAAATACTAACACGTGAGGCGTGAGAGCAGTTACCTTTACTAAGCCCGAGACTAAGGTAAAGAGAAGGCTCACTATTTTACGCCTACTTCAATAATGCTAGTAATGCTTTAGCGTAGTGCATTAAAGTTGGTACTGCGCTATTAATTTTGCACCTTTTTAAGGGTTTAGTTTTGTTTCTAAGAAAGGGCACATAGGTTTAAAGACGTTTCTTTGATTCCTACCACAACGGCAGTATTTTTTAGTGGATGAAATTCAGAAACAACCATGTAGGCAAATAAGGTTGCGCATTTATAATCCACAGATTATCAAAAATATTCAGGCGTGTATTTTCAGCAAATTATGGTATTAGAGCACACAATCCCCTGATTCTGCTTTTAACCACAAATTACACACTTTTTTATTTCAAAACAATCAACCTATTCAGTATCCCACACAATCATCTTTCCAGAATTATAGCAACTATAAGGTACACTACAAAACAGTGAAATAATGATGACCAGCATGCGCGTATTCCCCAACATCTTGCTGAAGCATGTATTTCAAATGATAGACAATTGAGTCTCACGAAACGCCACTTACGCTGCAGTCGCCGCAAGGACCAAAACCTGCAGATTCTGCCAGGAGCTGTTGTCGTTGTAGTAGAAAAAGCCGATGCCATAAATAATTCTTGACGTCGGTCGCTTCAACGCTGCCAGTTTCTGATATCGGAAAAAAGATGATACGAACTGGTATTGGAATGCTCGAGCTTTTTTGTTCGAAGATGTACAGTCGCGCTCAATAAAAGTTGTAACACGCTGTCTGTGGGGTTACGACCCCAAGGCTGAACGACGAGACCAGCAAACGTGAAATTGGTTCATAAATTACGCTAACTTGACAGCTTAATTTATAAACTTTTTTTTTCATATACACGCTTGTTTGCAGCGTTGTCGCCATTTTGAGCCCAAAGTGCATGTAGGAAGATGTCTTGAGCGTGACTGTCAAGGGCGGCACCATCATTATTTTACCGGGTGAGTTCCTTCAGGCGAGTAGGAAGCCGGGAAACTTAGCCATTGTGTTATGACTATGTTGCCTCTGGGAGGGGGGCAGGTGAAATTTGGAGAAGCTCCAGCCCCCCGTGCACACGCTGGCACCACCTCCGGCGACTGTACTATCGACAGCAAACATTTGCGCAACGCCAAGTGTTCGACAAAGCTAAATTTCCGATTATTCTGCGAATGTCATTTCGAAGTAAATGTTATACTGCACTGCGAATTCCGACCTATGTAGTCACCACCTTGATTACAAGCATTAAGCGCTGATATAGAAGAAACTCACATTTGTTGTGGATACAACGTCCCGCAAACTTTTATTGTTGATAGTACATGTGTGATGAATAAAAAATTCACTAAAGACATGCGAAATAATGGAGAAAGCTGCAGGACTACCAAACTCGCCACCCAGTCCATTCTTCAAAAATGTACAGCTGCGCACAACCGTAGGTGCACGCTGTGAAAGTAAACTATTTCCTGGTTTCACTGACAGGCCCTTTATTTGTAACTAAAACAGTCCTTAAGAAAATAGCGTCCCTTTCATTTACGAACGTTTTCCTGAAATGCCATTGGGCTCCAAGCACAAAGACAATCTTTACAAGCTAAGGCCAACCGTTTCAGATATGCCCATTGTTTTTCTCGCGATCTCTGGATTCAAATAACAGAACGCTGCAAACAAGATAGTAGAACAGTAACGAAACATTGTCCCTCATGCATCCACTGAATTTTCAAGCCACGACTACAATGCGAAAGACACACTCTTCGTCTTTTTTTCTTTCTTCTTCTCAGTATGCTGCATTACCATTTCCCTCTGAAGCTTTTAGAACTTCCTCCTGGACCAGTTTGCCTTTGACCAAGTTGCAGTAGGATTCGCCTGGTACATTTGAAACAGCGTAAATCACTTTATAACATATGAAATTGTAACTGCAAAAAAGAAAAAAAAAATAGCCTAAATGTTAAACTGAACCTGCGAGCCTGAAACGTGAACCTGAAAGATAAAATATTTCTCGTGTAATTGGAAGTGTGAACGTTTCACAGAATAAGTTATCACGCACAGATGAAAAGTAGAAATAAAACTCACTATAACAACATAGACACACGATTTGCGCAACCAAGTCGAATGAGGAGATTTAAGTGTTACTGATAATATGGAAAGGTATGAACATCCAACCTTGCAAAAGCATGCTTTAAAGGGAGTGAGAACAGGCTAGAACGTAAAATTACATCATAGCATACATAAATGTAAAAACATGAAATATAGTGACATATTTCAGCATTATTTTCGAGTTGAGGCCAGGATCTATATTTTTTATATCACTCTTAAAATTACCAAAAAAACCGTTTTGCTGTGCAGCCTAGCGGAAGAGCATTGAAGCTGGCTTATGGAATATGGCGTCCTTGACTTTGCTGAACGTGGGTGCGTTGTCTGATGCTGTCCTGCGTGCCAGTCCTTAATGTTTATTATTACTACGTTCATTATCAGGCATCCCCGCTCAATTCTGTTCTGTTTAAAATATAAAAGGACCGGCACCGTGAAAAGCAGCCCTGTCGTCGTGGCTGCCAGTGCACCAAGTCAAGCTGTTGCGCATGCGCACGGAGTGCAAGCATGCGCAGTAGACCACCGCGCTGAAGCACGAACTGCCCGAGCACTCACTGTTTGCAGCATGTGAGCATACGACTTACATATTCGCTGCAAATATAACAACTCTAATTACAAATATTACGCGGCGTTTTCCACTTTACCGTTACGGAATCTGACTCACTGTTGGGTAAAATTTCCTTCGTGTTAAAAAAAGTTAGGCACCATAAAAAAGGTTGCTGTTCCCTTTAACATGCTAAAAAAGCATAACTATTGTGGTACTAAGGGAGTTTCTCGTTCTCCCCTTAAAATATTTTCTTCAGTAGTTGCTGCAAGGCATTTATTAATACGTGTGTGTTCTTTTCATTGGGCACACTTTATTGTAACAAAAAATTGAAAGAGAAAAACTTCTAGCGTAGAGGAGATTACGATTTTGCAACACTTAAACCACCCCTCCTCCCACGAGGAAACTAGTAAGCAATAAAACGCATTAAATGAATTGTGCATAAAGACACCATTTTCAAATGGCCGTATCGAACGCCAGGACGTCATAGATGTCTGATACGTCATAGGTTTTTCCCAATCAATAAAAATGAGCAACATTCTTATCTGATCAGACTCTAAAGTTAACACGCCACGTTTCGCGAAATTTTATCGAGCCAGTATCACCAAAACACGAAAACTTCGCAATAAAATACGTAACGCTAAATGCAGAAGTTTCAGCACGAGATTTATTATTGAGACTCAGACCTTCCCATTTTACTCTAGTAATAAATGTATAGTTGTGAAATAAACAAAACTTAAGTTCTTGGAGTACCAGTCATCAATCTCACCCGACTAATTGTTCAAACTTAGTGCCCTTCACTTGCCACTATTCACGAATAAAATCGTTTAAATATGTCACGTCGCAAACAATGCCAAAACTATGGGTGTTAAAGAAGGTGTCTTACTTTGAGAGCTGACTCTGTTAAGGGTGCGAAGTGCTTGATTCTGGAGGAGTAGTCGTACATGTTGAGGATTCCCAAGTGAACGACGTTCTTCTGTCGAAGCTGGGCGAGCTGCTCGGATACTTTGGTCGTGAAATACGAGGGATCTGCGAAGCTGCGAATGAAGAGAATGAGCTCTTACACATCGTTGCAATTGACTCTAACGGCCCTCTGATATGAAATAAATATTTGCGCACTCAAGAGAGTAAGGTCAGGCATGTATGTACCTACATGCAGAATACATATGAGCCGATGACCGCAATTGTCTGCTTTCCCGGTGACGGTTCCAAGAACAGTCCATACAGAAGCGAACACACGAAGCGATTTCATTCCTGCTTCTTTAAAATGAAGTTTGTCTCTTAACCTTTTGTGAGTGTGTGGATTCGACGAGCTGCCAGTGACAGTCACGCGAAACAACCATTCCCTAGGCTTGCTGAGCTCTGTCGCAGATTACTGCTAAGATGAGGCGTGGTTGTAGTTCTAACAATATTTAGAGCTAGAAGCCTGCAAATTTTTCGTGACTGACCCTCCCCCCCCCCCCCCCTTTTTCTCCCATGCCGCATTTGTTTTTTTCATAGGCCACCACCGCAAAACCAACGGCCCAGTTTTTATATATACTGAGTATTTACAGCCCTAAGAAACAAGAACAAAGAAGACGCAAACAACACCGACTTGTGCTTCGACCCCGTTTCTTACTTGGTATACATCAAGACAAGTACTAACTAGCCCTTCAAGGAATTTTCGTTGGGGCAGTTTTGCCTAGATTGTGCCGATAATATGTTCGACAGTAATGCGGATACAGACAGCATTTTTCCTTATGTGAAGTTTAATTCCTCCAACGCTTCCCGATAGATCTCGTCTACACCAACGTAGGAAATACCTCGGCGGCTCTCCGCTTTTCCTTTCCTTAAGTAGTCAAGAGTAGGAACCTGGGAACGATATAAGCGGCAGATTGTAATTCATGACGCCTGTTCGCTGTTTTCCCCCTCTTTTTCTCTTAATGGCTGCCTCCCCCATGATAATGTGGAAATTTACGACGCTGTTAGTGTCGAATTCAAAGGATCGTTGGCCACGTGAAGCCAGCTGTTTTGTGACTAGCAACAGCATTGAAAGTTGGGTAGCTTGGTGAGGTAGCATTCGAGGTATATGCCTCGCAGTGGTCGAGGGGCTAAGGCACTCGGATGATGACCCTCTGGTCGCGGGATCGAATCCTGGCTGCGGCGGCTGCATTTTCGATGGAGACAAAAATTCCGCAGGCCCATGCACTCAGACTTGAGTGCACGTTAAAAAACCCAGGTAGTTGAAATTTTCGGAGCCCGCCACTACGGCGTCTCTCATAATCATATGGTGGTTTTATGACATTAACCCCACATATCAATCAATCAATTTTAGGTACACAGCACTAGAAGATACATTATACTATTATTTTCCTCACTTGCGTGGTTCTCTCTTGCTTTCTCCCGCCCGCTATTCTCGCCGGCTATTTAATTCCAGAAGCCTCCAACGTCTTTACGGTACGACCGTTGCAATAAATAAGTCATTTCTTCCTGTCGCCATCGAGGAATGGAATAACTTACCGGAAGCCATCGTCTCAGAGTGTGACTCGGGCGCATTCAAACAACTACTAACAGCTCACTTAAACTTGGAAGCCCATTAAAACTCTATCACTGTCACGGTATTTTGCGCTCTTGTATGTGTAAATTTTGTGCGCGCATGTTTTTATACTTGTATAAGTACATTTTCTGTGCGTCTGTTCTCGGATCCTGCAAAAGTATTGCTCGTGTGTTTGTAAAACTTCTTATTTTTTATTTGTTTTGTATTTAGAAAAATGTCCCCCCCCCCTTTTGTAATGCCCCTAAGGGGCCCTTAAGGATCAAATAAATGATGATGATGATGATGATGATGATGATGATGATGATCTCTTTTGTATTCCTCGTAGAGCTTCGTCTTCGTTGTTATCGCGCTGTACCTGAACATGCACTTGGTGATACACGTCTCTCCACATCTTTCAGAGAACGAACGATGCTGAAATGAAAAGAACCGCATATACTCGTGTATGAGCTGCCCGCACGTATAGACTCACCCCCTACCCTACTTTTCGGACACGTAAACATGGGGGAAAAAACTCGAACGTCCCAACACAAAGACTACAGCGGCAGACTTGCTGCTGTACCTCAGAGGCCATCTGGTGCATCGTCGCGGAGTGGGTGGTGTTGTGTTTGAGCATCGCTCGCCGCTTATCAGCCAGCGCCTAAGTTTGTCTCATCCGCTCCGGACGATAATCTGTTTTTGCGTATGTGCCTATATGTCTGCCCCCACCCCTTGATTCATGGCGTGCCTTTATAATCAACTGAGCACCACGCCGTGGGGCCATTCTTGTTCACCGGCTTTCGGCAAGCATGCAGCATTTAAAACCTACGTTCTTCTTTCTCATGGCTTCTTCCTCTCCCGGCTTGGGGCCCGACTCAGTCAAACGAAACAGTGTGCAGCTCATGGAGACTGTTTTGTTGTGTGTCATGTCACTCCAACATTGTGTGGCAGAGGACGATCTGCTCAGGGGCCATGTCGATAAGTCAGCTTGTCTAGTAAGTGATTAAACATTGAATGATGAAATTGTGTTAAACATTTGTTTCCAGTTTTTTTTTAAATTACCTCCGCAGTAGTTGCAGTGGTGTTACAGAGTGATAGTGAAAAGCAATGATTGATATGTGGGGTTTAACGTCCCAAAACCACCATTTGATTATGAGAGACGCCGTAGTGGAGGGCTCCGGAAATTTTGACCACCTGGGGTTCTTTAACGTGCACCCAAATCTGAGTACACGGGCCTACAACATTTCCGCCTCCATCGGAAATGCAGCCGACAGCCGACGCAGCCGGGATTTGAACCCGCGACCTGCGGGTCAGCAGCCGAGTACCTTAGCCACTAGACCACCGCGGTGGGGCTAGTGCAAAGCAATACGCCCGGTTCGTGTATAACCCACCCGCGAGCAAGAGCTGATGAAAAAAGTGTCGCTCGCACAAGATTCTCATTTTAAGGACTCAGGATATCGCATTCAAAGATCGACTTACTTTGGACCTCACCAACCGAAAGCCGCCCTATCGGAAAAAAACGAATGGTGGGCATGGTGGAAACCACCACCCACCATTATAGTGGATTAATGTAGTGGGTGAATGGTGGGAAACACCCACCATGGCGCATGGTGGGTATGGTGGGTGCTGCAGTGCCGGCAAAACTTGAGCGCAAAATGACGTCAGAATCACCGTGACGAGCTGCCACAAAAAATAAAAAAGAATTCTATAAAAACGGTATAAAAAAACACCCGTCTCGTAAAAAAAAAAACAAGGCGCCACGGAGGATCGAACGTGCAACCTGCGGATTCCCATTCGGAGACGCTAACCACTGCGCCACACCAACATGACGGTGGTTGCGTGTTAAATACTTAGTTGGCGTACAAACTTAAGGTTAAACTTAAGTTATGTTTGTCGTCTACACAACATAGACAAGATCTACACCTGCTACTAAAAATTGCACATTTATTAAACACAAGCAACTGCGCCCTGTAACGATTGCCACTATGTTATTGGCACTAGTGCTATTTTTTTTTACAATTCACAACTTGAAGGAAAAAAAAAAACCAAGTGGACTGGGGAGCAGCAACAGTTTACCGGCGGGGTCTGCCAAGTTTAATATCCGTTTCACGCTCGTTCTAAAGGGCGACATCTGCTCACGCTTTATGACGCTTCTGGCTCATTTCATAGATACGCCCGCCTAATTTATTTGAGTGAGTATTGGGATGCTTTTCGCGCAATGTAGAGGGCGGTCGCACCAGCGCAATGCTGTTGCTCTTTCGCTAAAGCAACAACTACATAACGGCTTGGCCAAAACGAATGCAGTGTACCGGAAACATTACGCTATCATAATGGTTCACCAAGCACACGAATTGCCACGTCTGAGTTCTCGTACAAAAGCTAGAGAATTAAGTGCCGGCGAGTGCGACCGGCGGCTGTCGGTGAGAAGACACTAAATTACGTTCTCTGGGAGTGCTTTAATCGCGTCGCATCGATGTTTGTTGCTTCTTGAGCGAACAGCATACACAATGAAAAATGCTTCATTTAGGTTAATTGATGCCATATGGCTGCGCTGTATTGTCATACTTAATCGTCGTAATCGTGTATTCTGAAACCCGGAAGCACGGATAACGCAATTGTACGGGCTCGGTCAGTAGGCCTAACCTTTGGTGGAAATCATGATGGTAGAACATGTAGTGTACAGATCCCAGCTTGGTACACTATATAATTTGCCCGCCATTATAAGCCCACCCATCATCTGCTTACTGCTTCCCAGCATTATCGCGATGGTGGGCAGAGCTTCTCAGCTTGGTACACCATGTGGCCCACCATAACAAGCAGCACCCATCATCTGCTTAGTGCTTCCCAGCATTATCGCAATGGTGGGAAGAGTTTCTCAGCTTGGTACACCATGTAGCCCACCATAATAAGCACCACCCACCATATGCTTAGGGCTTCCCAGCATTATCGCAATGGTGGACAGAGTGTCCCATTATTGCCCACTATCTAGCCTCTGCTTTCCACCATCATTTCCACTTTACCCATCATCTGTACACCATACCACCCAGTATGTCCCGGCATAACCACCATATTTTCCACTACGTCCCACCATAGCCATCATAATTTCCACCATGCCCACTATTATTTCCACTACGCCCACCATGTTTTCCAGTATCCACCATGGCGATTTTTCCAATAGGGCGGATACCACAGACAGGCTAATGTCAGAGAAGAGGCACCGAAAATTTCCGTTTCTCACTTTACAGCGAGACCTGTTATGAGACCACGACGGCCGATTTCCGCGCCGTAGCAGTCCGCCACCGCAACCGATGTGCGCAACAACTTACGCACGAAAAAAATTAAACAAAATTGATCCTGCCCAGAGGCGGGTACAAGGGGGGGGGGGGGGGTGTGGTAAGGACAATCGCCCCCTCCTAATACTTGTGGCAGTACTCCCAACCTCTCTTTTCAGTACCTGTCGTCCAATGCATCGACGATAAGGGCAAACGAGTGTGACCACTGAGAGCGGTAATAGAAGTATTTATGCCGTGATGGGGCGCTTGTGGCGATAGTAACAAAACTAAGTACAAGAGAGAAGGACTGCCCTCCCTCTCTCAAGCTTAACTTCAAGGGACGATCCTCCTCTTGCCTAAAATATAAGCGGCTGGATCTGCCCGTGGTCCTGCCTCTCGCAGCCAATATTCTACCATAACGTCATGCTGGTGCTCGAAGCTCCTTCTAAAAAAGACCCTATACCGGCATCATGTCGAGAAGTTACCACATTACCATGTGTAACGGGGCGTGATAGAACAGTAAAATAACAACCCAGCGACAGAGAACGCGAATTTCGTAACTAGTTTGTCACTGAACCCTTACAACCTATTGGAAAAGGCTCAACCGTAATTCACCGCCGTCATCAGCTGTAGTATCAATGATGTGCCCACAACGCCTTATAATTGTGTAGCGGGTACCTCAATCCTCCAAAGAATGACAGCTAATGGTGTTGTGGGTCCTTCCCAACTTGACAAATTTTATGATTTATGGCGAAGTACGTACCTTCCCTGGATTAGGAGCCCCAGAAGAGTTTAGAACAAGTTCTGTAAGTGTAGTTCATCCAAGTTTTTGCTGTGACCACCTTTGTCGCGCAGGCATGACGTTCTTTTTTACCCGCTGTGAAGGTTTTTACCTATGACACACACACAAAAAAAGATGTGTGTGTGTGTGTGTGCGAAGGGGGAGGGGGCGTGAGTGCGCTGCAGTAGAACTTCACTACTCGTGAAAAAAGGATAACCCTGTAGACACGCCGATGGCCCTGTCAACCTTGCTTCTCAAGAAGGCTCCCTTACCGTGCGTCGAAGGAGACACCACAGCTTGTCGTGGAATATACTGTGGAGCAGACCGTGGTGAACGTCGTGTAGCTATCCGCGTCGTCAACCGGCGCAATGGTGCCTTGGTCCACGCGAACGTGCGTGTACATAATGATGTCACATAGGTTGTCGCCCGGGTACATTGAAGCCACCGTAGCCGTCTCGGACACCGAGCAGAGTAGAGGTTGCCCCTTGTACGGGGCTGCGCAAAGAACCTGTTTCGGGTCGCTTTTGAAGAATCTGTTAGTGAAAGTCATTACAAGGATGTTGGCAAACCTAGAATAACCACCATTCTTATAGGCTCGCGGAAAAATACCTGCGATGCAGTGTTACAGTGACATTTGTTACATTCTACTTGCGGCCACATTTACGTGTACAGCCAAAATGAAATAATGAAATGCATTTAGCGGCTTTCCCTAGGGGTAAGGATAGTGCTGCATTGATTACAATGTTTATTCGAAGTTTTCGACCCAAGCAATCCAAGCAATTTCCACGAGGCCCAGTTGCTGTTTTCGAAGGGGTGAGGTATTGCACGCATGTATATATATATATATATATATATATATATACATATATATATATATATATATATATATATATATATATATATATATATATTTATATATATATATATATATATATATATGTATGTATGTATACAAGAAGCCTCAACACGAGGTGTCAAAGTTTACAGGGAATGTCATTCGTTAATAATGCAGGGACCAAGAAATCGCGAATAAAACTTTTCGCACATTCCAAGAACACGAGCAGGTGACCAAAGGAGCACTTCGTCGCCAGAATAAAAAGAGACGTCGCGATGGAAGCAGCCGTAACGCTGTTTGCGATCTTGTTGACTCGCTTCTGTGCTGAGCCGAACAAGTTGCCGACCTTTTTGAAGTCTCAGAATCAACTGTTCGGGTGGGGTTGTGGAATTGTCAGTTTAAGTGCGAAAGAAGGAAGCGCCGATTGTGAATGTCGCAGAATGACCATAAAATAATTGGTATTCAAGTGGCGCCCGTGAAATTCGTCATAGGCGTAATTGCATCTTGCCTAGTGTACATATTTATTCTTTGTTTGACAACAGGCATTTTCCCTTGAGGCTTGCAGATTACAAAGGTCACAGTAATAAAACAAAAAGGCGACAAGAATGATCTTTCAAATTACCGCTCCGTATTCTTGCTGCCTGTTTTTTGAAAGGTTTAGAGAAAGGGAAATTAGAGTGATTTCGTTCGTTGAGTTACCACTTTATTGTCATAAGTCCTGCACAATTCGGTTTTCGTATAATACAAGTCATCAGACTTAGCCCTTATGACCCAAAAAGTGTTCATATTGCAAAAACATCAGAAAAAAAGTGCTTGGAATTTTTCTCAATATTTCAAAGCCCTTTGGCCTTATAACTCATTATGCCTTGCTTAAGAAACTTGATCACTATGGTATTCGGGGCGTATCTCATTTGCTACATCCTACCTTCAACACAGATGCCCATTCGTAGCTATAAGCGGGGACCATTCGCAGCTGGAATCTTTAAAAACAGGCGTCCCGCAGGGGAGCATAGTGGGTCCGCACCTCTTCATATTGTATATCAATGATCATGGTCAATGTTGACCCATTGGCAAAGTGCGCATTTATGCAGACGATAAAAGCGTGTTTTCTGAGGGTGACTTAAGTTCTTAAATATCAAATCAAGCTAATAGGACGCTTGCAAGTTTGTACAGGTCAGAAACGAGCAATTATTCTAAATTATTGTAGGAGAAACAAAGACAGTCATGTTTCATTCGCGTAATAAACAAATTCAACCCCATTAAATTGAGCAGGACTGAAATAGAAATACTACCGTTGTTCAAATGACTTGGCGTATAATTTTTCTGAAATAATGTCATAAAATTGCCGAGTGAATCGCTTGGTAAATTATCTAGAGCAATAGGTGCTATGCGCCACCATTGCAGTTACCTTCTTACATATGTTAAAAAGACTTTATTTAATTCAATGTTTCTTTTTTAGTTCAATACAAAAACACTAGAGTGGGGGACCACTACAGCCCAAAATATCACTGAGTCGTGGTACTACAAAAGAAAGCCATGCTCCAGGTTTCCATGGTGCCAGATATTTGGCATACAGCTCCTTTGTTCGCGAAGCTTAGTACCACTAAATTGAATCTTTGTAAACGTATAGGCTTTGTCGCATGCGTAGACTGGGACATATAAAAATGATGACTACCTAATACAACTGGCATTCCTACAACAACATAATTATTTTTATAAATTTTGTCGTTTAAAACTATGGCTTGTTATCAAAAACAAAACTCGATACGGTGGCGAAATGCTACAGTTTTGTTTACCGGCTATTTTAAATTGGTTGCACAAAAATGGTCCTAATGTATCCACTCGGTCACTAAAACGCCTACGTGACATATTTGTACGAGTGCTTGTGCTACCAAAGGTGTATCTGATGTTTTTTTTGTTTTTTTTGCTATCTTCATCACTAGAGATATTTTTTCTCTGGGTGTTGGAAATGTTTACACAATACCCTTGTTCATTATTTACCGTGTTTGTTTATGGTTCTCGCTGTTGTGTACATGCACTAGATATAGAGCATGCTTTCAACCGCTGTAACCACTCAGTGTGTGAGGTGGCCAGGTCCTCCTCAAGCTGCTCAGATCAACTTTTTCGCCTGGTTTCCTCGCAACGTTGTTGCGCAATAAACTCTATTGAATTCGTTCAATAAACGAGGTAGAATGGTGAATAGCCTGCAGTACGTTGCACTCTGGTATTGTGAGCAAACGTCACAAATGACAAGATGGTGTCGCAGTTGCCGTGAGCTGCTCCAATATACAAGAATATCATTTCAGTCAGTGTGAAGTGGAAGCTTAAAGCACTTCTTCAATAATTCTGGACAGAAAAGTCTTGCCGAAATCGATAGCTAGTGTGCGAAGCACACTATAGCGCAAGACAATGTCTTCAAGGAAGAAGGTGACCATGTCTTAGGTAGAGCCAGAGCACAGAGGAGCGGTCTCCACGTACTGACATGCCAGATGGTCGATCACTGTCATTACCCAGCCAAGTATGGCAGACGTTACGTGTAGATGTTCATTCCAACAGTGGCAAAAGGTTACTTCCTCTAAACATGCTATCGGTTGTAACAAGCCAGCGGGAGGTGAAGTCGGCCACTTGAGCCTTTGACCCAATGCGCCTGAAGAGACGTACTAGGTAGTCGAAATGAAGAGGTCAAGCCAGAAGAAGCGGCGCCTAATTAGGCTGCGTGTTTTATAAAACCCGAAGTTGCCTGCTAGGGGTTGTCGTAGCAGGTCTCAAGAACTTGCGCACTAAGCAAGCGTGGAAGTACTGGAATCCACCGGTGCGCATCTTCAGTGTAAACGTGCCGATGCAGCACGTCGCTTTCAAGTTTGAATTGCCCGAGTTGTCAATGCGACATGGCATTGGTCGAGGCGATTTTCTCCGGGGGCATTGAACTTGCGATGGCAGTACGGATCTTGCTGTTTACAGGAAGACAACTGAGTGTAGGAAGGTGAAAACAGTACGTCAACACCCGATATTTCTGATAACATAGGTGGATGGTGAGCGTCATCATTAGAAATGCAATGAAGAGGCTTGCACAGAGAAGATAGCCGTGGTAGCCCCTCCGTGGTGGAATAGTGGCTAAGGTACTCGGCTGCTGACCCACAGGTCGCGGGATCGCATCCCGGCTCCTGCGGCAAAATTTTTCGATAGAGGCGAAAATGCTGCAGGTCCGTGTGCTTAGATTTGGGTGCACGTTAAAGAACCCTAGGTGGTCAAAATTTCCGGAGCCCTCCACCATGGCATTTCTCATAACCATATGGTGATTTTGGAGCGTTAAACCCTATATATGAAAACCGCAGTGGTAGTGAGCAACGAGATAGGATGATTTGATATGCGGGATCAAATGTCCCAAAATCACCATACAATTACAAGAGACGCCGTTGTGGAGGACTCCAGAAATTTGGACCACATGGGGTTCTTTAACGTGCAACCGAATTTGAGCACACGGGCCTACGGAATTTTCGCCTCCATCGAGAATGCAGCCACCGCAGCCGGGGTTCGATCCCGCAACCTGCGGGTGAACAGTTGAGTACCTTAGCCGCTAGACTACCGCTGCGGGGCAGGCAATGAAATAGGGCGTCAGCATCTTGGTGATTTTTTTTTTCAAGATTTGTAAAAAACGTCTGCAGTGTACTCTTGCCGCCGGAGAACCGAGCAGCCGAGGCGTCCGGGCAAGTTCTTCAGTGACGACAACCAGCACAAAGCGTGGTGGTTGGTAATCACCGTATAGTGACGTCCATAAAGATATGGGCGGAATTTATGTACGGCCCAAACGACAGTCAAGAACTCTTGTTCTGTAATTGAGTAGTTTCGTTCCGCATTCGTGGGTGCCCAGCTGACGTAAGGGACAACTCGAGAGAGTCGTCGCTTAGGGTCTGTTGTGTCACATTGCAGGACGACGGCACCGATGCAATGGCCGCTAGCATCGATGTGCAGGCCGGTATGGGCATACTTACATAGCTGACTGAGAACGGGATCAGATGTCAGCACCAAATTTAGGGTGTCAAAAGCGATGTCGCAATTGGTTGTCAAAATGAAGACAGTGCCCGACGTCAGCAGCTTGTGCAATGACGACGCAATAGAGGCGAAGTGGTGAATGAAACAGTGAAAATAAGATGTAAGGCTCAGAAAATTTTGTAACTACCTCTAAAGCGTGTCACAGCAATTACCTTGTCAGGATCTGGGTGAACGCCAACTCTACTAACAAAGAAGCCCAACATTGTGATGTTCGTTCTGGCGAAACGAATTCTTTTCGTATTGAGTGGCAGGCCAGCGTTTGATATACACGTCGAAACTTCGTCCAGCTGCTCTAGATGCTGAAGGAAAGTCATGGTCATCATTAGTAGTTGGCGGCCATGGTGCATCCGTGTGAAGACGCATCAGGGCAAGAGGCTCAGTGTCAGCAAAACAGGCCACAACGATAGCTTGGGAGAAAACAAGTGGCTTAGATGTAGTATTACACTCAGTGACAAACGTACTACTGTCTTGAAATCCGGCCAAACTAGGCCCAATTACCACTATAACAGACAGCCACCAATCATAAGGTGCGAGAAACACATCACCATTAACGATCGTGTTGGACGTCAATGCCAGAACATTCTCGTCGCCAGATGAAATAAAAAAGTGGGAAACTGTGGCAAAATGCAGTTTGCCAGCGTACTCAGAGGAAAGTTTTGTGTCTATCATGTGAAGGACTCGCTGATGACAAGGTCGATGTTGTGACTAAGTCTCAGCCTAAAATAAGTACGTGAGTACATGGCAACTGAACGAGAGCCTCAATGTGATGAAGTATGACTTCGATGAAAACTCGCACAGTGCACACCCCAACAAGCTCAACAAGAACTGCATTGGCACACCGAAGGGGAGGTTCAGTATGCGGCGTTTATGCTTTCTTTAAAGTGAGCATAGAGTTCATCAGTAATAACGCAAAACGCTGCAGCCGTGTCTACCAACGCCTCAATCTATATTTTCAACACAAACTAACAGTAAATTTTAGGGCTGCTACAGAGGAGTTTGACATAGCCTGAAAGATTTACCTTTTCTACCCGAAGCTGCAATAGTTAGTTTTCTGGGTGATGACCCGCGGTCGAAGTAGCTGGCCGAATGGAATAATAGGAGCGGCGCATTGATAACAGATAGCGGCGACGCGGTAAACTGGAACCGCTTGCTTCGTCGAGGCTCGGCAGAGATTGTGAGCGATGTTCGCAGCGTTGTTAAGAGGTACTGTGTTGTGGGAACAGCCATACTAAACTCGTGTCTTTCGTAGTAGTCGTAACCGCGTCTTTCGTTCTACTGATATCGCCGAGAAAAGCTGAAAACGTGTCCGCAGGTTCCAAATTAGTTGCAAACTGGTCAAGTCAGGCGCCAGGCGTTGGAAAATAGAGGCGACGGTGGTAGAACGTTTGCCGACCCGTGCATTGCGGGTGCGTAGGGTATTTGCTGCTCAGGTGACGCGAGGGCCGCTAGGTGAACGTAAGTTGGCGTCGGTACATGGTCACACCTGGTAGTCTCTGTACAGCTGATAGAAACAAGCTTACCCCTGACAATGTTCCGGAGGCTGTTGGCAGGAGGCGTAGGGAGCTCAAATGGGCAGTGAGTAGCCTTTGCTTGAAGTTCCTCGCACAAGATGGAACGAGTCAACGCTCGTAAGTCACTGTATTTGGTTGCGGTAAGATGAGATAAGTTAGGCTGTAAATGTAGAAGATGAAGTTCATTAAGGCTCTGACACGTGGCGATGACTTCTTCAGCGGTAGTGGGGTTTAGCACTGCAAGGGTGTTGAATGTTGCAGCCCCACCTGTCGCTCCGTATCACTGAGTCATTTGCGCGTCGAGCATCGACAAAGTGCGAGAACAGTAGGAAGTGTGCGACTCGCCGGTACGACACGCTTCGATAACTTCATTTACGCGATGTCGCAGCGGATGGACGGGTACGAGATAATCTCTCGTAATTGGTGTCCAGTTATGAGATCCAGTCGATGAAATCCAGCTAGAGGTTAAAAAACCAAGGGTTCGCTACAGCAGTCAGGTGTAATGCCACGCGCACGAGTTTCGCAGATCGGCTCAGCAGTTCAGTGCATTTACATAATCAAACTGCTTCAACCAGTCGTCAACGTCGTCTCTACGAAGTCCTGTGAACATTGGCGGGTCCTTCTGGGGTATGGTGACCAAGTAGATGCGTGGGCGTAAGCGGCGACCTGAATGAAGCTCTAGGGGCGTATTGGAGTGGGACTCGTAAAAACACCGGTAGAACGAGAGGACTGAGGGACCAAACAGCGTGATCCACAATTTGTGAGACTACGTTCAGGCAGCAAGCCGCTTCTTTATTGCCCTTGAGCCTGGGCCCCTCTGTTAATAAGCAGCTTTGATGAGTATCTACAGATGATAGGATTCACATGCATAGATATTTTCTGTTTATCTTTCTCTCTCTCTTTCTCTCTCTTTTTATATATAGATATACGTAAATCATACTAAACCTAAAATCCCCAGTATACTTTCTTACATGGAGAAGTAGTTGGCCCGGTAGGAGCAGTAGGGCGTAGTGTAGGCAGTACTTCGGTGGACCAGCCTCCAGGGCCTCCGGTTCTGTGTGAGTAGCTCGTGATAGTCTTGGAGCTTGAGATACTCTGGGTTTTATAAGGGTGTGTAGCCAGAACCTGAAAAATTTCCACTTATTAATGAACGCACAAATGTACATTAATTCATTTTTGCGTGATACCCAACTTATTGCAGACTGCATGGCTCCCAGGCTGATACAGCTATATCAGGTGCGTTAATCATTCTTGAAGGGCTTGTTTTGTTTAAGAGTCATTACAGTACGAAAACGTGATCACGAGAATTGCCTTAGAATCCGACCACGTTTACGAAAGCATTTATATAAAATTACCTCTATTTTCTTCGTGAAACGACAACCGGACACACATCACTTTCCTTACCAATCTCTTCAGTTTGAGGTACTGTATAATAATACCAGGGTAAATATTCAAAATCACATAAGCCAATGCACGCTGCCACATAAATGACGCAATATCCGTACCTACCGGGAGGCCGAGGGGAAAAGAGAGTGTTCTTGCTGTCTCCCCATCACACTGTACCAGGAGTGGGGAGCATATACCTTTTGAAAGATGTTCCTGTGTAACTCAGTGACAAATATTGAATTTGCGGCCACGTTTTTCTTCTGTTTGCAGCAGGGGAGTAGCGTAATGATATATTTTATTGGAATAGCAATTTACGGACACAATTTTATTTTTCGCTGTCACTACCATCACCACTGTCGCCGTGAGGCACTGTATAACATCGCAGGGCAATAATGTCGACCCACTTATTGCATTTTCCATGTTGCAGTGAAAGTGTGCGAGAAAATCGCGAAGCGAAAAAAGGCACAGCATAGATAAACAGAAACGGCTGACACAACAACAATAAACAGACAAGGACCCCATGTACTCATCGGTTTTGCGTGATTGTGTCATTTGTGTCGGTTCATCTATGGAGCACATCGTTTCACTTGGCAATGTCATACCAACTAGCTACAGTCGAAGCAAACGTGCGAAGGCAGCCAAATATTAGGCTTCAACAGAAAAGCAAACGCACAGGCATTCTTCGCTGCAGCAAAAGTCCGATGGGGGAGGACGGAAGAAGGGCTGCTTAACTCCAACAGAAAAATCACGGCATGGTATTGACAGAAAATAGCAGATGACTCATGTGCTTGTCCTTAGATGTATGGTAACAGCCCTTTTTGCATTGCATCCATCGATAACAAGAATTGTTTCAATCACTACAGTGTCCCCGGGAGCGTTCGCGCACACCCTATTTTCAAAGGAATTAGCAGGAATTTTGCAGGTGTTCTGGTGTAAATAGCCTGCTAGCTTTTAAGCGCTCTACAACACTCAGAATCAATTGGCTTACTACAAGGGCTGCATGGTCTAACGGCAGAGCTTTGTTGCATAGGACAGCTCGAATGCTTAAGCACAAAACCTGCCGACGCACATGCGCAAGGCTTTACAAGCCCTACTTGTATCAATGACATCCTTTCGGAATGGGTTCCCGGGTACGGAACGCCTTTCTGCGTTCACGGTTCAAAATGTCACCTCACATTCTTGAAGCGCTGTGCCGTACATGTATGATGAGCACAGGCATACGTTACCTTATATCAGGGGAGCGTGCGCACAGGCGTCTCGAATGTTGGCGCTTTGATGCTTTGAACGAGTGCGAATTAAGTGGCAGTACGTATTCTGTGCTTCTTCATGCCATATTTGCTCAGGATTCACCATATACAATGCACATGTGTATCTTAGCTACTTCAGCTACCGCAAAGGTTCATTCATTACCATGGACGATAGTTATCGGGATTGTTTTATGTGCTGCCTGGCGTCAATGGGGGGGGGGGGGGCATGCACATAGAGCATGCCAAACACCAATAGATATTGTGAAATCAATCCTTCGTAACTTCCCGCGCATGATAAAAGTAAACTACTTTTGTGAAGAAAAGTTATACTTTCTTGTTACACGGATTCATATGACAAATGGATCTACCATGTTTTTGTGCAACAAGAACAATCATCATCCGGCTTGCTCATGCTGCCATTTCTTATTATTTGTGCCTCATCAATTACCTACCAGGAATGCTACGCCATGCTGCTCTATGACGCCGAGTGAGAGAGAGAGAAAAAAAAATAAGGAGAAAGGCGGGGAGGTTAACGAGGGCTGAGCCCCGGTAGGCTACCCTGCACCAGAGAAGGGGAAAGGGGTAAAGAAAGGTATCGAGGAGGAGAAAAAAGTCACTGACTGGGACTACGCGTAACAGCTTCACGTTTCACAACGCAAGCGATGAAACAGACTGGTGTCTTTGAGAAAACGCAACAGCGCGTTCGTTGCCTCTCGGAATTGGGATGGGCAGTGCATAGGCTAGGAAACATCAGTGCAGCAAATACGGTCCTTTCGGGCATACGACAAGGAAACACATTTTGTGAACTATCTGCCTTAGCTCACGGAACGCAGATATACTGGTACAACCAACCCTGCTACATAACTACCAGAAAGTAGTTGAGTCAAGCAGTACCTACACGTTTTGACAGACATGTTGGTTTTAACAACTCCACAGAATGTAGTTGTGACAATAAAGTTTCCAGTGAATATATACAGGGAACTCTGCAGCGCTAGCGTCTATGGGTGCTGCAACGCATGTCACTTCAAGAAGCTTAGACATGATGGGCAGTATTTGGATTGCTGTAATCTTCGTACTTCCGGCTTGGAGCTGCTTTGTCAGTGCGTAACTAAAAATGTTCAGCGGTTACGTTTCATCCACTTAAGCTTTTAGGCTCACCAGTTTAAATCAGGTAACGAAGTTCAAAGCAGTTTGTCCTTTCATTTGACACACAACTAAAGTGCGTTGGAAGCCGACAAGCACTAATACCAGGCAAATCTATGCAATATCCATCATTTTATGTGGTGGCTGAACAATCGCAGCACCTGAGTCTCCTCCGGTATATTTTAGAAAATTATATGGCTGTGACACGTACATGATGCACTCAACTGCTACACCAAGTCGGTGAGGTGGCTCGAAAAAAGGATGTGCAGAGGATTCTTGGTTTAAACGTGGTGGCGTGTTGTCAGCTTTAAAACTGAATTTGCACCACGTTTAGTGTTTATATTCCTGTGGTGCAATCTTGTACGCGTTCCAAATCCATACGGAGGCGTCCGGCTAGATCCTCTCACCGCAGTCTTTCTTACTACAGGAATGCATAATACAACATCACAGAATTAGAGCAGCCAGCTTAGAAAATTCGGTTACCAGAAATCTGAATATATGTTGGTAATACACTATTTGTGCCAAATAGCTACGAAGAAATTGCGTATTCATTGGGCCGTGCTATAACTGTGCTCAATGCTGAAATTTACCATTTCGACTTATAAGCAATCGTATCAGTGTGCACGCAGTACGCAGACATACTCAATACACTGATGCCAGTTTCTTCAACGCTTGAAGCGCCTTCTTACAGGGAGAGTTAAACGACACGATTACTTTTCTTCGACCCACACGGAAATCATGCAATTTATTTTAGTCAGGCGTCGGTGTAACAAAAATTGAAAGAGGTTCATTCGTTTTAGAAATTTCGCGCACTTGGTGTAATGGTTGCCTTGGTACACAAGAACATGTCTCTTTTTTGCGTGTTCAATCCACTGCCATTACTAGACGGCTGTAGCGTTCAACTTCCCGTGGTCGTTATTTGTATTTTAGCTTATTCTTTGTATTAACATAGGAGGTCCCGCCTGTGGTTTACTACCAAGGGACCTCCTCCTGCATAATTACTCGCAATGTACATTTCTGACGCTAATAAAGAAACATTGGTTGATAAAAAAACTGGCCATGTAATATCGAAGAAAATACAGAAAACAGATGTTTTCTTATACACATTTAGGCAGAGATCTTACATGTAATTGGAGTACTGTTGTTATTGTTGCGCTAATGTGCCGGGCTAACTATACATACACTAGCTGACAACCATTTTGTTCTATTGTGCAAGAATATTGCTGAAATAATTCAATATGCTAGAGAGACTACAAGCAATACACATTTTAGGAACCGAATCATCAATGCAATAGATAAAAACAAATAGACTGTAATAACTTGAACTCGATTCTACCTCGCACGTTGTCAATTTATTTATAGTACCTAATGTAAGAATTGCTGGCCGTATTGCATTTAACTTGCAAGTATTTTCATGTATGTGAAATTGTTCTAATCCGGTGCGCATTTCGTTTTTATCGGTAAGAAACAGCTCTTCTGGCATATTTGTCTCATATTTCTCCCATTTCAACAGAATGTCCCAATTAGTCGTTGGTTGTATGCGTATTATAGTAGTGTTTATGTGTTAACGTGCTGCCTCCTTCTGAAGTGCCTCATGAAGAGCGGGCGAAGTCCAGAGACAGAATATCTCCTCTTGCCCACAACGCTTTGTGGGCATTTTACGAAATGTCCAAATAAACGAAATGAAAATATCAACATGCTGGTAATTAGCATAATAGTAAGCGCAATGCTTGGTCTGGAGGGAGTTTTCCGAAATCTGGCCGCATCATTTTACATAGCAATGCTCACGGAAGTCAAATGCAATATGAAGCAACTTTTACCATTCACCGCTGATAACTTTGCAACTACTATCGATGAATAAGAGGTGACTTACGGGAGTTGAGCGATTTGGAAGTGGCTCGGGCACAATGAGTTCACCCCCTCCATTTCCCCCACCACCCCCGCCGCCTCCACCGCCGCCTCCACCGCCGCCTCCGCCACCACCACCCCCTCCGCTGGAAGCGTCGAAGCCGCCATACTCGTTTTCATCCAGATTCACTGAAACAAAATGGAATAAAAGAAATAGATAGATAGATAGATAGATAGATAGATAGATAGATAGATAGATAGATAGATAGATAGATAGATAGATAGATAGACTGATAGATAGATGTAGATGGGGATGGACATTTCTTTTGCCAGACGGTAGTAAGAAACAATTTCGTGAAAAGTGCATAACAGATCTCTATAGATATCGAACTCCTTAGAAGCCTGGTTAACGGCGGCAGCAGGGTACCTGAAATAGCGCACTGTCTGGGGATCCTGCTTGTTATATAGGGTTACGTTCGAGTGGGTTAACTGAGCCGTGTAAATAGGCGGGGTACAGGGGCGGCGCCAGGTCTTCTAAATATTCTAAATGAAGGGGCACCCACGAGTTCCAGTAAGATCGAAATGTGGCCACTCGTCTATCCGCGTCGAAAGATTTTTTTTTTCAAAATTGAACGAAACTATAGGAGCGTTGCGTGAACGCGCTTAAGTTCTACCAATCAATATTTGCGTTTAGCCAACTGTGAATGGTGCATACACATAGCTCTCCGTTATTATCCAGGCTCAGGTGACTCGCCCACAGCACGTGACCGAGTTTTCTAACGTGGCGAATTGGGGTACGAGCGGTCACTTTCTTTGTGCATTTTCTCTGTATGCACGTCCACATGCATACATGGGGTATGACGGAAAGAGCTGAAATCTACCAACAGTCTCTCGAAAATTGCACCTGCATTTATATATATATATATCATTACCACTTCAAACTCCTCTACAAACAGAGCTTCGAAAACAAAGCACAAAGAAAGAAAACACACTCACGATCATCGCTGAGGACGAAGATTACCAGGCCTACCAGGACGATTCCCGTGGTCAAAAGGCAGCAGGTCATAGCGAACCACACCTTGCCATTACTACAGAGATGGGAAAGAATTTTGAATTGGTCTTGCGCGGAAAAAAAGGCCTACAATGTAACCATGAGATGTATACTGATTGGCTTGTTTGAATAAGAGTAAACAATTTGATGCTTTCGCTAGAAGTATACGAGGGCTTTGAATTTCAATGACGTATGCAATGCGACGTAACTAACAGAGCAATAACCTATGTCTCACACGAGCCTTACTGTTTTACTTACCAAAAGTTAGGAAAGAGAGGCTAGCAAAGTTTGGATTGTGCTTGCATGGCTGTACAAGCACTACCTACCTACCTACCTACCTACCTACCTACCTACCTACCTACCTACCTACCTACCTACCTACCTACCTACCTACCTACCTACCTACCTACCTACCTACCTACCTACCTACCTACCTTCCTTCCTACCTACCTACCTACCTACCTACCTACCTACCTACCTACCTGCCTGCCTACCTGCCTACCTGCCTACCTACCTACCTACCTACCTACCTACCTACCTGCCTGCCTGCCTGCCTGCCTGCCTGCCTGCCTACCTACCTACCTACCTACCTACCTACTTACCTGCCTGCCTGCCTGCCTGCCTGCCTACCTACCTACCTACGTATTTACCTACCTACCTACCTACCTACCTACCTACCCACCTACCTACCCACCTACCTACCTACCTACCTACCTACCTACCTACCCACCTACCTACCTACCTACCTACCTACCTACCTACCTACCTACCTGCCTACCTACCTACCTACCTACCTACCAACCTACCAATCTACCAACCTACCTACCTACCTACCTATCTACCTACCTATCTACCTACCCACCCACCTGTTTGTCTATCTATCTATCTATCTATCTATCTATCTATCTATCTATCTATCTATCTATCTATCTACTTTTGTAATTCACGGCGCAGTGCTCCATCTTGACGTTTTCCTTCCTTCACGACGGAAAGTAGACCGTGATATGTTTGCTTAGCAGTACAACACTTCAGTTACTATATCAGCAGCGACGGCGTTCATATTACAGTGGCATGAAGCATCCAATGGTAATTGACAAGTAAACCCGACACAAGGGCAGATCTTCCTATCAGAAAAGCCTGACCATCGACAAGCCCACGATCGAAAAAAAAAGCACGAGTTACGGGAATTCAGCACATGCATGTAACGAGCGCACTAACACCCCCCCCCCCTCCTCCCATCTAAAACGGTCACCAATGCCGTGTTTGTTGTGTGCCGTGCCGAAACATCCGAGTTACGCAAGCTTCACTTAATAAAATATTGAAACGTAACACCGCTTTCATACGGCAGCTTGTTCAAATGGCATTGTACTGCAGGCGATTGAAGTATTTGTTACAATTCTTCTATAAAATTTTCATTTTATAGATTAATTCAGCAAAAAAAGCATGAGAAAAAAACAGCCGTGTTGCTAATAAGAAGGTGCAACGAACTTGTTTATAATAGCAGTGAACAGTCCTTAGTTGCACAGACATACACATGGTTATTAAGGCAAAAGCTCTCGACGACAGATCGAGCGCCAAAAGACAGGGAGATGAGACATCACAATGCGCTATATTGACAAAACAATGCATCGCCTCTCTCGTGTTCTTGTCTGTTAGCGCTCAATATGTCGTCAAGTTCCGCTTACGAACGCGTCCAATAATGGCAAGGCAAAAGCCTCAGTCTTTTCATTAGGGGGAGAAGAACTCGGCCTGCAGCAACCCCCACTATACCATATTGGTCGAGTAGACACCGCTTTTTAAAACGTAGGCACCGCAAACGTTTTAAAAAGACAAAAATAAATAAAATGAAATGAGGACCAGTTTCTCACAATAAGCCACGAGTTCCCGGATTTCTGGGAATATACTTGGGAAGTAAACAGTTATAGCAAGGTTAACAATACTCGTTGGTGATTGCCGTCAAGAACATGCAGTAGCTTAACCCTGCGCTGAGCAACAATGACTGGACATGTCCGATTAAGTAAGCACGAGGAAGAAACTAATAGGGCAGCGCCAGGACGACATAAAAGACAAGATGACAACACGACACAGCACATGCCAGTCGTCATCCCATCCGTTGTATTGGTCCCAGCACTGCCCTTGTTCATATCGTTATGAATCCAAACCTACTCGACCATCGGTGATTTTGTATTCTATAAAGAAGACTTGGCGCCCCTCTTGGAGGATTTGAGAGGATGGCCGTTATTCCTTCCTCCCTCTTCATGTCTGAACAGCAGGATTGTTAAAAAAAAACACTGAATCATTCGGGTTGAATCAATGTATGATTACAAACTAAGACGTTTATATAAATTCGGTTTATTGAAAAATATTGATATGATGGCTAGAATGGCTAGGTTGGAGAAAGGTTTTCCTGCTTATAATGTACGTCATCCTGAAGTGACTGATTGACATGGGGGGTTTAACATCCCAAAACCACCAGATGATTATGAAAGACGCTGTAGTGGAGTGCTCCATAAATTTCGACCACTTGTGTTTTTAAAGTGCATCCAAATATGAGCACACGGGCCTACAGCATTTTTGCCTCCATCGAAAATGCAGCAGCCGCAGCCGGGATTCGAACCCTAGACCTGTGGGTTAGCAGCCGAGTACCTTAGTCACTGGACCACCATGGCGGGGCCATCCTGAAGTGTGGCACATATAAAATCGTAGAATGAAGTACGGAAATCAATTGTCAAACTTTCTACTGCCTACATTTCTAAACTGCTTAATTAGGGAACATAACATTGACATATCTAGCATATCACTAAAACAGTGGCGATTAGTGTTTACGTATTGATGCAACCTGATGACTACATTTTTTATTCCTTTATTGTATGCTTTCATTGTTTCCTTTTTTAAATGCACATTGCGAAACACTTTTATTTCGGTTGTCCTTAGCCACAAGTCTTTTGTGCTACGTTGTGTATTAAGGAGTCAGGGCTATTTAAGCTGTTCTCGTAGCTTTTCCCTTCGCTCCTCGTAACATTTCTTTGTTGCGAAATAAATTTCAATTTCAATTTCAAATTGAGGACGAAGCAAGGATTAATATGGGAGCAACCTTGAGAGACGGGAAGATAGCAGAGTGGGTCCGGGAACATACAGGAATTTAGGATGCCATAGTTGAAATCAACAAGAAGAACTGTACAAGGCCCAGACACGTAGCTCGTTGGAAGGATAACCACTGGTGATTAAGGGTAACTGACTGGATTCCAACACAAATCAAGTGAGTGAGAGGGAGAGTGAAACGTACTTAAACAGATGAGATTAAGTAGTTCACAGGCACAACGTGACAGCAGAGAGCACAAGACCGGGTAGATTGAAGTAACATGGGAGATGCCTTTGCCCTGCAGTGGGCGTTGTCAGACTGATGATGATAACAGTATGCATAATAGAAACGCAAATGTAAAACGGGCAGTTGCTATCCACTAACGCATGACTGTTGTAAATGTCAGTAGTTTTATCGGAAAAAATGTGGATCGTGAGAAAAAGAATGGTTGTCAGAAAATGCAGTTTGTATGTCGAGGGTGACGTTGCACAGCAGGTCCTAACTTCCCTGGTGTAAACACATCATATTTCGCTAAAGTCAAACACATAGAAACACAGATAACACGTACGTTCCCCTTGGTTCAGGCTGTTCGATCCTCCTCACTACCGGCACTTCAGCGGCCACCAATGCATTCCTGCAAAACACGCAGAACCAGTTATAACAGTTATTGGGCAGCGCAATAAGCTTGCTTACGAAAGCAGCAAACCTTACATTTTTGCCAGCATATAAGAGTGTCATGAACAAACATATCAAAGACGAGTTTTGATGAGCTACTATGAGAGCGATGTTTAGAATAATTGTAAATATATCAGAGAAGCATGCAGCTCCGAAAAAAACTAATCGCGTCAGAAATAATATCGGCACACCAAAGACTTGGTGTGCACTACTCCAACACATCGCATGAGCAAAATTCGTATAACTCTCTTGAAAGGTGAAAGCATAGAAACAGTGATCCCACGTACATCTCACTTTGCCATGTCTGCTCTAAATTCTTGTCTAGCGGCGTTTTGTTGGGCTCCCATGGACTCCTGCAAAAAAATGTTACGGATTATAACAGGTAATTTAACACTTGGATAAATTGAAACATGCATCCATTAATTTGATAAAAAATGTTATTAATAAATCAATGAATGCGCTCATTTGTGAACATACAAGCGCGTAATAGGCTTTTCTGATAAAAGAGAGAACACCAATCACGGGCTTGTGGAATATTTATTATCAGCCCAGAGGAGGTTGCAATGGGCCGTAATAAGGGGAGGTTATAAGTATTAGATAATAGGCGGACTTCTTGAGGCCCTAGTTACCGCATATTGACGAGCTTTGCTTACTGCTAAAAAAAAAAACATTGTACACGAGAAAGGCACATAGTTAGGACAAGCGCTTGTCCCTTTCCCACTGTAGTAACCTACTGCTACAGGTAGCCGCAGCATGAACGACACCCTAGCTAGTGGTGGAACAACGTTTATTGATAGCACCACTGCAGCATATATAGTGCAGGGGTGAAGGGGTTAGGGAAAGAGAAACATGACGATATCTCTGATATGAGCGTTGTTAACAGAATAGTGTGCACGAACGTGTGCGCGCACGGCTGGCTTGGATGGTCGGCAGCAACGAACACAAAGAAAACATAACACCCGTGCTCTGTGTTTTTTTCTTTCGCTAAGTAATTCTCATCGAGTGTTACATCATACACAGACGACTATGGATCATCCCATTGTACTTACATCAATTACATCAGACGACTGTGGATCATTGTAATAGAACTAACGTTAGGCCACAACAAAATCATTCTCTACCCTAGAAAAAAATTGCTCAATACTTGGATACTTCGCTTCTGAAAACGTAACGTTCTTATTTAAAACAAATAACTGATACTGATGTAACACAGACAACACATACACTGTGCCCGGTGTTGGGGTGGCACTGCTACCCGGCGATGGTCCTTTATACACCCAAGGCCTGCAAACATTATAAAAATATGAAAATTCGTGCACTGCGGATGTAGTAAAATCGCGAAGACCATTTGACACGTCTTGCGCTAGCCACTCAGACATGCTGAGCTCCTGGTTTGGTGCAGAGACATGATTTCTCAATGAACGTAATCTTCTAGTGCTCACTCAAAGAAGTGAATACAGAAAAAAAACATTCAGACAACGCAAACAGTAGGAAAGGCATTTGTTTTAATAAGGGTGTAACAATTCAGTCATAAAATAAAACGAATTGAATCAGGCCAAAGAAAAAAAAAACTTTTTCCCTAGGTAGTATTCCAACCCACAGACACCGACCTTTGAAAGGAAGAAAATGACGTTCACTTGGCTATAAACAGCAAAATCTGTTCTTTCAGTTTCTTATTTGGCCATGTGATACTGCGAGTCCGTTTTAGGCTACCCTGTACTGTCATTTCGGTCTCTACCGCCGTCATCGTCATCGTAGCATTGATTTTACTTAATAATAATAATAATAATAATAATAATAATAATAATAATAATAATAATAATAATAATAATAATAATAATAATAATAATAATAATAATAATAATAATAATAATAATAATAATGTAATATTCAAGAGCTCGACCAAGTTCGTCTGATCAGGTATTATGATGAGGATGTCGATGCGGTCACTGACCAACTCAAGGTGATAAAACACAAACGTTTCGGGATACCTTCGGCTTCTTTGTTCACGGGACGAGGAAGCCGTTCGAGTGCCGAAATGTCTCAGCGAGTTTCCTTTTTGACTTGGTCAGTGACCGCATCTACATCCTCAATGATAAAAACTGGCCGCGTACCCGCATGCTTCGGTGCAAATGTCGTCGAAAGACTCTTCTGCCTGCCGCGCATATATGTTTTGCCGAGCCTCAGACAGCACCTCCTCCATGTTGAACCGGCCTCATCTGATTCCCATTGATAAAAAGAGGAGGCACTGCGTGGGATATGAACGCCATCTGGCAGTGCCATCGGGTATCATGAGCTTGTGCAGAACCCAGGGTCACTGCCAGGTGGCAGCGTAATATCGTCAGAAGAGCACTTTTTCGTGCGTAGCGTCGAATTTCATGCGCAGCATAAGAAACACTAAGCTGTTGAGAATTACATGTCTGTGTATTTTCTAGTAAAGTAACACACGACCTAATACCTAGATACGGAAGTCGTGCATCAAATATGCCTAATATTTGCGTTTTGTTCGAGAATGCTCACAAATACGAACGCCGCCCCCAGTCCAAGATGGCTGGGCACTGAGCAAGTGCTTAAACATTGGCCGAGTGGCTTACTCATTTACAGTGCCAGATAAATAGAAAGGTTAAAATTTCTTTGTGCAAGTTTCCTATGAAAGATAATCGCTTTTATAGTAGTAGTAGTAGTAGTAGTAGTAGTAGTAGTAGTAGTAGTAGTAGTAGTAGTAGTAGTGATAGTAGTAGTAGTAGTAGTAGTAGTAGTAGTAGTAGTAGTAGTGATAGTAGTAGTAGTAGTAGTAGTAGTAGTAGTAGTAGTAGTAGTAGTAGTAACCATGCATGTCGCGTGACTAGAGGGAAAATTCATGAAGTGAGAAAAAAGTGATGATGGTGATGACATTTTTACACTAAAGTAATAATTAACATATTCATCACAGCTTCGCCATCCTTTTGAAAGCACTAAATAACTCAAATTGAAACAGAGCAGACAATTTGCAAATCTACTGTCAAATACAGGCTCAACCTATTGCCTTTCCCCGACGTTTGGAAAGAAATTTATTACAGTAGGAAGAGCCTGAGAAATTATTCGTGAGATTTGAGGCAAATAAACATGGCTTATTGGATTTTACACTCCCTGAAACACATTCGAATATGCGTCTTCGATGTGAACGAAGCGACACGTGCGAAGGAAGCGACCCTCCTGTACCTATCGTTTCGGCAGTATGCAATCCCCGGGAAAGATTTCAGGTGGTTTTTCTAAAGTTTTTTTATTGTAACTGCAGCAGCTATCTCTGTCAGTGAGATTATTCACCCCTCTTGCAACGCACATCTCCCTGAAGGCCTCGCTATCGCAGTCTCAAAAGCAATGAATATGAAGGTCGGAAATAATACTTTCAGGTTGGTCAACAACCATTCCCTCTGTTGTATGAATTGAAGTCAATAAACATCTGTGATGACGATTCGATACGTGAGATAATGCTGAACAATGAACAACATGCTCCCGCAAAAAACAAAACAAAAACAAAAACAAACCAGCCGACATCAGTTCATTCTTCCACTTGTTAGCTTCCTAGCAATGCGAACAGCCTTCGATCATAGAATGTATACCTTACGAATTCCAACATGGTAAAAAATCAGGTAATACACGAAAAACCAGCAAATATTTTCGTGAATGCTTATTAGCAAGCTTGCCAGGCAAGAAAGCAAATGCTTTGCAGCATTAAAGGCTACACAATGAATGTTAAGAATTCCGCACGCAAATATGCGTACAGGTTTCAAAGTATCATTTTTATAGCGTGGGCACCTCCATACTGGCGCATCGATGGTGGGGTATTTCTAAGCTAGTACTTGCGAACATTGAGAAAGTTAGTACATATTTGTCTATGGGGACGTAGAGAACGTCATAGCGTAAAGCAGAAAGGCCTCAAAAAAGATTGGCGGCTCACTTTGGGGATGATGGTTGAGCGACAGCCCCTTGAAAAAAACATAATTACAAATTAGTTTATACTTACTAACAAAGAATCTTAGATGTCGTTAATGTGCATTGAAACTATTCAATTCAATGTACCTTCAAACTAACAACCAATTCAATTATACATCTCAACCAGCTCAACAATAAGTGTTACTGATACATCGCCTTCATCACCTCTTACAGCTGAAGCATTCAGTTGTGTTGCATAAGTTTCTTTGTAGTGTTTAGGTATAAGTTGTGCTGTCATGAAAAAAGTTTCAAATTATATTATTTTTAGGTTTCCTGCGCCTGATAACCATCATCTACTTATCGTTCGCACGAACTACAGTAACTTCAATAACAAACTTGAAATTCCCTTTGTGACATTATTGAATCGTGAGCCTTATGTTCTTGGTTCGTTGCCTCTCTCGTAACACGTAAGAGAGGACGTGGCTGTACTCCTTACACAAGAGATTACGCACGAAGAGTCTTATAATGTAAATATTTTTTAGAAGTTAAGTATGTTTTTCGAAACTCGGCTATATGCCTTAGCGCCAAATTTTTCTTTCACTTGCAAAGCGAAAACGTGTGGCCAGAATATTTTCACATGGCAGAATCTTGTGATTGCAGCGTTTGCCTTACCAACCCCTGACGGTGCTGTGTCATCTGCGGGAAAGAGTCGAAAAAAAAAACGGGCAAGACATTGTGAATGTTGGTTGGTTGGTTCCGCAACAGCTTAGCGCGACCCACACGGGGGGATAGGTAATGAAACGGACGGCGTCTTACTTGTTAAACTAATTCACTTATTGAAGAAAAGAGTTGAAATCATTAGGTATTACAGGGAATAATTTAAACTTGTAGGATTTCAAAAAAAACTGTAAAATGCATGGCATAATTAACACACACACACACACACGCACACGCACACGCACACGCACACGTACACGCACACACACACACGCACACACACACACACACACACACACACACATTTAGTATTCCATTCTTTTATACTCTCGCAAAAACGTGTAACAGCGTTTCAAACGCTGATTCGAGCACGAAAACGGCCCAGTAAGCGAAGGAGTGGGATGAGACGTCTTAATTGCTGTTCTCGCTTACACGACATGTGCGAGTGCCAAGCGATCATTTCAGCCTCATTCATCGCTCGCCAGGACGAAGTTCCTGTAAAAAAAAGAACACAATTGTTAGCGTGCACGAACAATGGGGGTGGGTATTACTTATGACTTCAGTGGAACACAAGAGCATGAGCACAAAGACAGTTAGGACGAGACGAAAATCTCGTACTGAGGCAGTTCTATAGAACCAAGAATCACATTCTTGTCTCTGTCCTGTTATCCCCCCCCCCCCAATGTATTGGTCATTTTGAAACTCACACTAGAAGAACATGGCTCTTTTGCAAGGCGGAAGTTTGAGATGCCTCATCCAAGTTGAAAAGTGACTGTCAGAAGCATTGGCGACCCCAGTGATGCAGAACGAATTCGGCCGAACGAGGACGAATTCGGCCTTGTTTGTGAGACTTAGCGCAAAGTCACGCAAAGACGAAAAAGGAGGACACAACGCGTGCGCTCACTTCCAACAAAAACATTAACACACTGTTAAAAGTTAGTGCACGTTGTGGGGGTCCTCCCTTCTCGCCCTTGTTGGGTGTTCGCACTGAATATTGCCCGATGCAAAAAGTCAGTGCGACGTTATGACGTAACTATGTAAAGCCAGCAGGACGTCACAGGTCGCCAACGTTCTCTTTTTACATTATCGTAACGCCGCCATGATGTAGCAGAATGACGCCATCACATGGCTCCGTCAACTACTCAAAGCTTATCCAATTCACACACACCGAGGCACCAAACATGTACAGGAGAAACAGATGGAAATGATCACTGTACGTGTTCGGTGTCTGGCTGTGTACGTGTGTACATGTGTGAATGTGCCGTGTATTTGGGCGCTAATTATATTTTTTATGAACAGACAACCAGCAACGTGCAGAAACCTTTCAGGCAAAGCGGAGAGGAGGGGCAGGGGGTGAGGGGGTGATGTGCTGAAGGAGAAGATGATCAAGATGTATTTGACCTTCCAGTCATCTTAAGAAATTTTTTGTCTTGAGTATCTTCAAGAATGACCTAAACGAACCACTACCACCTCATTGACCTTTTTATCTCGGTGAATGTAAGTTATATTGTGAATGAGAACACATTCTTGTAACTAGACAGAACCCTATAAAAACGAAGTTACATAAACGACTCAGACTTGGACGTGGTCAGTATTCCATTCAGAATGTACCTGAAGTCGCCGGTTCGTGCGCTCTTGAAGTTAAAATATGGGCACAAGAACACTGCTCCATGCATATTTAGGTGAGCTCAATAATCACAGGTGGAGAACAATAACTAATGTCACTGCCTCTATGGTATTCTCCTTGTGCTATGGTGGGTTGGGAAAAGGTAAACTAAACAGGCGCGCTTTGTTTATTATTATTAATGCACTCCTTAACTTCTTTTTTCACTAACAAAGTGCTTTAGGTAACCAGTGCACCAAGAATTGTACCAACATAAAAAAATATGAACATCGATCGGTTCTACGTACGATATTGTTCATCTCTGATTCGATTTGATTTAGATTGTTACCTTGAGCACTCATGCTGCCCGCTGTCGTACCTGCAAGAAAAACCAAACAAAAAAAGTGCAACATGACTAATCATTCCACTTACCATGATGAAAATTGCCCAAGCAAAATAGCATGAAAAATACTGCTCCCATGCTATCGTTCTGGAACAAGAATGTGGTAGTTTCTCACCAGGGTCATGGAATCCAAAGACCCATTGCATGATCTTCGTATTTCACACTCCTGCAACAACGATCTGTATCCCAACAACTATCTAGCCAAAATGTGTAATCGCTTAGCGAATGCTGAACCTTTAAGCAAGCCTGCACTAGAAACTCAAGCTGGATGGCGAGTGTCTTTAGACATCTCGAAAATGACATCGTTTAACGTGCTACTACAAACCGTGACTTCTAATGTGTTAACTGGACGATCACTTATAGCTATTGTTTCGATTGGAATGCAGAGAAGAGAGCTTACTGTGCTCAGTGCTTCAGAATACCAAAGAGCCACAGTCGAAGCGACAGGTGCAATTGCAAAGCTTTTCTTCTTCTTGACCAGTTCTGGTTTATGCCCACTACAGTGACGAGTGACTGCGATGACAATTATGATGAATATTCCCGGAATAATGGGTCAACCCACCACGGGGAATCGGTGACGACATGTGCGGCAGTAGACTACTTCGCTGAAGGAAGAAAAAAATGTCGCGAAAGTCAACTTTCATTAACACATCTTGCAAATCAGCAGCGAGAATTTTTTTTTGCGTCTAGTTGTTTCAGCTGATACTTTTAGCTATGGCGGCCACTTACAAAAGGTGTGAAAGACAAGCTGTCACACTGGTATGGTTGTCGAGGACGTCGTCAAAACAGACTTGGAGCTTCGCCTAGAGGGTCCCTTCTGAATATTTTACGTATAATGGCATCGCGCAATTTATCGTGCCCTAAAGGTAAATATATTTCATTGAATTCACGCGGTCAATGCCACCTTTTTGAGTTGGCGAATGTACCACACCTGTTCGGAGGCATAGAAACTGAGTAAAGATGCATAGTTGATTTGCGATAATATAGAAAGGGAAAACCAACAATGTTTTCTGTGCACAATGAAAAAAAAAAACCAAAGGGGCTTTCTTTACTCCATCAAAGTGCATGCACAGCTAAATAACAAGCTTTTTAAAAATATTCGAGTATTATGAGCCAGAATTACATCAGGTGCGCCATAGTAAAAGACACCGATTTTGTTTGTCACCACCGTACAACCTAATCTAACGACATGCGCGCTTTTTGCCTAACGCCTTCATCGAAATACGGTCAGCCTGGTTTATAATCAAACCCGCTTCGACTTTCTTAGCAAAAAAACACATCTGCTGCTTTGCTGAGACACAGAGGCTTTTATCAGGAGCACTATCAATGATTGCGATGAGTGATTGATATGTGGGGTTTAGCGCCCCAAAACCACCATATGATTATGAGAGACGCCGTAGAGGAGGGCTCCGGAAATTTTGACCTCCAGAGGTTCTTTAACGTGCACCCAAATCTGAGCACACGGGCCTACAACATTTCCGCCTCCATCGAAAATCCAGCCGCCGCAGCCGGGATTCGATCCCGCGACCTGCGGGTCAGCAGCCGTGTACCTTAGCCACTAGACCACGGCGGTGGGGCCATCAACGATTGCGTAAAATGCTTATGGCTGCAGCGAAAGCCTGAACGGCGTTTCGCACACACACACACAAAAAAATGATGACGTAGATGATGGCTTAAATGCATAGCTCATACCTACTCTTGGGGATTGACTAAGAAACGAGTACTTAGATAGAGCGGATCACTTATTTCTTGTAAATCTGATGAATTATAAAAAAAGTTGGAATAAATTCAAGTTTACTAATTGAGGGATTTGCAATCAAAACAGCCTTCTTTCGACTAGGAGTATTTCTACAGCAAGACAGATATCCCGGCGACAATTACACAACGGCAGTGATTTCACGTGTGGCTTTTTGGGCTTTATGACCAAAGTCCTCTACGCGTCTGTGAACAACTTCTTTCTCCTAAAAGAATGTTTGCGCACTCGCCAGCTAAGAGTCGGCAATAGCAACGTGAAGCCACTGCAGCATCTTTACCTCTATGTTGCAATGAAATGCATAGCGCAGCACTGAAGAAACAAACGCCACGCCTGCGTGAAGAGCGCAGCGCAGACACAGCGGATTGTGGAAGAGCGGAATTTCCAGAAACCAAAGCAAACTATTCTGGGGCTGCTAATTGAAGTACGCTGGATGAGGAATATGATTTTATTACTAGTTTTCAGATGAAGATGACAATGTGGCGCCTTGAAACACTAAGGCCACATTTTTGAAACTCCTCGAGGGGGACATTATGCGAGCACTTCGTAAGTGGCTGCCATATGTAAACAGTACTAAGAAAGGAACGAACTAATTATTCAATAATCTGGTGATATACACGTGTGAAATTTTATTAGCACATAATTGGCTTTCCATAATGAAAACAACATTGTCCCGTCATTGTAGTGGGTATCAACAACAAGTGGTCGAGAAGAAGAAAACCTTCTCACCGGCAGCGGCTGCGTCTACGACGGCTCTTGGAATATTTCAGGTGCTGAGAGGTAAGTTATATCGCGCCGCATTCTAGTGTTAACAAGAAGTCACCGGTGATGGGGTACGACAAAGTTCTTGACTGTTTGGAGCCTGTTAAACCGTGTCAATGTCCGAATTACCTGCTGACCCACTGACAGCCAGCAATACGGTTACAGGCTCCAGTAAAGGCTTGCATTCAGTGAAACGTGTCAAGCCCTGTAGAGGTGGCGGAACATACTATCACGATAACCACCAAAATAGGAATAAGTGTTGCAGGAGTGTGCATTTGTAGCGGCATATACGGACCGTTCGCACTCCTCAGTTGTGTGTCGCATAACCTCAATCTAGTTTGAGAAAGATAAGGTGGGAAGAAAAGATGGAAACTTGCTGTCTTTAAGCTATGCAGGGCACAAAACGTGACGTAGCGCTCATTTATCCGCTCTTTTTTTTTTTTTGCAGGAACACCAGCGGACTGACTACATGTATGCCATAGGTAACGGTCGAGATCATATCTGTTACGAATAGATCAGCTTTGGAGCCCCGCCGCGGTGGTCTAGTGGCTAAGGTACTCGGCTGCTGACCCGCAGAGCGCGGGTTCGAATCCCGGCTGCGGCGGCTGCATTCCCGATGGAGGCGGAAATGTTGTAGGCCCGTGTGCTCAGATTTGGGTGCACGTTGAAGAACCCCAGGTGGTCTAAAATTCCGTAGCCCTCCACTACGGCGTCTCTTATAATCATACAGTGGTTTTGGGACGTTAAACCCCACATATCAATGAATCAATTAGAACAGCTTTGGACATGAACCAAGCCCTGAGCAAAAGCGGTCGGCATTGTTTTTATTTTCATGAACGGCCTGGTTCATCTCGTTCCAAACCCCTCTGTGGACGAGGTTGTTATCATAAACGAAGTCTTAAGTCACAGAAAATTAATCCAACGTAACTACCCGTCTGTTCAGAGAGACAGAGACAGGAGGAATAGCGCTGAAGCAAGTGGCTTCCTAGTATAACTCTTTTTTAAATGATTCTTCGCTAGCACCCTTCACTAGCCTCCGAAAATACAAAAAATAAAGGAAACAAGCGCAATGTTCTGCCCTGGCATTTCTCGTCCTTCTGGCGCACTTCCTGACACAAGAGCAGTGTTTCACTTGACATCGTTTCGGTGCGTACTCTTGATTCGTCTATATACGCGAAACACCAACTGTGAATTGTCGCCTAGAATCTCTCGCTATGTGGTCGTCCACTTGCTTTTCTTTGTCTTGCTTGACTATCGTGCGTGGCTCACTGTTTTTATGTCTTCATCTGCACATTTAAGCGCGAAGCCTGATAAGGTCCATACTTTATGTACAGAAAGAAGGGGGGGGGGGGGGGGGGTCCAAAGGTCCCATGCCGCGCTGCCCTAGGCACACATAGCATAGTGCCATAGGAAATTCTGACTGCCTTTGTGCTTCTAAAAAATAATTTGCGAGGAAGAGATATCGCCAGTAGCTAGGTTGGCGGGGACGACAAACAAACCACTTCTTCGGCTTCGAACTCGGGGTGTTGAGGAGCTCTTTAGGTGCAACTAAATGTACCTCAGCGAGCATTTTGTGCTTCATATTAATTGAAAAGCGAGATGCATTTGAATCAGTGATTTGAAGTATCCACTGGTGAGCAGTACGAATTGCTTTTGCACTGGCTGTTTTATTTTTCATTTAAATGGGCCATACGTGCTAGTCAGTCCTGCACACTGAGATCTCATTCTGCATTGCTTTCAGAAACATCTGCGTGGCGAGGGGGGACGGAGGCCGAACCGGTCGAGTGGCACTCCCATACAATTTGTAAGTGAGAACAAATAAATCCAACTTAAAAACTTTTAAACTTGAAATTTAACAAACCCCCTGTTTTATTAACACAACCCATTCGCGTTCTCGCTACAATAGAAAGTTTTCTGTACTTGTCTTTTTTGACAGACGATAAACCACCACGTGAGAATGGTAAGACCACGTATCTTCAGTGGAAGATGCATGAAATGCACAAATATTTCGGCTACGCATCTTTATTTTCGTAACCAGATAAAAATGTGGTGCTGCTGGAAATGCGAATAAGAAAAGCGTATTGCGTCTTGCATAACAATGTGTACATATGTAGAAATAATAATAATAATAATAATAATAATAATAATAATAATAATAATAATAATAATAATAATAATAATAATAATAATAATAATAATAATAATAATAATAATAATAATAATAATAATAATAATAATAATAATAATAATGATAATAATAATAATAATAATAATAATAACAATAATAATAATATACATTCATATCTTAGTCATATAGGATGTATATATATACATTCATATATAATATGTACTATTCATTTTTTCCTCATTCTTTTTCATTATGCAAGAAGTTGGCGGGAGAAGTGTTTAATGCTGACACGACAGAATCGTTCGCCCATCTCCTCAATAATCTCCCTCTTGATTTTTCAAATGCTGCTATATCTTATGTTCCTCATTGGTGCTGAGAATAGTACTCTTGTAATACTATATATTTATTACATTCCTCATTCATGTTGCAAGTTCTCGTAAGTTTTGTAACTTTATTGATTTCTTTTATTCTCACACACAGTTATGTATCCACTCCTGCTTGGGCCCGGAAAGGGCCTGCAGTACTTGTAAATTAATAAATAAAATTGATATTATACATGTAATCCGAAGTTGAAACTACGCCAACTTACACAATTGATACAGTTCACACCGGGTGTTTCCTAAATTGTCTCCAAATCTTTTGTCTACATCAAGATATGTTCCTTTCTTCATATTTAAGAATGCCACGTGCCTCGGATCATTCTTGAAGTGCAACAAGTGAAAATACTCGATTCCCCATTTTTCAGTAACAAGTTTGACGATGCGTGCGAAAGTGGCTTGTGGTACCTTGCTACATTACAGTTGACAACATTGATCATGTCACGACCTGAAGCGATTCAGTAAGGACCTTGATTACACATCTTCTGAAGCAAGTTTAATTGCGTGCAATCGGAATTATGAGAGCAATAAGAGAATGAATGCCGATATTAGTGTGGCAACGCCTTCTTGAACTTCCAGCACGTGGTTGCCATGATATCCGCTAATCTGTTGATGTCTTCTGGTGTTTATTTATTTCATCTATTTTTCATTTCGATAGTGTTTCACTTCAGTAATCAATTTGAGTGCATTACTTCATTGAGCGAGACTTTTAGGACGCAAAGTTTATGACGTTAAAAGTTCGTTCAAGGCGCTCTGAAGTTTACATGTGACATCGACTAAATGGTGCTGTAGTTGTTCTTTCGAATAGTAAAAATGTAACTTGTACACCCATGCGTAGCCAACCAGACCACCGCCCCATGAAGTGATGTTAAAAATGTTCGGGTTTCTCTTGTTCTGTTTTCTTTTAGCTCCTCCTTATGGACCTCCATCCCCCAAGTAAGCTTTTTAGTGTCTTCTTGCTTGCCACAAAGTTTTTTATGTGCACCTTGAAAGTCTACAGAAGCACTTGCGAAATCAAGACTTCAAAGATGGCACCAAATGTGCATCATCCTGGAGGCTGTCGCGCAATAATAATTGTTAGACAAATCTACATACAAATTCTAAAGCGAACTTCTCTTCATGCTGACTACTTATCACCTATATATGTCACATTGACGGCACTATCTGACCCGATGAAGCTACGCATATTTTAACCATTAAAGCATTGCTGGTACTTTGTACGTACCTTGCTTGGTTTGTGCTCAATTGAGATTTCCTAAAATGTTGATGCTGTGACAGAATTCTGCTTGTCTTGCAATTGAGTTGTTGAGAGAAGCCACTAATGAAGTCTCGCTCTCTGCGTACTACTGTTTTAAGCGCTGAGTGATCAGGGATATTGATTGATTTGTTAGAAATGGAATGATGATTATACAATGACGCTAACTACCAGCTATGTCTCCTGCGTACATGTTCTATACTTTCGATATGGAGATGCTAACGCCAACTAAGAACGGTGCCTCGAAGCAGAGCACATGTAGAGCTCTCAAACAACGACTATGATTGCTACTACGGTTAAGAAAATGTACGTGCAGGGGCAACGTCACCGGTGTTTATCGAGGTATCATGTTGGGGAACTGAGGGGCCTCAGAGTAACCAGCAGACATCACTTCGTTCACGTAGAAGACGTTGATACGTAGGAATTTCAGTGTATACAGGTTTATAGGGCACATTTAATCTGACTGGTACACCGCGAATGATTTTTCAAGCCTTTGTGATTCAAATAGCTATGAAATATCAGAGACGATAAGACAATGAGGTGCAGCCTCGCAACAATTTCACTTTTTGTTTCCAGAATTGCTGTTTCAGTGCTTTCGATGGCCATGCAGCTCTTCTATCACAATGTAACAGAATAGCTGTCAAAAGTAACCATCAACAGACAACGAAACGATATTCTATTTGAAGGAGCCAGCAAGCACAAAATAAATCGTGAAATGCCTACTGCACGCTATTCTGTTGCGTTAAAGATCACTGAACGCACCATCACATGAATTTCTCGATAATATTTCGCAGCCGAATTGTCCGTTCAAAACGTGAGAACGGCAGACCAAGGGCGTGCTGTATGAGTTCACTACATCACGGCCGCGCGGAAACTAGTGTTATTATTAACTTTATCGCAGGCCTTTATCGACGCATAAGAGATCAAGGGCTGCGAGCAGTGTCTACCAAACACCAGGAGCAATGTACGTATTCTTTGACGTGAATTGTGACCTCTGTATGTTTGCTTTGGGAATGCTGTGACTCTTTGCAAGCGAAACAATGCAGTATTGCGCAACTTGACTTCAGTTTTCAGTGGTGTTTATTGGGGTATCATGTTGGGGAACTTAGAGGCACAAGAGGGACCTGCAGATATCACTTCGTTCATGTCGTTACGTTAATGCGTAGGAGCTTCAGTGTATACAAGTTACATGAAGGCACATTCAATCTAACTGGAACATCACGAACTATTTTCCATGCTCTTATTGTTTTATTGTCTGTGATATTTGACTCGCAGGAGTCGAATATCGGAGACGATGAGGCAATAAGGTACACCTTGACAACAATTTTCCTTTTTGTTTCCAGAATTGCCATTTCAGTGCAGCATTGCTTTTAATGACCTTGCAGCTGTTCTGGTATGAAGTAACTGAATAGCTGTATAGCTGTTAAAAAACCATTAGTAGACAGCAAAACAACAATCTATTGAGGAAGGCAGCAAGCACAGAATCAATCCTTAACTGTTTACGGCACTCTATTCTGCTTCGTGAAAGGGACACTAAAGTCAAATAACAATTTTCTTCAGAGTGAAAGCTCAATGTATAAACAATTCTAAAACGACTATATTATAGACATCAGTGCTCTATACTTACTGGAAAATTAAGGTAAATGCTCAAGAACCCATGCGCCGCAGTAGAACATTCTCCAAACGATACTGATGACGTCAGACGAACCACCTACAACTAATCACTCGTTCTAGTTGCAATAAATAAAGAACCCTCCAGGCATTAGGAGATGCAGAAAAATGCTGCTTGTTCGTTTCTTTTTGATAGATAAAAAAAAACACCGGATGTTTCTATGGAGAATAGCACAAGTGCATAGTTCAAAAATCAATTTTCGCGTGGTTAAACTTAGAGTCACTGTACAATAAAAGTAGTATATACAGTCATCATCATCATCATCATCATTATCATCATCATCATCATCATCAGCCTGACTACGTCCACTGTAGGACAAAGGCCTCTCCCATGTTCCGCCAGTTAACCCGGTCCTGTGCTTGCTGCTGCCATTTTATACCCGCAAACTTCTTAATCTCGTCTGCCCACCTAACCTTCTGTCTCCCCCTAACCCGCTTGCCTTCTCTGGGAATCCAGTCAGTTACCCTTCATGACCAGCGGTTATCCTGTCTACGCGCTACATGCCCTGCCCATGTCTATTTCTTCTTCTTGATTTCAGCTATGATATCCTTAACCCCCGTTTGTGCCCTAATCCACTCTGCTCTCTTCTTGTCTCTTAAGGTTACACCTACCATTTTTCTTTCCATTGCTCGCTGCGTCGTCCACAATTTAAGCTGAACCCTCTTTGTAAGTCTCCAGGTTTCTGCTCCGTAGCTAAGTACTGGCAAGATACAGTTGTTATATACCTTCCTCTTGAGGGATAGTGGCAATCTACCTGACATAATTTGAGAGTGCTTGCCGAATGTGCTCCACCCCATTCTTATTCTTCTAGTTACTTCAATCTCGTGGTTCGGCTCTGCGGTTATTACCTGCCCTAAGTAGACATAGTCTTTTACAACTTGAAGTGCACTATTACCTATCTCGAAGCGCTGCTCCTTGCCGAGGTTGTTGTACATTACTTCCGTTTTCTGCAGATTAATTTTAACACCCGCCTTTCTGCTCTCCTTGTCTAACTCCGTAATCATGAGTTGCAATTCGTCCCCCGAGTTACTCAGCAATGCAATGTCATCGGCGAAGCGCAGGTTACTAAGGTATTCTCCATTGACTCTTATCCCTAACTGTTCCCATTCTAGGCTTCTAAAAACCTCCTGTAAGCACGCGGTAAATAGCATTGGAGAGATTGTGTCCCCCTGCCTTACACCCTTCTTGATCGGTATTCTGTTGCTTTCTTTATGAAGCACTATGGTAGCAGTTGATCCCCTGTAGATTTCTTCGAGAATGTTTATATATACTTCATCTACGCCCTGATTCCGCAGTGTCTGCATGACGGCTGATATTTCTACTGAATCAAACGCCTTCTCGTAATCTATGAAGGCTATGTATAGTGGTTGGTTATACTCTGAGCATTTCTCTATTACCTGATTGATAGTATGAATGTGGTCAATTGTTGAGTAGCCTGTTCGAAATCCTGCTTGTTCCTTTGTTGATTGAATTCTAATGTTTTCGTTACTCTGTTAGCAATTACCTTTGTAAATAGCTTGTATAATACAGAGAGCAAGCTGATCGGCCTGTAATTCTTCAAGTCCTTGTCATCTCTTTTCTTATGTATTAAGATAATGTTAGCGTTCTTCCAAGACTCTGGTACTCTTCCCGTCAGGAGACACCTCGTAAACAGGGTGGCTAGTTTTTCTAACACAATCTGTCCTCCATCTTTCAGCAGATCTGACGTTACCTGATCCTCACCAGCAGCTTTGCCCCTTTGCATGCTCTCCAAAGCTTTTCTGACTTCTTCTATCATTACTGGCGGGGTGAAATCTGGGTTACTGCTAGTTCTTATAGTAATAAGGTCGTGGTTGTCTCGGCTACTGTACAGATCTCTGTAAAACTCCTCCACTATTTTAACTATCCTATTCATATTGGTAGTTATTTTGCCTTCTTTGTCCCTTAGTGCATAAATCCGACTTTTGCCTATCCCAAGTTTTCTCTTCAATGCTTTGACACTTCCTCCGTTTTTCAGAGCGTGTTCAATTCTCTCCATGTTATACCTTCTTACATCGCATACCTTACGTCTATTAATCAACTTCGAAAGCTCTGCCAGTTCTATTTTGTCTGTTGTACTTGACACTTTCATGATTTGGCGCTTCTTAATTAGGTTCTTCGTTTCTTGGGAAAGCTTGCCAGAGTCCTGTCTAACTACACTGCCTCCAACTTCCACTGCACACTCCCTAATGATACTCGTCAGATTATCATTCATTGTATCTACGCTAAGGTTGGTTTCCTCACTAAGTGCCGAGTACCTATTCTGCAGCGACACTCTGAATTCCTGTACTTTCCCTCTCAGTGCTAGCTGATTGATTGGCTTCTTGCGTATCAGTTTCTGTCGTTCCTTCATCAAGTCTAGGCGAACTCGAGACCGTACCATTCTATGGTCATGCATCGTACCTTGCCAATCACTTCCACATCCTGCACGATTCCAGGGTGTGCACTCCTTATAAAGTCTATTTCTTTCTTATTTTCGCCATTAGGGCTCCTCCATGTCCACTTGCGGTTTTCTCGTTTTCGGTAGAAGGTATTCAAAATCCGTAAATTATTGCGTTCTGCGAATTCTACTAGTAGCTCTCCTCTGGCGTTTCTAGTACCGATGCCATAATCTCCTACTGCCTGGTCTCCAGCCTGCTTCTTCCTTACCTTTGCATTAAAGTCACCCATCACTATAGTATACTGTGTTTTTACCTTACTCATTGCCGATTTCACGTCTTCATAGAAGCTTTCAACTGAAGCGTCATCATGGCTGGATGTAGGCGCGTAAGCCTGTACTACCTTCATCTTGTATCTTTTATTCAGTTTAATTACGATACCTACCACCCTTTCATTAATGCTATAGTATTCCTCTGTGTTGCCAGCTATGTTTCTGTGAATTAGGAACCCCACTCCCAGTTCTCTTCTGTCTGCCAAGCCCCTGTATCAAAGGACGTGCCCGTTCTGTAGCACCTTGTAGGCCTCATCTGTCCTCCTAACCTCACTGAGCCCTATTATATCCCATTTAACACCCTCTAGCTCCTCGAATAGTACAGCTAGACTTCCCTCACTAGATAAGGTTCTAGCGTTAAACGTTGCCAAGTTCAGGTTCCAATGGCGGCCTGTCCGGATCCAGAGATTCTTAGCACCCTCTGCTGCGTTGCAGATTTGACCGCCGCCATGGTCAGCTGCTTCACAGCTGCTGGGGACTGAGGGCCGTGAGTTATTTGACGTAAGCATGTGGGAGGTAGTGGCCAGATACTGCACCAAGGTGGCCAATCCTTCTTTGGTGAGGGAGTGCGTTCACGGCGGTGTTTGCCGGTGAGGCCGCACCCCAGGCCTCTTATTGAAGTTCCCTCAACACGCGAATTTTTTTTTAAAAATCCGGTTGGGAACTGCGCGGTACCGGGATTTGAACCACGGACCTCTTGCATGCGAGGCGGATGCTCTAACCACTACGCCATCGCCGACCGTGTTGTATATATCAGGATATATAATGTGCGAGAGTGCAGGATTCGGATGCGTCGTAGTTTGTAACTGCCGCCATTCGACAGACTGTCTTTTTGTTAATTTTGGGTGAGGGGGCGGAAATATGCCCCTCTGTAATCTATAATGTTTTGTAATGTCATTGTATCTGGTCATTCTGTCTTCCTACTCCCACTCATCTGCTGCGCTGTAATCACCGGAGGAGGCTGGGGCGGCACTTGAGAGGGCAGCTTGGTCGGTGAGCCCTCAAGCTTCGTCATATACAGCTCCGTTGTTGCTGTCTCCCGCGATGGCGTGAGCAGGTGTCTATATGATGTATGTGTTTCTGGGGCTTGTTCGACACCCTCCTTGTAGAATACGTAGTGCCTCCGGGGAGATGCGGCCATTGGCGAAATTTCTCACTGCCGTTTGCGAGTCACTGACTATCACGGTTGCATTTGTCTGAGCTACTGCGAGTGCTATGGCAACCTCTTCCGCTGTCTCGGTACTTGTGGTGCGTATCGTCGCGCATGTCGTACCGTGTTTGTTGCTATCGATTACGGCTGCGGTAAACCCCCGTCTGCGATACTTCCGAGTTCGAAGTATCGATATTCGACTGTACTTTGGAATAACATGCACAAAGTATATAGAAAATTTGGTGCTAAACTTGGCATGCAAATTAGAACAGAATTTCGGTGTGCAGGTTGGGTTCACGGGCACACCTTAACGGTAATGCAAGGAAGGCCACCTAGCAATAACACGCAGGTGCTTACTTTCTTTCTCGTCGGTTTGCAGCCGTAAGTGGTGGTTAAATACGGAGTTATGCACAAGAAAACACGAAGTTCTAACAACCCTTGGAGCATGCCAACCATGCCGTGCCTCTTACGAGCTTGCAAAAGCTTCCAAGTACAGAGAAGATGTAACACTTCATGCTTTAATTTTAGGCTGCGCTATATGCCTATCTATGAAGCGTATTCGCTACCGTTGAACAAGATGATAGCGAACGTGGTTTTCTGTACAGCGGCTGCGGCGAACGGTACTTCTGCTTACAATTTGTGCATGCTCTTTGTCTGTAGTGTTGCAGCAAGCAGCATCAAATTGAGTCGCTACACGTTGGATGGTACTTTCTGGTGGCCCATCATCGTATCAACACGACCACATTTGTGTTTGCAGCATTTGCGACAGTTATGCTGTCACGCTTAAACTAAGCGCGCGCTAGCTGGGCGTGTGCCTTTATAACGCCGTTGTTCTCATTCACAATTGCACGGCCAGTGATGATGGGCAGTATTTATGCTTTGAGTGCAGCGTTTGTGAGTGTATTCGAAGAAACCACTTTCGCCATAGGGCGGCAGTCTGCCACTAGGCCCTCCACAATCACACAAAGGCAGTTTTGTTTCCAAACCTGATCAATTATAGCTCGTGGAACGTATTGTTACGGCAGAGCACACAGGGAAACGAGTGACAGATGAGATATATTTACACGATGCAATGCGCAAGCCAAGATAGCGAGAGAGAGAGGGCACCCCACATCCCAGAATCACGTTGTCTTTCTCGCTATCCCTCTTGCTTCTATAGCGTGATGTAGTCTTGTAACATGACCCCCGAGTGCTGAAGCACCGTCTCGGTGCTTTCTATGATGTTGCTGAGCAGTAGAGCTTAAGGCAGGAGACATAAAGACTTCAGCGGGGCTATTCCATAGGTGACGTCGGTCACCTGGTGCAATACGTGGTAAGGTCCCGAGTACCGGAAAGCTGTTTTTAGTGGTGAAGCCCCCTTAGGCGTGAATCTGTCCATCCTCCGTCGTTGTTGTAGCCACCGGGATACGAGATGGCAGTACTTGGAGTGTCCACTAGATGGATGCATGGACGAACGAACAAACAGACTAGCAGACGAACGGACGAATGAATGAACGCACACAGCGGGCATGTGCCACAGGGAATGCGAGATGGAGCATATACAGTAACTCATGTTAAACTGGGCAGGTCTTCACATCTATCGGGGTGCAGTTAAAGCAAAACACGTCCACCATCTTGGAGCGAATGACAGAAAATTGATCAATGACCGTTGTTGCTGCTGAGGCTCCCACTGCTTCCGTTCTGTTTACTAGTGTCGGTGACCACGCAGTAAAGCCGGGCAACACTATGCACCGCAACAGCGACGTGAGCCGCTCCACTTCTTAAGACGGGTAACTTGAAGTGCGCCAACCCGGTGCAGGCCACTAAAACGCTATTTTATTTCAAAATAAGCCATTCCTTGGCACCAAAGTATTACTACAAGGTTTCTGGACTGCTATTTAAATAATCAACGTCGACTTAATAGTTGCCGTTAGTGTACCTTTAAAGATAACTGAAAGCATTTTCACATGAATTTCTTGATAATACTTCGCTGCCCAATTGTCGGTTCGAGACGCGAGAACGGCAGACAAAGTGCGTGTTGTAGTATCTCATTATATCACTGCCGCACGTTAACTAGTATTATTACTACTACTTTACCACAGGCCTTTATTGATGCCTAAGAGGTCACGGGCGGCGAGCAGTGTCTACCAAACACCAGGAGAATGGTACGTGTTCTGTCACGTGGATTGTGACGTTTGTATATATATTGACACGTGCGGTTCTTTTGGTTTACGAAGGAAGACGCTATCACTTTCTGTTAAGCGCAACGCGGGCCGCGTTTATCTTGTATGCTACTCTGGAACGCGTTACGACGCGTGTATAAAAAACTGACACGTGCGGTTCTTTTCGTTTGCGAAGGAAGACGCTATCACTTTTTGTTAAGCGCAACGCAGGCCGCGTTTATCTTGTATGCAACTTTGGAACGCGTTACGACGCGTGTATAAAAAGCCGGCGCAGTGCGCCACTGGGGTCTTTTTTTTTCCGTCGGCCGACGACTGTTCACGCCGCTGTTGCTGTGGGTTGTGTTTGGCCCTGTTTTGCTGGGCACAAGTTCGCCCAATAAACAGTTCGCCTGACACCGCCCTGACTCCTGCGTGCTTCCTCTCAAGTGCTGCGTGTATCACAACCTCGTGACATCTGGTGGAGGTGCTTCTCGGTCCATGTACCGTACGCCCCCGTCCAGCCGTGAGCCAAGCCCAAGCCGCCAAGAGGACGACGCCGACCCGGTCGTTCGAGTGAGCCGAAGACAACAAGGACTACCGCCCGAATACCTGCCGCTCCCCGACAAGGACAAGAAAACAAAGGCTGTTACGAAGCCGGCATCCACGATGACGGAAGCAAGGTCTTCGGCAACCGTGGTCGTCAACCAGCCCAAAGAGCCGCCTACCTTCCGCGGATCGACCAACGAAGACCCGGAAAGCTGGCTTGACATTTACGACCGCGTCGCAGCCCTCAATAAGTGGGATCCGGACGACAAGCTGCGTCATGTGTATTTTTACCTGGAAGACGCCGCAAGGACTTGGTTCGAGAACCGCGAGTCAACGCTTCGAACCTGGGACGACTTCCGCGTTGCTTTCCTGCGCACCTTTGCAAGCGTCGTGCGGAAGGAAAGAGCCGCATCACTGCTTGAAACTCGGGTGCAGCTCCCCAACGAAAACGTAACGATCTTCACGGAGGAGATGACGCGACTTTTCCGCCACGCCGACGCCGACATGTCTGAGGACAAGAAGGTTCACCTGCTTATGCGAGGAGTGAAGCAGGAGCTCTTCGCCGGACTGATCAGAACCCCGCCAAAGACGGTACAAGAGTTCCTCTCCGAGGCTACCATCATCGAGAAGACTCTTGAAATGCGGACCAGCCAATACGATCGGCGCATGTCGCCAGACGTCGCAGAAGTCCGAGGACTCTGCCCCGACGACCTGCGCGAGACCATACGCGCTATTGTTCGTGAAGAACTGCGCCGCATGTTGCCATCGTCTCAGCCCCAAGTCGCCTCTCTCGAAGACGTAGTCCGCGAGGAACTACAGCGCTCACTGAGCGTTCCTGAACGGCCACAGCCCCAACCGGAGGCGATGACCTACGCCGCTACTACACGACGACCTGTCGCCGCTCCTCGCCAACACCAGGACCCAACGTCTCCGCAGTTTCGTCTCCAGCCACCGCCGCCACACCCGACGCCTTCCCGCTCGCCAGTAATCCAGCGCTCGCCGAGGAAAACTGACGTTTGGCGCACCCCGAACCACCGCCCACTATGCTACCACTGCGGCGAAGCCGGGCACACCTACCGCTACTGCCAGTACCGTGAGATGGGACTGCGTGGCTTCGACGTGAACGCACCGCGTCCGCGCCCAGGTGAGCGACCTCGCGACATCGCCGACTACATCGCCGGATCGCAGTGGCAACAACGACGACCATCCCGTTCACCTTCGCCTGGCCGCTACGTCTCCCCGGATCGCCGCCAGTACACCGGCCCTAACCGGGGCCGATCCCCAAGCCCCTACCCGGGAAACTAAAGGCAGCAACCGATGGAGGTGCGGTTGCTGCACGACGCAATGCCGAAGATCCTCCTCCGCCGCTGCCGCCGCTGCCGATGACGACGACCACGACGCACGAACTTTCCCGACGTAGTCGCAGTACGCCGCCTGAGCAGAGTCTTTACGACAAAGCCTCGCCGCCGACGCGACATAGCAGCACCGGACCAAGTCGACGCAGCCGTGATCCGACGCCCCGACCTAACCGGAACGCCAGACGACGAACCACCGACCTCGACGTGATCATCGACGGCCACAGCGTCACCGCCCTAGTCGATACCGGCGCCTACTACTCTATCATCAGTGGTCTCTTCGCCGCTAAGCTCAAGAAGGTAAAGACTGCATGGGAAGGACCGGATATTCGAACAGCAGGGGGCCACCTTATAACACCGACTGGAACCTGCACGGCAAGAGTCACGATTCACAGCCAGACGTATTCTGTGAGTTTTGTGGTCCTGCAGCAATGCTCGCGAGACGTCATTTTAGGCATGGATTTCCTGGACCAGCAAGGCGCAGTAATCGACCTAAGATCCAGGTCAATCACGCTGTCCACGGATAATGCAACGGCGTCAGACTGCAACGTCGCTCACAATGCCTTGAATGTGACAGAAGAGCAGGTAACTATCCCGCCACTGTCGAGCGTCATCATTTCCGTCAGCACCAAAGCGTCTACCAACTTACAAGGTGTCATCGAAGGCGACCAGCACCTGCTCCTAAACCGTCAGATGTGCGTCGCAAGAGGCATAGCCAAGCTTCATAACGGCGAAGCCAAGGTAATGGTGACGAACTTCAGCAACGAATATAGGCACTTAAATAGGGGCACGACGGTAGCACATCTAAGCGAATTTGTGGAAGCGAGCAATGCCTTCGCCCTCACTGATTCTCAGGGAGCCGCAACGTCGACAGCAGTGTCCGCGCCCGCCTTCGACGTCAATCAAAGCCTTTCCAGGCAGCAACAAAAGGAGCTCAAAGCCTTACTCCACCAATACAAGGACTGCTTCTCGTCGTCGTCGAGGCTTCGTCAGACCCCTCTCGCGAAACATCGCGTCATAACCGACGAATATGCCCGTCCGCTCCGTCAGAGCCCCTACCGAGTTTCTGCACGGGAACGCGAGGCCATCAAGCAACAAGTGGACGAAATGCTGCGTGACGACATCATTCAGCCGTCTACGAGTCCGTGGGCATCACCCGTGGTGTTGGTGAAGAAGAAGGACGGAACCCTACGTTTTTGCGTCGATTATCGTCGCCTGAACAACATCACGAAAAAAGACGTGTATCCACTCCCACGGATAGACGATGCTCTGGACAGACTCTACAACGCCAAGTATTTTTCGTCGATGGATCTCAAAACCGGCTACTGGCAAATCGAAGTAGACGAGAGAGACCGAGAGAAGACTGCCTTCATAACACCAGACGGCCTATTCGAGTTTAAGGTCATGCCCTTTGGTCTTTGCTCGGCGCCTGCGACGTTCCAACGGGTTATGGACACAGTACTCGCAGGCTTGAAGTGGCAGACTTGCCTCGTCTACTTGGACGACGTAGTCGTATTTTCTTCCAACTTCGACGAGCACCTCCGGCGCCTTGAAGCTGTTCTTCGGGTAATCAAAGCCTCGGGACTTACCCTAAAGCCAGGAAAGTGCCGCTTCGCCTACGAGGAACTATTGTTCCTTGGCCACGTTATCAGCAAGTCGGGAGTGCTCCCTGATCCACAGAAAACAGCTGCGATCGCCGACTTTCCTGCACCCACCGACAAGAAAGCAGTACGCCGATTTCTTGGCCTCTGCGCTTATTACAGGCGCTTCGTGAAGAACTTTTCGCGGATCGCCGAGCCACTGACGTACCTCACGAAGGCCGACGTCGACTTCAAATGGGAAACGCCGCAAGTCGAGGCATTTCAAGAATTAAAGCGACGCCTGCAAACGCCGCCAATACTGGCGCACTTCGACGAAGAAGCTGACACCGAAATTCACACGGACGCAAGCAGCACAGGGCTCGGCGCCGTGATCGTGCAGAGGACCGACGGACTTGAAAGGGTCATCAGTTACGCTAGCCGGTCACTTTCGAAGGCAGAAGCCAATTATTCCACGACAGAAAAGGAATGCCTTGCCATCATCTGGGCTACATCAAAGTTCCGCCCCTACCTGTACGGCAAGCCTTTCAAAGTCGTGAGTTACCACCACGCCTTGTGTTGGCTAGCTAACTTGAAGGATCCATCAGGGCGCCTCGCACGGTGGAGTCTCAGACTACAAGAATTTGACATCACCGTCGTCTACAAGAGCGGACGAAAGCACTCCGACGCCGACTGCTTGTCTCGCGCCCCTGTCGATCCGCCGCCCCAGGATGACCAGGACGACGACTCTTTCCTGGGACCCATAAGTACCGACGACTACGCGGAACGCCAACAAGCTGACCCGGAGCTCAAGATCCTCATGGACTACCTGCAAGGCAAGACCGCCGACGTGCCGAAAGTATTCCGCCGAGGACTGGCTTCGTTTTTCCTGCGAAACAACGTCCTCCTGAAGAAAAACTTCTCGCCGCTCCGCGCCGACCACCTCCTCGTGGTACCTTCAGCGTTACGTCCAGAGGTTCTGGAAGCATTACACGACGACCCGACAGCCGGACATCTTGGTGTTTCCCGCACACTGTCACGAATACAAGAGAAGTACTATTGGCCTCGCCTCGTTGCCGACGTCGCCCACTACGTAAAAACATGCAGAGACTGTCAGCAACGCAAGACGCCGACAACTAGGCCAGCCGGACTTCTGCAACCCGTCGAACCACCTCAACGGCCATTCCAACAAATCGGCATGGACTTACTGGGGCCGTTCCCGACGTCAACTTCTGGCAACAAATGGATTGTCGTAGCGACTGACTACCTCACCCGCTATGCCGAAACAAGGGCCTTGCCCAAGGGCACTGCTGCCGAGGTCGCCATGTTCTTCATTGAGAACATCGTCCTCCGCCACGGAGCCCCCGAGGTCCTCATCACCGACAGAGGTACGGCCTTTACGGCTGACCTAACGCAAGCGATCTTGAGGTACAGTCAGACAAGCCACCGCCGAACCACCGCGTACCACCCACAGACGAATGGCCTCACCGAGCGTCTAAATAAGACCATCGCCGACATGCTGGCCATGTACGTGGACGTCGAGCACAAGACGTGGGACGCCATACTCCCGTATGTAACCTTCGCGTACAACACGGCCGTGCAGGAAACGACGCAGTTTGCTCCATACAAGCTCGTCTACGGACGGAGCCCAACAACGACGCTTGACGCCATGCTACCGGTCGGCACCGACGAAGAAGACCTCGACGTCGCCAGCTACCTGGATTGCGCTGAAGAAGCTCGACAGCTAGCCCGCCTGCGTATCAAGAGCCAACAGACGGTCGACAGGCGCCACTACAACCTTCGACGACACCACACCGAATACCAACCAGGTGACCTTGTCTGGGTCTGGACGCCGATACGACGACGGGGATTGTCTGAGAAGCTCCTGCGACGCTACTTTGGACCCTACAAGGTAGTCCGACGTCGTGGTGAACTGGACTATGAGGTCGTGCCCGATGGCTTAACGTCATCCCAACGACGCCGTGCACGACCCGAAGTCGTACACGTGGTGCGACTTAAACCTTATTACGCGCGCTGATTAGCTGTGACGCATTTTTAATGTAATTTATTGCATGTACTCTCTCTTATGTTCTGTCTTTAGCATCAGGACGATGCTTTTTCAGAGGTGGGTAGTGACACGTGCGGTTCTTTTGGTTTACGAAGGAAGACGCTATCACTTTCTGTTAAGCGCAACGCAGGCCGCGTTTATCTTGTATGCCACTCTGGAACGCGTTACGACGCGTGTATGAAAAACTGACACGTGCGGTTCTTTTCGTTTGCGAAGGAAGACGCTATCACTTTCTGTTAAGCGCAACGCAGGCCGCGTTTATCTTGTATGCTACTTTGGAACGCGTTACGACGCGTGTATAAAAAGCCGGCGCAGTGCGCCACTGGGGGTCTTTTTTTTTTCCGTCGGCCGACGACTGTTCACGCCGCTGTTGCTGTGAGTTGTGTTTGGCCCTGTTTTTCTGGGCACAAGTTCGCCCAATAAACAGTTCGCCTGACACCGCCCTGACTCCTGCGTGCTTCCTCTCAAGTGCTGCGTGTATCACAACCTCGTGACAATATATAGACTTTGAGAGTGCTGTGATTCTTTAAAAGCGATGCGATGCAGTATTGCGCAACTTGCTTCGACATTTTTAATTTTTTTTTGTTCAACCTACGTTAGTTTTATTGCTACATAGCTCCACGTTCACCTGGTGCAACTGCAAATTTTTACTACCTTGCTCTTGTAAGACATATCGCACGCTGAGTTTCACTCCACCTTTAGGCTATTCTTAAATCCTTTTCATACCAGAGAGTGTTATCCGAGGGAAGCATGCTGTGACCTTTTTGTGTTAGAGAATCGAACCTCTTATATATTTGTGTTTAAAAACAAGTTGAGTCGTCTTTATGGGTGCAACCTTCCTTGTATCCTCCCAGCACGTTAACTACATGTTTATTATTTTTTTTTGCAGGATACCACGAGTGTCCATTAAACCGCCGGCGGAGAGGAACATAGAGGAGATAATGCAAAATGAAATGTACGTGTGGATTAGTGTTTCAGTATACGTTAAAATAAAGGAACATCTGTAACATTTCTACTGCCAAAGTCAAGGAATAAAGTGCACCATGTCTCGAACGGTTCTACAAAGCAAATACGTGGCAACTTTCGAGAAAGTTGCCACGTAGTTTTCTTGTAGCAACATTCGGTATTTAGGAAGTTCGATAATTTTTTTCCGAACGTTTACGAGCATTTACGTGCGTTTTGTTGTAGCTGTGAGCGAAACCTTGTTTTATATCTGAATATAGTTTACTGATGACGTTTTTGCACTTTTGCAAGTATATAATACTTCCGGTTTGTGTAACAAGCTTACGCTATTGCACGTTGATTGTTATTATTGGATGCACGAATCACTTCGCAGGATTGCACTGGAGGCCAACAGAGTACCGGAAGTGAGACGTGTTGACGGCGAATTACCGAGAGAAATGTACGTGACATGTCGATGTCAGTGTTTTTACGTATTGTTTTTTTTCGGGAAAGCTCGCTAGTGTTTTGCAAGCGAAGTATCAGAGCACTGAGCAACGTGTATCTAGAGTGCCATTTTGTATTGTCTGTGATGACGTTGGTATTTTACATGTTTCTAGATTTTCTGAAATAAATATAAATATTTGTAAATGTGCGTTTGCAGGTGCCAAAGCTGGCTGCTTGTTTGCTACGTGCATGTAGATTACGTACAATCATCTTAAAGCCCGGCAGCAAAATACCTATCCTCACTTTATTAAACAACTAGCTTATTGCATATTTTTGCGTAAACAGTGTAGTGCGTGTGTGAGATTGTATGTATTATGCGTTTATCATTGTATATATCATGGTCATCACCCGCTACTTGGAGTAACATGTCATGTAAAATGCCGGACAAGCTTCTCCAGCTCTCCGTCAAAATATTATATATCCCTCTTTTTGCTTGCGCAAGTCTACGAGTTCCGTAACTTGCGCATGTTATGCTCATTTAGCGAAAATGGCGAGGACTAATAGTTGAAGATTTCGAAAAAACAGTGTACATTTAAAAAGTGTCAGTTTTCAGCTCTTCAGTGCTCGTCGAACGAACTGCTGAATCAGTGCAATTTTATGTTTTTGGTAAGAAGAATGTATTTTCCAACCAAAAGTACTTTGACCATTTCGTTCGATAGTTTCACAGAAAAGTGCACACCAGCGCAGTTTAATGGAGCCAAATTTAAGAACTGCCTGATACATGAAAGTCTATATTCAAGTCATCGACGTTTTGATCAACACTTGCTTGTTTGAGTTTAGCATATCATGATGGAGCTCGGATAAAACGTCTGAGCTTGTTTCGTTTATTTCGCTATTTTGCGATACATGTGTCCACAAGCTGTGATTTACCCAACATTTCAATAAACAGTACTCCTACAATAGTTGCACACGGGTATGGTTGTTGAATGGTTGTTCTAAAATAATGCTTGGTCACTGACATACGAGCTTACGGCCTTTTGGTAATCTCAGAAGCCACAACACACACACACACACACACACACACGCACACACACACACACACACACACACACACACACATATATATATATATATATATATATATATATATATATATATATATATATATATATATATATATATATATATATATATATATATAACGAATCTGGTCACGCGTTGCCAAAACAAAAGATGAAAGGCCTAAAGAATATTCGACGTTTTGAGCCAGTAGCTTGACCAAACCAATACTGTACTATTAGTAACTACATATGACGTGTACATATGTAGCAAATTTTTTCGTAACAATTAAACACTGCAGTGCTATAAGCCGTAATGTTCGCTTTTTGTCGAGTGATGTCTGAAACTTGACACTTGGTGTCTGCCACACTAATACCATAGCCAGAAATGAGTGGCCGTATATAGTAATACTGAAAAAGAAAGCAAATAATTGGCCGTGTATCTTCGTGCTTTGCTGCAAATGCTGTCGAAAGATGATGCAAATGCCGTCTGGAGGCTCTGCGTAAGAAATGAGCGCCATCTGGCACAAATGTCGGGAAAAGAAAGTTTGTGTAGAACGCAGAGCCACTGGTAGGTGGCATTACCATGTTCTCGCAGCCAAGTGTAGAAAACACCCGCTTTTCGTTCACTGCGTTGCATTGTTAGCGCAGCGTCAAAGACGCCGCAATCTTATGAACAACGCATATATGCATATGCTATGAGCGAAACACTTGCGGATAAATGTAGCAACTACTATATGCATATTATTTGCTTTTTGTTCGACATTGTTGGCAAGTATGAACGCAGCCAACAGATTAATGTGCTTGGGTGTTGAGCAAGAGCTTGAACTTTCACTGCGTGACTCACTCGTGCAACGGACAGACAGACAGACAGACAGACAGACAGACAGACGGACAGAAATTTCTGCGATAATCTATGGTCTTTAAGTATAGAGAGCTCCGTAAAGTATCACGTTGTGACACTGACAGCTACTGTTAACACGCAATGCCAGTCCTAATTTACGTTTGTTCTCATTCCATTAGCGGCAGCAAGGTGTGGGTTGTCATGACTAGCAGCTGTCTGGCCATCGCATTCATCTTAGTATTCCTGGTCCTCTTCGTCTTCGGCAACGATGGTGACTATGTTTTATTTGTTTTTGCTATCGAAAACCACGTACCTTAGAATAATTCGAAAGTTTTGAACCAGGCCGTTATATGGCTATTGCTACCGGCACCGCCACGGTAGTCTAGTGGCTAAGGTACTCAGCTGCTGATCCGCAGGTCGCAGGATCGAATCCCGGCAACGGCGGCTGCATTTCAGATGGAGGCGGAAATGTTGTTGGCGCGTGTGCTCAGATTTGGGTGCACGCTAAAGAACCCCGGGTGGTCGAAATTTTCGGAGTCCTTCACTAAGGCGTCTCTCCTCATATGGTGGTTTTGGGATGTTAAACCCCCCATCTCATCAAATCTATCGATGACTATTCCTACCATTCGACGGTAAACGATGCCTTACTAGAAAGGAGGACTCTTGCGACCCGTGCAACAGCAGCATTCCTTCAAAGAATTTAGATATTTGTATGAAACAAGAAAGAACTATCCGCCATAAATGGTATTCTTCTCTTCATCCACTATACACAGCTACTGCACTTTGAAGCCCTTTAGGTGCCTGTAGATAGTGATTTTCCAGTGAATTCCACAACGCCAACGCTGCTCCAGTACATGACGATGATTCAAATTGAGATCTATCTATCTATCTATCTATCTATCTATCTATCTATCTATCTATCTATCTATCTATCTATCTATCTATCTATCTATCTATCTATCTATCTGTCTGTCTGTCTATCTATCTATCTATCTATCTATCTATCTATCTATCTATCTATCTATCTATCTATCTATCTATCTATCTATCTATCTATCTATCTATCTTTGTAATATGTTTTGTTCCAGCGGAAATAAGCGATGAAGACGGTTACGGTGGCTCTAGCGCTCTCAGCGGAGGCAGTAGCGGTGGAGGGGGCGGTGGAGGTGGAGGCTCTCCCATCCCTGAACTATTTGTGCCTGACGCACCTGAAAGTCACCCAACTGCCGTAAGTTTTCTCATATTCACCAAACTGATCCTACCTTTAGGCATCGGTAAAACACGAAAGTGCGTCGTGTTTTTGAAGAGGTAGTTATAAGCATTTATTGTGCGTTGTTTCAATACAAGGGCAAAGGAATGATTGCTGCAGACACAAATTACAATGTTACGCGATTAACGGCAAGCAGCTCGAAACTTTCAGCGCACACCTCAAGTAGAAAGCACGCACGAAATGAGCATACACAACATGAGCGCGGACTAACGACTGTTTCAGCTCTACACTTAAAGCACGCCGTTCAAACAAAAAGCAAGAAGCACAGAATGAGCGCTCAAATCTACACAGTAGAAGCGAGAACAGTCCCAGTCCTAACTTCTTTTTTTGTGAGCAACGGGCGTCTTTTGTAACCGCGGCCATGGCAGCGAGCGAAATGACTTCGTACTTTTCCGAATCACGAGTCTGATGAGTGTGAAGGACAGGATAGACGACGTAGGTGGTGATGCCGGGAGCATGCCGATAAATGCTGATGGGGAATGAGGGAAAAAAGACTTAGATGGGCCAAGCACGTAGTGATGGACCGATGTTTTCTACCGGAACATGCCAATCACTTCTAAAGGTCAATGAGAGACAGGAGACTCGTATCGGACACAGAAGCCCACAGTCTTTTTTGAGTTAACGTGCTCGCTGCAGATTTTTTATTGTTCAACAAGGCGCAGGAGAAATCTCCCACCAGCACTACCTTGGAGGTCGAGATCCAGTGCCTATATATACGGGGTGGCCAGTGAACGGTTGTGCAGTGTGAACAGTCTTTTTTTTTTCAATCAAGGAACTCGCTAGCATACGCTGTCTGTGTCGGTGCTGCGAGGTGAGAGGAAGAGCGTAGGAGAGGAGAAAGACGGGAAGGGGTCTACTATGTGTATTCGCAGTGTAAATAAACGCTGCTGGGAGGGATGCCTAGAGGAGAGTGAACGGTGAGCAAGGAGAAACCGCGTGCGTCGGCGTTGCGAGGCGAAAGAGCGGTAGCGTAGGAGAGGAGAAAGGGGCGCTCATGCGCTGTAAGGGTAGTCACGCCGCACATCGGATTAAGTTCGACCACATGACTGTTCGCTTCTACAATCCACACGATCAGTAGAGGAATCGAGGACGCGACGAAAACACCGAGGACAAGGTTCGGCAGGTCAACGGGCCTCGATAGTCAGCTGAAAGGCATGCCTAGTTGGAATAAAAATGACAACCACTCGCGAGCGAACAAAACATGCACGTTGTGCCAGGTAACGTCAATCATTTCCTTTGTTGCCAGAAACTATCGCCGCACTATTGGCAAGCGCGAAAGACCGCTTTATAATTCAAGAAGCGTACGGTGGAGAGCTAGTCGCTTCGACACAGAAAACATAAAACTACACCAACATTCAGGATACATCAAGAAAGACGCTTCTAGATGTTGTTAGTCTGCGCTGGTCTCGCCGACATCTTTTTTTCTTGTATCTCATTTACAGACGTAGTGTTATGTTTTGCACCTCATAAATTGGTTGAGCCCCTGCCCCGAACTTCTGAGAAAAATGGAGGGGGAGGGTGATACTACTTAAAAGGTCTTTTTGTGCCCTCCGCTCATCACTCTCGATACATGCATGGATAGATCCAACGTTTCCAAGGCGCATAAATTGGTGATGTAAGTTTTCCGAATTCGCTATATTATTACGCAGCACACCATACTCCCAGGTCCTCCAAAAAGTGTATCTATTCACTAAGCATTTTTAAGTGAACAAGGTGAAATAACTTTGGAATGATGTCTCAGTGGGCTTTTTTTTTCGCTTCGTGCCCTGGCAGTGCCGGTAGCTGTATCTCTTCTTGTTTATTATTCTAATCATTCATAAGCAAAACAAATCATTCAAGGACCCCTGGGAGAGCAAGTGAAATTGTGCTGTTGTTTTGTTTTCAACCACACTCTAAAAAAAAAAAGATGCATTATTCTCAAAAAGGTTCTCCTACACAACAGTATTTGTCGTCTGACTTGCTCGCATTTCTTTTCCTTGAAACCCAGCCCTGGCCACTTTGCTGTAGGGAATGCTATGTCACATTTTTAACGTGCGTGTCGTTCAGGAACCATGGTGATAGCGCAAGGAAAGTACTCGAAGTAGATGATGAATACTGTTGTCTTGCAGAGACACTCCATGGTGAAATTGCATTGGTCGTGAAAGTTGGACTGTAAAGTGTCGTAAACCTATCGCCACAGGCATCAACGCCTGCCGACGATTGAAGCGCGATTAGGTGAGGAGGGGACAAACAACCAAAACCTAATATAATTTTTTTCTTCAAGTAATCGTAATTGTATATATGGTAAAGTTAACTAACTCTAAACTTACCTTACGGTGTATGTCATCCCTGGCTAAATAGCTGATTGTCTCAATTTTTCGTCGAGTGCCTTAAATGGGGAGGAGGGGGGCTTATCCAGGCGATTGGCTATCAGAGCTTGCGTTTTGTTCGGCGTGTTCTATGGTTCAGCGCGGTGCCAGGTCAACGAGGCATCGCTCCCTTTTTCGTGGTCATTTCATGCGTTCCTTCAGTCATTTTTCTGTATTTTATGTGATCTTTACTGGTGTAACATTCAAGAGCTTAACTAGCTCACAGATTGTGTAGATGGCCACTCTTGTGACTGCCGACTGCTTTCGCTGGCGCACGGCCGGCGTGCCCTCAGCGTTGGTGACGGTGAAGCAACGAGACGCTGTACTCTACAGCTGACAAAGATACATATTCAAAGCTGCTGTTTCGCTGCATTTGTATTAGGCAATTGGGCATCATAAGGTTTCGAACTATTGTGCTATTGTGCTCATGAAAAGTTGTCTCACATTTGCCTCGGCAAAGTTTTTCGGGCATGTTGTACGTACATCATTTGGATAATAGAACAGCTTTGCTTCCTCAAGCTTTGTTTTTTTGTTTTTCTCCTCCCGCACGCATTTAGTGAGCCACAAGACAGAATAAAAGCGCGTATTAAAAATGACACCTGAAAGGTCGGCATTAAGGAAAAAAAAATCCATTTCGTGCAATGTAGGGCAAATGTGTGACGTCGCAACCGCTTCCGTTTGTGACGTCGTATTCCCTTCTTCATTTCTTGTTTGCACTTAGTTGGCTCCTCCTTACGTAGGTTGCAACGGTGGCAACCAGCTGCCGACTACTGAATCCATGGGCTTTTATACATATACCTTGGACACTCCCCAAACACTGAACTTTTTTTAGAGTGATAAAAAGATCACTATCAGGGGGTCGTGTAGGTAAAAATAAGTTTCAGACGGCAGAAAACTGTACAGCAATGCGTGCTCGATGTGTAAATTTACCGATGACATTTTCCAGTTTCTGCCGCCCCGTGCTCGTACTACCCAGCGCACCGAAAGCCACGCAACCGAGACGACCAAAGGCGAAGTGACCTGGCTCACCCAAGCCACCACGCCAGCACCTACAACTTGTAAGGAAAGGCCGAACTTATGTCGCGAATGACATTTTGGTCGCAGGATTCTGACGTAGGCTGATCCTGCAGTAGTAACTTCATCTATTTAGTGTTATCCTTTGCCTTCAAGGTTGTTAGTCTGCGCTGGTACCATCTACATATTTCTGGTTGTGTCCTGTTTGCAGGCGAAGTTTTATGTTTTGCGGTTTATGAGTTTGTTGAACCCCTGCCCAAACTTCTGAGAAAAAATGAAGGGCGAGGGTGAAAGTGGCTAAACGGTTCCCTTGCGCCCCCCCCTCACTCCCGATAGATACGTGAATATATATATATATATATATATGGTTTCTAACAAAGAAAAAGAGCCCTTAAATGTACACTTCTTTTCTTCCTTCATAGCAAGAGTCTTGTTCTGGCAGACGTGGTGCCTTCAGGCAGCATACGAGGGATATGGGTCAGCGGCCAGCTCGTAATCACATACTGCGGGACGCCAAACAGGCAGAAAAAGTGTTCCACAATCGCCGTCAGGGTTGCAGGCGGCGCTGACTTAAACTCCCACGTTTGATGTATGCACATATTGTCGCAGTGTAACAATATGTCTATATGTTGTTGCAACGCGAACAAAGGATGACAAGAACTTGCGGCAGCCTAAGAGCGTGTTCGAGATCAGCTATACAGCAGGACGCCTTTTTCGTCTTTCTCCAAAAATTCACGGTCCCAGTAGTCAGAGTCAGCAAAACATTCACATCGTCAATCGCTTTTATTTATACACACGTGTCACGTGCCTCTCCTTATAGGAGCATCGCCCGGATGCTAAATCAGATCAGCAGTATTTTAGGGACGAAGCTCCTTAGCCCGTGCGTCATTCCTTCCTTTGTATGTAGCCACCGCCAGTTTTATTACACGATCTCAATTGATGGCGTTATGTATACATGTCCAATGATATACCTTCATGGCGCTAGTGATTTTCACAACATATCGATGATGTGAATGATAATGAGTGGAGCGAAGCATCCGTCCGTCCATTTATCTGTCCAACCGTCCATGCCTCCGTCCGTCCGCCCGTTCGTGCGTCCGTGCTTCTGTCCGCTTCTGTCCGGACGTACGCCGGTCTGTCTCTCCATGCATGCTTCTGTGCGTCCTTTTTCCTTTTTTCTGTACGTCCATTCATCCAGAATCACAGCATATCTACAGAGGGAGTGATAATGAGTATATATATATATATATATATATATATATATATAAATGTGACGCTATGAGTACTGGGAGACGTGGCCTGGCTCATACCCCATGTTTATTCCATTCTGATCTTCTTCTTCCTCTGCCTCTACCAACCATCGCTTCATACGTCACACGATTCCCCCTCCTCCCGAAAGATGGCACTGGTTACAAACTATAACAAATTAAAGAAGTGAACGAACAAAACAATGCCAAATTCACAGTTTCACGTCCAGACGGAGTTCCACAATCTCACTAAATCTTCAAGGCCGATTGAGCAGTCCAATGAATTTTATGACAACTCTGGTGGGCGAGGTTGACTGTTGCGTTTTGGCCAACTGAAGCACGCCTTGAACGTAGAAATTACTGATGACACAGCGATTCTCGTCATGAATGAACAAGGGTCGAAGTGCTTGTAGCATTTGGGAGTCGGATGTCGTAGGCACGAAGTTCTCCGTCGTAGACGCTGCTTTCTGTGTCGTGGCTGAGACAGAACGAGTACTTGCCGCCTGCATGTGCGAGAACCGAAGCTGATGGTATGATGCCTTTGTTCCTTCATTGTACACGTGGTAGCTGCACGTCTCTTTCGTAGCTTTCTGTGGTCTTCTCTTAGTTCGTTGAATCGTAGACACGGCGTTGAGAACTGGTGCAGAAAACTTTGTCGACGTTGCTTTCTGCGAAGATGGCTTAGGCATCGACTTCGTCTTTGCTCCTTTAATTGATGTTGTCTCTGATGATCTTTCAGCCACAAGTGTACTCGTGAGGAGGTTTCACTTGATCGTTGTTCTTGTTCGAGTAGCCGTTGCAGTTCTTGGAGTTCGTGGAGTTGCCTTTGTTGAAATTGCTCGTCTTCTTGTGAAAGTTCGTCAGATGGGCCTTTTTCAGGAACATGAGTCTGCTTTTCTTTAGATGGTGATGTGATCAGTATATTGTCGGTAGTCGACACTGTACTGCTAGGCTTGTCCTGCGATGAAAGCAGCGTGACAGGCTGATGAGAACGCTCCCAAGATGGTTGTGAGTCATCCTTGATTGTAAATGCTTCTGTCAGTTGACAATGCGCCGGCGTTGGTGGATTCGAAATCCCTGCAGTGCTTTGACTCCCATATGTGTTGTCACTTGACGATGAGAGCACAACAGACATGGATTCAGGTAGTTTTGATGACGTATGTTTTTCATTTTGCAGCGTAGTTAGGCTGACAGTGTTTGTCGAACGACCCTGGTCGGGAACGTCAGGGTGGCGGCTGGTATTGCGAGGATTTGCCAGCTCGTCACACGTAAATTCCGTCACACGCTCGAAACCATTTGGGCCTTGTGTGTGACACGATGCATCAAGGCATATGGGTGGTTCTGTAAAATCTGAAGTGTGGTGGTGCAGTGAACACGTTGAAAATGCCGATTTCATTGCACTTGGGAAAGGCGAGTTTAGGTTCAGTTTTTTGGCGAAATTTTCTAGATTCCTTTCGGTATACGGACGCTTTACCTTGTCTGTTGTGACGTGCACGTTACCAGTCGGTGTTCGAATGCGTGAAGTTTTTTCGGAAGAGTCATATGATGGTACAATGGTGGTATATTTTCTCTGGGATATCGTTTGAAAAATAGGCTTACTGCTGGAAGACTTCGCGTAACTGTGATGGGTCAGTTGAAAAGCCTTCCGCTGATGAGGTATGAACATGTCTTCATCGTATTCTTTGAAACGGGTAATCATCTCTTCCGTGATCGTTTGCCAAGATTCGTCGTTTTCGAATATGTGTGTCAGGTAAAACTTGAATGCCTCACCGGAGATGTAGTCAGTGAAGTTGATGATCATCTCCCGTTCCGACCAGGATGCAGCGGTAGCGTGGAGCTCGTACAGGTAGAACCAGTCCTGCACGGGTCCATCGTCCGCTGCTCCGGTGTACTTGGGGATGTCAGGGTCGGCCGATGAATCTGTCATGGTGCTGGTCGTTGTGTCCAGGTTGAAGATGAATTGGTAGTGGCTGTATGATCAGGGCGTCTTGTGGGGAACTGCGTCGATGACGAGCGACTGATGAAGGGGCAGGCAGGTCTCCATCCTGTCGACTTGTGTGACGCTATGAGTACTGGGAGACGTGGCCTGGCTCATACCCCATGTTTATTCCATTCTGATCTTCTTCTTCCTCTGCCTCTACCAACCATCGCTTCATACGTCACACACACACACACACACACACACACACACACACACACACACACACACACATATATATATATATATATATATTTATATATATATATATATATATATATATATATCTTGATGATTTTCCTAATGGCACCAAACAATACCTGAAACGGCCAACCCCATCCGCAGTGCCCACCAATATTTCTCAAGCTTCAGCGTTCATATTTGTGCACTTGTCAATTAAAAAGCAACAATTGCGCATATCTGAAGCAACATAACACCACCTCGACGCGTTGTATGTGTGCCTACTTACTTGGGAAGGCACACGTAAGGAATTCCAAGGACCATAGTGTTTATCACGCTGCGCTGACAGTGCAACGTGATGCTCAAAAAGGCAAGTGTTTCCAACGCTTCGCTAAGACGTCACATATCTGTCTATGCAGCATAGACAGGTGTGTCGATTCTGATTGAAAAAATAAAGCTATGTGGCACACGTGACCTATGTATTGCAGCATTTGTAGAGTGCAGATTGTGTTATTCTTACTCGCTTACGGAGTGCAACCGGACAAGAATAAATGATGTGGCTCGATATTTATCGATGAAAATGGCAAATACTTTTCGGCACAGAGGCGATCAGGTATGAATGTGGCATGACTATCATAGCGATCAACACACTGCGCACAACAAATGGCGTAGCGTGGCGTACGAATTTGGACACCCCCGCAGTGGGTGCAAAATTGCATCGGCCCGCCTGCTGAAGGTGACACGGCTAAATTTGACAGCTGTGCTGTGCGCGCTCGTCCTTTTCTATCTACCAGACTGTTGGTTCGATTGCTGGTTGATAATTCCTAAAATTTTGCTTTTTGATGCTTCTGAAAGCATGTTCACTGTTAAAACTTTCACATTAAAAAGATACCCTTCCGTGTCGATCAATAGCGACTTCAAAGAGATCGTCCTGATACCGTACAAGACTACTGATCCTCATCGAAGTTTTCTGGACGGCAGCTCATCTCGGTTTCAAAATATCTATATAACAGCACTCTTTTTGAGCACGTTCCACTAAATACTGTTCCAACTTGTGCCTTGTGCAGCGACAACCACGCCGCAACCTCTTCTGTGCTCGGTCTCCGAGACGGCCACGCTGGTTTCTCTGTACCCGGACGACAACCTGTGCGACATCGTCATGTACACGCACGTTCGCGCGAGCAAGAACCAAATTGTGGCGGTTGACGACATGGACAGCTACACGACGTTCACCACCGTCTGTGGAGTAAAATACTCGAAGACCACCTGTGGAATTTCATTCGACGCCCGGTGAGTGCAGTTTGTCTACAGACAGGAATACACAAGATTTGTTCGACATGGCCCGATTTTAACATGAAAGTGACCGTGTCCATACCAGCTCCGTTTAGAAGGTTCCATCACGCATATGACGTTTTAAATGTATGCTAACAGATCGCCAAGAAAAAAAATCAAGCAGGAAAGATTCTGTCACACGGAATCGGACCGGAAACCTCTCAATTCAAAGCGGGCGGCTCTAACCATTACGCCAAGGAGTGTGCGTTGTCAATAAAGCTAACTGCAAGCCATTCATATATATATATATATACCATACACCGTATGGTGGTGCTAAGAACTCTGAAACCTTGGCCATTTTCTTATCACTAGTGAGATAGCATGATGGGTTTGCGTTGGGTAAATAGCTTTGGGCGTTGCGATCGCTCTAAAGGTTGTCGCCTCGACGGAATGCCACATCCACGGAACGTGGTCTTTCCTGCCATGTCCTCCGAGATGGCGGGAGCACGGCGTGCACCTGCAAATCTCGGAGGCCATGCTCCTGCATGCGCGTTCATCAGACTCACAATTCGGGCGAAGATGAAGGCCATATAGTTGGCTGCCGCGGCCCCGTTTACGTAAAGAGAGCACTGATCTACACGACGAGTTAAGAATTTTGACAGTAGTTCGCGCGTGTACTGTGTATACTTTTGCGCTTGTTTCGTGCGTCTTTCTGTTTGAAGAGCGCACTTGAAAGGGGCCCTGAAACACTTTTCTGAGTAACCATGGAATAAAGTCAGTGGAAAAGCGTATTGCCTCACAAATTCAACGCCGCAAAATATTTTAAGAATCCGTCCAGTACAAGCGGAGTGACAAAGATATATCAAACGCTGCAATCGCATTATCTTTTCTCTCGTTCCGACAAAAGCGCTGGAAGCTAAGCAGGGAGGGATGGGAAGGGCAAAGAAAAAAAAACAAAAAACGTCACGCGTGCCTCGTGACGTCGAGAAGCTTTTTCTTTTTTTTTTCTTCGAATACGCGGCTTTTCAGTGTGGTCGGGGGCACAACATGGACAAGTGTAGGCCTCTCACAGCAATCTCTGTAACAAACGAGCGCGCCAAGTTCAAATCAGCCAATGGCTGATAGATGGGCAATCTACGTGTGATTTTTGAGCGTCATCCGTAATTAGTCGAGGGAAGATAAAGCAATTGTGAACCGACTTTGATATTGTATTGTGAATTCCAGGCCATGTGGTGTGCTATAACATCTGGCTCACGTGTTCTCGGGAGCCTCTACTACTGATCTGCAGCGTTTTTGGCTAGGCTCAAAAAGTGTTGCGGGGCCCCTAAGTTACCGAGCTGTGACAATAGTTAGTCCGCCCTCGTCCTGTGTACGCTCATTTCCTGCGTGCTTTCTGCTTGAGATGTGCGCTGAAAGCTTTGAGCTGCTTGCTGTTCATCACGCGACTTTGCAATTTGGTGCTGTTGCTAAAACAACTCACAATAAGCACTCAACTATACCTATGAATACACGTTTCACTTTCGTGTTATACCGATTCCTAGATAGGAGAATCGATGTAATATTCTTAATCTCCATTTGTTCCTTGACCTACTCTGCATTATTGCTGTATCTCAAGATTGACTTATCACTTTCCCTTGGATTGCTCCCTCCGTTTTCCAGAATTTTATTTGAACCCAATTTGTAAGCCTCCACGTTTATGCTCCGTAGGTAAGTACTGGTAATATTCCGCTGTTATATATACCTACCTCTTGAGAGATAGTGTTTGACAAACCATAACTGGGGCCTATTAAGCTAATAATTAGGAACACTATTCTGCTTAAATTAAGTCATAATTAGCCCTAATTATCTAAGTGAAGTGAATTTGAGCGGTTGCAGTCTTCATTTTTAAGCATACCAAGCAGACTTAATAAGCAACAAACTCAAAAAGCTGAAAGAAGCAAGGTGATCACAAGCTGCTGTATTGCTCAAATGGCTTGTAGAAGTAGTGCAAGCTGAACACGTTACTTTACATGCATAGAAGATGCTGCTTAGCGACCGCTGCATAAAACACTTTATAACTATACCAGCACCATGACAGTCGCAAGTTGAATTTTGGGGCCTTTTCAGTATCTAGAATTTGTACCTCAGTTCACTCATCAACCACTTTTACGTGCGGAGCATCTCTTTCTCGGGTGTATGTACCGCGGCGTCGGCGTCCGCACTCTCTCTAAGCATGCGCAACTTCTTTCCTCTTCTACGCTTTTTCCTCTCACCTCGCAGTGCAGAAACGGGGAGCGTCTGCTTACGTACGCTCGCTCACCCCTCTTCTCTAGGCATTCCTCTCAGCGGTGTTTACACCATCACTTCGCATGCGCGTCCTCTTCCCCTCTTTCACCTCGAAGCTCCGACGCAGGCAGCGTCTGCTAGCGAGTTTCCTGAGTTAAAAAACCGACTGCTCGCGCTGCACAACCCTTCACTAGCCACTCCATATATACAGGCACTGGATCCCGACCTGCAACCACCATGATACAAGTGCTCCTGCGGACAACCTGCCCGTGTAGTTGTCAGCTATGTTTGATAGAAGTGAAATGAGCTTCACGACATTGCTGCGTGTGCACCTCTGCTGCCCTCTAGAGTGGAAATTTCCATGCTGCAGGTGGAATGAAAGAAGCTCTCCGAAAGTGGACAAACACCCTTGAACGCGCTTGTGGGAGGCACGAACGTCACGTTGACGTAGCTGCGCTGTTGAAGTGTTGACTGAGTGACGGCGCTGACGTGCTCGCACGTGTTGTTTCTTTCATAAACTCTCGAAATACCCACATGCATTTTTGACGCCACGCTCGTTCTTGTATAGTCGTTTCTATCAACGCCGTTATCGTGCACTCCACATGGTCGTCGTGTTATGACCACCGTAGTGCGAGAACGAAGCAAAGTCGTGTGCGCGAGAAGCCCGGGAAATCTTGCTTAGCACTTTTGCTGATGTTTTCTGTGTTTCCATGGCAACCTTGGCCTTCGCTGCCAAGTGCGACCACGGTTGCTCGCACAACAGCGGAGGTGGCATACGCTGCTCGTTCTGCTTGCACGCAAATCTGCAGCTTTACGGGAGAGTTAGTGTAAGCGATTCATAACGGAGCGAGTTGCTCTGAGAAAACAGAGCGCACAAACCCTCCCCCCAATCGACCGGTGAAAGTACTTAAGAAGCTTGTGTTGCTAGAGCCAACGCCACTTCTATTTTTTTTCAATGCCAGCCAGATGTGCCCAATTCAGCCTTTCACCGGAAGCTTCCGCAATGCTTTGCCAGCACTGGTGAAGCCAGATTTTGCCCTCCAAAGATGTCAGAGACATGCTATTTTCTGGTGGTGCCCACTTACAGATAAAGTGGTTTGGATTTGTTTGTTTAAAGAGTGCGTTAACTATAAATTAAAAGGTAGGTGTTTCCGAAGAAATAATCCGCAGGTGCTAGTATCAGTGGCTTAATCTTCAGTGAAATTTGTCTTTAATTAAACTAGTAACACAAAGATGCACTTTGAGCACTATCTGAACCTAAAAGTACGCCACGTTAAACTCGTTCAGTGTGCGAGGAAAATGCTCCTTCTCAATCGCCGACCGTGAACAGCTCATCATGCCCCTAGTAAGATGGAAGCCACAGCCGCCATCTTCCGGTTGGCATGGCTTCTCTAATGGGCGACGGTTTCCACTCCAGCAATTTTTTTAAACCTCCTTCTGGCCACCCAACGTTGGTGCCTCGTGACGGAAATCATCTGAAGTAATTTGTTGTTAAAGCTGCGTACAGATTCCTAAGGGAGGCTTTGTGTTCACAATGTAGGCGGTCATGCTGGATCCGAAAGAGATACGATGATCTGAGATAGCGTGTCACTGTTAGTTGCGCTGTGCGGGCAACCGTAGAAGAAGCATCACTGCGACGCTGCTCCAGGTGCCGACTGTAAGAGCGCTGTGAGGTGGTGGCAGGAATGCTTCAAGCCACGAGGAAAGAGCACGAAGGAAGAAATCTGATAGACGTGTGATATTTGAGAGCAAAACACGTCTATTGTACCTCCATGGGAAAGCACTCAGACGCACGTGTGACGCAAGCAGCGCTACCCATCGCATCACAACCACTGCCTTGAACTAAGGCGGACTGACGGCTATACCGTTGAGGAGCCTACGTTTGCACTAGCACTGAAGCAAATGAAAGAGGCGTTGGTAGGTAGAGCTTGGATGACGACTACCCAGAACTAGGGAAACGTATGGCAGTGGGTATAAAAAAAACATCATGATATTGCATGTCGCACTTATGCGTGATGATTCACAGAGGTTTTTAAAGGGTTCCTTGTATCTTTTTGCAGCTTTGTCAAGGCCTCGCAATTCACGAGCGACATATCAGAGGAGCTCGCCCTCTTACGGCGGCAGAACGTCGTGCATTTAGGCATCCTCAACATGTACGACTACGACAACAGAGTCCTGGAGGCGTCCTTCTACGTGGAGCCTGCTCTCGATGTAAGACGCATTTAAAAGCACTGACTTGCCGGCTGCCTTCACTACTTCGTAGTGCCTAATGATAGTTATTAAGAGAAAGCAATTAAGATGATCAAATACAGACGCTGAAATAAAAAGCACAGCAAAAATGCTTTATGGTATTTCGAAATAAGAAACAAATAAATGGATAAATTGTTTTAAGAGTAAACGGAATACTATTGGCGCAGTTTGGTAATTGTTGATTCCTTTTCGTGTTAACGCTGGTCATTGCATCACTCGAGAATAATTGCTAGACTGTTTGTTATCAACAGATCAACCCTATTCGTTCGACGGTGGCAGAGGCAACGCCCATTGAGGAATCAGGAAGTATATGGCATGATGTGTTACAGAGTATGCGGTTATAAGGACCCGATACCACTCCGAGTTTGAAGAAAAGATAGTGTATTCTTTCTTGCTTTTACACCGGCACTAGCTTTTTCTCGCTATTCATTTCTACATAAAACATGCACACAATGCCAGCTCTATGTGTTGAGCCTATCAGAATAAGGCTTTCGGCAATACCTTATTATCTTTGTTTTCAAAGTAAAAAAGAATGCCTGAAACGAGGTGAAACGAGCTGATCACGAGTGATAGCCATGCAAGAAAAGGCAGTACGGCTGCACAGTAATTAACAACTTTATACCCTCGTATACTAACCTGTTGATAATACTAATATTAAAAATGAAGTTTTACGTCCCAAAGCCAATGATGTGATGATGAGAGACGCCGTAGTGGAGAGCTCCGGAATTTCGACCATATCGTGATCTTTAATGTGCACTTACTATGCACAGTACTCGGGCCTCCTCTACCTTTTCGCCTCCATATAAATGAGACCACCGTGGTCGAAATCGAATCAATGACCTCCGGCTTAGCAGCCGATCAGCCTAATCGCTGATCCAACATGGCGAATGTATAGGCAGCAATCGAGAACTTATTATGAGGTCACGCAAACAGACTGCTGGCTTCGTGAATCGCGTCTAAAGAAAGGGAAAGCTGGAAGAGAATGGCGCACCCATTCTCCGTATTTTAGTATGCTTAGGTTTGCTTTGACAGTTTAGGAAAGATATGCGCAAATTAACTTTAACGAGCTTGATTTTTAAAGACACACTAAAGAGACAGGAGATAATTTGTGTATTTGGAAATCATAATTCCACATTTCCTAAATTGTCACTCTTACCGTGAGATGGCACATCGCTAGCGAGCAAGCCCGCGAAAAGAAAATGTCGGTGAAGACGCAACCTTGAGGTTCCCGCACTAAACAACTTGATGTAAATATAGAAGATTTTTAGGGAGTCTACGAAATCCTACGTAGTTCCTAATGGGTAAAATTGAAGTACGTTGTCATCTGTGAGCGCCATAGACTTAGCGTACGATATTTCATAAAACTTCATCTAGCCAGTGTCGCGCAAGTATGAAAAATACATATTATTACCAGTGACGTCACGTGTGGAGATTTGGGCGCAAAATTTAAAAATGAAACTTCAACATTGATTTTCTTCTTTAATTATGAGCGTATGATGGTGAAACGTAGGCAGTGAAGTGCTCAGAGTGCACTTCATCATTCTAAAATGATTCATATTTTCACTTGAGTGTCCCTTTGAGCATAGAATTTCCCAAATATACACTAGAGTGAACTTTGGCACTAGTGTCTGTAGGAGCTGCAGCGCACGGCGCTTCAGCGAGTAAGGGAATGATGGGTAGTACACGGACTTGTGCAGTCTTAGTACTTCTGGCTCCGTGTTTGTCTGTGTGGCTTGGAGCTGCTTTCTCGCGAAACAAAAATGAGCAACTGTTCAGCGGTTGCGTCTCACCACCTTATACTTTTAGGCTTACCTTTTAAATCAAGTAACAGAGTTCAAAATGGTTCGTTCTTTCTTTTGAAACAAAACCTAAACACAGTGCGATTCATCACCTGCATGGGCGAAGACTAGGCAAACTTGTGTACTACCAATCATGCCCCACCGCGGTGTTCTAGTGGCTAAGGTACTCGGCTGCTGACCCGCACGTCGCGGGATCGAATCCCGGCTTCGGCAGCTGCATTTCCGATGCGGAAATTTTGTAGGCCTGTGTGCTTACATTCGGGTGCACGTTAAAGAACCCCAGGTGGTCGAAATTTCCGGAGCTCTCCACTACGGCATCTCTCATAATTATACGGTGGTTTTGGGACGTTGAACCCCAGATATCAATCGATCAACTACCAATCATTCCCATGGCCACTGAACGGTCGCAGCACCAGAGTCCCCTCTAGTTAATTTTAGGAAACCGTATGCTTTTGAGCCTGTTAGCTCGAATAAGGCCCCGACATCAAGGGGGCTTGAGATTTAAACGCTCTATAGCATCCCTTTCCAAACAGTTCACGTTTCCGGGTGTCGTCTTCATTCGTCACAGTTCCACGAAAATCCACTTACGACGGTTCGAGCCGACGTCAGCGATGCGGGTATTACGAGAGGTAATGCGGTGGTGACATGCCTCACTGCGGTAGACTACGAGGCTCCATAAAATCTTGCACGGGAAAGGTTGTGGCACATAAACGGAGTACTGGGCAGCGAAAACACACCGTATACACATTTTTTCGCCTCAGATCTGCGTTTTCATTTTATTCACATACCCTAAAGGCCCTTGCCGGGCATTACATAGGGGGGGGGGGGGTTACAGTAAACGGGATGAGGGTTAGGTTACATTTGAACAAATAAACAGTTGGTAACACCACTAAAGCACAGCAAATAACAATGAAACACTATCGTACAAAAAAATAATTCACTTTTTTTTTTTTTTTTTTTTCATACAATATTAGGTGAGCTTTTTAACATTTCTACAAAGGCGTCGAAGTTTCTTACAGACACAACATCATGTGGTAAGTCATTCCAAAGACGGAGTGCGCACAACAGAGGCGAGTTATAGAAGATGTTTGTACGCGCATATGGAACTAAAACTTTGAAGGGGTGATCTAGGCGCGGAAAATAGTGATGGGCAGGCAATATGTAAGTGGTAGCAAATGACGAATGATTATGATAAAGTTTGTGAAAATGGGATAGCAGGGCCAGCACTCTTCTTTTCTCTAGTAATGGGAGGCTCAGTGATGCTTTGATATTAGTGATGCTCGAATGACGCAAGTAGTTTCTGGTTATGAATCGGGCAGCTTTATTTTGCATGGATTCAAGTTTGTTAATTAAGTAAATTTGATGTGGGTTCCAAATGAATGAAGCATATTCTATTTTAGACCGAACAAGTGAGGTGTATGCTGTAAGTTTTGTCTTCCAGTTAGCTTGATGTAAGTGGCGTCTAATGAATCCAAGTGTTTTAGATGCTTTAGATGTTATTGCGTCAATGTGGGCATTCCATGACAGGTCGGCGGAAAGATGGACGCCTAAGTACTTTATTGATGAAACGTGTTCTATTGGCATTGCATTAATGAGATAGGAATTGATCGGGGGCTGGGTAGTATTCGTAAAAGTTATAACTTTTGTTTTGGAAGCGTTAATTTTCATTTGCCATTGATCGCACCAAGTAGCGATGCTATCAAGGTCTTTTTGTAAAGCAGTGTGGTCGTTTGGGTTAGTAATCTTTCTATAAATCACACAGTCGTCGGCAAATAAGCGAGTAGTAGATGCCAGGTTTTTAGAAATGTCGTTAATGTAGATGAGAAACAGTATCGGTCCAAGTACAGAGCCTTGGGGTACCCCGGATTTAACTTGAATCAATGTAGATGAACAATCATTTACAGTCACGAATTGATAACGATTACACAAAAAGTTATTTATCCAAGTGGTAACGTTTCGGTTTATCTTAAGGCAGTCTAGCTTCATTAATAGACGACTGTGGGGAACTTTGTCAAATGCTTTGGCAAGGTCGATAAATACGGCATCAATTATTGTAGACGCATGAACGGCATAATGGAGGTCAGTAACTAATTCGAATAATTGTGTTTCGCATGAACGCCCGCGCTGGAAACCATGTTGGTTAGGAATAAAGTAATTTTGCTCGGTTAAGTACGTCATTACTGCAGATGATATGATGTGTTCTAATAATTTGCAGGGTATGCTGGTGAGTGAAATGGGCCTGTAATTAGATGGCATCGATGAATCACCGGATTTAAATATCGGCGTCACGCGAGCGATTTTCCATGTGTCAGGCACAGTGTCAGGCACACATCCAGTGTCAATTGACTGCTGAAATAAAGCTACAAAAATACGGGATATGACTGGCTTAGTAATTTTAAGTAACTTCGGGCATATACCATCTGGTCCAGGGGATGAATTGTTTGCAAGACGTTCAATAGCCGATTCGATACCTTCCGGAGTGATCACGATGTCATTCATTGTGGCGTTAATGGAGTCAAATTTTAAATCGGCCGAAATGGGCTCCTCTTCAGTGTAAACAGATCCAAAGAATAAGTTCAGTTCTTCTGCAGCCTCTGACGGTGACAACAGTTTATCGTCTTTAGTTAGATGAATTGGCTGTCCCGAACATTTCCTAGGATTTACCACTTTCCAAAATTTTTTAGTATTGTTTGTTAGCAGCGCAGGTAGATCCTCATTAAAAAATTTGTCTTTAGCTGTTTTTATTTCTCTGTCGCATATCTTTGCATAGTTTCTGTACTCTTCCCATGCAGCATCGGTGCCCGAGAATCTTGCCTTAGAATACAAGCGCTTTTTTTTGTTGATGCACCGCTTGACATGCGAGGTGAACCATGAGTTGTGAGTCGAAGATGTGATTGTAATTGTAGGAATGTATTGGTTTTTTAGTTGCATGAGTTTCTCATGAACGATTCGCCAGTTTTCATTCGTGTCACGAGAATGGAGGCTGGTGAGAAAGTGATCAGAGAAAGACGACAGGTCGGACAGAATGTTCAGTACGTCAGCTCGTTTGTAGTCGTACAATACTTTCATCTGTTTTTCTGGTTTTACCACTTTTATCATGGCCTCGCAGTGTAGAACATTGTGGTCACTAATACAATCTAGTACGTGGACGCGCATATTCTCAGGTTCAGTAGTGAGCACTAAATCAAGAACAGAACTTCCGCGTGTAGGGACAGAGACCATTTGAGTCATGTTAAATAATGAAAGTGTATCAAGGAAATCAATACATTCATTTCTTCTTGTACCACCCGTAGGTGTGCATGTCCGCCAGTCTATTCCCGGATAATTAAAATCACCGGCTAATATTATTGGTGATGTTGGATGTTTGCATTGAACAAAACTAAGTGAGTCATTCAAATTATCGACAAACTCGATAGAAGCGTCTGGCGGACGATAGCATACCCCGACAATACAAGTTTCACCTGCTGACAGTTGCAGTACAATCCACAAAATTTCTAAGTGTGCGTCTGTGTCTAATAGTTGCGCCTTAAAATGACTTTTTACGGCAATCATTACGCCGCCACCCCGCTGGTATGACCTGTCCTTTCTGAAAATATTGAAATCAGCAGACAGAGCGAGTTCGCCGTTCGATACATCAGCATTTAACCACGTCTCCGTACCGAGAACTAGATCCGCAGTGCAGCATTCAACGATTGTGGCAAGTTGATCTTGTTTGTTCAAGATGCTGCGAAAATTACATACAACGAGAGATAAGGTATGTGCACAACGATTCCTGCGTCAAGCCGTGTTTACACGTGGTTCGTGCCTTGGTATTTGAACAATTGTGCTGTCATTAGTATTCCCTAATCCGTACAATCTATTTCCCAGGAGAACCTTATCAAAGAGCAGCTTATACTTTTCGCCAGGCTTTCGTTCTACTTTTACGAAATCGCGAAGTTTCTTTCTTATCATCTGTATCCTTGGCGAGAAATCCTCCTCTACCCAGACTCGAGGGGAAGATTTCTGTAGCTTGTAGGCGTTTCTTAGAATGCTACTCTTATCTTTGAAGTTCAAAAATTTCACTACAATCGGCCGAACTCGATCATCTGTGACTCGCCCTACTCTGTGGGCACGTTCTATTTCACCCGATTGAATTCCAAGATGCTGTGTGACAAATTCAGATACTATTTTTTCTGTGTCCTTCCATTTTTCTGCTGTCATTCGTAACGTCTTGTTGAATAAATTTTATTATCACAGGTTGTGCGTCCAAAACCATGATGTGATTAGGAGACGTCGTAGTGGAGGGCTCCAATAATGTTTGTCCATCTGGCGTTGTTCAACGTGCACGGACATTGCACAGTATACCATTTCGCCTCCATCAAAATGCGATCATCACTGCCGGGAGCAAGAGCATGACCTCCGGGTCAGCAGCGAAGCACCATAGCCACTATTCACTGAGTTGAGTAAATGTCGAGTTTGCAAAGGAAAAGTTTACCCGTCCTGCCTTGCGTGCTAAGCGATCAAGCTGTGAGCAACTCAACAATTTCAAAAAAACTACACTATAACATGGATATCGCAATGTTCACTAGAGAGATTTATGTCATTGCCGCACCACATGCCTTAGTTTTCAATAAAACGTTCAAGATCATCAAGTGCAAGGAAAGCTTTGCTTTTTCGGTATCTACGGTTGTGAGTCATTGTATGGACTGAGACGGAAGAAAGTCAATCATTGAAACAACTAAATAAAAACGAAGACGAGAAGTGGACTTGGTCGTGTTGAAATATCATGGTCGTCTGCGTTTCCTCGCGCTGTTAGCCACGATGAATATGCGCCGATTCTCCCATTGTTCTGTCCTATTTTCGAATAACAGTTTTCTTTGTCTACATTTTTAATTCTCAGAGAATAACGAGGCTGAAGGCTCCGACGTCACGAGTTATTTATGGAATCGGCTTCTTCTTCTACAACAAAAAGATCTCCTGGAACAGGCTGCAGGTTCTGATCCTCGCGTCGAATGCGTAAGTTTTAGCAAATCTTGAATTTGGGCTAGTTTGTGTACGGCATTGTAATGTGGCGCTGAGCAGGAATGTACGAAGATGTCACGAAACAAGAAGACTGGTCAGGTGGTGCATGCGCAAACTTTCAACTCTTGTAAGTTGAAACTCTCAAATCTCAACTCACCTGTTTAAACTTTCAACTCAATTGAAAGTTTGCGCACCCTGTGTCCCGTGCTATTGTTTCGCACTTCTTTGTACCTTTCGCTCATCGCAACTACATTACACTACGTAAGTTCTACATCCCGGACACCATTAGCTGATCAATTCAAATACCCAATGCCTCAAGAGTGGTGTTAAAGCTTCCCTACTCAGTTTTATTAAGGCGCAAGTGCAGAGAAAGTCACAGCACGGATGAACCAGCAGGCGAATGAACGATTGCATGGATTGCTGAATAGGTGAACTGAATTTCAAAGAAGTCTCTCCATAGCCGTAACAAAATGAAGGAACCGAAATGGCATGCCCGAAATATGAGATGAAGATGACAAGTCACTCCAATCACATCTCCAAAACGCAGATGTGTTCGTAGCGAAATGATAATATTGGGGTTAGGCACTGAACATGATGGCATGTTAATTCCGCAACAATCGTCATGGAAAAATAAATTATAAGCATACTTAAAAAATTTTTTTGGGACTGTAACACTGCTACTATCTCAATTCCTATTTTACTTCAGATTTATTGAGCTGGAGAGCAGTACTGTAAATTCTTCGATAAATATTTTTACTTATTCATAAAATATTTCACATTGCTCGATGATCCTCGTGCACTGAAATCTCGAGCATTAAGGGTTTCCCAAATGCAAAAAAAGCGCTATGGCTCCTTCATTAATCTATATATTTTCGTCGGAATGCACCCGTTGAATTAGTCTCTCCGTAGCTGTCTTTTACCTACAGATACAACGGTCACGTAATTTGTTTTCCATTCAGCTGCAGTTAAGTAGCTGTCTCATCGAGACCGTTCCTCGTATTACTGTGTTTGGTATACGCATTGCCTTGGGGAGTAATTTTTCTATCCACTGGTTTAAATTTCTTCACGCTTCCTTATGGTCCCCAGCCTTCCGCAAGAGAAATAAGCGGGTGGGCTAACTAACCTCCATAACTCATAGCTCAGGCCCTTTGTAGAACAAGTTCTTGTTAAAGCAACGTGTGAAGCTATCATTTTGGTCTATTGTGTGAACCTCTTTTTGCATTCAGGAAGGACATCATCGTGGTCATCACCTGCGTGTTGAGCGTGCCAAGCACCAGTGCGTGCATCGCTCTGCCTCCGACGACCTTCAGGAGCATCAATGACTACCCGCCTAGATTCGTGAGTGTGGACTGTCACATAATGGACCCTTTCGCGCTAAAGAGAAATACGTTTTTGACAAAACTTTGACATAGTCACATATTACTGGGCTAATTGGCGTAACGTCTTCAATTCAGCAAGGCTTGAACTCGGGAAAGCTGGTGCAACATTTGAATGAAGTGGCCCTGAGTGAAACGCAGGAAGGCCTACGGACAAAGAGAGCAGGGTAACTATTTAGAGAAACTTGCAACAGTTCATTTTGGTGAAAGGACGTCTAACATTTTTTTTACTGAAATTTTACTGGAATTTTAGGAGCACATTGTTGGTCTCTTCTATGTCTCCTTGGCGCATTGTGCCTTTCGCTCGGCGCAGTTGCATCAAAATATTCACCAACAGCTTTGGCTGCTCTTTCGAAGAACACACACACACACACACACACACACACACACACACACACACACACACACACACACACACACACACACACACACACACACACACACACACACACACACACACACACACACACACACACACACACACACACACACACACACACACACACACACACACACACACACACACACACACACACACACACACACACACACACACACACACACACACACACACACACACACACACACACACACACACACACACACACACACACACACACACACACACACACACACACACACACACACACACACACACACACACACACACACACACACACACACACACACACACACACACACACACACACACACACACACACACACACACACACACACACACACACACACACACACACACACACACACACACACACACACACACACACACACACACACACACACACACACACACACACACACACACACACACACACACACACACACACACACACACACACACACACACACACACACACACACACACACACACACACACACACACACACACACACACACACACACACACACACACACACACACACAGCGCTTAAGTGCTGTGTGATGTGTGTTATTCTTGTCATTGCGTCAATACGCGAAAGTCTCTAGGAATCCGTACATAACGCTAAACATACGTACAATATGACGAGTTACTAACCAGCCCAACTGCAAGATCTAACTGCTACCTTTCTGCATCCACCCTGCTTTTCGTTTCTTTTTGTGCACTGCTTCCTCAATGGGCTCACCACTTGCCATATGACAGTGGCATGCAATGTTGACACCATGTGATGTCATCGTGATGCCACGATCACAAGCTTCGGCTATCTTTATCATCACGATGACGTCACGTGTTAACGGCATCACACAATGATATTTTTTCATCACTCGTGTCGACGGCGACGCCACCAGACGTCAACGCCGATGGTCCATTTTCGTGTCTAATGAGCATCTAAGGCTTTCGCATTAATATGCACCCCAAGTATGGCTCCTACAAGGCAAATCCTCAGGGCAAGACAATAGCTCCATTCAGGTAACAGACAAAAATACTGAGCGGGAACCAGCCTGTCCTGCAGCACGTGTTTATCCACCAGGCAGAGTCCCGCAAGTGTAAACAGATACTTAGAGTGCAAGTTGTAGGTAACAAGATCAGTTTATTCATCGCCTAATGTAACTCCCCTAGATGCCGATGCCTGTAATGTAAAGAATTAGACGTTAGCCAGAAAACTCTCCTTAGAAGGGCAACGCTGAGAGTATTGCAGTGTTCGTGTCTAACGAACCTACTAAATGCTGAAAAGAATGTAAGACCTAATGAGAGTGGGTACTTTCCAGTTCTTCGCTTTTTAGGTGAATAGCTAGAAAAGAATAGAATTATTTGGCCACACTAGCAATTAAATTTCATAATTAAGTCGTAATTGTTCGTGAAATTTTGTGGCTGTGTTGTCGACTTTCGAGAGTTATTGATACAAATGCACCCGAGAATCGTGGAATACGATGATAAAATATTTGCTGATGTTTTTTCAACGCGTTCTTTGAGCACCCAAGGGCTTGATGGGCTGAATTAAGTAATGTTCTTGGTTTTCCGGGTGCAACACAATTCCATTATTAAACAAGAAATTAAATTCGTAGTGGGCGCTGCTCACTCTTGTGAATTTATTAAGTTCATTGCAAAAAAAATTACACTCGAATGCATTCTAGCTCAGTGTCATTCCTGTTACCGCTACGTTTACAAGGTGCCAGATGTGTTAAATTCTACTTCTAGAGGTGTTCTAGTCACCAGGCATTCTACAACGTCTGTCGTTTCTGAATCCCATAAGCGCAATGTTAGTTGTGTGTTAGCCCTTCATAGAAGTGTGGCAGCTTGGACTAGTTGGTATCACATGGCGATAGTTGTAGCGCGGGAACAGAACGACGACACAGAGACAACAAGGACACGTGTCCTTCGTGACCTTCTTGTCTCTGTGTCGTCCTTCTGTTCTCGCGCTATAACTATCGTTAGCCCTTCAGCTCTGATAATTTCGGGAGCAAGATAGCTGGGACATAAAATCAATTAAGTATGCTATCAATATGTTGGCGCCGCCTATGGACTGAGTTAGTAACTTCACAAAGAACTATGCCGTTAAAGTGTTTTGAGAAATGCACATATTCAAGACCGTTTACTTAATGTGGAAGGCTCATCAAACATGCACAGAGCCATGCAAACTGCCATTCCTATGTTAGTATTTAAAAATCACAGTAATCCATATCAGCACAATCAATCATTTAATCAGTCATTCTGTCATAAAAGACTTGAAAATTTAATTCAGATGAGAAAGATTCCCAATCTTGATAATGAAAAATAATTATTTTTAATTTGCACGCTTGAACAAGAAGACCTTGCTCTTTTTATTCATAGAAACTGTGTAATACGATTCGGTTTGCTCATGCATACATCAGTATTGCGCCCGAATGAACCAGTGCAGCTTCAGAGAAATCAGCCTTGCCTCTATGAGGGGCAAGCTTAATTATTATGAACAAATTGAAGCTCACAGTTATCCATCTTCATTGTAATAACTGCGTATTTTTGGACGCACACTTGGTACCTTGAAGTTTCTAATTTGTGGCAGCAGGGAAACAACTCACAGAGTTCCCCACTGAGTGAAAAAAAAAAACTCACGAAGCTGACTAGTTTCACAACACTCGCCGAATTCTTCTTAGTGACAGCAATTGCCCGAAAATTGTCCACTACGTTGTGGCGGAGTTCTCATTTTTCTCGCATTTTTCCTCTCCAACTGGTACAGGACTACGTGGTGCAAATGGCTAACGACAGTTTCAAGCCCCCGAGCCAAGTTTTAGCCTTCGCCTTCCAGATGGGCACCCTCATCTACAACATGACTTATCCCCACCGGCGGCCCGCCGACGCAGTATACGAGAACTGTAGTGGCTTCATTATCGGCGACAGTTCACAGGTTAACCGTGTTCTATGAACTGTGTTGTGTCGGAGGATACCAAAAGCGCGCGCGGTGAACAGAAATATTCAGAACCCTTCACTACGGCGCTTATACTAGCCTAAGTTGCTTTGAATCATTGGAACCCCTAAACCAACACACTTGAAGAATTTCAGTATTTATTTCATGGAGACCTCCAGTATGCCACTCTCCCTTATTAAGAATAAAACATTTTTAGTTTTGGTTGTGGGCAACCTTCAAGTTACCTTTAGCCAAAACATAGCGCGCTTTATTAAGCTATTCCAAGTGCAGTCACGAAAAAAAGCAAAAAAAAAACCAAGAACATTTGTACAATCTGAGCTCTAACAAGCACGAAATCTGACCACCACCCGTTGTACAAAAGCGCATATGCTGATGAATACCCAAACAGGTTATAAAACACGCTTTCCGAGTTCTTTCATATGTTTATTCACTATATCATTGCAGCTACAACTTCTAGAACGCTTTAGTTTTGCTTGTCATTTTCCAAATAGTGATGTTCCTTTAAGATGCTAGTCATCGTCTCTTTCTAAAGAGCGCCCCGAGCGACGTTTACAGCGGTGGTTGTGGCCTCCTTTGAGAATGGCATTACGTTGGGTTCGGCATACCAGTGTGACGTCATGTCATCGCCACATACGCTAGCCCGAACGCAAGATTTGTCTAACGTAGCGACAGCAAATAATGATGTGCGTAAAAACCAGCGCGCTGCTTGCTGGGCGTGGTGCTGTGCGTTCGGGTGAACGCTTGCCTAAATGCATAGAATTATTTTAAAATTTCGCAGTGTAATTTTCAATCACTACCCAATTTAAATGCTTATAACACCAAACTTGTCTCCCTAGCCGGCAGCTGTTTCGTGCTCTCATCTACTTTTGATTACGGGGGAGGCGGACATCTTTGTATTAGTAAGTGGATCTTTATTTTTTTTATAATTTCTTGCCCTTAGACCTGCGAAGCTGAGGAAGAGATTCTGACAGCTGAAAAGGCCGCCGGTAGCGTCGCCAATGTTCAACGCAGGACGCTGTTCTACACCTATGACACCGTTGAAACGATGAGGGAAAAGGTACATATTTTCACTTATACTTTTCCGCGTTAAAACTAGAAGCAGACAAAAATGTAGATTCATCACAGCTTTCACTGCCAAACTTCTTTACGACAGAATTTTATTCGTGTAATAAATACTTCTAACACATCCTCATACCTGTACTTTTTTTATAGATGAAAAGGTGCGCGAATACGTTATTAGTTAGTAGAAGTGCATTAAATACAACTTAGAAATATATCAAAACGCACTTGAAATTAACAGTGGAATACTTTAGGCTCATAGAAAAAGATACAATTGTGTTCGTATACCCACGTTTTTTTTTCTTTTGGGATCAACAAACGCTAATCACTACATCTTTTGTGATGGCACGCAAAGCAGATAATAGAATAAAAATATTAACTGATGTGCTTACGGATGCGTAAGACTGTCGACGTTCTCAAGCTCGATGAGAGATTTCATCCGAGAGGGCTGAAACTGCGTGAGATTATCGGCGTTTCAAATCTTGTTGGAGATGTTGCGGGTTATTTGGCGCAGTTGGCTTCAGGATATTTTCATAGGACGCTTCTGGTGTTCGGTAAAGGGCGAACGTTAAGACGTCCAGAAATAGAGAAGGAACCAAATTAAAAAGAATATTGAAAGAGTAAAAAGAACAAAACAAAATTTAAGTTTAAAGCTTCCACTCAGGATTCAGCACACTCGATATTCCAGAGATGCAGTGAAATTCCAAAGGTACCACTCATACCAGCCCTGCAAGCTGTGTAGTGGGGCAACCTGGATTTATCTACGATCTATGCATTTCAAGAAATAATTTATCCAATGATTCCATTGGTATGCAATAGATTAAAAACGGCGTACCTGTTTTGAATGAAGGAACGCACATAACATCCACGCTCTGCAAGTATGAGCAAGCAAACTTTGTGCGTGGTATCAAAGACGACCGCTAAGAGCTCATACAAACCAAGTTCATTAGATACTACGACATTTTCACTGCTCTGACACAAAGGATATCTTAAGAAGAATTGCTTTCAACTTTTGTATCCGTTACTTGTGTATTTCGTATATATACACTAAATACTGACTAATTTAATATGTACGTTTTTTGTTTCAATATTGAGTGCACGTTGCCTTGGCTTTCTTTTTTTGTATTCTGGCAGCTATTATATAATCATATACCGAGGAATACTTTTACGCTCGTATAACAATAATTGTGCAGTTTTAAGAAGCTTGTGGGGCTATGCATAGCGTGCGCATTCAGTAACAATAATATTTGCTGTGGTTTAATGTCCCGAAACCACGATATGATTATGAGAAACGCTGTAGTAGAGGGCTCCGGAAATTTCTTTCACGTGCACAATTTTAAGTACACGGGCCTTAACCCTTTTCGCCTTCCCGGAAACACTGCCGCCATGATCGGTATTCGATCCCGTGACCTGGGGTTCAACACCATAGCCACTAGGCCACCGTGGTGGATGGTGAATTCAGCAGTTACAGCTTCCAGGATGGTTGTACCCGATTCTTTCCAGTAAAATGTTGGATCTTTGCAGAGAAACCCGCAGGTAGTGTTTAAAGTTATATTCATGCCATAATTATTGAAATTCTGATTAGCTGAATGTTTAGCGCTGCTGGAATGAGGCACTAAGTAGTTGTAGCTGCACGCACGAAAATATAGGCTTGGGTTTCAGAAAGTTGGAATAATGAATTCAATGAAACGCCTAACTTTGAATTCGACCTATTTCTGACTGCGACATGTCCAAGCATAAGTGATTTGAAAGAATATATGTCGGGATGACTTGTACCCTTGTTATGTTTTAGATACGAGCGTACGTGCACGACATTTATTGCCTGAAAGGCTGCTTCACGCAGTTTCTTTCTTGCTGTAGTCACGAATTCTGTCTCTAAGAAAAATATTCATTCCTCGTAGTTATCGCATTTATATGGATAATTGTTGAAATTTGGGAAGTTGTTTGCGGGACGCTGGTTCATCTCAAGCTGTCCGTGACACCTTCATTGCCAGGGGACCACCAGCTCGAGAGATAAAGTTAAGTTGAGTTTTAGTTGTAACAAAACTTATACTGCAATACTATTTTTCTTTCAGGCCGAGTTCGTCATGACTACAAACAGAAACAGGGCCAACTTCACGTGGTTCCTGTTCAACGTGCACCTGACAGACATCTCTAAGAAGTGTCGCCCCAACGGTCCTTTCGAGCGGCTCAGAGAATTTAGAAAGTTCCACTACGACATTAGCCGTCGTCAGCAGACAATATGAAACTCTCAATGCACGGCCACGTTCATTCGAACACCGATGCTGGGCGTCAGCTGTGCTATTACAAATATCACCGGAACGAACGTCATTCTCCAACGTTAAGAGTGTCCACCTGTGATTGTTGTATTTTTTATACCGCCAAAGCGAAATATTCTACAATTGTTTTGCACATTATTGCAATGCCTTCACAATGTGCTTGTATTTAACATTACGCTTCACTGGTTTATAAGTTTTATAAAATGAAATAACGTTCCAGACCTCTTGCAGCGTGTGTGTGTCTTTGTGCAGTTTTTCAGCGATGTGGATCTGTGGATTACTGGTCGGACACCACAAAGCGGGAGACCCAACCCGGCTTTCAAAAGCATCAGTGGATTACCGCCTTCGAGACAAGTTGTGTGGAATGTCCAGTGAATTGAACATTCTTTAATTTCCCTACTGCCATCCTCATGAATACATCTTTCCCGGAGAGAAAAAAAAACGAATAAGACAGTGATGTGCCAATAGTTTGTAGTCTTGCCTAATAAATATATTGAGTGCTCAGACTATTCTACTTTTTGCAACAGAAATTATGATGTATGCTAAATTGTTTAATGGCAGTATTCCACAGAGAAACATTCTTGTTGACGGCACATGTTTTTAATGCTTTTCATTTGCAGATACTTCATTCCCCTCCTCAGGCCAATGCAGGAGTGAATACATTGGATAGTTTGGCATAATTTGAAGATTAAAAGAATAAGCAATTTAGAATTACGCATTTGGACAGTCATATCAGTGTGCACTACATATATGTTTTTGTTATGCGATAAGGTGGCCATCAAAATATTTTCATTTTAAGTCACTCAGATTCCATAGAATCATGCCATTTTCTTATTAAATTGAGCGTAAAGCATAGTTTCGTTTATTTCAGCTTTGTTGATAATTTATGATTCACTATACTCTGCAGTCGTTTACAATCAGCCCGCAGTACAAATTTGCGGCTCGGCAGAAATATGAATACCATTATTATAAACTAAAACAATAGGATGCCTGGGAACTGAGTTATGCGGTACACTGGAATACACTGATAACTCTTCCGAGGCACACATTTATGCTATACGCCTTGTCTTATGTTTCTTAAGCAGCATGCAGCGAACGTTAGCACCTTCCTCTCATTACGCATAGCTATTAATTGTTCTTAAATTCTGATGAGAAACGACGTCAAATGCTTCAAAGAAAAAAAAATGGCATAGGTGTGGCCTTTTGTATTCATCAGCAATTTCCGCTGCTGAATAATGGCAGATAAACCAGATCTAAATCGATGTCTGAATGATTTCCGAAATACACGTTTACCTCACCCAGACAATTGAACAGGCATTAATGCATGCGTGTCCGAAGCTATGGAAGCTAAAGTGCAGGGTCTGCAAAGCAGTACTGAATCTAGCAAAAATGATACTATTGCCATGGGAACTACACAGACATTCTCGACGGATGCTTGAAGTTGGTGTCACCATCACTGTCATGTTATGTATAAATTGCAAATTCATGATAAACCTCGCGCAGCATATCTTCCACCCGTGGGTAAGAACGCGTGAGCAGGTGCGATGATGGCAACTGTACAGCAAAGATCAAAAGAGCCGGCTCGGAAGGTGAATGCGATAACATCACCCGCCGTGTTTTAGATCTGCCATCGAGTGCTTTTCGAGCGGAGACGAAACGACTCACCCGTCTTGAACGAGCATAAAAGGATTCGCTCAACAACTCTCCTTAGAACATTATCACTCAGTAAAAGATTGTCTAGAATCACACCTCCAGACAATCGCTACATATATATAGTACTGTGCAAGAAGCCACGACTTCGCTGGTGCAAACACTTTCTTATGCACAAATTTGTTTTAGTGACACAATAAAGCACATGACACCTGCTGTAATTTTTTCTCTCATTGCTTGGTACAGGCAGCTTCGAAGAGGCACTATAGTAGAGCACGCAGTTTAACATAAACGTTATAAAGCATACCTTGAAACAAGCTTCAAAAAACGTGGCCAATAAATGTCTGTACGTTAGAAAGTCATCGGAAATTGTAACATGCATCTCTATTAACACAAATAATTATAGTAGATCAATTACGTAGTCACGTACTTTTGAAACATGTCGCGCATGTAGCGTTTCATAACATGCGTTTTTATTTTGCATGGTTTTAGAATAAAAAGATGGACAGGTGAGGAAAACAAATTTACTTTCAACAATGACCGAGGGCCTTGAAAATTTAGCAAAACAAAAGAATGGTAAATGCACATAGAGGTGATCGCGTTTATCCCTATACAGCCAGGCAGAATAGAAGCTTCGACAATCTCACACACAAATTGAGGCGTGCAGTTCTCCCCAGCAAGCATTACGGGCTAGGCCTTACTCACCATCCGCGTATGACAGCTATGCTTACAGTTTTTCGAGAGGAACGCACTTGCATTCAGGTTCGTGATTCGTGAAAATGTCACTCCTAAAACGAGGATGCGGAACGACTGGCATCCACACGCACTTACTAGGGGACGTTTGCGTAAGTAAAGTAGACCTCCACGGACCCTTTGCCCAACGCCTCCTCCATTTCGAGCAGGCCTTGCTTTGCCTATCGTGAAACACAGAACTCTACGGTACTTGCGAGTGCGTGCACTCATCAGCGTTTTTGCCTCATAAAATCTGCACTAGCTTGAACTATGCAGCTGACGTCTTAATAATCAGCGTTCTTGTGGGACACGGAAGCGCACAAAGGCATCGATGAGTGTCTTTTGCGTGCGATCGCAGATGCCGTGGAGTTGCATCACATCACGTTGGAATGTATACGGTACACACCGAAGGACAGGAAGGGGACAACAACAGAGAGGTGTGGGAGGCAATGCTGTCTATCCCGGCCCTTGAGGAGCAGCGAAGTCTAGACAGGATGGCTTAAATGAAAGTGAAAGCCAGCGGTGCCTTGGAATAGGGGCCCGACCAAACAGCGTTGTTCTGTTTTAGCCAAAACGAGGTCTTTTCCACAAATTAATTTGAAGTATTCTTCCAAGTTCCTCCAAGGGATGTCTATGTAGGTACACTTGAGCTGATGCGAGTTTAATTAGCGCCTGTGGCTGCTTATGATGCCGCATTGTCGTTTAATAGCGACCTTTCCATGACCCCTTTAACATGTCTCGAAGTAGCTTATTCGCAGTGGCGTTCATGCATACTTTCCGTGAATTACGACTTTCACAGAGCGCGGATAAGGTGAGGGGAAATCAGCATGGCACGCGCGACCTGCACATCTGCATTCCCCGTGCTTAACTGACACAGGAACAGCCACGCGGACGGACACACCAGCGGCTCGGCCAGGCTAGCCAAGGCCTGGAAGCTCATCGCTAGTTTCGGTTTCAAGGAACATGCCCGCTCCTAGCAGTCGCAATGCATTCTAAGATCCAGTTCAATGGAGTGAAGTTGATGTGAATGTTCGCATTTATTGGCTTTCACAAGTTTTTACGAATAAAAAAATTATACTCCTGTAAGACACTTTTCTTTTGTTTATATGCCTGTTTTATTCCTTATTTTGTAAACTTTTAGGCAAGGCGAAGCGCGGGAAGAGATCGGCTTGCGTTCATAGCGCGTGTCTCCGCTCCTGCTCGCCCCTCGCTCAGCGACGTGAAAAGTTGAATCGCGCTCAGTTATATCGCTCAGTTGGCGCGTCAGCTACAAGAAAGATAAAGACATCAAGTTGTGGTGGGCAGAGAACGGAAGCCGCAGTGAGCTATACGCCGAACAAGTCGACCAGACAGTCGTCAAAGATGGCTTTGTCGAGCAACGCATGTTTCCAGTGACTCGGCGGTGTGCTAACCCGAGGGTTTCAAGTTACGTGAAGGTTCTTCAGCGTTTCCTAAAGGCAACGGGTGAGCAGAAACGTTCGTATCAATTATTTGAGCAGGTATTCGTTTTGAACGTGCACATATGATTAAACTCAGTTCTCTGCAAGCCGGCCTGGACTGACAGAAAGGCAGTGTGGCTTGACTAATTGGTGAAGAGAACAAACAAAATACTGTCAGGAAAATGCGTTTACTGAAATGATTGAATTGATGAAATCATGTAGCCGGGTTGACTCGGCTACATGATTTTAGTTTCTTTTTATTTCGGCGAGTAGTTCAAATGATGTCAAGTAATTGTAGGTTGCTTCCTCGCCATGAAATTCTTGTAGCAGCGGATTGAAAATTTGTTACTCTTTAATTCTAATAGTGTCACTCAAGAACACGTGATGGACTATTTGCTCCTAAAGATTATTACAAAGAATGTCGTTGCGCCGAAGTTTTGACAAGCGAGCTTTTCTTCCTCAAGGCAACGCTGTTGCCCGGACGAAGACAAGTAATCTTGCCGAAACACTGTTTCCAGCGACGTTCTTCCTCGAAAAACTTCTGATCGCTTCAAGCCTCCCCGTGCCTTTGAACTTCCGTCTTGTTTTGTACTGAAGTTCCGTAAAAAAAAAAAAACTATGAGAACTGCCATAACAAACGTGATTGAGTCAAATACGACGTGCCCTAGTCGTAATTGGTGGTAATTTTTGCTTTATTTCGGATAGTTTGGGCTAAAAGTTTACTCATTTTGTCCGTATTATAAGATGAACCTCTTTTATAGATTAACACTTTAGCTCTACGTGTATATCTGTTTTTTATACAAAACGTGCAATGAAAAAGTTCATTTCATTTTGGCTGATTGAGTTTTGTTTACTGAAAAATCGGTTCTAAACTTTGACCTCTTCAGAAAAGACGAAAAAAAACGAAATTAAAAAATAACGATTAGGAAAATTTCAAGAATGTCCGCATCGCCCGAGCGGTGAGCAGACCTAAAAGAAGGCACGAGAGCATTCCGCTTGCACGCGAAGTGGGAAAGGAGGGCTTCCGCGGCAACCCTCCTGCTCTCGATTTTTCGTCCTTTTTCTCTATTTCTGGACGTTATCAGGGATGTCATGAAAGACATTATTTGTTCCTGAGTTATTTCTAGTAGAACGCCCGGCAACCATCAGTGGTAAAAGCGGCGCTGTCGCTGCCGAGAGTGAGTACATTGGAGGTATAAGTAGAGACTTTCCGCCCCCTGGATAAAGGCCTAAGCTTAGGTATCCCCCTCCCCCTTTCTTTTATAGAGGCGAAAATACTGGAGGCATGCTTTGACTTTAGTGCACACTATTAAGCCGATTGTGTTTCCGATTTCTGAAGTCCTGAAGAACAGAGTGTCTTATAACAGAACGGGTGTTTCAGCACTAATTAGGCTGTCTTTGTGTATTTAGTTGCAGCAGTGAGCGCGACAGCGCACTCCGAGGTTGCACTTATATACGTTGCTTTGGCTGCTGCAGGAAGGAGTAAGCTATGCATTGTTGCCGTGAGAAGGGTTACTAGGTGAGTTCGTCGTTTTATCTAATAAGAATGAACAGATTCAAGAAATCACTGCTGTGAAGACAGCTAATACCGATACGAAAGGTGGCCGCCAACGGACTGAAGGTCTTTGTATTGGCACTCACTCTTTCCGGTTACATTCGTAAAAAAGTTTCCTACGCTTAACACCCTCGGTAATTACTGCTCATACATGCAATGGTATTCTGAATGTTTGGGCTACACTGTCATTTTTTTTTCCTTAACGACGTATTCTATGATATACTCATCAGAAAACTTCTCAATATATCTCGGGCAAGCTGTACAGTTTTTAACAATTGATTTAAAGTTGGCTGCTGCAATAAATTCTCAGCGGAGTTTCGACCACTACTGAAGAGTGATTTTTTAAGGGTCAGAAGATGCCTGAATGGCATACTACAGAAGAACACGTGGTCAACACTCGTCCGGCCGGCCGATGATGTATAGCTGCGCGTAGGAATGAATACGGGTGCGCTCCACAGTTCAGACAAACCTATCGCAAAGAATCATTACTATACACCTCGGCGCATAATGCCCAGAATTGGTGTATTAGCGTTCCGCTATCGCCTTCCTGTAAATTAAACCTTGGAATGTAATTGGGAAACTTGATGTTTTTTGTTTTTTGTGTTGCAGTTTTCTTAGCGTTTTTCGTGTCAGTGTTTTTTGAACTTTCGCTCCGCCTTTTCTTAATCACGAACTTATATACCAGCCGTAGCAGGGAATCCCGTGTCTTCATCTGTGTTTCTATCTCCATCCTCACTTCTCTCATTCCTTTCTTCTCTACTTCTCTGCCTCCCCTTCTCCAGCGCAGGGTAGCCAACCAGATATTTGTTTTCCGGTTAACCTCCCTGCATTTCCGCATCACATCTCTTTCTCTTTCTTTATCCATAGCAGAACACCTAACTTGTCTTGGGAGGTTCTCAGTATATGCGCGCTCTTCGCAAACTATTCTTCTCTCACGCTTGTCCCTTAATTTTTACAGCTCTTTTCTGAAGAAAAGTATTACACTAACGTTTAACGCCACGCCAATGTCAGGCGTTTTCTTGTTGGGGGTTCCCGTGCTGATTAGAAGAAGAAGAAACCCAACGAACGTTTTTCAACATAAAGCCCACGTTAACAGATATTCAAAAAAAGAAAAACGGGTCGAGAAGTAATTTTCAATTCTGGATAAATCTGTGACATACCAAATTAATCGGGTTTGGCGAAACCAGCTGTCTGGTCGGCACCAAAATCAAGTTGTAGCTATTAGTGTCTACTTTGTTGTTGATTCTTTTTTCTCACTATCTAAATCTTTGGTTTCTTTCTTTTTTTTTAACATACTGTCTTCACTATACAACTCCCCCAACCCCTCCTTTTTTTTTCGTTGTAAACAATAAGGCAGTTATCTTCCATATGAGACTACGGTATATGTTCTCTTGGCCAATCCCCCAGAGTGGGTACGAGCCATGAATTAGAGGATACAAACAAACAAATCGGCGCACGTTCGTTCGAAGCAGCCGGAAAGCAAGCTCTCCCATTCCATCCTTTCTGGTTTTGAAGAGAATCGATAACAGTAAGTCAGAACCAGTACGCATTCCTTAAGGACGACTCGGAAAACTTAGTGCGCAGTCTGAATCTGTTTGCTATTCCCTTTAACATGGATGAAGCACTGAAGCAGTGGCACGAGGGTAAAGGCACAGTTTTTTCCCCTGAAGATTACACGCCAATGCCACTGAAGAAAAGTGTGCTCCTTGCATTCTCTTTTCTGCAGCCTATCAACATCTCGTTAATGTACAGTAATGAGCTCATTCCGCAGGCGAATTCCCTTAAATATTTGGGCATCATATATAATGACACATTAAATTGGAGAAGTCACATTGATGATGTGTACTCCAAGGCAACACGGGCCATGGGGTGGCTACGGTAGCTTGCAAACCGTAAAGTGGGTTTAAGAAGAGATGTGCTAATAATGATATATAAACTTTATGTGCGGCCCATCATGGAATTCGGTTGTGTATTATTTTCTGGCAGCGCAGCCTATAAAATGAGACCCCTAATACTGCTGGAAAGAGAAGCGTTGCGTTTGTGTCTGGGTCTACCAAAGTTTGTTGCAAATAACGTGTTGTATATGGAAGCTCGCCTACCTTCTCTGCTAAAAAGGTTTAAAATTCTTACTGTGCAAGCATTCTTAAAGATATACAGTTCGCACTAAAGACTCTCATTTTACGCTTTCATTCAAGAACCGACTTTATTTTTCGAAACCCATTGGTCGCGAGTACACACCCCGCAAATAGTATTTGCACAAGCGCTACTAAACCAACTGAATGTAAAAAGTAGACATATTGGTCCAATACACAACCTAAAGTCAATGCTTAGCATACAATTCGAAGATATATTTCCTCATAACGCGAAACAATTGGCATATAGGTATTTAAATGACCAGTTAGCAGATTATCTAGCCCACCTAGAGATAAGCAATATCATAGCGACTGATGCATCTGTGTCAAAAGAAAAGGCTGGGGTTGGCATCTTCTCTCCTTCTTTGGACTGGTCCTTTTCAATTCGACTCCCAGATTATACCCCGGTATTCATGGCAGAATTATTGGCCATTGTTCTTGCCCTACGCAAATTACCCTCTAGCGAATCATTAGCAGTTATCATTACAGATTCATTATCAGTTTGTAATGCACTTTCTGCGGCAGTAAATTCAGAGCTCATGAATACGTTTCGGCATTTAGTACCGAAAAACGTAAAAAAACTGCATTTGCTATGGGTACCAGGCCACCGCGGATTATATTTGAACGAAATGGCGGACTCTTTAGCAGCAGTATCCCTGGGTGGGCCCACCATCCCAGTTTTGCCAGATACGGCTTACGTAACCGCGCTAAGGTTCCGAAATGCTTGCCTGCAATGGGGAAAAGATAATTTGGATAAATTCAAAGATTTCGAGCATTTGAGCTATTGCTGGAATAAACAGTGGTGTGTATCTCGCCAGTTAGAGGTCACTTATACCAGATTGCGCTGTGCAGTTCCACAACTAAATTATTACCTTAATAAAGCTCAGCTTAAGGCGTCACCGCTATGCATTTGGTGCAACGAAATTGAAACAATTGAACATTTCTTTTTATTCTGTCATCGTTATTCTTATCAGAGAAAAAGAATTTTAGTAGCCCCATTACAAAAAGCTAGGAATACAAGTAAATTTACCAGTAATTTTATCATTTGGCGGAACTTCATTTGGTTACTGCCACAGGGATGTATGCTCCGCTGTGTTTGATTACATCAACGCAACTAAAAGATTACCATGCTAGTGAACCACTACCTTTTCAGATCTTTGGTTTATAATTCATAGTTATGTCTTTCGAAAACAAAAGATGGTTTGACCTCTTGCTCAGCACACATTTTTGTTTTTTGGTAGTATTATTTTAAGCTTCTTTTTCAGATTGGCTTGATTTTCAGTTTAGTTTCATTTAAGTATCCTGCCGCCCGGTTCTTGGCCCATCTTCCTTTGTGGGTAAGCGCCATCCATCAGAGGTCATCAGCATCAGCATCAGCAAATCGGCGCACGTTCGTTCGAAGCAGCCGGAAAGCAAGCTCTCCCGTTCCATCCTTTCTGGTTTTGAAGAGAATCGATAACAGTAAGTCAGAACCAGTACGCATTCCTTAAGGATGACTCGAAAAACTTAGTGCGCAGTCTGAATCTTTTTGCTATTTCCTTTTACGTGGATAAAGCACTGAAGCAGTGGCACGAGGGTAAAGGTACAGTTTTTTCCCCTGAAGATTACACGCCAATGAACCAGCTATGGGATTCCTTAATACCAAATACTTTATAAATATGCTAGCATTTGTGCACCCACAATTCTCTCGACGAGTTGTCTTGGTTCCAAGCCGCTTAATTTTCTCTTCGATTCATTATCTCGTGCAGTGCTGACCTCATTAGTCTTTGTCTGGCAGGGTAGATTAGAAGGCTCAGGTAGATTTGCAGCTCAGGCTAGCGGCTGCAAAGCTGAAGGGCTTGGGTTCAATTCCCATTGACATGACACTTTTAGAAGATAACTGTATAGTGGAGCTGACGAGCGCAGCCTCTTTTGCGGGTTGTCGGAGAGATGCCTTATCGAAGAGTTTTATTGCAAATAATTTTCGGAGTTGTCGAAGAATGCCTAATGGTAGAGTGTAGAAAACAGATTGAAGATGAGGAAGGCGAGGAAGAAGAAGTAGCCAGGGTCACGCTCTGCATATTTTTTTTTCCTGTTATGTCATTAATAAACCGAAGACGTATCGGTCCTGCGGTCTCTCTGGTCCTTCTGAAACATGGTGCCGCGACCAGGATATTTTTCTTCGAATTTATCCAAAGACGATAAATTGTGGCCGCTAGAAGGAAGCTACTTGGTGTAGTTCCGAAAGTAACCCTTGTCATCCTCCATGTTTTTATCTTCGGGGTTGGCATATCTTCGCTGGGTATTCTTTCCCACCACATGAATCGCAGTGCGTCTCGGTCATTTTCATGTATCTTGATCTGCAAGAATGCTTTTTCAGCGTCGGCTGACATAGCGATCTTGTGATGTCGAACGTTCATCAGCAAGCTTGTGATGTCGGGGTTTAGGTTTGGCCCCTTTTCCAAGTTGTCATTTAAGGATTCACCTGGGTTCTGGCTTGACGATGCGTCAAAGACGATCCGTATTTTTGTCATTGTTCGGTCCTTCTTAATACTGCTTGATGCGGCATGTAGTATACAAATTTGTTCTGTATATCGAATCCAGCATCTTCTTCAACGTTTTCTGCTATTTCTTGCTCAAAGTGCTCTCGAATAGCTTTGTCATAGGCTAGAAGTTCATCTTTATCCTTGCATAATTTTTTGGTCACCTGGATAAGCCTCTTATCTGCAATGGTGGTGTTGTCGTCCAATGTCACGTTTTCCTTCCATGGTAGCCGCACTTGGTATCTTCCTGCCTTGAACTCCATTGTTTGCCGGACGTAGTCTAGCACTTGTTCATTGCTCAACTTTGTTGCTAATTTCTCCTTGATGCCCATGTTTTCCAAGTCCCAGAATCTCTGCAGTTCGTCCGCAGTCGTGTCCGACTTGGCACTGACCTTGAGTACTATAACCGTTGATGATTTCATCGGCACACAATGAAGTCCTACAGGACCTTGGACCGTCCATCCCAATATTGTTTCTATTGCCATTACGTTTGGATAAATCTCGCAAATGCGACCAGTGACTACAGTCCAGTAATAATCTGCTCCAATTAATATAGAAGTTTCCATATTTTTTCTTTCTTTGTCCATCTTCTCGTTGTCATCAGCCAAACGAATTCCCATCGATCTTGCTCTTTCGTGTATTGTCAACGCTGGCGATGGTAGCACGTCACAGGATATAACTTCTATCTCCAGTGCCTCAATCGTGACTGGCTCCGAGATGGGATCCTGCCTCACGCTGACCTCGACGACTTTCATGTCTAGTTCCATCTCTCCTCCTCCAAATGATTCTACAGTAATCCTTTCGGATATTTTTACCTTGCACGCTTGTTTTCTTGCCAATCTTTTGAGGATGAATGTCCTCTGGCTCCCGTTGTCCAGCAGATTCCGTGCGTAGCACCCGCTGTCTTCTCCCTCCGTCCACGAAAAGGCTGTCTGCAGTAATATGCACTTGTGTTCATCGGACTGCTGTGCGTGCATGTTGCAGGACTTGCTGGTGTCTAACCGGTCAGGTTGCGCGCTTTTACGCACTTGCTCAACATCACCGGTTTGCTGCTGTGCTGACTTTCCTGCAGGCATACGTGGTCGACACATGGATGTTGCGTGCCTTCCCTTGCATGTTTTGCAGCGTACGTTAGCGCGGCATATCTTCGCGGTGTGGTGAGGTCTGGTGCATCTGAAGCACCTTCGTTCCCGTTGCAAGGCTTCTTTCTTCTGTTGCATACTAATGCTTCTTCTGCAATCTTCCGTGTAGTGTCCAGTCATCTCACAGAAGATGCATTTTTTCATCGAGGTGCTTTGAAGCGCAGATGTTCTAGTCCGCCTCATACTGTGCGGTGACTGGGTAACGTCGTATTTTTCCTCTCGAGTTTCTTCTCTGCTGCGTATATATATATGTTTAAAAACTCCATAATTTCTTTCAAACTGCTCGTGCTGTCTCTTGACGCTGAGTCCGGTTCCGTAGTTGCTGGTTTGTTGTCACCTTTCTTTAACTCCTTCATCTTCATCTCAATCCTCATATCCACCGGTAGCGCAGATTTTACAACAGTAGCTATCACTGTGGCGTAACTACCCATTTCCACTCCTAATGACTGCAATGCTCGTGTGTTCACTTACAACTTTTGGAAGAGTTTCTTCAACCCATCTACATCTTTAGGACTCTTCACTGCTTCCAAATTTGCAAGCTCTTTTATGTAGGTCTCTTTTAAATTATCTTTTCGTCCGAAGGTTTCTTTCAAAAGAGTGACTGCATGCTCGTAATTTTGATCAGAAAACCGCAAACCTTCTATGAGGGACGCAGCCTCCCCGCTCAGAGACGCCAGAAGGTAATTAAACATTTGATTCTTCGGCATGTTCACTCTGTTATGCACCGATGTCTCGCACTGATGCCAAAACCTTGGCCATGCTGTTTTTAGATGCGGAGCGTCTAATACTCGAGGCTTGTAGTGCGGCGCCGTCCGGAAGCTTCCTCCTCCTTCTTCCACCATCTGTGCATCCCTTCCTCCTCTACACACCGCGCGCGCTTCACTCCTCCACCATCTGTGCACCCTTCCTCCTCTACACACCCAAGGAGGATTAAAAAAATTGCTGGAGTGGAAATGATTGCGCAGATGTGAAGCCGTTCCTCTGGCAAGATGGCGGCTGTGGCGGCCATCTTACTAGGGGCATGCTAAAGTGTCACCGTTCAGCGATCGAAAACGAAGCGTTTCCCTCGCACGCCCAACGAGTTTAATGCAACCAACACTTTTGGGGCCTCATGGTGCTCCAAGTGCGTCTTAAAGTCACTAGTTTTCCGTAGTGAGCCTCTAATTGGAGGCAAAGTTCTTTGAAGATTCAGTCATCCATATTTGTTTCTGAGTGTTATTTCGTCAGGAACAACCATTCTTTAATATAGAACTACCGTAGTATTTACATAAAGTATCAAAGCCACTTGATCTTTAAGCGGGCACTATCAGAAAAGAGCATGTTTCCGCCATCTTGGCAGTGGCAATAGGTGGCTTCACTTCTGCTGGCAAGGCATCGCAGGAGCTTCCACTCCAGCAACTTTTCTTTAATTCTCCTTGTACACACCGCGTGCGCTTCTCCTCTTCACGAACATTCGCTAGCTGTATAATGTAGCGCGCATGCGCCGTCACGCTTCGAGAACATCGGCAGCTGACGCGCGCGCATGCGCCGTCGCGCTTCGAGAACATCGGCAGCTGACGCGCGCGCATGCGCCGTTGCGCTTCTCCCCCTTCTCGAACATTCGACAGCTGACAGTGCATGCGCCGTCGCGCTGTATATATACTCAAGGTCGGCGCTTGCTCGCTCAGTTGCCGCTCGTCGTTTGGTTTGTACGGCGCGTCGACGTCCAAGGTCGCGGTGAAATGAATTCCAACGAATCCACAAACACAATGATCGACGTCCCTTCGACCAGCGCCGCCCTTTCGCATACGTGTGTACGTGTTCACTCATTTAACACCCCCTCCTACAACCACGTTAACCAATTTAGCCATCGACCCAAGTAAGTCGCACTTTAACACCCCGTTAACCGATTATATGCTCTACATCCTCCTCAGTGTTCCCCCGAGGGAAGCTGCGGGCAAATTTTTTCCCCATCAAACTTGATCATCTCAAGACGTGGCAACTTAACAAGCTCTTGCGTCTCCGAGGTTTGGTTAGTACCTTGCACTGAACTCGCCTGTTCTGTGACTATTTTCGTTGTCAGTTGCGTCGCTTGTTCTAACTCGCGTAATCGCTCCTCTATTTTTGTCGTTGCAGCGGCGATCTTCATCTCATAATGCAAAACTCTTTCAAATTCTGCCTCCGCGTCGTCTTCTTAAATGAGCGGTTCTATCTGTTCGTTAACTTGTCTTAGCGTTTGTGACACGCTCTTAATCTGGTTCAGAAGCGTCATAAGTTGCGCTCGGTCGGCGTCTTCTTCTATCTTCTTATAGATTTCGCTCGTAAGTGTCGTCACATTTGCTCGAAGCGTCTTCCGCTTCTTCGATAGGACCTCTTTATTCATGCCTTAAATGTGTTGAAAGAGCTCTTGCCTTTTTATGCGCGTCTCCAACAGTCGTCGGTCATGGTCCTTCTCTCGACGGTTCGTCCTTGAGCCAGACGCCGCTTCTTCTTTCTTCAACCCGTTGTTGCGAATGGGGTTGAAGTCTGTGCGTCTGTCTTCAGATCATCCTGGTCATTAAATTTGTGTGGGGCCGTCTATGTCTTCGAGTGGCGACGTCGTTTTAGCGTTCGTCAGCTTTCAGAGCAGCACTTTCAAAGGTGGCGAAACAAATTTATGAAACGAAACTTTTGGATAGCAGAAAGTTTCCGTATGTTGACTGGCATCCATACTAGCTTTACACAGTGTGGCTCCTTTATAGCCTACTCATTTTATTGGACTTTGGTGTTGTTTTGAAGTGTCTAATTTTAAGTAATTCTACGGAAGAATATTTTGGAAGAACGACATTAGTGACCTGTCCGACTTCTTCAGGTGTAATGCAAAAAACAAGATAAAATACGAAATAACAAAACTACAAGAAATATTATACAGGCAGAGATAGTGCGCACATGTAAGACATCAAAAACTCTTTTTAAATGAGGCGTGCCGAACGTGTTGGTAAAGGTCTGTAAAGGCTATGCAGGTTTGTAATTGGTTATCCGACAGCATACGCTGAAATAATCACCCGAAACGTCAAACTTTTTTGACTTTTACAGTATGCAGTTTTTTCATTGTTATGAATTTCGCAGAGTGTCACAGATCTCGCGATGCGTTATTTATTATTTTTACTGCATTTCACAACCACAACAAAGTTGTGATTATATTTTCAACTTTCCTGAATGTTTTTGTCCGTAACCCGCATAAAAATTAGTAATTTATAATGAAACTAGACCCCAGTGAAGGTGAATATAAAAGAATTACTCAGTGAGGTAATCACAGCTAGATCGCTCATCGAGTCACTCAATCAACTAGAGAAATCGATATCAAGCGAAAAAAGGAGTAGGCAAGATACCCCTCCAAGTGTGTAAGCACAACAAATAGGTTCGGCTTGCTATCGAAGATAGTTGTCTCATTTCGCCTATAAACGCAGTTGTGGGTTAGTACTTGTGTGTGTTGCCGACTGTTTGTCTGTTTGCGATGTAGCATTAAAGTATGCCACTCGTGTTACGTCACAATAACACTCTTAAAGAAATCAGTATTACCTACGTCACCACGCGTTTGCCTTTGGGCAGTGTCTCCGTCACATGTGAAAATTATCACCTCTTTCTAAACTCTGAGTCGCAGTAACGTGAATGGCCGTCATACCGAACACAATGTACGAAGAGCGATCGGTTGTCGTAGCAAAGCGCCGTCATAAACAAGTCCCGCATTCAACTGTCACTCAAGAAATGTCTGTAATAGATGGCTTACAGACTTATTGCGAGGTATGCCCAAATAATATTAAAGCAATAGAGAAAAAAGTGTTCTTCCGCCTTCACTGTTTCACTAACTTCTATACAATGGTGAGGAATGCATGGCCGAGGCAGCAAACCAATTTGGCTGTGGAGATCGTCCCGTGAGTCGCCATACCACTCACTTTTCAACGGTACCTTTGTTGCGCCTTTGGGTGAAGGTCCGAGACAAATCTCAGTCTAGTCTATGTAACCATGTCACGATATCTTGCTCTTTTTTCCAGGAATGGCTGACCAGTCGCAAATGTCCTCCATGTCTTCGGTAGAATCATCTGAGATGTCCGGCATGTCAGGTATGTCGGGCGTACATCGTCTTTTTCTTACAACACTACCACGTGCAGGAATCGAACATAAAATCTCACAATGTCACCGACATCATGGTTTTGGTTTAGGTGATGTTGCAGGAAAATAAAAAAATATCAGAATATGCTGTTTAAAAAAAAGACATTGTTTGAACCACGGAGGCTGTGCCCATACTTCAGCCGTAGCTGCAGTAGCAACCTGAAGTGTTTATTGGGCCTACAAAGGAAGAATTATTCATTGCACATTGGTAAGTTATGCAGATCACTCAGCTAAAAGTTCATGATCAAACGAAAGTGCTGTAAATGTGAAGTAGAAGGTTTACGCCGACTGCAGTACACCAGCTTAGGATACAGTACACCTGTGGTAAAAAAGGTCATCAGGCTAAAACTATTCTTTTAACAGTGGAGCTGCTCTAGCTAGGGCCTGACGACAGATGAGCGTCTGCGTCCGCGTCCCACTACAGCTCCCAGATGCACATACAGGGGGCGTAACTGACTGGGTTGCGTACTAAGCGGTAGACGAGCAGAGGAAAGTGGCAAAAACGGAACTCAAACTTTATCTCGATGCGAACTCAAGCGTGAACAGCCTTTAGTCACAGTGCCAGGTACAGCTTTAGTCACAGTGCCAGGGTGGGTGTGCCAGGTACAGTCGAAATTGCAAGTGAAATACATAAAAAACCACAGCGGCATTGTTTTTGCACATTTGACGCCGAGTCTTATGGGTTAAGTTGTTTATCAAAGTGAAACTGTTTGAGGCTCTAACAATTTACTCTCACAGTCGCAAAATTGCGTATCGTTAAATACGACAGCAAAATAGACATGTTTTTCAACTGGCAGACGTTTTTTTTCATTGAATACACAATGTAGAAATGAATTCGAGCTATAAGGAAATACTTCCATTCCTATGGCAATCGTAAGCTGTAGGCTCATGGTTCACGTGTATTCACTGAAATGTTCTACCAATTCAGCTGAGCACTGGTGTGCCCCCCGCCGTGGTGGTCTAGTGGCTAAAGCACTCGAATGGTGACCCGAAGGTGGCGGGATCGAATTCCACCTGCGGCGGCTGCATTTTTAGATGCGGAAGCATCTTATACTCGCGCCTTGTAGTGCGCCGTCCGCGCCGTCCGCACCGCTTCTCGAACATTCGACAGCTGACGCGCGCGCATGCGCCGTCGCGCCGTCGCCCACTCTTCCACCATCTGTGCATCCCTTCCTCCTCTACACACCGCGCGCGCTTCACTCCTCCACCATCTGTGCACCCTTCCTCCTCTACAAACCGCGTTCGACATCTACAATTCTCCTGATTCTCCAGTGGACGCGCATGTGGCGTCGCGCTTCGAGAACATTCAACAGCTGACAGTGCATGCGCCGTCGCGCTGTATATATACTCAAGGTCGGCGCTCGCTCGCTCAGTTGCCGCTCGTCGGTTGGTTTGTACGGCGCGTCGGCGTCCAAAGTCGCGGTGAAATGAATTCCTACGAATCCACAAACACAATGATCGACGTCCCTTCGACCAGCGCCGCCCTTTCGCATACGTGTGTACGTGTTCACTCATTTAACACACCCTTCTACAACCACGTTAATCGATTTAGCCATCGACCCAAGTAAGTCGCAATTTAACACCCCATTTCACAACCACGTTAACCAATTTAGCCATCGACCCAAGTAAGTCGCACTTTAACACCCCGTTAACCAATTATATGCTCCGCATCCTCCTCAGTGTTCCCCCGAGGGCAGCGGCGGGCAATTTTTTTTATGGAGGCGAAAATGCTATAGGCCCGTGTGCTCAGCTTTGGGTGCACTTCAAAGAACCCCAGGTGGTCGAAATTTCCGGAGTCCTCCTCTACGGCGTCTCTCATAGTCATATGGGAGTTCGGGGAGGATAAACCCCACTTACCAATAAATCAATCAATCAATCAACTGGGACGCTTTGATTCGCGTCGCTAAATATGCCGTGCAGTTTGATCACCCTTCAAAGATCACGGTTAAACTACGTTGTCGTAGTAATTGAAAACAGAAAACTTAACTTGGTGGCAAGTGTTTCAATATGGTTGATTGGGCGAGTTGAAGATTCATTTTTGTTTCACATGCGAGCGTGATACGTAGACAGGGACAAAAAATACACGGACTTATCACACTCATATTTTAAACTGAAATTAGTGGAATAGTATCTATTTGAATATTACAGTCAGCCACGTTTGTCAGATATGTGGACGTTTAAGATGCACATTGCATAAAACTAGCGCATCATACGGCTGAAGTCAGATTAAAATGGAGAAATATACATTCGATTAGCTGCACTGTGCCATTATATTTCAGTGTGTGGTACTGTTTATGTAATAACAACGCTAATACACAGTATTCACAAACTGGACAAGAAATGACCGTATCCTTGTGCGACAGACATCATTGTACCCCAAGAATGTGCCGAATATACGAAATTTGACACTAAAGTTCTAGAGAAAAAAATTTATGTGAGTGGGAGTGTTCGAAAACATTGCCGGAAATTTTAAAGTTCGTAATTAAAATAGAAAATGTACATAATTATCTCGTTAATTCAGACTCATTTGTGATGTATTTCTTCATTTAACCGAATTCAAGGAGCCGCTCCAGTTACATGCGACAAATATCAGCTGAGAGTGAGCATTTCTGAAAAGGTTAAAAAGTGTTTGCAAATTTCTACCGAAGCACTCCACCTCGAACAACTCATTGGACGTGGTACGGCCTTTATTGAAGCCATTATTCACACATAAATTAAGTCACCCATAAGTCACCCATAATTGATATTGATATATCCCCCATATGTCACCCGTAAGTGATATAAATGAAGTATGGGTGACCACAACGCTTTATTGACCATTAGCTCTGTTCGTGGTCTATCCCTTGGAAACAGCACACAGAAACGGCAAAATTAAGTCACACACCTAAAGAAAAGTGCTGTGTCACAAAGGGTTATAGAGATTTGCTATTGTTATTCATTCGTTGTACTCATGGCATTAGGCGACAGTTGCACAATAATAGAAACTGTGCTCAACACACACGGTATTGTGCTTAAGCAGATATCTTCATTGGGAATAATTGACTGCCCATCTATGTAATAGGGCACACCAAGTTGGCACATTTGGTGAATGTGACATAAAGGTTTTCTGCACTATACACTGTCGAAGTCGAAATCTGGCGTCAAAAATATCTTGAGTTCTAACCATGCACGCACCGACTGAATATCACTTATTTATCATCACATGTGAGCCTCAATGTTAATTCAACTGGAACGGCTGTGCTGTGAAAGTCTAATGAAACGAATAGAAATCAAAGCCAAGGAAGCGATCGGCACGTTATTAGTCTTTGAAGTGTATAATGGTAATCTTGAAATAAATGTGAAGAAATAGAAGCGGACGAAAATGCCACCGTCCACTGGTAGGGATCGATCCTGCAATCTTTTAGAGCTTGATGCTGAGCTCCCACCTTGTAGAAAAGACCGCATGCTACGTAACGCCAACTGACAAAAGAGATTATTCCACACTAACCTTTACGGCCAAAAAAAGCACTAGCTCGTGATTACATGTACATGATTACTTGTGCTACGTATAACTGCCGCAAGACAGTGGAATACAATAAACGACATTAGATCGACAATTGGTGAAGTAATTGACATGCTTGACACCACAACCTTTCTTCACAAGACCTGCGTTCATTCTGCTTTGTAATTCAATTCTAGAGCACATTTGCTGCAGTTTTCCACGTGCGGAAAACACAACGTCAAGGTTGAATTTTTTCGCACAATGTTTATCTTATGCGAAAACTCGTGCACATATGGGACTACCGCAAACTTATGTCGTTTATCTGCCTCCTTTAAGGGGCATTCCTTCCCTTTCTTCATACGCAGTACCTACCTTCTGAGCGGCGAAAATGAGGACATTGGACGGAAAGCCTGCCTGTCGCAACCTAGTTATTTGATTAGAAAATACACGGGCCATTTTGTAAAAAACATTATTTCGTTACAGCGGAATTGAGAATTAAGGTTGTGGTGTCAAGCATGTCGATTCCTTCATCAATTATCGATCTAATGTCGTTTATTGTATTCCACTGTCTAGCGGCAGCCTATACATTGGGCAGACTAGGCGCTGCTTGAATATTCGCTCGCGAGAACTCTACAAGGCGCTGAAATCAGCCCCGGGTTTACATTTGTCCGCCCATTGCAAAAAGTGTGGCTGCGTACCTGAATTTTCGCGCACATCTGTCTTATGCAGCCATCATGACATGCAAACTAGAAAGATTGCGGAAGCCTTTTTAATTAAAAACATATTGATAGTTGTGTCAGTTCACCGTCTATATAACTGATAGATTGTGAAATAACTTTTCTTGACGACACCTGATCATGGTGGAACCATCTCCCCAGTTGTTTCCCTGTCCATCTTTCTGGTGTATAATTTCTTCTCTGAATAAATTGAGTTTCAGTCTGCGCTTGTTTGTCTCTTCTCTTGTGTCCCGTTGGTTTGTGCTTCTAATTAATTCATTATGAATTTTTACCAACTAGCCCGCCTGTCAACCCGACTGCATTATCAGAAAGTTGCACGTTGGATACCTGTAGGTGTAAAGTTGATTTTCATCCAGTTTAATTTCTTGACATGTGCACATTTAATACTGCAATACATTTAGAGTACTATATAACGTCCCCGATACATTTCTTGGCGCCATTGGCGATTGGTTTTTCAGTAAACTTTTATCTAACAAAAAAATGGACTCTTGAAAGGCTCTCACAGAAAACTACTGCAATGATCTACTACACTGCGTTGAGAAAAAAAAATCAGCAGAAGCAAACAGACACACTCACGTTGGTCGATATAGCTAAATCACAATGAAGTTTTTTTTCAGAGCTGTCAACCTTTCTCTATGTACAGAGCTATACGCGAAAGCACATTGTGCGGGAAAATGAAATAAAAGATGGCCACTACTCAATACCATTCAAAATTATGACCGGTTGATCGGAAATGTTTGTTGATGCTTTTGCTTTGGAGTTGACTCAAAAAATAGGAGTGCATAATTACAATGAATATTGGGGGAGTACTTTATGAGCTGGGTAATATGAGCAAATACAATTTTCGGTTTTCCTGAACTGTTATCAAGACCGTATGGTTGGAGCTAGGGACAGTGAAAGCATATGTTGACGTTAACCATTGTAAAGCAGCAAAATTCATGTGGGGCATATGCTTTGCTGTGGCATGTTTAGCAACGTTCTGTCTCATGGTTGATTCCTCACTCGCTGTTCGTTTTTTTATTTACTACGATGTCGACTGCTTAACTCTTGGTGTATCAGAGACTTTTAGAGTTTTTCAAAAGTACATAAACAAAATTTAAATGCGAAACGAAAACTATTATCCAAGCAGACGGCAACTGGATCGTATAACCTTGTATGCAGCAAAAGGTAGTCGCAGTGAGCCGGTACTAACGACGCTTTTTTTTTTTCGTTTTCACAGACACGAGTACGACAGATAAGCAAGGAGGCGGTAGGTTCATACATCTCAAATATCATATATCATATTACCGGATTACGCTATACTTCCCTATCGTAAGTGTTGTTGATGTATACATGAACGTAACTATAAATAACTCCGCATCTCTTACATCGACTGAAAATCATAAAAATGACCCTAATAAAACACATTCTTGCCAGTTACATGCTATAGTTTTTCTTGCATCGTCCCATGTTCCCGTCGTCTTTTACAAGTGCTGGTCGCAAAACAGTACAGGCGTCACCTGAGCTTCGATACAACAAAAAAAGCGGGTCATACCTTCTGCGCTGCCACACCCGTTGGCGCTCTGTAGTCGATTGGGCTACTGTCACAACTGGCAACAGTAATGATTGCCTCAGAGATAGGTCGCGTTATAGGTGTTTTTTTAATTCATCGGTACAGGATGAAATAGTAGATAGGAAAAAGGGAGCACACACGGACAACGCTGTGCGGTTTTTTGCCTTCCGTCTCCAATTTGCCGCTGCGCAGATAATTCGAAGTGAAACAAGATCTGGCTCTCTGAATCGTTATCATGTGGTCGGGGTCTGCCTTGCAGGAAATTAACTAGACCACCTATGATAGGAACAGCCTCATTTACTTCTTCGCGGAGTCTTCATCGATTGAAGTTCAGAAGTTCGTGGCCACATGGTCAGGCGCAATATCAAGGCGTGGCCGGATAAGCGTGCCAGTGAATCGCGACCATCAAAACGCTCATACGGGCAAAGCCAGCTGTCACACCAAAAGAACGCTTGGCACCCAAATCACTAAAAAAGCTAACGCAATCGAGTGCGTGATCAAGGCGCTGCGAAGGTGTTACGAACAGCGGCAGTGGTTGCAGCTTGGCCACATGACACCCTGACAGCCTAAAATATTCAGCGAACAGGCAGTGCCTTTGCACACTCCGACAATGCTTGCAGTTCAATAGAACTTTATGAGGGAGCGTCATTTATTTCTCAAATATGGGTTAATTTAGGCCTGCATGAACCATAAATTGACGGCGACGCAGTGAGCAGTGGAAAAAACATGGTAGGTGTAACATTAAGGGACAAGAAGAGAGCAGTGCGTATAATGTAACAAACGGGTGTTGATGACATGATAGTCGGAATTAACAAAAAAATGTTCATGACCAGCGCAGGTAGCGTGAAGGCAAGATAACCGCTGGTAATTGAGCATTATAGACTGGATTCCAAGAAAATGCAAGCGTGTGAGCGGGAGACACAGTTAGGTGGACAGATGAGACTAGGAAGTTTGCGGGTATAAAGTTGTAGCAGCAAGCACAGGACCGAGTGGATTGGTGGAACGCAAGAGAAGCATTTGTTCTGCAGTGGGCGTAGCCTGGCTGATGATGATGATGATGATGATGATGATGATGATGATGATGATGATGAATGAGAACGCATTCATGAACCAGACTAGCTGTAATTCTTCCATGTTCAGCCGATTAGCGGTGCTATTTCTTTAGTCGTGCCGGCAGTCCGCGTTCGCGCTTCAGCCTTGTAGTTTTATCTCTTGTAGATTTATGAGACTATAGGTTATTCCCGTAGCTTTTGTTTGTGCTTGGAATCTCTGAAACCTGTGCTGTCAATTCCTGTCTGCATCAATGGAGTAATTGTGTCTTTCTTGAGAACCTGCCTATACAGTTTGCAGAAAATGAAGAATCGAACAGCACTACCTCTGAAATACGCGCTGTGGTGGAGAAGCCACTTTTTAATACTAAAGTGAAGAGGTCCTGCCACACATTCTAGGCATGTTCAAAAAGCGCCACCAATCGGCAGTTGAGGCTCCCGAGAACACGCGAGCCAAATGATATTGCGCAGTATGTGGCCTGGACTTGCGATAAGTTCTCAAAGAAAGCTAAAAAAATGCTTTCTCTTTTCTCGAGAAAAGACGCTACAGGCTTGAAAATAGCTGCGTCACAAGCCCTTTTCCCGCAATTGGTTGGCTTGTGCATGACGCGCCCAGGAGTTACCTGGGCCGCTGCGAGAGGTCGTGGCCTGTCAGCGCGTACCCGCGTGATCACACTGAAAAGCCGTGATTTGAAGATACAAAACAGACAGAAAAAGTGCTCAATGTCAAGAGGCGCGTGAGATACACTTTTCCCAAGTTCCATCTTTTCCTGATAATCTCCCAGTGCTCTCTTCGGGACGAAAGAGGAGGGACTGTAACTGCAGCGTGTGACAAATATTTGTAACTCCGCTCGTACTGGACGAAATCTAAAAACATTTGGGGCACTCAATCTGCCAGGCGATAAGCTCCTTTATTGTACAAATTTTATGGCTGCTTAAAAAACTGCTGCAGGGCCCCTTTTCTAAGCGTTTATTGACGTTGGTTTTGAGAACATGTCGGATTCCACGTTTTTGCTTTGTTTGATGCGTGCTGCAAGTCGATGTAATATTCCAAAATGTTGATTGACTCCAAAGTTTATAAATTCATCATCTACACACTGCACAAATCTGTGGTTTATTGCTAATATGCTACGACTTTTACGAACTGTAGGCTATCCCGAAAAGAGAGATCACACCGTTACGATACCCATATTGGTGTTCGGCTGTGTCTATAGATTGTCATTCACTGCAACTTCTACTCTTTTACAGCCCAAAGGTAAGTGTAGCACCCTTCTCTTAATTTTGGTTTTTCGCCATTAAGCAGGTTTTTTTATTTGAAGAACTGGGGAGGGGGATAAAGTTGTTTTCCAACGCTACCACGTGGGAGTGGGGTGATGGTACAGAAGTTGATCAATAAATTTTATAAGATAAGTGTCAACCTGTGAAATTATCATGATGATGTGCTGGTACAGTACGCACGGATTGAAAAGCGACATCATTTTTGTTTGTATGAGAATTGTTATGAGTAATCACTCGAAATCACCACTTCGGGTCGGTGTAAGTCTTTCTAGTGAAGGTAACGTTGGTTGCGCTGATAGCGCACGAAGTGTGCTTGTACAGTTTCAGCACGAGAGGCATGTAATATTCTGTGGACATGGCTTTAGGTAAATTTTCCTTACACTAATGTAAAAAATTGTTCCTCAATTGAAAAATATTGACTTTAGGACCATGTATTTATAATATAGACTACATTTCTCCCACTATCATCGAGTACGTCGGAATATGCCATTCTTTTTCGCAGAGACCATCGGCGATATTGGTTCGCCATTTGCTGTGTTTTGCTTCTCATCCTACTCCTCGGGATGGTGCTTCTGTCCTCTTCCGACAGCTCGACTGGTGAGCAAGCCATTGTCTTCTTTACGAAGTGGTGCCGATTGTTATATTCAGGCTCAACACGGTGCTCCCGAGAGTAGTTTTGTTTGACAGATTCACGAGGAAAGATTTTCTGGCCACATTTGCAGTAGGTCGTGTTTTCAACCTTGCATTTAAAGATTTGCAGCTGTTTCCAGTGGGGGGCACCCCTAAGAGACCTTACAAATGCAGCGCTTGATTGTTTACCACTACGTTTCTAATTGGAAAAATATTATATCGAAACAACAGGCGCATTCCCGCCATCGCTGTAGTGTTTTGTATAAAAACCGGATTGATAACATGGCCTCGCACGTCGTATTTTCTATGCGTGAGTAAAAACACACGACAGGATGCCTGCGAATACTGTTCAAGCAGATATGAAACACGCTGGGAGCTTCTGTGAAGTAATTTGTCCTTGGAAAAAAAAAAGGCAAAGGGTGGACGGAGAACACGCGCTAGTGGCAGACAATGCGCACCATGACCGAGCGTTTATAGTCGGTCACGTATCTCAACATACGCGTGGTATACTAATCTTTATAAAGTCATGTTGGGAGATACGGTGGTAGTAGGGTATGACTATAGTGCATTTTATAGTTCGGCTTTGTGACGGCGACTGCAGAAGAACCGAACAATGCAGCAGTCGTACCTTGCTTGCATCCTATATCCCACTACCTGCTGAAGATAGGCAGCAGAGCCGACATGCCGGTCGCGTTTTTTGCACCTGAGTGTCTTCAGGATCTAAGTGGCTGAGTAAATAGTAAAAAACAAATAATGGGCTAGAGACTGCGTCTACCGTCTGTGGGGCTTCATTCACGCTGCCCTACAGACGTTTTACACAATGCACGCGCAATGTGGTCTGTTCTATAACTTGTCTTGAGGTCGAACGCATATCGGACAGACTGGCAGGTGCTTAAAGAAAAGTCTCGAGAGCACTATTAGAACGCCCAACAGATCCTTTAGGGTTACATTGCTGTGCTTGTAGCTGCGTTACACGCCTCGAAGGTATGATAGTGCGCAGCCTCTCATCAGACAAGATCACTATAATCGGTTGCAACTTTAGAACAGCACTTCCTCCTCAAAGGCCGATGCACGCAAGCCTGCTCCATTGAGCATGTTCTACAGACTTGCGTCATGGGACGGACGGCTGTTGTTACCACCTGCAGAGAATGTTGCAGAGAGCAAGAGTGGGGCTATTCCCTTAGTCGCTGAGGTGGTCGGCTGCCGCGCTTCTGTCGTCTCGACTTGCCCGACTTCTTAAGTGGTATAGATTAGGCAAGAAAGCGGTAAACATAGAAAAACAGGAAGAAGCCACTACCACTGACCAAGAAAGAAAACCAGTTTCTCGATCTGTAGTTAGATAAGTAAGCGTTTGCAATAAATGGATGAAAATAGCAAGAAATTGTTGAACAGTTTTTTTATTTTCGTGTATATGATATATGCTTCATGAAGTGCGTCAAATAATCAGCTGCTAGCGCTAGAGTGTGTACCCATTCCGTTCCCGTCTTGCGCCCTTATAAATGCGAGTACATATTTAAGTTGGGCTATGCCAGGCATTCGCGGTGTCCGTGCGCCGTAAGGTGTTAGCTCTTCGCGCTCGTCGTTTTCCCATAGCAACAACTGCGGACGTGTGCACTTATCTTCGCCCCTAGAAACCGAACAATAAGATGCGAGAGAGTGTATAAGGGCGTAGGTGCAGTGCTTTGCCGCTCCTTCTCTCGCCGTTTGCTCTCTCCCTTGCCTGCGCCCCACTCTCCCGTGCGGTCGCGCCTTACTCAATACTGTTCGCTGGCTGGGTGCCTCTCAAGAACATCCGGAAACGCGCGAACACGCCATTCAGAAACGCCAACGCCGAGTCGAGAATGCTGGCGCCCAACTTTCCCGCCCACTAGCTCCTCACTCTCGACGGATGGCTGGCTGGGTCTCTCTCAAGACGATGGCAGAAGTCGGTGAAGATAATGACGCTAATGCTACACTCTCTCGGTGCAAGAAATGCATTCGCATTTCCTCACGATTGCCTTCGAACAGGTAGGCTCATTTTTCTTTTCGTTTCAAAGCTTTATACTTCGCGTGGGTGAGTCATTTTTCTCTAGATTTTCGTTTCATTGAAGAGACTAGGAACTTGTATGACGACTGTATAAATCCCTTTGCTCTTTATTCTTTGCTTAAGAAACGACCGACAATAACGGCGGAGGGAACGATGACAAGTCTCACTACGTTGTAAATCCATCTGGCGGCGGAAAAACCCCTCCTGTGAGTAACAGTCACCCTTGCGTTGGTCGCAAGCTTAGCTCGTAAAAAACTAGTGGTGGTAACAATGAAGAAAGCGTATAGCCGAGTGGCCTCATTGTTTATATTTTCTTCTTTTTTGATTTATCTCCGTTTTTTTATTTTTTGCATGTTTATTTGTACTTATTTCTGTTGTATCTATTTTTTTGTCACTTGGTTTACATGTCTTTGTTTTTGTTGGCTTTCTGTCTTTCGTGCCCTCTCTGTTTCTACATATTTCTCTCTCCTTTCTCCATCTCGTGTGTCGATTATCTATCTTCCTCTCTTTTATTTATTTCTATTTCTTCTGCTTGTTTTCATGTTGAGCTTTACTCTGTACTCTTGTTCTTTCCCTCTTCGTTCCCCTCACATGTAAAGGGTACAGCCACATCAATCCATCTATCAATCGGTTTATAGCGCGAGAACAGAACGACAACAGAGACAAGAAGGACACGAGTACTTGTGTCCCTCTTGTCTCTTTGTTGTCGTTCTGTTCTCGTGCTATAACTATCGTCATGTCATAACAACTAGCCCAATCTGCCACGCTTCAACTCAGCAACGTTGGCGCGGGAGCGTGAGCTTCCCGCTAGCGCATGTCGCCTCGATAAGCAGACGCTTTCAACCCTGTAATACCCATGATCAATTTTACCTTCAGGAAAATTGCGAGCAAACGCTGAACGTTCTCATTCTTCTTGTGCTGTGCATTTTAGAGAAAATATGAGTGGAATTTCGTTTGAGGCATAAATATAATTACCATAAATTGAAATAGTTGCTACTGTATTATATGTAAGTGACTGTACCTTCTTCATAACATGTGAAATTTGCAATAGCTGCTTATTGTGACACCTATGGTAGCTTTTAGTAGCTTTATTGAGGTATTTTATTTAATGTATCAAACATGATACAATTGGCATTATAAGGATTATTAGGCAACGCTCCTTGTTAGCAAGCTTGTTTAAACTCTTCGCTACTTTTCCCAACGCTGATGATTCACTAGAAAATTGGTTTCATGATCGCGGTGTCGTCGACATCAATGGCGCGTCTTCTCAGTTTGAAATTATTCTTGTCTAATCACCGTTAGGCTCATCGCGTCGAAATTAACGCAGTAACTGAATGGCAGTTGCATTGTTTTCTGCCAATGATAATGGCATAATAATGCAACTATCACTGAGCTAATCGTTGTAGTCGTGTGCAATTCTGCCGTTTTTTTTTAATATTATGGGCAGGGGCAAACAGAAGGACTCGAAACGACAGCCAGGCTGCCCCTGGCAGGAGGAAAAAAAGAGAGCCACGGTTGGGGCGTGACAACCAAGCCTCGTTTTTTACTGCATCTACAATGATGTCACCTTGCGCCAATAATGAACACTGCGCTCAAAGTGCACATGTCTGCACCCCCCAAAAAACAAACAAACAAACAAACAAACAAAACTTGGGGCCCTACGACCGCGCCAGAATCGGGCGCTGTTTAAACATACTGAACAATAGGGCCAGTGCTGATGAAAACATATTGTCACCCAAACAGAAGAACGCTCTCACTCTTCAACTCACTCACATGCCCCCACACTGACTGTGGAAGACGCCGTACGGTCAGACGCCCATGTCCCATTGATAATGAAGACCTAGGGCTACCTTTCTGGGGCACGGTAGCACTTGACAATATCGGCTCTAGCGAGCACATGCTTGCTGGATGGAGGATGCTGACACACAGAACACGACACTATACAGTTTCATCATCACGCTAGGATGACGAGTGGAAGCCGGCACAGGATTTCTGATTGTTCTGCGATGTCGAGTGCGTTCATCGCTCATGTTTCAGCAAACGCTGTTGAGGACACTGATCACAAGAAAAAAACGCCGAAAGGGCACCAGGTAATGAGAAGCACATGCGATCATAAACTGCCAAATAATACAAAGGGAGGCACCATGATAAACGCGATGACGCAGTGTGACATCTTGAAGCAAGGGCAAAATTTCATATACAGATCCCCTTAGACGGCATCCACAGGAATGTGTGCATGAATTTTGTTTACCGTGACACACGCCATGCATATGTGCTTACAAGGTTTGGTGCCAGTTGGCACCATGCATTTCCTGTTTCGTTTCAGCTGTAGCTTCCTCGAGCGTCCATGGTGTGCTATAGATGGGCTCCGCACACACGGCGCAAGCGCGTACGAGTAAATGCGTCAGTATGTACCACGAAATACGTCAATGCGCGAGCAGTGTTTGAGGCACTGTAGATCAATTTTTGAGTCATCCCTGTCTCTCTGACCGAGCGCGAGATGTGGGGACTTTGGCACTCGAAACTATATAGATGACTCGAAGCTTCACGGCGTGCAGAGCCGTGGCGCTTCTACAAAGGTTGATCTATCGAAGACGACTTCTGGAGGAGGCCACAAGCCTGGCGGGAAGACGACTTCTGGGGGAGGTCACAAGCCTGGCGGGAAGACGACCTCGAGGCATGCTCCAACCCACGGCGGAAAGACCATAAGACCCGGACCTATCGTGACAAAGCCAGGCACACCGGAGCCCGGTCACCATACCAGTGTTGCCCCCAGAGGACCGACCCATAAACCTACGACTACTACTCCACCTCCAATCATCGGTTTGTATCTTTCCGGACATTGTACAGCAAGCAGGGCTTTCTGACGCTGTGGGGACGAGTATACAAATGAGCATACACGCGTCCTCGAAAAAACAATGATACATTCTTTATTCTGTCTAAAATATAGTTAAATAATCTATAGTTTGTCTAAATCAACTTTTGTAAGGACAGAGGCAAAAAAAAAAGTGGGGACCCAAGAACTTTTTCATAACAAGCTGTAAAAGGGCGCTTTTTATGTACCTATGTTTTTGCGTCTTTCTGTCTTATACCGCCGAAGAAATATCAAAGCATCCTCCTGTAGCATTTGGAGGCGAATGAACTACGTAATTACTGGTAGATGATGGGCTCTGGTGTTATGCGCATTGTAGTTTCTGTACACACTTGTTCCCGAGCTTGTTGTCTCTCTCTTGCCTCTCATTCGTAATTCAGGTGCACTGTATAAAATTGAAGATGTTCTCGTGAGTATTCTCATATCTCTCGCATTTCATATTCCTCTATTTTGTTTGCACTGTATTTACCTGTTCGCCACGAACAACGTTTATTTAATTCTGATGGACAAGCCTGCTTTCTATAATGTTCGAGGGCCCTCCACCACCCCACGTTGAAAGACGAGGAGGTGGTTTTCTCCTTTCTTTCGCTATTGTTCACACAAGCAATGCATCCTCCTCACCCCTTACTTCTTAAAAGCAAATGAACAATGTCAGCAATATGCGCTATAGCCTATCAGGTTTTAAATCTTCTCGGCTAGGTGCTGTTGACACCGCTTGCGCAGTTTTAAACAAACCAAACGAAGTGTTAATCGATTCATCCATCGCGCACGATATTCGTGCGAGACAAGGAAGAACGGATGAACGACTGCTTGGCGAAATAGTGTAGGAGACAAATGACACTTTATATTTCACGTAAATGGACCAATCGAGAGCATGTACGCTATAAACGTCACGGGAAGTGCTATCTGCGTCACAGAAGTGCACAAGAAGGATAATAAATATCAGGAGAGAATATTGCGCTTGCTTATTTTTTGTATTCGCCCAGCCGGGTGAGTGGTCCTTTAACGGAGCCCTCAACACTGCTTCAACTAGTCATAGAATAGATTTGCTACAGGCACTCGTGAATTCACTGCTGTAAAATGTTTTCGAATCCACCCCCAACAAGCGGAGTTCTATTTATCGCATGCTGCAATTGCATTCTCTCTTCTCTCGCCCCAAAGAAAGCGCTGGAAGCTAAGCAGGGAGGGATGGCATGGAGAAATCAGGCGTGTCGCGCACGCCTCACGACTATGAGCACTTTTTCCTTTTTTTTTCTTTGAATACGCGGCTTTTCAGTGCGATGGCAGGCGTGTGTGTGAACAAGTCGCGGCCTCCCGCGGCGATCTCTGTAACGACCGAGCGCGCCATGTTTAATTCAGCCAATTGCTCAACCAACGGCTGTGACGCGTGAATAATGAGCATCTTCCGTCATTTGTAAAGAGAAGAGAAAGCAATTCTTTGAATTTGAGAATTCAAAAGGAGTTCCAGGTTGCATGCTCCACTATATTACGCTGATGTGTATTCTGGTAGCCTTCACGGCTTCAGGTATTAGAGAAAGATTATTGGTCAGCTGCCAGTTTGTGATATAATTACTTGCTACGTGACGCCCACTGACTGACAAAGTGTGTTCTACACTCGCCGTCGCGGCTACTGGCGGCGCTGGAATTTTTCAGGATTGAATGGATATATATGGTTCATAATGTGGACGGGGTATGCCTGCCGCTGTAGCTCAGGTGGCAGAGTGTTACAAATTACTTGCCAGTGCACGGAAGTTTTCCTTCTGCTTTTATTTCTGCGGTTTAGATTACATTTACTAGATGTAACATTCCGTATACTTTATTTAAACCATTGTCTATTAGTTCTTGCTAATGTTGAGTTTGACAGACACGATTCCTAAAACTTCCCCTTCTTTCCTTTAACACGAAAAGGTTTACTTGAAACACGGGTATCATGTTGCTGATATCATGCTGCTGAGATATCTTTGCCATGTTGGCAAGCCGCTTTCGCTAGAGATACGTCAAATGTTAGGACCAGCAGACTTTTACTCTCACGAGCTGTTTTATCATGACACATTTTTGAGGTGCACAGGCCTTCATTGTCGAGCTTAGAGGTGATCTGGCCCCCACTTTCAATCACACGACTATTTTGTTTTGGTGCACATTTGCACATTTCAACTAATAGAAATTTCCGAATTGTTCTTGTAGAAGTAGTGACACGAATTTTGGTGCATTGTTTTAAATGAAAAGCCGAGTGCCGAGAACTCTAGAAAGAGTATCGTTACACTTACATCACATACATACGTACATGCATACACACATCCATCCATCCATCCATCCATCCATACATACATACATACATACATACATACATACATACATACATACATACATACATACATACATACATACATACATACATACATACATACATACATACATACATACATACATACATACATACATACATACATACATACATACATACATGCATACATACATACAAAGAACTTTAATAAAACAATGCATTGAATATATTCTGACTACTCTTAACCTAAACCATCGATTTTGATTTTGGTAAGGATGCGGCGGCTTTGAACTGACATGTTAACAGAAGTCTGACGTCATTAGAATACTGCAATTCACCACACACTAGCAATAGTTGTCATGTTGCTGTCAGTCACAGGTGATTCACCTAAGCAACGATGAGTTAATTGCCATCCGGAGACACTGGCAGCAATTTCTGCGATTCGGGCGTCATGCAGGGCGCAGACTTTGAAGCGCAGTGAACTGTCCTTACTTGCGATAATGTACGTTGAGATAGGGCATGGTTTCAGATGTTTACAGGAGAAACCTTTGGAGTAAATGTTTGATACGTGTTGTCCCTCTCAGTTGTGCGGAGGAGAGTGTTGATAGTGCACACATTGGAAATAAAACTGCCCTTCTTGGGATAGCTCCAAACCATGTTAGTACTTGTTTAATGTGATGTCTGATGGTCCACGCATCTTGTAAACCTGAGGGTATTTCCGTTGATGTGAGCTAAAGTTGCACGTAGTAGAAGCCTTTGAGCTTCCAAAGACGAGCACGGACATACATGTTCCCCAAAGCCGTCAGTGCACTAGATGGTATCAGCCAGAACGTTTTCATGCATGTCAAAGCATGTCAGTTCTCTTCTATTGCGATGTCTCATTGCCTGCGCATCTTGTCAACTGTGAGGGCATTTCCGGTGAAGTAAGCTAAAGTTGCATGCTGTTCAAGTCTTGATCTTCCAAAGAGGGGCACTAACATCCATGTTCCCCAAAGGCGTCAGTGCGCTTGACGGTATCGGCTATAAAACGCTTGCTTGCTTGCTTCTATGAATATGCATGGGCGAATACTACACGAAGACACAGATGTAGGGAGGCTAGTCGGCCAGGTGTAGGGAGGCCAGTTGTCACAATATTTGAGGTGGTAACCTTATGTGTAATGTACGAATAGAACAGATGTCAACGGTATAGACTTTTTACTAGTGATTTCTGCACTGAAATCTGTTCTTCTGTTGCTGCACGTATTTCTTTCAAAAATGTGCAAGAAATTCGCTCCAGATATTGTTGACAAGATTTACCGGGCATGGAGCGCCTAAAAAAAAAACGGCAGGAACGTAGTTAACAGGGCTCATTCATATGAATGTATTGTCGTCAAGTCTTGAAAAACAAACAAAACCACAAATCTGATGAAACACAGCAACTCGAGCAACCACTCACATTCAATTGAAGCGTTAGTTTCACAAAGAAGCACTTATGAAGAAATACCCGAAATCACGTAGAGCACGTGCAAAAATTTTTTTACGCTATTCCTACAATGAATCCCCTAAATTTCTACACATAACTAAGCCTCGCCCTCGCATGTTTGCCAGAAAAGCACTCGCCATTCAACGGAAATGAAAGACCAAAATGTGTAATGTGAACGAAATTGCATAAATATACACATTGGTGCCTGCAGAAGTGAGTGACTCCAGTTTTGCCATCTTGTGCAGCGACAAAGATGCCCCTCGTGTGCACAGTGAGCAGCGTGGGCAGCGCACAAATCCTGCTGCCTCAGTTGCATGTGTGCTCTTACGTCTTCTTCACGCACGTCATGTCGAGGAACAAACGCCTGTACGCCTCGGATGGCAGTGGGGCATTTCAGGACTTCGCTCGTGCCATAGAAGCGTCTGGTGGCTACACTGGTGGAATCTCCTTTGACATGCGGTATGTGAGCATAAGACGTTCGGAAAATACCTTTTGAACCCCCCAAAAGTACCATCGACAGCATGAAGACAAAGTATTCATGATTAAAAAGAAGCAGGATAGCGGAAAAAGCTATGGACCAGCACTCAGACATATAATGACGCTGTTTGTCTGCGCTCGCTTGTTTCTGTTTGATAGTCCATCGTTTTTTGCACTGTTATATTTTTTGATCATAGAAAACCAACTGGCCTGATTTAACGCAATCGACATGTAATTCAAAACATAATTTTTCTTTAAAGTGTTTCGGTTCTGATGTGATCGCGAATGGTGATCTATATGACAAGAACACCTGTAGATTATATCGCCAAATGTAGTTCGTCACGTACCATGGCGTCATGCGATGACGTTATTGCTTGACGTGGTTCCTTGGTCAAAAGTAGGCTCATCACGGAGGCAGTGCGAGAAGCTGCCCGGCGAGGTTCAGGTAGCTTGCTGGGCCATCGATTCAAGAGGCAATGCAAAACGCCGATGAGCACCGAAAGCCTTCGGAGGAGAAAGGGGCAGGATAAAATGGTTTCCCCCTCTAGTATTTTCAGGCGTATGTATGAGGAACATTGAGTCTTCCTTAACATGGCTCTCGTACGACTGTTATATGTCACAATGACACAATATAGGCTACCTTTTTTTATTCGTTATCAAAATCAAAAGTTGGTGCGACGCAAAGTATTCGATAAAGACTAGCGGTGCCTTGAACATTTCATTCGATGCCGGAATCAACCGCAAAAGCTTTACAGAGAAAAACATACAGGCACACACCAACTTTTCATGCATGAGAAATGGCTTAGGCCTTCTTTTCCGCAATAGGCGGCCATAAGTACGAAAGTTGGTAAATAGGCGCGACGTTTTGAGTAGTGCAGTTATGCTTCAGGAGCACAATGAGCTGCACTCTGTATGGTGATAAGCCACAGTAAGTCGGTTTAGAGTTTGCAAGTTTTGATATGCATATAAAGTGGAAATTCAAGCGGAACCTCTTTGTGCCCAGGTACGGCATCAACGAAAAAACTGGGGCAGCCTTACTGCCTACTGCCTTGGAGGAGGCCCGCACTGAACTGCTCGAACTGTACAACAAGAGCAACATCAAACACTACGGCATCCTCAATTGCATCACAATGCCAGGTCTTATGAGCTATCTCGTGGCGGTTCTGCCCAGCACGTTTTCGGTGAGAAGTATAGTCATGCCTCTCGACAAGCACAAGGGCAGTCGTTTCTTACTTGTTTCCGCTGTTTTTGCCAGGTTTCTGATATTTATTTTCCTGTGTGTGCAGTGTACCAAATCACTAGTGGTAATTAACAATACTTGTGCCTAAATGGCTATGGTAAAATCTATCTTAATGTATCAAGTGGCAATATATTATTCCTATTTCATCAAAAGCATATTCTTGAGTTTTCAAAGAAGAAACACCTTAAAGTGTCGTCATTATTATTTTCATAATAATTCTTCGCCTATCCTAGGTCTACTGCAGGCTGAACGCCTCTGCCAGCGATCTCTAATTTACTATATGTAGAGCAAACTACATACATATACACTAGCGAATTTATCAATTCACCTCTTTGAACAGGGTAATGAATGATAAAAAAACACACTCACTGCCAGAACGAGCCTTTATACGCTGTTTTGTCCGAGTCCATTGCGGTGGATTAGCGATTACGGCACTAGGCTGCAGACAGGATGGTCGTGAGGTCGATCCCAGTCGTAGCGGTCTTGTTTCAATGAAAGCAAAATGCTACAGGCCTGTAGGCGTGTATTAAAGTGTACATTACATAATCTTAGATAGCCATGACTTCCGGAGCCATTTAATACGGTGTCTTTATTATTCATATCCTTGTTATGGTATTCAAAACTTCAAGACCTATAAAACTTGGCGTCTAAAAACTTGTACAGCGGGACAAGCAAAACGGATGATGCCTAGTTTTGAAATCTTTCATGAAGTTTCATTACAGTTCTAATTCACGAATCGTGGTACGCTGTTCTTTTAAACTGAACACGGCATATACTGAAAGGCCTCCGAATTCCTTCGGGTGTTTTTCAATTGTTGATTACTTGCTCAGCGCGAGTAAATAGGAGCTAAAATTTGTAGTATAGTGGTGCCGCCGTAAAAAAACAACTTCTTGAAAGAATTTCCTTTTCAAATAAAAGACGTGCAACTTGCACCAGCTCATATATGAAGCCATTTAAAGTTTTTCAAATGAAAACAGAGAAGCAGAGTAATTGAATGATTTACGTATCAGCAGCCTTTCTACCACAGTAGATTATGAAACTCAAATTCAACTCAGAATAAGGCACTTTGTCTCTTATGCAACAAAGCACCACGAACAATGAGGTGCTTGCATTATGGCAGTGTAATGAAGAAGAAGTAGATCGGTGCAAGGACAGCAACATCGAGTGCGCAGCAGAGGCTAAAGTGCTCCTGCACTGTGCACAGTACTGCAAACTATAGCTCAACAGATCTAGTGAAATGAATCATTTTATTACAGTAACGCTATAATTACAACATTTACCACCTGTAAAAAATAATGTCGTTAGGATTTTAAGTATGTATACTTGTGTACTGCTGCGTCTGTTCATTTACCATAATCCACACTGCCATGAACTACAAAAATGAGCTATTTTTATTAGGAAACAAAGTAGTCAAATCTATAAAGCTTCGGTTTCTACCTACGGCAAGTTGATTTTTCTTCCTCCGCAATCCTTTCCCAATTAAAGTTCAAAAGTTAAAGCATCCATATACTTTGGCATAAACGTCTCTTTCCCTCTCTTTCTTGTGATTTGGTTAGGTGGCATTGACATTCACAGTTTATGATGTCGCATAATTTACTGCTTTCGTCGCAACGTCCAAGCCAGAGCTGGACATGGAAATGACTCGTGCGCCGTGCGTCTTTTTTTTACATGTGCAGAAAATGAGGTCACTGCAGAGAGGCGACCCGAACGGTGTGATTGTCCTGGCCTTTGGCGCATTCCAAGTCAACGTCTCTTCTGACTGGACAATGTATTATCGGCGGTACTTCCAGGAAATTGGAAAGTGAGGACATCACGCACGTTTGTTTAGAGGTGTTCGATTTGCAGAATTACGTTCCGCAAAACGATGTGCTATAGTTTTTCAGTGTACAGTCAAAAGTCCTAATAACGAAAGTATCGCCCTTCGCAAGTCGTTTTGTTTATGAAATTGGTCATTCCGTAGAATCAAGACGGAAACTTTTTTTGTCCTTCTACATGCAGAACTTTAATCAACCGTCATTGTTTAAAGCTATGAAGCACCGGACCAGACAAGAACAAACCAATACAAATCACACCACATCCAACTCGCCTGTAGTGACTTATTTACGCTGATATACTTAAGACATCAGGAAGCAGGCGCAGGGAAGCCCTAGCTACCGACGCTAGCTTGCTTTATTCATGAGTTTTAATTCTTTTTGGCCGAGCGCTATCGACCAATGCTATTTCTTATTAGCTGAGCGCTTCCACACACGCCTACTGTAGCCGTTAAATTAGTACAAACTTCAATGACCTCCCCTTTCGTCTTGTTACAATTAACACGTACCATATATGCTTATTTAAACACTGCACACTTCTGTGTACCTGCTGCCATGAAAGTGTTGCAGATTTACCCAAGCAGTCACTTGTTTCTTTTTTTCAGTGACAAATTTTATTGAGGGAACAGGAGTTTGTAGTACATGGAGGGGTGGCTGGCAGGTCACTGAGAGAATGATCACTCAATGTGCCACTACAACGCGGCATCCTTTGGGAAAGCAGATGGGAGGGGGGAGGGGTGATAAGTGAAATATACCATGGGATGGAAACTTTCAAAGCCCCGGCATTCTTTGCAGGACAGCAGAAAAGTACGCATATAATTGGCCAGTCAGATGTTAGCCATTATTTCAATGCACAGATATGTAGTACAATTGTCTAATGACGGATACAGCTTAAGCATCAGCGTACTCTTCCCAGCCGTGTTCCTCGCTACCGTACAGATGGCGCATATACGGCCAGCCTCGGCGGCGTCGAACTACACCTGGTTGCTACCATTGCCTCCGCACTCCTATAGGCTGAAACAAAAACTTAAGAAAAGTCAAATGAATGTGGCGTTTCAAGTCGTCCCTCTCGTTCCGTGCCTACTACGCTTTTTAGGCGAGAGCAGTTCACTTGGTTGATCTCCTCTACTCTCGGCGGCGTGAAAGTGCTCTAGCACGCTCTGCCACTGTGTGACAGTGGTAGAGCGAGGGTGGTTTGAACGAGTACATATACTCCGGTTGGAGCCCTAAAATATGCTGACACACTCTGGCAAACGCGTTTTTGAGTGATCCTGCCTTCTCAAGAAAAATCGCCGTACAATTGTAACTTACCGACCTCAAAAAGCGAACGCGGCGTCAGGGCCCATTCCGCAAGCAAGGATCGAAATCGGCCTGCTTCGGAAATGCAGGTCAGCTGGATGCAGGTCAGTCACGTAAAGCCCTGACAGTCAGCCGATATGCCAGGATGCGGAGAAATCAAGGGATGCTTTTGCGAGTAGATGGATCGAGAAAGTAGCAAACAGACCATCAGGGTAGTGAGGTCACCGTAGCCTCTAGCATTATGTGGTGCGTACGAACGCTATTGATCTGCAGTCCGGTGTTCCCTTCATGCACACGGCGTGCAGCATGGTCAAAGTAAAAGCATTACAGCGGCAAGGATGCCCAGACGTTTTTAATGCGACAACGTTACAGCGTTGACTCGGAGAAAAACCGGTCTCTCTTTAAATTAAGAAGAATTCACTTTCGAGGCTGTTTCAAGAAAGCACTTTGTTTAGGTGGGTTTGCTGACCACATTTTTTTCACTAATGCTTACTGATGAGACCATAAAATCCCACGGATATTTATCGGGGAATGACATTTTCTGGGTTTGATGGAAAACTTTGTAAATTAAGCTTGCTTATATCAAGTTCTAGCTTTAAATCCGGTAAGACTTCTCTTTGGAGTTTAATTGAGCTTGGAAGTTCACCCAGGTTTAGAGTCTCAACCATGCTGTTTCTTTTTTTGCCTTCCATGTCTGTACATGGTCGTCCTTTATGAAAGGGAACACGCGAATGCGTGGCCGGCACTCTGCGGAGGCTGCCTACAGCACCATCAACCGACAAGTGAAGAAAGCACGTTCGCTTTTGGCGTCCTCTATTGCCAAGCAATGTAACGAGTCATGGCCAGTAGACAAGCGCTGCTAGATTACGTTCCCTTCCTCCGCGCGTGGTGAGTGATATCGGGCGATTACTGCTGCTTGCGCCGTAGCCGAGCACAGCGTTTGATATTTGATACGATGGCAGTGGACTACGCTAGGCGTCAGCAAAAGCAAGTGCAATCTCTCAGCGCTTGTCTACCCGCCATCACTCGCTATAATTATGTTTAGGGGCGAAACAGAGAAGTTTATTGCAAACTGGTAACAACATTTCAGGTGAGTACAACCGTCTGGTGTAACAAAATCACTTAAAAAAACTACTTTTGGCGGCACCCGTTCGTCCCTCGTGGCCGTAGTAGTAGTGTGTAACAAGTATAAATTTTGACCTCCAAGGTGGTGCCGGTGAGAAATTTCTTCTGTGCGTTGTTTAACAATAAAAGATAGTGCTCAATGTACATGCCAATGGCTGCTAAGGGGGAATGAGAGACAGGAGAATCCGGCTTTTAGTTAACGCGCACGCTGCGAATTTTTTATTGTTCAACAACGCATAGAAGACACGAAAGGTTTGCAACGTTATACTCGCTAGGCGTAACCTGCTAGGTTTCAGAAAGGTTTAACGAACGTCGGGCCACAGTGCCATGAATACAGTGAACTAGTATATACCATTAACTTGAGGTGGTTAAAGGTGGGAAGTAGACACGAAGCGCAAGCCGTGAGAAAGTGTGCGTGTGCCTCCTCTCGTTGAGTCCTTGGAATGTCCGCTGGATGGCGGTGCTTCTATATGAGGAATATATGATGAAAAGATGCAAAATTGTTGTACTTAGAGTGTTGACTAGGTGGACGAATGGACACAGAGACAGATGGAGGATGGACGCACGGATGTCTGCACGGACGAATGGACGCATGGACGAGCGCAGGCGCGGATGCATGGAAGAAAGCAGTGACGGACGCACGGATGAACGTGCGGGCGCATGAACAGACGCACGCACGGACGGGTGGATGGACGCATGGGCGGCCACACAGACGCACGCATAGATGGACGGAAGCAAGAACGAACAAACGGACGGATGCTTCGTCCCACTATCCATCATTCTCTCCGTGGATATGCTGTTATTTTTTTCCAACAGATGACGCTGAAAAGCAACGTGTTTTCTTTTGCTGTCGGTATATGGTGCTGTAGGCAGCCGCCGGAGAGCGCAGGCCGCGCGTTCGCGTGTTCTCTTTCATAAAAAACGACAGTGTGCAACTGTTTTTCTTACCAAAAAAAAATAATTAATTAGACAGCAAATTTTTTTAAACAGTGTTCTTCAGGAGCGATTTGAATTCAATCAAAGAATAATAAGATATTCGGCATGATTCAATTTGAGCTTATTTATTTAAGTTCGCGTTTTTTATCTTAGCGATGAGCTGTTGATTCCCTTGAATTTACTAGTGTTCGCAGGACAGGTGGCGACATCCTACGCCGAGGTTTTTCCACGTGTTACTTCTGTCATCCGAAAATAGATGTATTGAAGCGCTGTCAGTCCGTAGGGCCCCTTATTCTTTCATTAATTGATCATTATATACGAAACTTCAAGCCGATGCTGTGCCATGCCTTGTTACAGCGCCTGATCTTCTCATTTATTTCAGAGAAAGTAGCAGCAAAAGGCGAAATCTTCCGTGGTAGAAAAGCTGTAATTGCTCTGTGACGTTTGACAATGAATTGAGTGCCGCCTTAAGCATACATACTACTGTACACGTAATTAGAAAACGTGCAAGAAGCAGCAATATACAGGTGTAGCAGAATAAGTGTACTGTTAAAAAGGCAAATGTGGCGTATTTCAAGAACATATCTAAAACATTTTTCTTGCCCCAGACAAAGAGCCTACAATGAATTTAGGAGCATTACGCATAGCTGTCAGTGTACCGGTAAACAATCAAATTATTGCTGAAAAAGTTTGATTTTGTTTTTTCTTAGGGTACACTAAAATACATCATGCAAAATTTTAAAATTACCTCGGGCAGAGAACCGTCATAAAACTGTGGTGCATTAAGCATAACTCCTCTTAACTAAAACAGCATTCCAGTAAACACTAAACTTATGAGACCACAAAGTTTGATTCCGGTTTTGTATTTTTTTTCTTCTCATTTCTGTTACAAAGCTGGAAAGAACGGAATGTGCTTAAATGAGGAGCATGACGAATTGTTATTATTCATTGGTTATTCAGATCTTACTTTTCTGTATTGTAGTTAGAGGATGCTCAGTGTGCTCAGTGCATGTTTTCGATGTGTCGATAGCGGCGTTCTTTGTTCATCTCATAATCTGTCAAACACGCTCTCTCTCTCTCTCACACACACACACACGCACACGCGCACGCGAACGCACACACACACACACACACACGCACACGAACACAAACAAACAAACAAACCAACCAACAAACAAATTCAAGCGTTCCTTCCGAGAGCACTTTTAGGTTGACAAATGTGCTGTTATTTCTTTCTGCTTTCCTACCATCTCAATGACAAACAGCTACGACGTGGATATCCTGATCGCGGTTACCAGTGAAGAGGGTCAGATAGGAGACAAGGTCTGCTACGCCGCACCGACGAGCGTCTGGAACACTACAAACACCAACTTCTCCTCTATCGTGAGTACCCGCAAAATTTTCCTTGCCGCCGATGAATAACAACAAAAAACCCTACGTTTAGCATGTAATCTGTCCTACAGAGTCGTATTACGCCTGTTTATTCGGTGAATAATCGCCAAGAATAAATAGTACCTACGGCACACGCACTATCCAGCGCACTTTGAAGATCGCATTGTGCACTTTCAGGATGGGGTATTCATGATCTTTTTTGGTTTTTATTTTTTGAGCGAAGACGACCAAACGCGCACTGGTAGGCGAAACTAGACAAGTGGCAATGGTTTCCCCTCAAGCGCACAATGGTCCATGTGATGAAACACGCAATGCCTCAAACGGTAGATCGAAGAGGCCACGTTTTTCGGCCTCTGCCTATGATTGTCGCTATATTTGTGCTTGAACACTTTTGTAGCTCTGACTTTTTATAAGCTTTCATGTGGCTAGTTTTATTGAGGGGAAAGTAGGCTGGGCTCACCATGTTTCCATATTGCCACCATTTATGAATGAGCCAATGTGGCTCATACTCGTTTTGGGGCCGCGAAGAAGAAGAGAACATTTTGGTTGCTCTGGTTTAGGTGAACTCCTGACTGTAGGTCTTGTTTTGCTCGTGACATTACTGATGGAGGTGCTGGGTAGACCTGAATAAGAGCAACCAAAATGTTCTCTTCTTCTTCGTGGACCCAAAAAGAGTATGAACCACAGGGGCTCGTTCATCAATGGTGGCAATATGTTCTTATACAAAGTTCAGTACAGCGGAAAAAAATATTTGAGAACAACAATCCTGGCACTCGAATATCTTTTGGTATTCGTGGATAATACGGTTCCCAGGTGATCTCCAATTATTCTTCTTTTGTGCGAGTACCTTCCTTACACACATTCTAACGAGTTCTGCCGCCAACGCGGGTTCCAGTTCCAAGGGTACTTTCAGCTTGGACATTACCGCCTTCGCAGGAGAGGCATTCCAAGCTGCTCCTCGACTCGCAGCATTACCCGAGAAGCAGTCTGTACGTGGGCCTTTCGTTCGAGATGGGGGTCAATCTGTACCAGCTGTCGCATAATGATACTGCAATAGAGGATGCTCCATTTGCTCCGTGTGATCAGTACACGCAAGTCGCATATGAGCAGGTAAGTGTAAAGAGCCTGGCTTGACACGGTCGAGCCGCTGATGGCATATGAAAGCGCTGTAATAGTAAAGCGATCCCCACATATGTTATAGTTTGACCAGTTCACATGACGTATGCTCAGTCATATATCGCTATGATATAGAACGCAGCAGTGTAAACTGGTCCGGTTTAGTGGAGTCCCTTTTCGAGGCTTTCACGTAGCGTGTGAGCAGGACCAGGCCTTCTTTAGGAGGAGGCACTTTCGTGAAATTGAAAGGGTTGAGCTGTGCCCGTATAGTTTATTGAAACAGGGAGCAAGTGTACCAATACTATGCCGTGGAAATCTTGCCATACATAAAATGAATATCGGAATTTGCACGTTTCGATACTGTCTGTTATGTTCTCAGTACAGTAAAGCCACACTGTATAAATGCCAGCGTAGTATTTGTCGTGCAGTGAAGATTGATAATGTCGCTATCTATCGGCTACGCTGAAATAGCTCAGCGAAATTTCGTAATGCCAAGCAACTTCCTCAAAAAAGAACCGCCATCGTGAGCCCGCTCGTATCGAGATGCCACACCAAAAATTAACACCCACTTCTGAAAAAGAAAACTTCTGCCGACAGACAATAACATTTTTCGACGCCGCACCGTGTTGAATTTCGTACAGGACAAGGTCGTTCTTTTTTTTCAATGCGAAATTCTTTACGATTTGTTTTGAAGCTTAGTGCTGAAATCGAGTAAGCGACGTCCGTTCATTTCACATATTAATGTAGAGCTTGATTGACAAGAAGCAAAACTAATTATTGCCAACAACGTGGACATAAATGTCGAATAAAAGCGCATCATGGGCTCCTCCTTAGACAGCGTAGGCACTTTGTTTCTTGTTATCATCATGTTTTGACACGCTGGATTTTCCGCAGCCCTATGCGTTTTTTTTTCGCTTGAACGATGTTGCACAGAACGCCAAAAAAGTTGCGCGTTTCCGATTGGCGTTAAACGCATCGTCACTGCCTAAATTAGCGTTGGCTAATGCCACAGAAACAGTGATTAGATATCCCTGTACCTGTACACGCAGGTCTGCGATCCACACGTGAGACTGAAAACTCTTAACAACGTCGTTGAATCGGGAGTCATCTCTAACTATGTCTTCTTCTACGACAGCTGGGACACCATAAAAAAGAAGGTGAGTCTGCGAACATATGCAGACGTTTTTGGATCATGCGCTGATGAGATATTTTTTTATGCTGCTTAATTTAGAGATTTCAAGATGAATATTACTAAGTCAGTAATATGGTGACTTTGTTTTTTGAGATATTTTTCGAAAACTGAAATGTATACATGCCGCTAAGAAGATGAAAGAGCAAATTCGAAAAAAAAATTGGTTATCTGAATGTTCACTAATATTTCCAACTGTTTAGAATAGCACCGGTAAATCATTGTGTTGCAAAAAAGATTCTGCTTTTTAAACGCTATATTCGCATTTAGAAGAGTTTCAAGTATGCCACAAAAGATTGCGATAATTTTTTCGCAACGCAAACCACCTTTTTGGACAGTAGTGGCTCTAATGCAATAGCTACCGGTGATGTGGCAGCTGCGGATGCGGCACATAAACTTTGAGAAATTGCAGGAAGTGTCACAGTCATCTTAAACATGCTCTCGATAAATTAAATAAATGGATATAAATATGCTTTCTGCCAATAATATCACATATATATATGAGGAAAATCGCGAACACTGGATCACTGCAACTGCTGGATTTCACTCCACGCATGAAATTTTCTATTTAAAAATTGGACGCTGCTAAACCAGTATACTTGAGTCATCGCTTCAAGGATGAAATGACCAGATAATGTTATGCGTCCACTTGTGACAAAAGCGGTAATGACCTTTGAAAAGACTGCTCTCAAGATTTGGACAAAGGCTGCATTTGCTGAACAGAATATATACTTCCGAAAAGGCAATATGGCGACAGAAAAGCAGCCTAAGAACAAGCGCATTTTTTAGTAGTTTCTATACTTTCGTACTAAGGAAGTTTGAAATTAAACTGGTGTCAGTATTGTCTTATTTATTAGGCCAAGCCTGATAGCAGCGAGGGCTTAGATATAGACTATTTTATGAATGTGTGTGTGGGCCGCCATAGTGGCTTGTTAACCTAAGTGTTTTGCATGTTGAACACCTCAACGAACATTGTTAGAATAGGCGCATACGCACAGAAACTGTTGGGTTCGTGCATATGATGTTTCATGGGCTTATTCATTCCCGTCGCGATGTGCAAAAACACGAAAACATGGGCTTAAGAGCCCAAAACGGTGGCGCCCATTTGCCTTGCGGAAAATAGTCTACACAGGTGACAGCCTGAACAAGGCTCGCAGTCCAGACAGCGTCTGGGCATGTAACTCAAGGAAGAATCGTTCATTCATTCATTCTTCATTTCATTTCACTTTATTTCCAATTCCAACATGATAGATAAAAAAACAGTTTGGACCCATAGCCAAATGCTAGAATAGGGTCCAATGATGCGATATAAGATGGCACAGTATCCAAACGATAGCACAAGGCAACAATAGTGGGTACGTCCCAATGAATAAAGGGGAAGAGGACGCACGCTGTCGCCTTGCTTTCAGGGTTCCTGTTATTTACACTCCTTTCGATTCCTACAGTATTTGCGATGAAGGCGAAAATGCTCGAGACCCGGGAACTATGGGGTCACTATATAAAACAGATGGTGACCGAAATTTCCAGGTCCCAGCACTGTACGCAGCCTCCCAGAATAATTTTGGGGTGACATTGACAGCCAGCAATTCCATTACAATATATATGCTTTTGTGTTGACTCATTGTCAAGGTAGTTCATTTCACGACAGACGTTCCCTGCAGTATAGTGTAGTGATGGTAGAATAATATATGACGGTATTTTACTCCAGTAATATTTCCAGTGATCGCGATCACTCTATATAGTATATAAAGAGAGCTCTGTTTATATATTTATTCATTCTACTTTCAGCAAGGATATGTTTACTGTTTATTTTATTTAAAGTACGCATTTTTGTATTATGATTGCATTATAGCGAGACGTGTTTACATTTTCGCGTTATCTACTCACCATTATTTCTGACACTGGAACCCGTGTAGAATAATATGTACTGTTGAACTTTCCGCTTATATTGTACAGTGATGTGTTCGTTTTGCTTTGCTCCCGACGTGGCTCCACTTTTGTAGTCAGGCAAATACTCAGCCTTACACGGCAATTTTGTATCAAATGTAAGTTTGAATAAACGAAGCGTTACTTACCTAAACCTTACTAACCTAAAAATGGTTGATTACATGTTGACTGCTTCTGTTGCGACTTCTTGTGACAGGTTGATGCTGTGTTGAGCCTAAAATTGCCACCAAAGATCGCCTGGCTCTTGTACAACACTCACTTCTCTATGACTCCCGGAACGTGCATTTCGAGCTTCGACAGGGAGCGGAAGCTGCGGGACTACCTGGCCAGCAAATAATAAACATTAACCGCGGAAGTCCCCGTAATGGCACGTATCAATATAAGGTTGACGATGAATGTGCTTTTGGTGCTGTGTAAGTGATGTGTGAGCGCCGCGTTCATAGCCCCTAGATATTTCCCCTTTACCTAAGTAAGCACCAACAACGGCATTTTCTCTCAGCCCTCTCTCACACACAGCCAGCCTCTGCCACAATTATTTGTCTAACTATGTCTAAGTACATTAGCGACGCATCCTTAAGTGAATGAGATGTGCCTTTCTCCTCCGGTGAGCAGACGAATCGTTTCACCAGGTGCTGCCAAAGACTTAAGACGACCATTATTGCCGAAAATGAGCGTTAGGCAATGAGATTCTTCTGAGGTTCCTCGATGGTTGTCGGTACTAAAGAAAGAACAGGGAAAAATGTAGGCACTTTAGTGGCGTCTTATTTCGTGGCAGCTGCTTTTCACGAAACCCCTTTTGGAGGGCGGCATTCGTTAATCGCATCTTTCGTCTTCTCTCTGGCGCTCGTCAGAGTTTCAGTCAACTGGCAGGCGCACTTCCAGGCCACCGACCCGCGTCCATAGTCAGCGTCGAGAATCTAAAAGAATTGAATGCTAAAAATAGATAACTTCAGTGGTTTATGTATAGAACTCTTTTTTTTCTTTTTGTGTGTTTATTATGTTTGTTTAAGGTTCTTCTTTTAGAAATCTAACAACTCTAAATTATTTCCTATATTACCTAATTAATCCGACCCTCCCTTTCAACAAGTGAAATAATTTAAAAAGCAAGGCACCGTCACATTCTTGGCCTATCCCCCTGGGCGGCCTGTGCGAAGGTGTTGAGGAACCAACCAACCAACCAACACCCAAAGTTTCAGCTTCACTCAGCGGCATGGTAATGCGTTTTGGGTTTGCATCGTGTCTATCTTGTGTTGGTTCAAGCTTATCGAGCGATACATTTTACAAAGGTTACGAAATAAAGCATCGATGTTAAATAATGTATTAGGAGCGCTATTATCGATTGCGTGGCTTCTCAGGAATATATGAAGCGGTATAGACCGTTTACCTTTGAGAAAAATAAAGAATGGCGAATCGTCAACAAAGAGCTTTCTCTTTATGAACACACGCGGCCGCCTTTGCTCGTCAGAATTGATCCTCGAGACCCCTTGGTGCATCCATCCATTCAAGGGCGTCGCTTCGCTGGTTTACAAACTGCACCTACCTGCACGCTTCTATCGCAGCTCGGCACGAGGAGACGGTAGCAAAAGATCTTCATTATACTTGACCGCTCGAGGGGGCCAGGGAGTTCGGATGTGCCTCGCATCAGCTCCGCGGAAAGTTGTATGGTCTGGTGGAAATTGTGCAGTTACAGCAAACAACTCCTACAATCTCCTGCCTGAAGTTCTCTGGACCATCTAGACCACGACTTCAGGACTGTGAGTACGTTTTGGGGCATTTTATGGCTATTTTGGTGTCGACTGCGTCTCCGCCCAGCAAAGCCTAACGCTAGCGGTGAACAAACGCGGCGGCTCGGCGGTGGCCGACGCCCCCGGCGTTCGCTTCAGAGCCCCGTTGTGGAGACGCGACGGCAATGGAGGTGACCGTGGAGGGTACTGAAATTACCCCTGAAGAATTTAGAACCGCTGACTGGATCACGAAAGTTGGAAAACATGTTAAAGAGCTGCGTGACGCCGCTAGAGGTGACAGACAGGGACGCCAAGATGGCAACGCCCGGGCAGAAAGTGGAACCGAGCCCGGCGAAGACAGGAAGAAGACGGCGGCTGCGAACGCAGCATACAAAAAGCTGGGGCACAAGATCGCGGAGCGCTCGATTGCGTCGTACCTACCGCGGTTGCCGGCGAACGACTACAAGATAATCATTCGTCCGAAGTGCGGGCTGGCGCTCACAAAAATTCCGAACACCAGGCTCAGTGAAGCGGTGCGCATGGCAGCGCAAATTCCGTGGATTAAGGGACAAGAAAAGGAAGTGTTCATTGTTAACTACAAGCAAGGCACCCTGATTTTCAGCACTCCAGACATAGACACTGTCTGGAAGGTGACCAGGATTAAGTCTATCAAGATTGAAGGCAAGAGCTATGACGTCACGGCGTACCTCGCGCCGCACGAGGATAGCGGGCGGGGTGTGGTGCGCGACATCGACCCGAGATTGTCAGTAGAGGAACTGACAGAGGCCTTCGACAACTCAAGGAACCCGCCGATACTTGGTGTTAGGAAGCTGGGGAACTCAAGTTCAGCGGTCATCATCTTCAAAAATGAGACAGTGCCCAGGTGGATGTACTGTTACGGCGTACCGCTGAAGTGCGTGCTTTATAAGAAACGATACGAGGTGTGCTACCGATGTGGCCAGCTAGGACACAGATCGGACGTGTGTATCAGCGACCATGTTCGCTGCCGGGGATGCGGAATGACAGCTCCACCCGAGGACCATGTATGTGAGCCCAAGTGTAAGCTGTGCGGCAAAGGTCATCTGACAGCAGATCGGAAATGCAAGGAAGCTTTCAGGACCCCTTATACAATAAAGAAGAGACAGTGGGAGGCCTGGCGGCGAATGGAAGGAGAAGAGCGGAAGGCGAAAGACGCCGATCCACAAACGTGCAGAATGGAAGAGATCAAAGAACGGTCCAGGAGCCGGTCGAAGCATCGAAGAGGGTCAAGAGGAAGAGCAGGTTCCTTCCCAAGACTACCGGAAAGACAAGAAGGAGATCTGCCACCAATGACTGGTCCAGTAAACGAGGGGACTTCCGGCAGTGCTGTCCTCAACAGTGGGAGACCCACGTCGCCAAACCGCAAGGTGGGTTGGGGAGATAGGGCCTCCCAGGATAAACGCGATGAAGCAATGTTAACCATTAAGGAAGAGAATCGCATGCTTAAAGAGCAGCTAGCAATGATGAGTCGGCAAATAGAGGAGCTTCAAATAGCTATTAAGTCATCTAACACAACACCGGTTTCCCTACCACAAATGCCACTGAATCAAAATATAAAAATGCCGGAGGAGCAGAGCGCTACTCCACCTCCAGCGAAAAAGAGGGCAAAAGAAGCGGAAAAGCCCGTAATAGAGGAGAACGTAGCGACAGTGATAGACATGAAAATAGCGCAACTGGAGGCAAACATTGAAGCCAAATCTACCCAGGACGATGAATGGCGTAAGGCCTTCGAGAAACGAATGTTCGAAATGTTTCAAAATCTGAATCAGCAGTTGCATCAGCGGGATAATAAACTTACCGAGGAACTTAAAACAGAATTCGCGAAGAGGGATCGCGCGTATGAACAGCTCGCCCAAGAAGTATTAGGCAGGCCGATTAATCACCTTAGTGGCAATCATGGCTCACAGATTCAGTAAGAACACCGTTTGGCAATGGAACTGCAGAGGCTTCACGCGCAAGCGTGCGGTTCTGCAGGAATTCCTGAGGAAAGGGGATCGACCGGATGTTATAGCTTTACAGGAATGTGGGAGAAAGGCGACGTTGCCGGGTTATAAATCCTATGTAAGCGAAGGCACGAGTACGCAGGTGGCCACCCTGGTCAGGCGAAACGTTACGGCGGTGCAGCATGACATTGGTAATGCACACATCGACCATGTTCTCATAGAACTAATACCCCAAAAAAAGAAAAACGCTAGCTTATTCGTAATAAATATATACAGCTCTCCCAGACAAAGGCGATGCGACTTTGGGGACCTCTTCGCTTCTACGCGACGTAAGAGTAAGAACAACCCATTGCTGATCGTCGGTGACTTTAACGCTCACCACACGGCATGGGGATATAGGCAGGCTTCAATTAAGGGCAGGAAATTGTGGGATGACATGCAAACTCATAATCTGGACTTGATAACCGACCCGTTGCAGCCAACAAGGAAGGGAAATAGTGTCGCGGTTGATACCACACCCGACCTTACCCTGACGGGGAGCGGCACTAGTGCCACGTGGTGCAACACAAACGAGGACCTAGGCAGTGATCACATGATCATAGAAATAGTGGTAGAGGGAGGCCCGGCAACACCTCGGAAACGAAGGGTAGAGGCCGTAAATTGGGACTCTTTCAGGGACCTCAGGGGCGACCCGACTCCCATTTCCGACATTGCCGAGTGGTGCGATGGGGTGTTACGTAATGTTAAGGAAGCCACTGAAGTGGTGGAAACCGAGGAGGACAACGAAGTGGTAGACACGAGATTAGTAAATCTTTGGAAGAAAAAGAAAGCTTTGGAAAACCGACTCCAACAGAGGAGATGGGATCGGAGTATCAGGAAACAAATAGCAGCTTTGAACAGGCAAATTGAAGAGCACGCCATCACGCTCACGAAGCAAAGGTGGGGGAACGTCTGTCAGGAGATGGATAGAAATATAAGTACGTCAGGGACGTGGCGACTTCTTCGTCTTCTTTTAGATCCGGAGAGCACGAAGACAGCGTCTAAACAACAATTGGAACGAATGGCGCACCAATTTGAAGGTACTAGGAAGGAACTCTTAGAAGAAGTTCGGAGCAGATACATTAATCCCGCCGTATCCGAACCTCTCCCAGATTATGGAGGGCGGGAAAACGCAGCCTTAGACGCCCCTATCTCCCTGGCTGAGGTGCGAGCGGAGATTAATCGGCTAAGGACTAGATCAGCGGCAGGGCCGGACAGAGTGACTAACAAAATGCTCCGTAATTTAGACGATAGGTCCATCGCTAACCTAGCAACGTACATGCAGGAGTGTTGGGAAAAAGGGATGATACCACAGGAGTGGAAACTCGCAAATGTAATTTTCATTCCTAAACCGGGTAAAAAACTCTGTTTCGAGAATCTTAGGCCGATATCGTTAACGTCTTGCGTAGGTAAGCTCATGGAGCATGTCGTTCAGACGCGGCTCAATAGGTACATGGAAGACAATGGTATGTATCCGGACACCATGATCGGTTTTCGACCCCGACTATCAGCGTGCGACGTGATGCTACAGCTCAAGGACCAAATTATAGACAAGCCAACGCGAGACACAAAAGTTATCGTGGGTTTAGATGTGGCAAAAGCATTTGACAACGTGAGGCACGTATCAATCTTGGAGAGTCTGAGCTCCCTGAATGTCGGAAAGCGACTTTATGATTATGTCAAAGACTTCCTTTCGAACAGGACAGCCACTTTAAAAATCGGGAAAGAATCCATCGAGGACATTAAATTAGGCAACAGGGGGACACCTCAGGGCTCGGTGTTATCACCCACCCTTTTCAACAGTGTGATGTTGAAACTGCCTGAACAGTTAAAGGATATTGAGAATTTAAATCACACCATTTACGCGGATGACATAACATTATGGATGAACAAGGGCAGTGACGGCCAAATTGAAGGCTCTCTGCAAATCGCCATTGATAAAATCGTGGAGTACCTGGACCCCAAAGGACTTAAATGCTCGGCCGAAAAGTCGGAAGCACTCTTCCTCACGCCCGCCGGAAAACGGCGGCTCCACAACGGGCCTGAAGTGGACATCCACTTGTATGTTAACGGCGCAGAGATCCCCGCGGTCGACAGTATCCGTGTCCTTGGACTAAGGATTCAGGCGAACCGTAGGAATTCTGAAACTCTTGCTAGGTTGGAAGCCAGTTCTAATCAGACATGTCGTCTCATCAGACGAATAGCAAACAGGCATGCTGGAATGAAGGAGGCGAACCTTCTTAGATTAGTGCAGACCTTCATAATAAGTAGGATAGTGTACGTGGCACCTTATTTAAAATTAAACCAAGCGGAGCGGGGCAAACTCGACACCATTATCAGGAAAAGTGTGAAAGTCGCGCTCGGACTTCCCCCAAACACGTCAACTGACAGACTTATGAAGTTGGGGGTATCTAACACACTCGATGAGCTAATTGAGGCTACTCTGACTGCACAACATCAAAGACTACTCGGATCTAAAACGGGGAGAGCAATATTAAAGAGATTGGGCTATGAGCCCACGCGTGAGCAAGCGCGTTCAAAAGACATACTGATACAGATCAGGGACAGGATAAAGATACCTCCGCTACCCAGAAATATGAACCCTAACTTTCACGAAGGCAGGCGTAAAGCCAGGGCAGAGGCATTACAATCTAGGTACACTGGTCGACAGGACGTCCCGTATACAGACGCTGCGGAATATGAAAGCAAAGCGGCACACACGGCAGTGGCGGTCAGGGGAGATGGTGGCCTAATTGCGTGCTGCACAGTACTTGGTGTCGAGACTGTAGAGGCCGAGGAAGTGGCCATAGCTTTGGCCATCAGCCAAAAGGGGATCAGGGTGGTCATCAGCGACTCCAAAAACGCTGTGAGAAATTACGAATCGGGAAGGGTGACGGAGACTGCCGTCCGTATATTAAACATGGTAGGAGTACCCAAAGAGCAGATTCTGCTTGTCTGGGCTCCAGCTCACCAAGGCCTTAGAGGGAACGAGGAGGCTCATTCCGTCGCCCGAGGTCTCACCTACCGGTCGACCCCTGGAACCTCCCAAGTTACCGAACAAAGAAGCGAGTATATGCGCACATACCATGAAATCATCGCACACTACAGGCTGAATCGGCAAGTGTACCCGAGAGCGGACAACTCACTAAGTAAGAAAAACGAGATTTTGTGGCGAAAGTTACAGACCGGGGTTTTTCCAAACCCCGCACTTTACAGCAAGTGGCACCCCGCAGTTTTCCAGTCCCAGTGTAAATTTTGTGATAAGGTAGCGAATTTGGTCCACATGGTGTGGACATGTCCAAGTCGAAACGATGGTTCTCGCACTGTATAATCCTGGGAGGCCCTGCTCTGCAGCCCAGATCCCAACGTCCAGCGCGACATCATCAGTCAAGCCCTTGCTGCTGCCGCGTCCCAAGGGATTCCGGCCGACAGCTAGGGGCAACGGGCCATGCCTGAGCAATTGACTGACCTTTTAATAAAGTTTTTTCTCTCTCTCTCTCTCGAGACCCCTTCAGATCTTAAGCCTGTTCAGGAGCAGACAGACTCACAAAGTAAAGGAGAATCGTGAGTATCACAGGTCACTGTGCTTCCACAGGTTTACTCCAATATTCTTATGCTATGCAGAGAAGCGTTGATATCAACTGGCACTTCAGATATGTAGAGTTTAGGTAATAAAACCATTCCAGATGTGGAACTGTTAGCCTGAATTTATGGTGGGGCACAACACATCCTTGTCGTACGTCGGTGTTCAAGTATATTTTGAGCAGTGTGAGGTTTGTATTTTTTATCTCTCTGTGCTAAGCTGGTGGAATCTTCAGCCGATGGTCACGCCAGCTCATTTTCTGAGATACCCTCTACATCTTGGCACCAGGTAATGGCTTGTTTTTTGTAACAGATTGTCGCTGAATATTCTCGGGATGGCATTCGCTTGTCCACCACGTACACACAATCTATAGACCTCCAGAAAATCAAAGGACTACCGCGGAGGTGTTTTAGGTTTCGTTATCTCTATGAACTAGAGCAGTAGCCGCGGATGCCACATTTGTGGTACAGGTTGTTTCAAGCGGAGTCGCGCCAGTTTCAATGGTATGCGGCAAATTACCATGACGGCTGCCTTACTTGATTCGGCAGCCTTGTTGTAGACTGCCTCACTACGTTAGTCAAAGTATTTTCAAAGCTGTCGAGCTCTTAGCTCGTCTTCTCGTTAGGTGGTACAATTTGCCGAGGAGTTTCGTATTGTGGCAGATCGTTGCGTCGTTGTTCCCTCGTTGTCGTAGAAATGTCCTACGGCCCAGTTTGTTCAAGAACACTTAAGCAAACTGGGCATACTGAACATACAGGAATTAAGACATTGCCGCGGGGTTTGAGACACATCTCTCACGAATAACACTACCTTTTCACTCACCTTACACGACTAGCAAAAAAATTTGCTTCATACATTCCGACATGTTAAATACAGAAATAATAGAATAAGGAGAAGGTAGGGTTCACAAACACTGTGTGATCAAATTAACACACTATTGAAACAAGAATATTTGAACAGAAAAAATATTGACAAATTTCAAAATATTGATGACCTCCAAAATTTACTATGGAGCATGTTAGCAATAGCAATAAAAGGATCAAGAAAATCTATAGTTGACAAATGCTATACTACCAAATTAAAAAACTGTCGAACAACAAATGTATAAAAGGAAGAACTATTAGTTAGGAAAAATAGAGTGATAATAAATCATATACTTTTTTATAGCTATTTGGTGTTGCTGTGAGTATTGCGTTTTGTTTGTGTTCAGGGATTTTTGTTTGCGGCGATGATAATACGTCGGCTATTCTATGTTGATCAAAATTGTACTCGCCCTTTTATTTTAGCGCGTTAAACGGGTAGCTATGCAAAAGTTCCGGCATAGGTATCGGTGTCGTTAGTTGTGAGCGAAAAAGATACTTTGCGTGACCGAAAAATCAAGAATGATTCAAATAAAATAATAAAGTATATGTGTTAGAGGGGGAACATGGGTCTTTGCGCGGAAAGCGGGTGTTCTACCACACAACCATGCCTCTGCTTGTGAAAAACCCTATTGCACCTTTAAGGCCACGTAGTTGGTGCAAGCAAGTTCGAAAAGGTTTCATACACCAAGTCTTTGAGGTACGCACTAGGGACAGAATATCGCTATCGCTTTCAACTCTTAAAGGGTCCCCTGATTTTTCTGCATGTGTTTTTATGTAAGGTTTTGGCCACTTTCAATTTTCTTGCAAGTGCCTCTGAGTGGGCGGTTGTTGTTACAGGCACAATGACGCACTCAGGTGCCAACGTCTATAGTCCTCTTTCCAAAGTGTGACCTCGCTTATACTGGAATAAAATAATTAGGTTGAATTTTATTGCGAACATTGTGGGAGAATGACCGAAGCGAATGAGATTTTCTGTGCACTCTTTCGTCAGGGATAGCCGATCCTTCTGCGAAAGAAGCATCGCTGCCGCAAGCTTTTCTAAAGTGTTGTTCACACCAAGCACTTCTCCTTTTTCATTTGTTGCATTGAGCTGTATACCTAGGACAATGAAGGTCCTTAGGAAAACGTGTAGAGGCGAAACTGGCTTTGTGAGCTCAGCCACGCTGGTGAATGCTAGGATCTGTCGGATTCAAACTTGGCTTGAATTGCCATCGTTCGCGAGGAACCCGAACGCGTATATAATCGATAGGCTTGCCGCGCCCGTATTGGCTGAAAGTGATCACGTGTTCTACGCGTGTTTCCAGTATTCACGTTGTTTTTCAAGCTAGTTGGCGGTGCCTATAAACGCCGCAGTGAGGACGCCAAAAAGTTTGTCTTTTCGAACAAGTGTTGCTCAAACTGGTGGTGCTCTTACCCAACTGTGCCGTTCATTTGGGCTGCCGGGCGGCACTTACGACTTCAGATGCTACCTACGTTTTAACTTGAGTAGTTGTTTCGTTTCTATAACTCGTGCTGCGGTCTTCTGTTCCAGGCACAAGGCACCTTAGTCGTCATCTTAATAGATTAAGGTGTCCCAGATTAAGGTGTATCAGATTGTTACTGCTTGATGAAAACAGTTCACGTGGACTCATTGTTGGCGTCCCTGAGCTTGCTTTCCAGTTTCGTCGAGGTGGTCACCTACGAGAATGGCATACCTGGAAGTGCGTACATGAGTCAAATTTTAGTGAAGGTGAATGAAATGCTGATGCCATAGCTTCCTTGGCTTGATTATTTGTTGATTTTATTTATTAGGCGTACAACTAAGCGACACTTGAATTCGTCAAGTCTGATTGATCTTTATAGGTGCGCCTACGAATTAAGTGTGGAGGAGGCAATCGCTGGTCTGACGAAGACAATTGTATTCTGATTACTTCCTTGAAAGTGCGCTACAGTAGTATAGGCGTCGCAAACTAGCAATTTCAGCTTAGCTACCACTGAAAAGAAGGGCTAATTGCATTTTGAGCGTTGCGTCCACTGTTTTGTTATAATCGGTGCATCTGTAGAAGTACACAATATAGAATGGTCCTTTCAGTGACAAGTTTTCCACTATCCTTATTGTATTTGCCAGCAATATTAATGTTCAAGCTTTTATTACCTTTGTTATTATAGGATATACTTTCAAAAATACCACGCCAACCAATTTTCCGCATCTCTCACGACAAAGTTACGTTTCGTTTTTTAACTTGAAATGGGAAATTCTTTTCCATTTTACCTTTTTGAAGTACGTTTAAACAGTGAAAATAATAAGATATGGAACGTCTGTGAGAAACGCGCAGCACAGTTACAGCCGAAACTGGAGGAACAACATGTTGAAGTTCGCCGTGAACGCTTATGGGATGGAACACTACAAGTACAGGCAAGCAAGATATCCAATGCCGTAATCAATCATATATTGGTGAAGTATGGCAGTACCTACTGTGTTATTACTCGTGAAGCTGCGGAGAAGCGAGGCACCCGCTAGACAACTGCAACGCGTTATATGCGTTTGTTGTTGTGGTTGTTCACCTATTGATAGCGGCGCATACCCACTATGGGGGTTTGGCCAGGAATCGAGAGGGTTTAAAAATTACTGTTCAGATTTGGAATAATGGAGGTAAAACAGAAAGATTACTGATAGCCTAGTAATGTGTGGTGCTTAATGTAATGCATACAAATACATACATAAACAAAGTTATCTTAGAATAGAGCAATAATTTGATTTTATACGTATATAATTATGTGGACATGTTAGGATAATAGAACTGGTTAATTAGTCAACCTATTAGTTTCATCAATATAGTTCCGGACGGCCGCACATACTGTCGCATTAGAAAAACCAGAAATAGAAGCTACAAAAGACCAAATGACAGGCACAGATAAGTCCATACCAATACCACGTAAAGGTATTTCTAAAAGGGTTTTTCGGAATGTGTTAAACCACCTGCCGTTCAAAAAGAAATGATCTATTATTTCCAGTTCATCACAGAATGCGCACAATGGCGAAGCTGCGCGTTCTGTGTTCATAGACCTGTGTTAATAGAAATTCACATTTCGTACCCGGCAGCGCAGCTTTGTGATAGCTACTTCTTGTTTACGAGTGCGGCAAAAGTCTCTTCACCTGGGATATAATGAATGGCGATATTCTGTAGATATTGTTAGTGCTGAACCTTTAAAGACTTCCATAAGCGTACGTCTGCGGAATCAAGCAGCAGTCACATAAGCGATGATGGACAGGGCGGTGGAATCGGTTCGCTGACTGACGACTTAGCCTTGGAATCGGCTATTTCATTTAGGAATAAACCTTTATGTCCAGGCACCAAAACTAATCGTAATTTTCTCAAATGCGCAAGTAATAGTGCACGTAACGCCTTTCTTACTTGATTATCAGCACCAACAGAAAGTGCCGCACAGAGAGATATAGGGAATCTGTTATTATAACAGCTGATGTAATTGCTGTATCTAACTTGTGTAAGGCAAGCACTACTGCCAGAAATTCAGCCATAAAAACGATTATGAAATCGGGTAGTCGAAGGAAATATATTCAATCCGAAATCGTGCTGAAAATACCAACCCCTGATTTTTCATCATATTGCGATGCGTCTGTAGCAATAAAAACGTTCGCTGTGATATTGCGCAGGTGATCTTGTAGTAAACTATCCAAAATATTATGGGAAGGTATTTCGGCATTATTAGGAAAAATGTCGCCAAATGGGATTTCCACCGGGGCTGAATTATCAGGACTCGGCATGATGTCGCATATACGTACGTTTGGAGGCTCCAGTAAATGTTGCACAAATATATATTGTGGGGTCTGCACTCGCGGCCATCTAGCACCAAAAAATAATTCCGGGGTGAAAATAAAGGCTGTTTTTGAATGTCGTAATGATGATTCTTAAATTCTTAAGAATGTTTGACCAGTCAGAAGGGGAATTGTACAAGAAAGCGGAGGGAACATCGATTCCAGATACAACACATTGTTAGCAACTGTTTTGGGAGGGCGAAGGCACAAGCGCAAAGCTTCTTTTTCCAGAATAATTAGATGCCGAAACTTGTAAGCTGGAACTCCAGAGGAAAGTACACAACCAATTTACAAAATAGGACGAACGTACATGCGATATATCATTACCAATATGTCACTTCTCATACCTATGCGGTAGTTGTTTGGCCTACGTAATATGGCAATGGCCCGCACACCTTTTCCAGCAATATATTTGATATGAGGTCGCCAGTTAAGCGGTGTGCGATAAATTACCCCAAGGTATTTAACAGATTCCACCTGTGTTACATCCTCATGATGATAAGACAGAGAGATGTTCACAGGGCATTGCAGCGGGAAAAGCCGGATTAAGTAGAAAGAAGTTGCCATCGATTCAGCTCTCCAATACATTAAGGTAAGTATGAAGCAGTCCATATAAGGTCTGAGTGTTATCTGCCATTGCAAAAAATGTGAAATCGTATGCATAAACATAAGTTGTTATATCCTGCTTACGTGAAATGGTGCTCATTAGTAAATTAAATAGCACCTGGGAAAGCACGAAGCCTTGCGGTACTCCCCTCGTTTTGGTATGAGTAGATGATGAAAACCTATCTCCCATCTTTAAAGCAATGAAATTTCCTGTCTACGAGAAAATTGTGAACCCACGCTACTATGTATGATGGAAAATCAAGGTATTCTAATCGATCTATCAAATTAGAGTGCTCCATGGTTTCATATGCTTTAGCGATGTATAAGGTAACTAAAGCTGCATATTTTTTATGTAGCTGAGCTAATTGAGGCCGACTTTCTAAATCAACGTGGGCATCCCCAATTGAACAACCAGCCCTGAACCCAATTTGACAGGGGCTTAGAATTGACCTCATGGTAATTAGTTCATTAATTCGTATATTGATGGTTTCGTCAATCGATTTCACTATGTTTGATGTGAGTGCGATCGGCCTTATGTTATCCAACATGTATGCTTCATTTTTATTTTTTAGCAACAATAAAATTTTGCCATGAGTTTCTCGATTATATGTCAAATACCTGAGTATATACGTGGCTTAGCTCTTTGTAGTGGGTGGGAATTTCTATTTAAAAACATTCACGGGCATCACGTGACGTCTGGTGAACATTTTATTCTTCTACAATTATTTATTTATTATATATATACTCCTTCGTATCACTGACTCATTCAAATGGTTATTTAGCGGTAATCTCGTCCATGATTTTGTTGTTAATGAAATTGTTTGGTTGTGTGTTCTCATGGTGGCACTGTATAATGTGTGATTTTGCACACCACTTTGAAATTTGACCTTTTTGTGATTTTAATCATACATGATTTACTGCAAAAAATACTATTGTTGATATAGCTTTCCTTTTATATTCTCGATGGGACAAAAAATTATTGAATTTCAGTTATTATAGCTCCTTGCCATTATCTGTACAAACTTCATTCACGGTGTGATCACGCTGTGTAAACTGGACTGTGCCCATAGAATGTGCTAATGCGTTGTAAGCGCTATAGTGTATATGCGTATATACTATTCGCTTAAAGTAATATACTACATACAGAAAGCATGCCCACTCGAGCCTTTTCGCGGCCGAGCGAGAAAGGATCAGACAACCGCTAGGTGGCATACCCATGCTCGCTTTTACTCTTTGCAAATTTGCATATACCAGCCAAGCTGGCGGACTGGTCTGCTCGTGTTGCGGCCCCTTGGGCCCCAACCTCGTCCCCGTCAAACTTGCTTTCCCCTATTTCTCTTCCCCTTTCTGAATAATAAAGTTTATTCCTCCTCCTTGTCAATTCATGTAATAGCCGCCCCAGGAAGATAACGAAAACCCAAGTTTTGCTTTGTCCGTGGCTCACGAAAGAAATTGGTTGTCCAGCCAATCGAGTGCATTGAAGAGCGACTGTCTCTGCGAGCAGTACTGGGGTCATTCGCACTAAACGTTGGGCAAACCTTGAAGTGGTAATGTACAGCTCATCCATTAAAAATTAAAGGAGAGAACAATCCACCTGATATTGACGACATCTTTTCTCAAGCAAGCAAAACAAAGGAATTTTACCAAAGTGCGTATTCGTGTATATGTTTCCACGTTTTATCATCACTCTGCTGGTACAGATTTATTGCCACTGGGCCCGATATTTGGAGCTAATAGGAGACAATTTTATTCAAATGTTCTTCATCAGTTCCCTCTGCTCAAGCCAAGTCTTCAAAAGTGGTTTGAAACCAATGAAAATCCTTTATATGGCGCAAACTCTTTCTTGGGTGCCTGCTTCCTCCGGTGCGGAGTCAATTTATCTCTCGTCCATAGGAGAATTTGAAATTAATTTATGGCGGTTCACGAACTAGGTTCGTCTAAATTATTTTGCCGTGATTTTATTTTGTTTAGGCCTATAACAAGCTTATTATAAACATAGCTTAATTTTATTGTCAGAAGAAAGTAGTTTATTTAATCTGGCGGGTATGAGCGATCATTAAAGTGAAAAGAAAGACGACCAACCAGTTAGCGTTCGTCTGAGCTGCCCTGTTCTATTCTTGCCGGTCTTCGAGAGAACCCAAAGCCCTCAGTAAGTAAGAAATATTAGTGTTTAAGGCTGAATCCTGCGAATTGTGACGTATAGGCAGGGTCTTACTCTTGTATTTGTTTATCGTCCATGTGACCCCCCACAGCAGCAAATATGTTCAGACTAGTTTAACCCGAGTGCAAGGAGCCTTCCAGTCTTAGGATTTCTTTAATAGCACCTGTATTTCGGATTTTCAGTGTATGAATAGCTACAAGTTAGTGTTAAATAGCTTAGTCTCTTGCCGGGCTTGCTTTTCCGTAGATAAATACTATGCCTATTAATTTCATTTTCACCCACCAGTGTAGTCTAGCGCTAATGAGAGCTTACAGTAAGGAGGGAGAGTGCGGCTAAAATAGAGCAAGTTAGCTAAACTATCAGCGATGGCAGCCACGTTAGCCAAAGAGAGAAATTGCAAATTATCTGTGTATTTATTCTTAGGAGCACAATAGTGACCACTGGGTGCATAAATGACAAAATTAAGTCCCGACTTTGATAACAAAAGTGTGTTGTTCCAAACGAAACCCTTATATCATTTTTACTTTGCCCCGTAATCCATGTTCTGATGTAGTAAATGTCTTTAACCGAGCAGCGGTCAAGGATATTTTTTTAGTGTCGGATTTTGTGCCCGGTGATGTTTGTTGCACACTGGAAATGTTTTGTGTATATGGGTATAGGTTCTACATTTTTTGGTGCTTTTTCTGTTATATGTTCTGCAACTTATAAACAAATTACGGCACGTCGTTGAGGTAAAGCCAGCTGGCTATCTTTGGTTGATGTCGCCTTCATATGCTATAATGACTGTATTCGGTTCTCACTGTCGTGTGTGCACTATAAAATCGCCTTTTCTTTTTTCTTGTTATCGCCTGTTAACTTCAACTTATATTGCAAACCACGTCATATTTTCATTGTGCTGATACGCTTTGTGACGCGTGAATTAATTTTGTGTGATCTGTAAAACTTCACCAATTACCCCCTTACTCAATGCCCTGTAAAGGGCCTCTAAGGAATTTTAAATAAATAAATAAATAGAGTCCGTTTCTCACGTCTTTTTCCAATAGAAAGAAAATCTATGTTAACGTCACAGGCCACGACTACTAACGAATGACTGGGACTATTTCTGTACATAGATATGTACAGTGGGGACAGGAGGACAGCTTGGAAGTCTCCTTTCTATCACTTTTCTTCACAGCATGCCTGTTTAATATGTTTAATATTTGATGACCTACACTCTAAAAAAATATCGACTAAAAAGGTTGCCTTTTTGTCCCACAACAATAATCGTCATCAGGCTTGCGTGCGCTTCCTTTCTTGAAAACTCGGCGCTGGCCATTTTCCTATCGAGAATACAATGTAACCCTGATGTTGGGCATGTCGATCGTGACCGGAATGTACTGGGCGCGGGGCGATAGCGCAAGGATGGAACGCAATATAGGTGACGATTATTGTTGTGGGACAAAAAGACACCCTTAGTCTACGCTGAGGCTTCATATATATATATATATATATATATATATATATATATATATATATATATATATATATATATATATATATATATATATATATATATTTATAAATATTCCTGGGAGTGTGCGTGTTCTATGTGCTCTAATGAATTCAGGCTTCGCAGTTTATCATAAAATGCTTTCTTCAAATGTAAAGGCCAACAAGACGAAATGAGTGCTAACAGCGCTAATACAGTTACACGTTTTGAGATATTAAACGAGAAAACATGCCTTAAATATGAGTGTTTTAATGGTACTTGAAATGATTCTTGCAACAAGGTGATTTGTAGTCACTGCAAGAACTTGTCCTTATGTCCTTGCGCTGCGTTGGAACATGCTTCTCAGCAAAAAAAAAAAATAAAATAAGTATTGCTGCTCTAATTACGGTGGTGTGGAGGATCACTTGGTTCCACTAAAGCACCTATTTGTTTCCAGGCTAGCGAGCCTCCACGACTCCACACATTTTTTCGAGCTTATTAGGCAGAGGCTGCGTGCGTACTATAGCCCCTACCTCAGTTGTGCCTCGCCAGCACCCTGTTCTTTGCCATTTTTGTGACATTGCTTCATAAGAACCTCGTAACAGATCTTACACAGAGTTCTAGTGGTTTTGTAACAGTAACCTGACATGTTGCGTTTTTTTTCAGAAATGGCTGAGCAATCAGAAATGTTGGAGTACGCTGTGGAATCGTCTGAGATGTCCGGTATGTAAATACTTACTTGCTTGTATCAACAGAAAAGTAACATCGTTTGGTGCACCCTAGCCTGGTGCACGTTGAAAAACTTCAGGCGGTCTAAATTTCCGGAGCCCTCCAATACGGCGTCTTTCATAATCGTATGATGGTTTTCGGACGTTAAACACCACATATATGTATATATATATATATATATATATATATATATATATATATATATATATATATATATATATATATATATATATATATATATATATATATATATATATATATATATATATAAATACATATATATATATATATATTTATATATATATATATATATATATATATATATCTATATATATAATGTGATCTAACAGACAGTAATGCCAAGGAATGTACAGGGGAAGGTATTAGAAGCAATTGAATGTAAATAAGAAGAAAGAGGAAAGAAAAGTGGATGAAAAAATAACCAGCCGTTAGGAGGAATCGAACCTACGACCTTCGAATAACGCGTTCGATTTCTGCTCACGGCTGGTTATTTTTTCATCCACTTTTCTTTCTTCTTTCTTCTTATTTACATTCCATTGGTTCTAATAACTTCCCCTGTACATTCCTTGGCATTACTGTCTGTTAGATCTCATTAATATTGTGTTAAAAACACGGAAAAAACGGGCCCTTAGGTATACACTTCTTTCCCTTATATATATATATATATATATATATATATATATATATATATATATATATATATATTTATATATATATATATATATATATAAATATGTATATCTTGGTACACCCTAATTGTGGTAAATTAAAATGGCTCTATTACTTCCGTCTGAGCATCTGTCGGAGAATCTTGAATACAAAGGAAGAGGAAGGAAGGATTCGTGAACTAAGGTTCTGTTTGAAACAAAAGTTATTAGGTATAAAAGTATTGTTATTTATAGATGTTCGCATATTATAGGATGTTCTACAGGTTCAATGCATCATTTTAGCACTTTATGTGCTGCTAAATTAGCTTTACGCTGCTCCTCATCCTGTATGTAGACTTCTTGAGAATATTTTGTTGCTAGACAAGTAACAGTCGGCGAAATATCTAAAACAAAAAATTAATGTTCGATAAAATGCCAAAAGAAGGGCGTTTTTATAAGTGATTGCATGATTTCAAAGTAGAGAGCCCTCCTTCCCTTCCAACCTACCTATGTCGCAACCAGACGGGCTAATTTACGTAGAAGTCACTGCGTCATATCTGAAGGCAAAGCCCACCGTCGTTAACACAACACAATTGAAAACGATTTCAATATTTGCAATCAGCACGAAGAACTTCTGAAAAGTGGTTTTAAAAAGGACACGTTATTCTACTCATGAAAATGAAGTAGTAGACGAATGAGCATAACAAACTGTGCAGTCTGTGTGACTGAATTGTGACGCGCTGTAGTCGGAGCTTATAAAGGGGGACAGCTTGATTCGGAATTGAAATTAGCCCTGCGGCTACAGCGTCTGTTTTTTTGGCTGAAAATGCCATTAGCATTCACTTTCCCGTTTAAGACTCTTTTCTCATTTTGTGAATTGTGCTTGCGTTGGACTGTGCTTACATGCTCCGAAGTAATTCCTAAAGTGCTTCAGGTTCCCTTGAAGTGCATAATAAAGCATCGCTTTTTTTTTTTTACAGATTTGACTGCACCTCCTCAGGAAGCAGGTAATTGAACACTTCAGAGGCGACATACAGTTACATTGTATTTATCTCACCAGAACTTCATCTTACCATAACCCTTTCAATCCCAGCGCACACAATTGTGTACGTAAACATTGAAGGCGCGTCACACGCCACATATTTCTTGAAATGACCTGAGAAAATTGTGCACATTACTGCAGGCTTCCTGAGTGGCCAACCAGTGGTCAATTTAGATTTTAGTGCTTCTTAATGCTGTAACAGATCACTTTTCTGGAGACACTGCCATGTTGGACAATATTTCATCCCGCTGCGTTCTAGGACCACCGAAAAAACAGTTCTTTTTTTTTTCCGCTGGAATCGAGTACAACCAAAAAACAGTGTGAATGTTTGAGGCCCAATACTTGATCAATTTTATCAAAGTACAAAAGCTGACTGGTGGCCGAATAATTACATAAATGGTTATATGCTCGTCACCATTATTTGCTGAAACTTGCAAAAAACAATCCTTTATTGTATGTTTTTTAATATAATACTGAGTACCTCATAATTATGCCCTGTAGATTTTATGCGTTTTTGCAGGGCATCATAATTCGTTACTGTAGGGGACGAAATGAAATAAGGAAAAAATTAAAGGTACTGTTTTATTTTACCCCAATCTATACCCCAATCAGCCGGAAATACCGGCTGATTGGGGTATAGCACGCGTGAAACCAATTCATAAAAAAGGTGACCCCTTATCATTTGAGAATTACCGCCCTATTTCTATTACGAGCAGTTGTTGCAAGCTTCTTGAGCACGTTATTGCTAATTACGTGTATGAATTTCTCAGTGAACACAATGTTCTATCAAAGCATCAGCATGGCTTCAGAAGGGGGTTATCTACTGTTACCCAGTTAGTTACAACTGTCCATGAGTTTGCACGTGTGCTTGATGTTTCTGGGCAAACTGATGTACTGTTTTTAGATCTTTGTAAAGCCTTCGATAAAGTGCCACACGGGAAATTGTTACACAAATTACAGCGTATTGGACTACCTACAAAAATTGTTCTGTGGATTCAGGCTTACCTCCAAGATAGACGTCAGTATGTAGTGATTGGTAATTCTTCATCGACTGTTCTTCGTGTGTCCTCTGGAGTCCCACAGGGAAGCGTGCTAGGGCCACTTTTGTTTTTAATTTATGTTAATGATTTAGCTTCTCTTATTCCTGAAAATGTGTCTGTGCGTTTGTTCGCGGATGATTGCGTCATTTTTAAGCAAATTTCCTCACCGTGTGATCATGTGGCTTTACAAGATGCACTTATCGCTTTCGATAACTGGTGTCAGAACGGGGGCATGCAGTTAAACACTAACAAAACTGTGCTTCTGCGCATCACCAGGAAAATACGTCCTAGTCATTTCCACTATACTCTAAGAGGCACTAACATAAATATTGTAGACAAATATAAGTACTTGGGCGTCACACTCTCAAGCAAATTAACTTGGTCGACCCACATAACTGACATTACCACTTCTGCATTACGTAAGCTATGGTTTCTAAAAAGAAAACTAGCATCTGCACCCTCGCGTACTAAAATTCTAGCCTATAATGCCTGTGTTCGTTCTGAGCTTGAGTATGCTTCTATTATCTGGGATCCGCATACCAAGAAAGATATTATGAATCTGGAACGTATTAACAGAAAGGCTGTAAGGTTTATTTTTGGCAAATATCGTAGGTTTGATTCCCCGACCACCTTAATGCAATTAAACGACATTTCTACTTTAGAAGCTCGGAGAAAGTTCAGTCGTCTTTCCTTTCTTTACAATTGTTTGTGTGGTATTGTAAAAATTGATCTCCCTGACTGTGTTAAACCGCTCTCAGTACGACGTACTCGTCATGGTCATGAACATGCTCTAACCCCAATTTTTGCCCGATCAAATGCTTTTAAATATAGTTTTTTTCCTAGAACTGTCGATGACTGGAATTGTTTGCCGTGTGACATCTTTCATTCTAATAAGTTTCTTGGTGACCTTGAGCGTCACCTTCTTTCTTAACCTTTTGTTTCTTTTGCATTGTTGTCTGTTGTTTTCTACAATTACTTTTTGATGTATCCACTCCTGCTTGGGCCAGCACATTGGCCTGCAGTATTGTGAAATAAATAAATAAAAAAAATTTCTGAGCTTTACTTTGCTTGGTGGGAGATGGTGCCGTCACCAGAAATCTGTGGGCGAAAACTAGCGGCAAAATTACGTAGTTTTTGGTGTAACTAAGAAACAGAAAAGCATGCAGTTTGTACGAGTGGCGCACGACAAGAACCGGCAGTGGAGATAGTGTTCGACCTAGCTCAAGGTTGCCAGTATTGCCATGCGTTGGTAGAGACGTTAGTTTGTTTTCTGATTGTGCTAGCTGGTAGTACTAATTATTTGGAGAATTGGCTGCTCTCCCATATCAGTTTGTTGCCCTATAAGTCACGTGTCCCGTGTTTTGGTGGCAACGTGTTATGTGATTAGTTACGTTATGTAGCTTCATTCTATTCCCATGATTAGTACACACCTGACGTTACGTGCCTTAAGTCACGTGACTTGCGGTTACGAGGTTATTGGCCAGATAATGTAACGTGACCAGTTGTCACATGATGTTACGTGATTGTAGTCACGTAACCATTTGCTTCATAAGCTGTCTTTAGTCACGTGCATAAATATTACGTGGTTTTACGTGAATGTTTCGTCATGTAATTCGCTCGCCTATCATAACTAATGCACTCCACGCCAACCCAATCGGCACACGTGTGATGGGAGCGGAGAAAAAGTTGCAGAAAGCAAAGTCTCTTGGTTCACGGTGATCATAATTAATGTTTACCCTACCCGGCTCACTGAACTAGCTATTCACTCCGTACTTACGATCAGTTCGATGGTCTGAGCTATCGCCCCCGCTATACCACTTCGCAGCAGATGCATGATCGCTGCAACAGGGCACCTTGATGAATGGCCTCGAAAAAAATCACGTGATAAAAATTCCCATGCTTCTGAATAACTGGATGACGCATAATAATGAGTGGCACTACCGTCGCTGTTCTTGACTCCACATCATCTCAAGTTTAAATGTTCGAATCTACTAGGTCACAAAAGCATGGCCGGTGGAGCCAGTTAACAGCTGAAGAAGTGGAAGGCCTTCGCAAAAGGAGTCACTCCTGCGGGGGAACGTTGACTGTCCCAGTTGCCAGCAAAGTGAAATGTATAGCGAGCGGTTGCGCAGCTTTGACAGAGTGGCGGCAGTTGTGGCGTGACAACGTACACAGAGCAGCTATGCAGAATGGCCTGAGCTTTTCACGAACTTTAGTTTGCCTCGAGCTCGCAGTACGTCGGTCACAACAGGAAAGCAGTGCGGAGCGTGTGAAAGCAGCGTTGAGCAAAAAATTAGCGTCCCAAATGCATGTCTAGTAGCAATTGAGGAGGCTTTCGAAGAAAAACCACGTACGAACGCGTCAGCGCTGCCACTCAGTCAACATTTCAACAGTGCAGCAAGTCACTGTGATTGTCGAACTATCTCTACGAGATGAATCTCACCGCTTACCGGCATGTCCGTGGGCATTAATGGACCTCTAGGTGAGGTCTTTCGTTTCACCCCGAGCATGGAATTTTCCACTCTCGATTACCAAAAGAGTGCATACGCAGCACCTTCGTGCTGCTCATCTTGATTCTATCGAGTATTACACGCAAATAAATTGACAGTGTTATGGCGTTTATTAGCAGGCACACAGCGAGTATAGACAATGGCGACAGTAACGGCCAAGCACGGACTCCAAGCGCGAGCGGCGTCCTTTTTCGGGTAGACCCACTAGAGAACACTTGAGAGTTTTACCCACTTCAGTGTTCGGCGGCTTCTCTACAATCACCCCGGGGTCGAAAAGGGAGCCGCCTGGCGACCTAGCAGCTTGTCACTACGATTGGGTCATAGTAAGCCTTCAGGCGCTCCACGTTGACTATGTCGCGCCCGCGGCGGCGCATGTCCGAAGATTGTTCAATTGGCTCGATAAGATAGTTGACCGGAGATGTGCGCTCGATCACACGGAAGGGACCTTCATATTTCGGAAGTAGTTTGGAAGAAAGGCCAGCTACAGAGGTCGGGATTGAGAGCCATACAAGGGAACCAGGAAGGAACGTAGGTTCAGAAGCGGCGGAGCCATCTCGAATACTCTTCTGCCGCTCTTGCTCATGCGTCGTAAATGTCTTGGCCAGCTCGCGACACTCTTCAGCAAGCCTGGCTGTCTCGGAAATAGGTGCACACTCAGATGGATCCGGCGTGTACGGGAGTATAGTGTCGATGGTGTGTGACGGGTGCCTTCCGTACAGCAAGAAGAAAGGTGAAAAACCGGTCGTGCTCTGAGGGGCGGTGTTGTAGGCATAGGTGACGAAGGGCAGTATAGTATCCCAATTCGTATGGTTGGCGGCGACGTACATCGAAAGCATGTCGCCGAGGGTGCGGTTAAAGCGTTCGGTCAGGCCATTCGTCTGCGGGTGGTAAGCAGTTGTTTTGCGGTGGACAGAATGGCACTCCATGAGAATGGCTTCGACGACTTCTGACAAGAAGACACGGCCTCGATCGCTGAGAAGCTCCTGAGGTGGACCATGGCGCAGTATAAATCGTTGCAGAAGGAAGGACGCAACATCACGCGCTGTAGCCGCAGGGATAGCGGCGGTTTCGGCGTATCGCGTTAAATGATCTACGGCGACGATGGCCCAGCGGTTACCAGCCGACGTCAGAGGAAGCGGCCCATACAAATCGATACCTATGCGCCCAAACGGACGCTCAGGGCAAGGTAACGGTTGAAGACTGGCTGGCGACATGTGTGCTGACGGTTTGCGGCGTTGGCAAGCGAGGCAGGAGCGAACGAACTGCTGCACGTAGCGGTACATCCCGCGCCAGAAGTAGCGTTGTCGAATGCGACGGTAGGTTTTGAATACCCCAGAGTGCGCGCATTGCGGATCAGAGTGGAAGGATTCACAGATCTCTGACCGCAGACTGCGGGGTATCACGAGTAACCACTGCCGGCCATCGGCGTCGTAATTGCGTCGGTGTAGAAGGCCGTCACGGATGGCGAAATGGCGAGCTTGACGACGCAAGGCACGCGTGGATGGCGTTGCGGAAGGATCAGCGAGCAAGTCGATGAGCGGGCCGATCGAATTATCCTTTCGCTGTTCGGTAGCGATGATGTCAACATCAATGGCAGAAACTGCAGTCGAGGATACTGAGCAGAGCACATCACCTTCAGGCAGAGGGGAGCGCGAGAGGGCGTCGGCGTCAGCATGCTGGCGTCCGTTGCGGTAAAGCACGCGGACTTCGTAGTCTTGTAAGCGAAGAGCCCAACGGGCGAGACGGCCTGAGGGATCCTTCAATGATGAAAGCCAGCATAGTGCATGATGGTCGGTGACGACATCGAATGGGCGACCATACAAATAAGGTCGAAACTTTGTAAGGGCCCAGACGATCGCCAGGCACTCTTTCTCCGTGACGGTGTAGTTTGTCTCGGCTCTCGTGAGCGTACGGCTTGCATATGCTACGACATATTCAGGGAATCCGGGTTTGCGCTGCGCCAGGACAGCGCCGAGGCCTACACCACTGGCGTCTGTGTGCACCTCCGTCGGGGCCGTAGGGTCGTAGTGGCGTAGAATGGGAGGAGACGTCAGCAAATGGCGGAGCTTCGCGAACGCGTCGTCGCACTCAGACGACCACGAATTGAGGGGCCCGTTACTTCCAAGGAGCTTCGTCAGCGGTGATATAATCGTAGCAAAGTTTCGTATGAAGCGTCGGAAGTATGAGCACAGGCCAACGAAACTACGCAGTTCTTTGACGGACGCAGGTTTGGGGAATTCAGCCACGGCCCGAAGCTTGGCTGGGTCAGGAAGAATGCCATCCTTAGACACGACGTACCCTAGGATGGTCAGTTGCCGTGCTGCAAAGCGGCACTTCTGCAGATTTAGTTGCAAGCCGGCATTGCTCACACGTGCGAAAACTTCTTTCAGACGTTGGAGATGCGTGGAGAAATCTGGGGCGAACACAACAACGTCATCGAGGTAACACAAGCACGTGTGCCATTTCAAGTTGCGCAGCACGGTGTCCATCATGCGCTCAAAGGTCGCAGGAGCATTACATAGACCAAACGGCATGACGTTGAATTCGTACAAGCCGTCGGGTGTGATGAACGCAGTCTTCGGTCGAGCGTCATCAGCCATGGGTACTTGCCAGTACCCCGAGCGCAGATCGAGAGAAGAAAAAAATTCGGCTCCGTGAAGGCTGTCAATTGCGTCATCGATGCGCGGCAGTGGGTAAACATCCTTGCGCGTGATCTTATTGAGCCGTCTGTAGTCCACACAGAACCGCACAGAACCATCTTTCTTCGCGACAAGAACAACAGGAGACGCCCAGGGACTGTCCGAGGGCCGAATAACGTCGCGTCTGAGCATATCATCAACCTGCTCGTTAATTTCCCGACGTTCAGCAGGCGACACGCGGTAGGGACGTTGCCGTAATGGTGGATGGGCACCAGTGTCGATACGATGTGTAACAGCGGACGCGCGACCGAGAGAACTTCGCCCGACATCGAAAGAAGAATGATATTCTCGCAGCAGGTCCAGAAGCTGGGAACGCTGTACCGACGTAAGATTGTCATCAATGTAGGGGCCGAATACATCAGGAGATGATGAATCATAAGTGGAAACAGCGCTGACAGTACACGAACTGGGACAACGCGAGTCATCAGGTACGTCCAGGACTTGTGCGTTATCCACTGGTTCCACTCTGCCGAGACATTCCCCTCGAACCAAGGTAACAGTGTACGGGGATGGGTTGGTCACAAAAATAGCGGCGTTGCTCTGGGTGATTTGCACGGTCGCGAAAGGTACTAGCAACCCTTTCCGTCGGCAAGCACGGTCGGATGGCGAAACGAGCGCAATTGTGTCGGAGAGTCCAGCGCAGTAGACATGTACACCCATCGCTGAGCTTGGAGGCACTAAGGTGTCGTCTTTCACGAGAATCTTACTCAATTTTGAGGGACTGTCTTCCGGCGTCAAATGCGAGAAGGGTGAGAGTTCAATTTCGGCATTGGCACAATGGATGACGGCGTCGTTGCGGGAAAGAAAATCCCACCCCAGGATGACGTCATGAGAGCATGCAGGAATGATGATGAATTGGCCGACATACAGAACGTCCTGAACGACAACGCGAGCTGTGCACTCTGCTGAAGGATGGATACGATGTGAACCGGCAGTACGAAGGGACAACCCAGAAATCGGCGTCGTCACTTTTCGAAGCAAGCGGCAAAAGTTTTCGTCCATAACGGATACTGCAGCTCCAGTGTCAATAAGAGCAGACGCATGAACACCGTCCACAAGCACGTCGATGACATTAGATGGGCGGCTCTGAGGGCTTTCACATCGCAATAGCATCGCAGTCCTTGCCTCGGGGACTGCGACGACTAGTTTTCCCGCTCATGAGTAGCTGAACTTGGCCTCATGGGGGACAGGGAACGACGTCGTGGAGACGGCGACCTTCGAGGAGATGGACCTGGGCGAGACGGCGGTGGCATAGACGGTGGTTCGTCGTGATAGGGGCGGCTGAGGTGGCCAGCACTAGGCGAAGAAATTCGAGCCGGCTGTACACGATGGCAATAACGGGCTACGTGACCAGCGTAACCACAGGCAAAGCAGATGGGCCGGTTGTCGGGTGTGCGCCATCGGTTCGCTGGGGTAGGTCTTGTCCATGACGCAAGAGCCGATGGACGGAACGGTGGCTGGAAAGGCTGCAGGGGGTGCTGGAGCTGAGTCTGAGAGGTCACGTCAACATACGTAGCCGGCGTAGCCGCTGCAAAGGATGGAGGTCGTGCGGCAGCTTCGGCGTAAGTCAGTGGGGCGGGCGGTTGAACGACTGGAGGCGGCCTGGCGACCACTTGGGCGTAACTTGGGGGCGCAGGGGCCGGAAGCTGCTGTGGTTGGTACGCAGGCATGACCTCCGCTATTTCCTGCTCAATTGCTCGGCGTATGGGTGGAAGAATAGCAGTGGCCGATTGTTGAGCAGCCGGTGGGTGGGCGAAGTGCAGGATAGAGAACTGCCGCGCGATTTCCTCACGTATGAAGGACTTGAGGTCTGCCAGCAGTGCCACCTGATCACAGCTTGCCTCCAAGCCTGCAAGCCCTGCATCTCGTGGTGTGGAGCGACGGGTCATCGAACGCTGCCGGCGGAGCTCCTCATAGCTCTGGCACAGCGTGATGACCTCAGCTACTGTGCCTGGGTTTTTGGCAAGCAGCATCGTGAAGGCATCATCGTCAATGCCCTTCATGACGTTCCGGATCTTGTCTGATTCGGACATGCTGTCGTTAGATTTCTTGCACAGGTCCAGGACATCTTCTATGTAACTGGTGAATGACTCACCGGCCTGCTGAGCGCGTTCGCGTAAGCGCTGCTCGGCTTGCAGCTTACGAACGGCAGGGCGGCCAAAAACGTTGGTGATAGCGGTCTTGAAATTGGACCAGGTTGCGATATCGGACGCGTGGTTGTTGTACCACAAGCTCGCAACGCCCGCAAGGTAGAACACCAAGTTTGTCAACTTGCCGTCCTCGTCCCATTTGTTGGGCACGCTCACGCGCTCGTAAATAGCGAGCCAGTCCTCCACGTCAGTGCCATCGGCGCCCGTGAAGATGGGTGGATCTCGGATCCTGGGGACACCGGGACAAGGGGGTGGCATGGGAGGAGGCGTTTGCTGAGAGGCGTCGTGGGACATGGTAGACTCCAGGGTACGTGAGCGCAGTTCCCAGGGCATCAAAGGGGATCGTAGCACTCTCCACCAATTTGTTATGGCGTTTATTAGCGTTATTGTTATTTACAATACACGCCTAAAATTTTTTTCTGGAGAAAAGAATTAGTAGAAGCGATGCCTCGAAAGTCGTTATTCACCACAAATGTCAATGGGGGTGGCCGTTTCATCACAGCTACGCGGTTGTGAGTGGTACTTCGTGAGCAGGGTGAAATAGATTGCGTTACGTGGTAGCCAAGTGATGAAAGGAATTATAGAGAAGAACTTATATGGGAAAACTTATCCCTGTTTTCTTTGTGCGTGAGTGCATTGCCTGCGCAATTGTCTTACAGCTGAACCATACCGCTCGCTGGCGTATTAGCATGAGGACAGATCTTCTGCAAGCGCCAACGTAGTGGGTGGGCTCAACCTTGCACTGGGCGTATGTTAAACTGGTTGTCAGGTGAACTCGGGTTCAAAACTGTTGATTCTAGAATGCTCCCGTTAAACTCGTGACTGTCACAAGGCCGGTAAACTATCAAGCGTCTCCAACTCTAAAATATCAGCGGACAAACACTGTTCGTACGCTTGCAGCTCCCGAGATTAGCCTAGGTGTTATCATAGTTCTTATGAAGATTGCAGATATCGAGACAGCAGCAATCGAACTAGAAGCAAGGGGCACGCCGCAAGGGGCAGTGATTTCACCAATGCTGTTCAACATTGCCATGATTGGACTGTCAAAGAAATTATTGAGCATTGAAAGATTGAAGCACAGCATCTACGCAGATGACATTACCATCTGGTGCGCAGGTGAAAGCGAGGGGCAGATTGAGAGCGCTCTGCAAGAGGCGATGGACACCGTAGAAGCATACCTTTGTTCTTCCGGGCTCAAGTGCTCCTCGAGTAATTCAAAACTTTCACTGTATCGGACTGCACGCCGGGGACCGAAGCCCAGGGGATGGAAGCCGTTAAAGCAGATAGACATCCACCTCCATACAAATCAAGGGGATGCCATCCAGAGGGTCGACTCCATCAAAGTCCTGGGCATGCTGATAGAGTCTACCGGCGCCAACAGCAAATCTATAGCCAAGTTAACTTGGAAAACAGACAGTGCGGTGCACCTCATACGCAGAGTGGCCAACAAAAAAACTGGGTCAAGGAAGACAACCTCATCAGGTTGATGCATGCGCTTGTTCCAAGCCACTTCACGTAGGAGGCATCAATGCACAACTGGTCAAGAGCAGAGTCCGAGACACTGAATGTGCTCCTCAGGAAAGTTATCAAGAAGGCCCTGGGCCTACCCATACATACCAGCACCGAGCATCTCCTTGAGCTTGGCATTCACAACACGCTCGAAGAAATAGCAGAAGCCCAAGAGAGAGCACAGTTTGCAAGGTTATCTACAACAAGGTCGGGGAGAATGATCCTGCAGGAGCTGGGCCAATACCAAATGGCAATCAGACGCAATTACAATGATATCCCCGACAACATCAGGGAGAATATCACGGTGTCTCCTATACCAAGAAACATGCATCCAGAACACAACGTCGGAAGAAGAGTAGCGAAGGCCAGAACTATACTTCGTTAAGTCTCAAACGAGGAACGAGGGGTTGTATTTGTTGACGCGGCTTCCTACGCCAATGGGAAAGCGTTTGTGGCAGTGGTGGTCGATGGGGCTGGCCGTGTCGTCAACTCAGCGACGGTCAAGACGAAAGACCCAATCATTGCGGAACAGGTGGCCATCGCCTTAGCACTCAAGATGGATAACATTGAAGTAGTCTACAGTGATTCCATGGCAGCACTACGGGCGTTCGCCAAGGGGACAGTCTCTGAACAAACGCTGAGAATACCGCAAGGCAAGAAAGTAACGCATCATTTTCTGAGTTGGTCCTAGCTCACCTTGGGCAGATCAACTATTCCCCTCCCAATCTCAATGAAGCAGCACACGAGGCGGCGCGAGAACTCTCCAACCGCGCCTCCCCGGGTTCTACCGGTGAATGGGATAACCCCGAAATTCTTACAACATATAACGAGCTCACTAAACATTTCTACCTGTCTAGAAGGATTTTCCCTCCACCTCACAAAAATCTAACCCGGCCCCAAGCACTTACATTAAGGCTTTTGCAAACGCAGATGTACCCTACTTTGAAAATGTTACACATCATGTACCCTGACCTATACCCAAGTAATCTTTGTCCACATTGTGGGGAAATAGCTTCATTAGAACACATGCTCTGGCTGTGCACCAAATTCGCTCATTTATCGAACATCTTCTCTGCCAGATGGGAGGCGGCAATCCGCAGCTCGTCCTTGGCAGATCAGCTCTGGGCTGTCCACCAAGCCCGCGAGGCGGCTGAGGAGTTTGGCATCTCAGTCCCCACGGGAGAGCTGCCCGCAACACAGTGATATGTGTTTTGGAGGACCAAATAAAAGTTTATCCAATCCAATCATAGTTCTTATCTCTACAAAATCTATTGAGGCATGCACTGTCAACTTGAACATTGCAAATGAACTGAGGTAACATGATCGTAACAGTTAGGTGTCTTATTGCTTTGTGGTGAATTGTGCATATTTTCGTTTATTTGGAAACTCCCCCTCCTTTTCAAGTGCGTTAGCACTGCCTGGTAGATATGAGTATTTTTGGGGAGCCCCTCGGTAATTCATGTTTATATAAAATCTAGTTTAAGAGTGATGTCTAAGACAATGTTTTATGTGTTAACTGATGTGAGCAGCTAGTCAGCGTGATTTCTGGAGATTTTCGTTTACTCTGGCGTTTGTGTGCAAATCGTTCATGTGAAGAACGATTCGGCGGTTCATTTCTCATAAATGTAGTATTAAAACAAGATGTCATTTGTTCGAGAGAAACTCGCACTTTGTTCCAAATAAAATACCAGCCATGGCCGGTTTCCACTAATCGTGTCACTATTTGCACCGTCAACCCTTTTGCAGAAAGCACGTAAGTCATGGAATGTTGTTGATCTACTTCTTCATCTTTATCAATTGTGCTGCCCTTGCAACCGAGAAAGTGTGATTGGTAGAGAACTAAATATATAAGCCGCCTGCAACTTTAGGCTCGTGTGCTCATATGATGCGCGTGAAAGAACAGATTAACAGTACTGTTTTCTTTCCAACCCTGTCCTATACACTAGCTTCCCAGCACTCATTTGTGTTATTCTCAGCTTTTACTATTGATGTTCTAACACGCTATATGAAACTTCTGCACTCACTTCAGCAATGCACTATGTCCGTCTTCATAGATAGGTTCGTGGCTGTATGTTATGTATCTATTGAAGTGCTCCTACAACAATTGAAGTGGAAACATTACCTGAAGAAGAATCTACGCTTGCGTACTTCGAGAGATTATCTGAAGAAGCATTTACGCTTGTCTTTCCACACGAAGGCTTTTATATAAGCAGTCATTAAAAAGAAAAAAAAATAAAGAACAGGCATTCTGAGTTTCTTAGCAGAAACAACAAAAAGTAGCACTAAATAGAGCTTTGCGTAGCTTTTATGAAAATACCACGGCAATCGGCGATTGCAATTCCTGATTGGCTACGTCATTGCATGCCAGGGTCCACCATGGCTCCACTGACGTATTGCCGTCATGAATATAACGTTGTAAAATATATGCTGACTGATTGCAAAGAAAAAGAATGTGGCTGATTCCTGTATCTAATATTCGGTAAAACACGAAAGTGAAGCATCTTTTCACGGACGCAATTTATACTTATTCGTACAAATACTTCACAGGTCCCTACGTTTGGAACATTGTATGAGGGAGGAAAAAGACAGTAACAATCAAGAACTAGAAAATGGTACAAAATATGACGAATTCAATATTAAAATACAAAAAGATGCATGAATAACAAAAACAATGGTAGGCATGGAATGAAGCGAAGCAAAACACGAGTTTCTTGTGCAGTTCAGAGTTTATGGTGCATTGTTTAGCCACAAGGCCGAATGCTACCACAAGAAACTGCCATGTCATGCAAAAAACGGCAAGCATCAGCAGCTCAAAATTTAGAGAGCGCACCTCAAGCGGAAACCACGCATGAAAAGGGCATAAACGGGATGAGCGTGGACTGATAACTGTCACCACAGCTCGACCCTCAAAGTGCGCTCTAAAAACAAACAGAAAGGCGCACGAAACGAACGCTCACCTATACACAAGACAAGCGCAAACTCTTCTTTGTGTGCGACCAGCAAGTTCCTTTCGTAAATACGGCCACAACAGTGAGCGAAGTGACCTTCGCGCTCACTCGAAACACAATTCTGATAAGCGTGCGCGCAGGAGAGACCACGCTCCTTGGAGGCGGCGCTCTCCAGAGAGGCGACGACTTTCAGAACGGGCCCAACGTGCGCTCATTACCCCAACTCACGACTGATGACGAGAACGCAGTGAATCTGTGGAGCTCTGAGGATCGCCAAATAACATATGGTGTATATGAATGAATGGCGTACTGTTAGCTCTCTTGCCTGCATGCGCACTGCGGCGTGGTGGCTATAGCGCCGCGCGCTGCTGTTATAGAATTCACTGGTTCGACGCCCCGGGGTGGAGCTGCTGCATACCAATTTTTTTCTGCGATCTGTTGTATAGGTTGTACAATGTCATATCCACGACAGAAAAACGTGAGTGGAGCTGCGGTAGAACCCGCATAGAACACATTCGTGTTAAAAAAAGAATACGAAAAATTCCTTTGCGCAGCTTAAAACTCGACGTTCAGGAGGCCATCCTGGGTTAGGCAGAGATGGTTGCAGAGGACTACCGAGCGTAGCAACCTCTTCTTATTTCTGTCCCATTGCCCCTTTTCTTCACAAAGAAAAATGAAGCTTTACCTAACTAACCACCCAGCGTTGTGTCGAACCAGCAACTTCTGGATTCACAGCGCGCGGCCCTAATGCCTATGCGACGAAGCGTGAGTTGTCGAAGATGCGAACGGCAAGCCATTTATATACACCATATACCGTTCGGCGGCCTTCAGAGCTCCGAAACGTTAGCGCATTTTCGTTATCAGTAGCGAGATGGCGTGACGGGCGAAGTTAGGCACTCTCCACAGATTGTCGTCTCCACGGAGCGTGGTTTCATCAGCACGCGCGCTAATCAGACTCGTAGAAAGACACGGGATAGATTCGGCAAAGGACGAAGGTCACTTTGGTTGCTGCTGGGGCTGCATTTACGAGCGGAGCGGAATGCTGACAGACGATGATGTAAGAATTCGGACAGTTGTTCGTGTTTGTCCCGTGTATACCTGTGCTCTCGTTTCGGGCATCTATCTTTGTTTGAAGAGAGCGCTTAAAGTGTCGAGCGGTGACAGTTTTAGACCGTACTCACTCTTAATATGCTACTTTTGTGCGTGCTTTCTAATTGAGGTGTGTGCTACAAGTTCTGAGCTGTTTGCCGTTACTGTTGCTGAAACAATGCTCTGTAAACACTCGACTACCTGTGTAAAGACACGCTTCACTTTCGTGTTATAACAATTTCAGAAAGAGGAATCAGCCACGTTTTTTGAACATTTCGCAGATTAGAGCACTACTTAGACATACCAGCATGTATTATTGCACTCATTTTGTAATTTCGTAAGCCCGAATCGGGGGAACATGTCTCTAATTGCACACATTAAGAGATAAAAACATGAATGCTTATCAAAAAGTACGTCCACGTGTAGGTATACTTGTATAAGCATGTCTTGGGCGGAGGGCATGGTGTATGCGTGTGTGTATCAGTGTGCTTGGACTGTTTTTACAGAACCCTGTTTGTGACATTGTAATGCAGCATGAACACACAGAAATACCTTCTTGTTTTTTGAAATGAACCAACGAAAATTCCGATGTTACGCTGCTATATAGTGAGCTATTTCTGTAGTTTGCTTATACGTGTTAAAGTAAGATTGTAGGTTTTTAGGCTTCAGATGATTATCGGTTTTTCTTTTTTTCAATGTAAAAGACAGTCAAGAAGAAATGTCGCATTTTTTCAATACTTAAGACAAAATAAAACCACGTGAGACCTGACAATTTAAAGAAGCAAAACTAGTACTTTCATTCCCAAGTTGCGCAGTAAAATTAGCGAGGGCACAAGTTAACAATGCTTCCTGTACGGCTTCTTTATAAGAAACTTTACACAAACTAGCCTATATTTGTAAATATTATAGGTTGTTTTGTATTTATTTATTTTTCTTTTCGAAAGTACTGATTGTAGAAAGCGTAGTAAAATTTCAATACAGAGTAGCATTGATGAAAGAGTGTGTGCGGACATAAAAAAACAAAAAGTATCATCCAAACTTGCTCCTATAAAAACCTAGCTCGAAAAATTTCTAGAAAGGCGGATTGAGCAAATGCTTTTCTAGTTATGATTGGTGTCTGTTTTGTAATTGGCAATGTGCTGTGGACTCTATATCCCTGATGTCGCAAAATATGCATGGATGCACGTGTGCTACAGGTGGAACATGAAGCATTCAGCTATGTTCCCGTTTGTACAAAATTATATAGAGCCATTACATTAAGAATCAGTTCAAGTTGACGTCCACCTTTGGGGTGCCCAAATGACTTCTTCGGAAGGAACCATTGGTTGGGAACGCAATAAGGACCGCATCATCTTGGGAAGAACATTCTGGAAAATGATAGCAAATTCTTACTGTATCATTGGTATGCAGTTATGATGCTTGGTATGTTTGTTTCATATGACTAACACTAGTGAATATCTTCGAGCAGATGGTTTCTCTGATCTCGTTTTTCGCCTACATTGTTTTGCTTAAAATTAGAGAAATACTTTTTAAGCTTTGTCCCACAATGCAACAAGATGTGACACGTTTATCATTAACTGCAGTGAATAAAGGCATAATAATAAAGCCAACGAATAAAGCCATAATTTACTGTTGCAGTGTATATCATAGGCTGATTGCAACAGTTACGTCCGAACCATTACTTTAACCGCAGACAACTTCTCAGATTGAATAAATTTTTTTTCGAATGACTTCGACAGGGCCAACTTTTTTCTCCGTAGCTCAATCGTCATTATATTATACGAGGTATATTTAGGCAGTTCAGGCTCTCTCATATTTGTGGTTGAATACTACGTTTGAAACGCTCCGTTTTAGTTGCAGATCTATTGAACTCCATTGCACGAGTTTACGAGAAGCGATGAAACGTTGCAGTGATGCTAAATGGTTAAGCATGCCTTTCCGTGACAATGAGTTGTGTAGTCAAAAGCCAGTTTGGAACAGTTAATTGTGCTTAAAAACAGAGATCATGGAAGGTTCGTGCATAGAAACATTGTGAAAGGCATTATCTTCAGCACCATTCCAACAGAAACCATTCTCATGGTGGTTTCTATAGCGATTGAATAAAGCATTAGCAAGCATTGTTCGCACTCCAAGTCAGTTTATATGCTGGATTGTTCCGAGTTGCCCCTGATGACTGACTTTGTCATTTTTCTCCGGACAGTGACAATCGAAAGCTTTGGGCAGGATTGTGTTGTTGTTTCCTGATAGCAGCCCTCGTTCTATTGTCGCTACTGTCTTCTTCGGAGGAGACTCGTGAGTATGCGAATTTTTAATTACGAAGTGGTGTAGAATATCAATTTCATATTAAACATAGAGATTAAATGGTAGGTTTTTGTCCTAAAGCTCTATTGAAGGCTTTTTTTTGGTTCACTCAAAAAATAGGCACAAGAAACTGATTCACCGTGATCTTTTTCTTGTACCCGTTGCTGACGACTTTGCCGGTTTTGTAAAACTGCATGCACAGTGTAGATGCTCTGTATCTCCAGAGTGATAAGTGACGTTTAAGTAAACGCGCACGCTAAACATCTTCTTATTCACATTTTTTTTACAATAACAGGCAAATACTGTATGTACGCAAAACTAATCGCCGACGTTACGCATCACTTTGAGAAATGACACAGACGACAGCGATCTCGTTGTTTTTACGTCCATCATTGCGAGCTTGTTTATTCTTTTAAGGTTGCATATATTACAGACTACAAATATACATTGTCACAGAAACATATACGTGAAGCGATAGGATTAATCACGGCAGGTGCCTCAATGATGCATTTAGGTTCGAATTTCGTCAGCGTTGTTCTTGATTGAATTATAACGTTTTACATAACCAGGTCAGCGCGTAGATGTCTATTAAAACTGCAAAGCCATAGTGGCTGAAAAATCTCTAATAACACACCATGTGACGTTCACTTTGGTCCATTTTTGTGTCAAGAATGAGAAAAAAATGACAATGTCGCATGGTGCCTCATTAAAAATGAGAAACTCCGAGTAATCTTTTACAACGTGTGCTATGAAAGTGGGTGAAGTTGGTTGCTCTCTTGAATATTGTGTTCTATTGCAAAGAGATACGTTTGCTGCGATAGAATTACGAAAAGCATCAATTTATATATAGGCCACCATGTACCAATTCAGGTGCATCTTCGAAAACGCCGTGAAATTTTGCGTATTATCTGGCTTATTATCATACACCAAATCGCAAAATGGCCGCCGCTGTTCACCACAATCCTACACCCTATTTATTTAATAGTTTCTGGAATTATATGACAGTGAGGAGGGGTAATTGAAATGAGCACGAGCTCATTTGCTGGCATACGCGTGTCAGTTCTTCGCCGTGGAGTTTATCCGTATCAACTGTTGGACTTCAGCTGTTTCGTACATCAGGTGCGACGCTGTGTATGCTAGGGAGGCTTCTAACAGTATAGGCATTCACTTCAAGAAATAGTTCATTGGCTTTACCACCTGTAAAATGATTTCATTTCCTCTTTAGCTTGAGTAATAAATTTAAGATGATTTGTACGTCAGATATAAACAAACACCGCCATTGCTTTAACAATGGGTCGTTTTGGACCACTTGGAGTTGCTTTCTCTTCGCTTTTTAGTGTTGTATGTGCAGCGCGTCATGATGAATCGTGTGCGCGCACATGCTCGGTTTGCACGAGCGTTTACAACGACAAAAGACAACCGCAATGACACATCTCACTGACCGAATTTTTCGCAAAGCTTCCGCAACATTGCACCTGATGTATGAAACAGGGTATAGTCCTTCACCTACCACCAAATAACTAAATCACGTATTCTAACTGACAACGCTCATCCTACAGTTAGCTGTTTGGTGTGCCATTGTCTTATCACGTATAAGAACACATTTCAGCAAAGGCTATAAATTCTGTTAAGCCAAGTTTATGCTTAGGCTTAAATAATGTTGAAAACTATATTAAGTGAAAATGCATGCAAAATAGAAAGCTTGACGGCGAGTGTGCTCATTGATTGATATGATTTTACTTTCAAGTTGCCGGTGTTCTTCTCAACGTAATGAATAAAATAATTCCTAAGCATTTTGATTCACTCTAATCACGTTTGCCCAATTAGATGAGTGTTATTGTGCCTTACCCATTGAGAGAGTGCAAGTTTGAAATTTTAATGGTTAGTGAGACGGTAAATACGTTGCACTGTATGTGAAACAAGTGAAACTCAGATTATGCGAAACTCAGATTTTGGAGCAGTGAGAATCACATGAAATCAAGCTCAACATTTTGTAGGATTTCGGATCCACGCGAAGTAAATTGGGATGCAACTCGAATCTACGAAAGAAAACCGTAACTCCGAAAGAAACTTCGCGATTTTCAAGAAATGTAAACTGCGAAGATTCACGGCCCTAGTGAGAAAACTACAATTTCTCGTTATACCGATCATTGCGACGTCCGTGGGGCGACACTATAACTATTCGCTCATTTTCTTCCCCATAGACGAGACTGATGAAGGCGGTGATGGAGGTGATAGCGATGCCCGCTACGCTAATTATCCTCCGTCGTCCGGCAACACTCCTCCTGCCGTAAGTAACGGTCAGCGCTGCATGAATGGAAATTTTGGCTACAGGAACAAGTGGGCTAGTTGGTCGTATTTCATAATGAATGGCAGCGCAAGCACACGTCAGCAGGGAAAAGAAGGCACACGAAACACAGCGCATAACTCGGGAGTGAATCTCGTATTTCATGAACGACACTTATGACAAAACCATACACGTCGTGCAAACTGAAGGAATTAAAAAGGGGTATATAGGCGTGTGTTGCCACCGCGGCTTTACGAAGAAAACACGATCGGGACAGAGCAACGGTCAAGCAGATGTCGGCGACCATCAGCACGAGGCGAACGAGAGGAGCCCAGGAACCAGTACCCAAGCGGCAGCGATGTTGCTTGCCAACGATGCGTTTTTTTCTTCACGATTTTCTCCCGAAAAAACGAGCCATCCTGGCGACCTAAGAGTCTGGAGGCATAGGGCTGTGATATAGCTTAAGGCGAGCGACGTGTACGATGTCACGTCCATGCCTGCGCATGTCGTCAGATGGGGAAAGATGCTCAATGAGAAAGTTCACCGGCAAGGTTTGCTCCAAAACGCGGTAGGCGCCCTCGTACTTTGGGACGAGTTTCGAGGAAAGGCTGGGGGTTTGATAAAAAACAGCCAGCCATACAAGTGATCCTGGAGAATAGCTGTGGCTCCGTGAAGAGTCGGTGTTGTTTTCTTTATGGCGCTGCTGTTCTTGTGCCGTGAAGGTGCGTGCGAGTTCACGACACTCTTCCGCTTTTCGGGCAGCTTCCGAATGCCCATAGATGGGCATTAGGATGTGTCAGGACGGTATGGAAGGAGAGTGTCGATAGTGTGGGAAGGTTCGCATTCGCCAAAAAGAAAGAAATGTGAAAATTCAGTGGTAGACTGTGCCATGGTGTTGTATGCGAACGTGATGAATGGAAGAATGCGATCCCAGTTAGTATGATCAGATATCACATACATCGCGATCATATAGCCGACAGTGCAGTTAAATCTCTCCGTGAGCCTGTTAGTCTGCGGGTGGTATGCCGTGGTCTTGCGGTGAACAATATGGCATTCAGAAAGCAGAGCCGTGACGACTTCTGATAGGAAGGCTCGACCTCGGTCACTTACTAGTTCTCGAGGTGCACCATGTCGTAGTATGAAGCGACGGAAGACGAAGGACGCTACGTCCTGCGCAGTGGCACTTGGAAGGGCGGTGGTCTCAGCGTAGCATGTTAAATAGTCCACAGTGACTATGATACACCCATTTTCACCTGATGTTATCGGTAGAGCGCCATGGAGAATAATGTCGATCCGATCAAAAGGTTTGGCAGGGCACGGAAGCGGCAGAAGCGCACGAGACGAGTGGAAAGGCGATGATTTGCGGCGCTGACAGTCAGGGCAGCCCATAATAAATTTTCGAACAAAATTAGACATGCCGCGCCAGTAGAAGCGATGGCAAATTCGTTCGTAAGTTTTGAAAACTTCGGCATGGCCACGTTGGGGATCGTCGTGAAAGGAGGCGCATATTTGTGATCGCAAGTGGCGGGGGACAACAAACAGCCGCTTACGACCTTCAGGGGCGTAGTTGCGTCGGTGTATCAGCCGATCACGAAAGGCGAAATGAGCAGCTTGACGTCGGAGAAATCGTCATACCGCAGTGGTCGACGACCAAGAGAGGCAGTCAAAGAGGGAAGCGATCCACTGGTCTTTGTGTTGTTCACTGGCAAAAAAGTCAAGGTCGAGAGATGCGACGGAGTTGGTACCATTGGTTCCGCTGGCCGAGTCGGGAGGTAAGGGCGAACGGGACAGGGCGAACGGGACAGGGCGTCGGCGTCAGAGTGATTTCGTCCACTGCCATAGATGACGCGAACGTCGTACTCCGGGATTTGCAGAGCCCCCCGAGCTAGGCGGCCAGAAGGATCTTTCAATGTGGCGAGGCAACCAAGTCCACAGTGGTCCGTTACCAGGTCGATTGTGTGACCGTACAAATTCGGGCGGGACTTGCGAAGCACCCACACTAGCGCTAAGCACTCCTTTTCAGTGAAGCTGTAATAGGCCTCAGCTTTAGTGAGCGTGCGACTCGCATAAGCGACGACGTATTCGGAGTAGCCCGGCTTGCGTTGGACGAGGACAGCGCCAAGATTAACACCACAAGCGTCTGCGTGAACTTCCATCGCAGCTGTTGGGTCGAAATTCCGGAAAATGGGAGGAGAGGTTAGCAGACTACGGAGCGTAGCAAACGCGACGTCGCAGTCGGGAGACCAGGATGAAAGGTCTGCGTCACCGCGATGGAGGTTGGTCAGTGTTTTCACATCATCGATGTGAAATTTTGAACGAAGCACTGGAAGTACGAGCATAGTCCGACGAAACTGCGTAATTCTTTCAGTGTAGTATGTTTCGGGAACTTTTCGACAGCTCAAAGTTTTGCAGGATCATGTAGAACAGCATGCTTGGACATGATGTGTCCTATGATGGACAGCTCTCACGCAGCGAACCGGCATATTTTAAGGTTCAGTTGGAGCCCAGCGTTAGTTTAACACGTCAGAACCAGTTGGAGCCGAAGCAGATGTATAGGAAAATCGGGAGAGAAAATGGCGATGTCGTCGAGGTAGCATAGACACACAGACCACTTCAGTGCACGCAGTGTGTAGTCCATGAGTCGTTAAAACATGGCAGGAGCATTACAAAGCCCAAAAGGCATTGCGTTAAATTCATATAGGCCATCTGGTGTAATGAACGTAGTTTTTTGGCGATCAGCTTCTGCCATAGTAACCTGCCAGTATCCAGATCGTAAGTCTAAGGAGGAGAAGAATTCAGCTTCTGCCGTCAAGGGCGTCGTCGATTCGCGGTAATGGATAGATATCTTTTGGCGTCACCTTGTTTAATCACCCGTAGTCGACGCAAAATCGAATCGATCCATCCTTCTTCGAACTAGAATGACAGGAGATGCTTAAAGACTGTGCGATGGCTGAATAACGCGACGACGTAGCATCTCTTAGACCTCGTCGTTGGTGAGGTGATGTTCTGCAGCAGAGAGACGGTATGGTCTTTGACGCAATGGCTGGTGTGAACCAGTGGCAATGTAGTGGTGCACAGGGGAAGTGCGACCCAATTGCGGCTGAGAAGCGTCGAACGAATTCGCGAAGTGCTGGAGGAGATGAAGAAGCTCGGAACGTGCTTGAGCACATAGGATTTCGGTGATGGAACTCAACAAGATGTCATTCGAAGAACATTTCTGTGGGAAATGGGTATGAAGTTTGGTCGAGGCGCTACTGGACGATTTTTCTGGCATGTTAAGGAAGGAAGAAGAATTAGGGTACTCCACTCGACCGAGGCATTCACCGGCAAGTAGCGTACGCGGTGGAGATGGTGGTTGTGGACGAAAATATTGCTTTGGCCAGCAGTGACGTCATGTGAAGTGAAATGCAAGGAAATGGCTCTGCGGTTCATGAAAATGTCCGAAGGCGTAAACATTACTGTAGCATCGTTATGGTCATCGCAACAAACACAGACAACGGCAAGAGAGGCTGGCAGAATTTCAGTGTCCCCCCGCACGACGAGTTTTGGCGACCGCTCAGGAGTTTTGTGCAAAGGTTTGTCACACAGGTGCGAAAATTGAGCTTCACCGCGTGCGCAGTCGATGACGGCATGATGATGTGACAGAAAGTCCCACCCGAGGATAACGTCATGCGAGCACACCGAAAGGACGATGAACTCGACAACGTACACAGAGCCTTCGATGAATATGCGGGCCATACAGGTGCCGAGAGGTCGAACTGGTTGTTTGCTAGGCGTACGAAGCGATAGTCCAGAGAGTGGCGTGGTCACTTTGCGTAGGAAGTGGCAGAGCTGCGCGGCCATAACAGAAGCGGCAGCACCTGTGTCGACGAGGGAAAAGGTAAAAATACCATCGACAGATATGGCGACGACGTTAGCAGGTGAAGTGTGAGGGCTTGTGCGTTTCGACGACAGCGCAGATCTTGCCCCTGGAACTGTGGCGTTCAGTTTTCCCGGTTGGAAGAAGCGGGTCGGGGACGCATTGGGGAGAGTGATGGCCTGCGGGGAGACGAGGAGCGGGGACAGTGAGTCGGAGATGGGGGCTGGGTTGGCTGAGACTTGGGAACATTAGTGTAGCCATACTGCGGTAAGGGATAGGGAGCAGGTAGGTGCATTGGCTGTGGGTCATACGGGAACGGCCGAGTAGGGTCGTGGAGTGGTTGGAAGCGACGGCGACAATATAGTGCCGCGCATCCTGGAGTACCGCAGGCGAAGCAAATCAACCAATTGTTAGAAGTTCGCCAGGAATTACTGACTCGCGGTGCGGCCCAATGTTTTGAAAGAGGGGTGGAGTGGGGAGAAGTGAAGACTTGGGCAGGAAATGCTGCTGGCGGGGTCTGCGCGTACCTCCTGGGCATACGTAATAGGCATGGCTACGGGCTGCATAGCAGGCGCATGCTGAGCAGGCATGGCCACAGGATGCTGGTGGGCAGTGACGGGAACAGCCTGAGCTACCTCTTCGGCAACAACGTCGTGGAGTGGTGAGGGCAGACGAGAGGATGGCGGCTGCTGCATGAAGGGAATCAACGACTGTTGCCGAGCTACTTCTTCACACACAAAGTCTTTTATCTCTTTCAGAGTTGGTGAGTGATCGGGAACAGAAGTAAGACTGGAGAGCGTGTCGGCGTGTGAGGAAAATGGCCGAGTCAGGGCGCGCTGCTTCCTCAACTCGTCGAAATTTGGACACAAAGTGACAAGTTGCGCAACGGTGGCAGGATTACGGGCCAGGAGCATCTGAAATGCGCCATCATTTATCCAGTTGAGGATGCGCTGAATCTTCTCCGACTCGGGCAAGGTGGTGTTCACATGGTTGCAAAGACCAATAATGTCTTCAATGTAGCTGGTGAACGATTCCGTTGGCTTCTGTGCGCGAGTCCGCAAGTGTTGTTCGATTCTGGACTTGCGGACAGCGGGTCGGCCGCCAAAAACGTCAGCAAACGACGTTTTGAAGATGGACCACGTCGTAATGTCGTTTTTGTGGTTATACCACATTTCGGCCACGTCAACGAGGTAAAAGATGACGTTAGTCAACTTGTCCACGTCATCCCACTTGTTTTTTGCACTCAGCGGCTTGTAGTTATGGAGCCAGTCTTCCGCGTCGGTCTCATCAGCTCCGCTGAAGACCTTCGGCTCTCGCAAGCGGAGGACGCTGGGGTTGCTGGAGGATGGAGTGGAAGAGCCAAGTTGTGCGTTGTTGGTAGCCATGATGGGAGGTCGCGTTCGCTGCGCAGATCCAGGTTTAGGCGATGGCGAATGGCAGCACCCAAGTTCAATTGGCGCGGAATGTCAGCACCCTCCACCAATTGAAAAGGGGTTTATTGGCGTGTCTTGCGACCGTGGCCCTAAAATGGAAACACGATCGGTACAGAGCAACGGTCAAGCATATGCCGGTGACAATCAGCACGAGGCGAGCGAGAGAAGCCCAGGACCCAGTACCCAAGCGGGCGCGCTTTTGCTTGCTAACGATGCGTTTTCTTCTTCACAATATATATATATATATATATATATATATATATATATATAAATAGAAAGAGAGAGAGAGAGAGACTCTATTACGCTTCAAGCCACCTTACCTTGACAATCCCAAAAGATTTTGAACGCCTTTTATTTAGACAAATAAGCTTCTACTTCTGTAAATGATTTTGAAAGGAAGTACCAGAGTACAAACACATAACTTCTGAGGTGGTAGTTAAATGTTAATGACTTCATTGTTATGTGGTGGTGACGCCTATAGCGAATTACTCATTGAGAGAATTGCCCTACAGAAAAAAATGGTTTATAGATATGTGGGGCTTAACATCCCGAAACCACCATATTTGTATGAGAGACGCCGTAGTGGGGAGCTCCGGAAGTTTGGACCACCTGGGGTTCTTTAGCGGGCACCCAAATCTGAGCGCACAGGCCTACAGCCCTTCAGACAAGGCCCCGCGCAAGCAAATGCAGTGAGATGATAGGGGAGTTTTCGAAACAGCAAGTTTTTTAGGGCGCTTAAATCTCCTATATAATCTTGTTGGGACCTTAGACATGACTTATTGATTTTTAATGGCGGTCCTTGTGTGGCCAGCAGACACTCTGTAGTAACAATTATAAGTGATGCATTAACTTCGGTGTAACTTGAGCAGCTTTTGTTTGACAATAGCATTTGCTTCAGGTCCAAGTCGTTTTAGACAATCGACGTAGACGTTCTCTAATAGTAGCTGGGAACACCAGATAGGCTGCTCTCCAACGGGGTGCACCGGCGGAAATACACTGCGATTGACTGTCAATGCGTGGGCTTATGTGTTTAAGGGGCATTATTCTGAGACAAGCATTAGAGACCTACTAGGGTTAGGTCTCCCCACAGCTCCTTCAGAAAAAAAAGTCACAAATTAGCCGCAAAGGCGAATCAATGAACGCGATAGCAACGAATTGGAAGGTCACGCGCTGAATGGAAAGCAAATCGAAAGGTGCCCCGTGTTTCTCCCACACAAAATATGCACGAAACGTACTAACAGGTACAAATGCACGCGAATAAGCGTCTCAGTTTTTACTTCGATGTGTCTGAAAAGCGAGCGCCTTTCGCAAACGGAGAGTGTAATGATTGCAGTGATTTTTAATTGTGCTCTCAGTAAGTACAACAGAATCGTTCCAGTTATGGCCCGAGGCCAGCCAAGACGCATGACTCTTCCCTCCTTCCCACTGCGAGAGAAGGGCGTGCGAGGGAGCGTCGCCTCCCTCCTCTGAGCGGGACTAAGTAAGCGTGGAGGATTAGAACGCACGCCGACGCGCGATGTGGTGACGTACGCTCATTGCGCCACCTTGCTGGTAATACTGAAAACACAATTACCCCAGATATGCCCGTCAGCGGCGGTAAGTGGTAGATATAAATAGCTTGCCGTTTGAACGGTGGGGAACGCGCTTCTCAGTGGCGCAGTAGTTAAAGCCTTTCACTCTCGATTCAGAGGACCCAAGTTCAACTCTTTGTTTCGTACTTTTTTCTTTCTTGCAATTCCAATATATAGATACGTATAAATTTATGTTGAGTGACGGTGGCGCCAACGCTTACGCTGGCGATTAAATCCCGCCGAGAGGGTCCATATAATTGCTATCGCAATTAAAAAAAACGCCAATGCTACAGTCGCAGTCACGTTCCGAATGTACACTGACGAATGAGGCGAGTGGTGCTTATATTATTAAGTGGTACTACAATGGTGTGATCGCATAGGCCTTCCAATGAACGTGCATACACAGCATGTTGCAGGCCCGATCTGGCTAGCTAGCTGCTCTCGCTGAAACTACCCAGCCACCTAACTCTAGCATATTGTACCGAGGTATCACAAGTGTTGTTTCAACTTAGAGCGGTGCTTCTTTGTTCTAAGGAGACTGAGCACGCACACGTATGTATGCGCATGAGGGAACCGCGTAGAGGAAGGCGCCCACCTATGTGTCGAGAGGTTGTGTTCCTATTCTTGAAGAGCGTCGTAGACAGTCTACGCAGTCAGTCTAGAAGACAGCACCGAGCCCACGTTGTCCGAGATATAAAACACGTCTAGACAGATTCTACGCAATAAGGCGCCACCTAGCGTTGAAAAGAGAAAGCTAAATTGTGAGTTAAAGTCTAAGAAAAAATAACTGTACTCGCATTGAGTGTCTGGAGAAGCGTTTGTTTGTGTGCAGACGGCCATTCCGGCGAGATCCGAGCTATCCGCTACAACCCGAGTAATTTGCTCAGCCACCATCGCAGAGGAAGGAAAGGTAGGAGAGGCCCTGACGTCACTCGTTGTGAAGCCGCGGTGGAGCCGGAAGTCAGCCATATTGACTGGGCAAATTCTCCTCTCTTGTTTACGTTCGATATGTAAAGCAGAAGGCACGGCTCTCTTTCCGGCTCGGAAAGCCCGTGAGCTGCGCAGCGCGCGTGTCGTGACGATTCGAAACTAATGAAACGGGGCTCAACACTCTGGGCCAGTGCAACGCCTTCGGCGAAATCATTTCGTCACAGTATTAACAGCGAGTAACAGCTCACCAAAAACGAAGCAAGTACAAGAGAAAACTGCACTAGATGCATCGACAACGGCGAGTGTTTTCACGTAATTAATTCAGAAACTCTACAGACAACATGATCAGTCGTGCGCCTTCTACTGTTGCAATCCGCCACGTGCCGACGCAGCGTCCGGCCACTGTGTCCGTGTTCCGCGTGAAACTCACCGGTGTCAGCTATCTGCGACCGTGGTGACTTTGAGCACAGTGCAAGTGACACTTGAACGCGGTTGCTGTTACGTGTAGATTACATGCAATGCTTGGGGAGAGTATACGAAGCGGAAGGGAAAAGGTGTTTTAATACGCACATGCAAGTTGTTACTGTACACACACAACATGAAACTACATATGTGCACATGGTACTCATTGCGTCTTGCTGGGCTCAACAGCGTCGTCCGTTGTCACAAGCAGGAGCACTGCCCAACCGTCACTGACCTGCAAGGCATTGGTCGTCTTTCCGCTTCGTCATGGTGCCCAACGCAATTTCGCTGAACACTAATTGCTTCATCCGCGTCATCCGCCACACGACATATGAATATGCACTCGTTCTACGAACTGTTAAAACCCCGTGATGGACAAGAGGATTTGTAAACGTTGCTAAGTGTACAGTAACTCCCAGGAGAACACTGCGTAAACAATAACGTGGCGCAGTGCACGGATATTGTCCGCCACGGCTCAGCACGAGACCTGGGGAGGCACACAAGCCACCGCCAGCCACGGCCGCTTACTGCTAGACCAGCTCCAATCGTCACCCCCGGAAGCTTTTCAGGCCTGCGCGTCACGTGACGTGACGTCGACGACGTCACATCGCGCCGGCCGGCCGGCCGCCCTTCGCTGGGTGGCTGCGCCAGCCGCGAGCGCCCTTCACGCCTACCGACTCGGGCGAGGTTCCTTGACACCATGTCCGCACGATTTATCAAGGTATCCATTGATTGTATGGTTTAACGCGCCGACGCAACGCAGGCGATGAAGCGCGCCGTAGGGGAGAGCTCAGGATCAAGTTTTACTACCTGGGAATCTTTATTGTGTGCCGAAATCTCGTACACACGGGCGTTTTTGCTTTTCGCCTCCATCAGAAATGCGGCCGCCGCAGCCGGGTATCGAAACTGCGCCCTAGTGCTCAGCAGCGCTACGCCTTAGCCACTGAGCCACCGTTGCGGGGGAACTTATCAAGGTATCAAGAAATAATGAATATCGTGAATGGAATAATGCGTATTTATTTATCACAGACAGACGCCGTCTGTACAAATATCACAGTGCACATTGTTCTCGGTCCAGGCAGACGACAGGCAACACAAGATGTTGCCCTTAATGCTGAAAATATGCCAAAAGTACAAAACACAATATCTTGCCACATAAAACTCAGAAAACAAAACAGATTGTAACAGCAAAAACATCCCCGAGCTTTGGAACAGAAAAAGCACACTTTCATTTAAATTGTAGGTTAGAGGAAAACATACCATTCGTTTATCATAGTAGCAGTAGCAACACAAGGTATCAGGTTCAAACACTTGCCAAAAAATACAATACAAAAGAACACTGGTGACTAAATTGTGGTCCACAGCATGATAAATGACAGAAAGAAAAGTAATTGTACTGCCACAGGTAGGTGCATGTCCTAGGGAAAAAATCAAACAAAAATCTAAGAAAAAAACAAATCACAGTGCACAACATGTCTGTACACAGAGTGCACAAGGAAAGTGTACACAGCTTAGGTACCAAAACGGACTGTACAACTGCTACAGTGGGCACCGAGGCAGTTCGAGTTTAAAAAAAAGAAAAAAGTACAGCACCTTTAAAAGCTAACAACTTGTAAAGAGATACAAAACTGGAAACAAGGCTCAAACAAGGGAATGTATTGCTTGAGCCAGGTGGCAATAAGTGCAGCGCTCCTCAGACAGCATCGACAGGTTGTTCAAAATTTCCAACAAGGAACTTACTTTTTGAACTGAGTCTGGTACAACAGCGCTACCAAGGTTCTTGATTGGTGAACCTTGATAGCAGGCAAAGACTTCAAGGTTTGCAAACACGGTCAATGACGCATTCAAACAAGGTTCACGATAGTCGATAATGTTCAAAAACATGGAGCACTCTTCTTTATGAATCACAGTCCACTTTGGAGACACTGACACCCCTTGCAGGCGAGCCCTTAGTTCTTCGAGGGACGAAAACCGGTCTCGTTTTTGCTCCGCTTCATATGACGCCAGCGACTTTTCTACAGCACGGGCGAGTTGGGAGGCTTCTTGTCGGCTCCTCTTGGCGTCAGGGGTTTCTCTCGTGCTCTGGTCTCGTACTGATAGGTAGGACGGACAGCCGGAAAATACCGTTGGGACAGATCCAGGACGCAACCGTGGTACTGGGAGTGCAACTTCAATAACTCTCCCTGTCCTTGGATCTGTCTACGATGTCGTCTTCTCAATGCATGAAGCGTCGAAATGATTCGCGCACACCTGCAAAAACGTTTCAAGAACGTCTGAGACGCCACTTCTCAAAAGAAAAAAATGCGCTCCCGTTTGCATGACCGCGTTTACAGTCCGTGTAGCTAAAACAAAGTCTACCTACGTTTCGCAAGCATCTAAATAAAAGCGCTGCGCTAAGCGGTACAAGCAACATGAAAGGAAACACGGGAGCGTGATGTCACCGCACTCCACGAAGCGCTTCCACCGAGAGCTTGCAAGAATGGACGACACCACGGCACTGTTAGTGAACAAAGCGCAGCTGACCATCCTTGCTGCGAACGCTGCTGGCGTCAGCGCTTCGCGAGGCCCGGCGGCCACACGCTCAAGTATTTCCCATCATAGGTGATTTCTACCCGAACAAGCAACGACAAGCTAAGAACAGGAGCATCTCAAATTCTTACCTTAGTGCACGAAGTCGGCACGAAGTCCTTCCTAGGAATGGCGCGTAGCCATTGTTTGAGAGCGTCGGCGTCTTTAGGGAAGGAAAACACTTGTATCTTCTTTCCTGTTTTGTAGTTGCCAGTGCATCCGGGTACACAACACTTATTCGGCATTGTCGCATCACTCCAGCATCACGCACGGAAACGAAATTGCCGCAAAACAACAACGGAAAGCAACAAACGTGAAACACCGTCAACACCACGCCGCCGAACCATCACCACCGCCGCCCGCGCTGCGCTCGCTGCCGCTGCGGCTTCCCCGAGAGTCGGCCGGCCGGAAATGACGTCAGATTGCTGGGCGCAGGCCTGAAAAGATTTTCCGGGGGTGACGCTCCAATGCGCAACGCGTAACCATAGTAACGCCGCCATTGTGCCCAGTGAATATGGCCGCCATGATGTCATTTCCTCCACACTTTTCACGCCGCGCGCTGGCTGCGCATGCCCTCTCCTACCTTTCCTTCCTCCGTGGCCACCATCTTGCTTGGACAGCAAAGTAGCCTGCATCGTATTTGTCTATGATGCAGTCTTCCCGAAGCCGTCCATTTGCCGGCTACGTCAGAATTGGAATCAGACTTAAGATGGCCGCCGCCTATGGTGACTTTCTGAACACACCCTAGAGATAGAAACCATCGCGATTAACGCAACGAAGCAGGACACATGAAAAAAAAAGCCCCACAAAAGAGCACTCAAACAACTGATTTTGTTGAAATCATCCGCGAGAAGGGCGCAACGTTAGTGCCGAGGGATTACTCAGTTATGGGCATGCACGTTTTAAACAACAATTGCAGCCGAAAGTCCTGATGAAACGTTTAAAGAACTCTTTGCTTGCCATTTTCATTTCAGAAAAGCAAACACTAGGAGGTATTTATCAGAGGCACGCCATGGATTTGTTCTCAATTTTTTTTTCAGCCATCGCAATGCATGTAGTCTTTTGACTTGACCAATGGCAGGTTAGAGCTGTGGGATCCCCATTTGCACCCCCCCACCTCCAAGAATGGGAAACACTGCGAACGCCTATGGAAGCACAGACCACGTCACATTTTCTTAATCTGAATGCTCAGACAGTGAGCACTCACCACACTCGTGTTGCTAATTAATTCTGGATAGCGCAAGTATGTTCATTGTCCTTATTTTAACAAACACACTCGGGGACAGCAGGCAAACCGATGCAAAGTGACGTTTAAAATAGAACCAGGTATTTAAATTTGTAGTTTGCCGAAAAACTGAAAATCGCATACTCCGGAAAACACCACGATAGACTTCCTGTACGGGAATAATGTGGCAAATCCGGCCAGTGTATCCTTGTAGACAGCATCCATAATACTGTACGAGTTAATGACGAGTTCTAGTGCATACACGCCGCTGCTTAGTGTGCAGTTGGTCGTTCAGCTGTTCAGCTAATCTCATATCAAATCATTGTGTGGGCATTTAAGATCAGAACATGAGCATTACTGACATGCCCTAAGACTTAGGTGCCAAGCGTCAGGTGAGCCCTGGATAAAAAGTTATAACATATCCACGGAGTGAATGATGAGAGGGGCGAATCGTCTTTCTGTCTGTCTGTCTGTCTGTCTGTCTGTCTGTCTGTTTGTCTGTCTGGCTGTCTGTCCATTCTTTCATCCGTCCGCCCGTCTTTCTTTCTATCCATCCGCCTGTCCATCCATCCGTCCGTCTGTCTGTCTGTCTGTCTGTCTGTCTGTCTGTCTGTCTGTCTGTCTGTCTGTCTGTCTCTCTGTCTGTCTGTCTGTCTGTCTGTTTGTCTGTCTGTCTGTCGAAAGAACTCGAACGATGCGCGCGCCATCTTGTGAATACTTCGTGCACAAGAAATGGCTACGGCAGACAAGCCTTACGCCTTATGAAGCTTCACCCCGAAAAAATGCTTCTTCCTTTTATAGTGTTGCAACGGTTTTCTACACAGGCGTAGCTCTGCTGATCGCTGGTGTCCGTGGTACCAGGACCGGGCTCAGCTTTTATTTTTCTGTTTGTGTATCAGCTTACTGCGAAATTTCATATAACATTTTGTTGAAAATTATCACAATCTACCATTTTTTTCATACAGACACCGCCTTCGACTGAAAAACCTCCTCCACCTCCTCCTTCGAACTCAAGCAAATCAACTACAACTGAAAAGACCACACCATCTAAGATTGCATCAACTAAGACTGGATCAACTAAGACCGGATCAACTAAGACTAGAAAAACTACGACCACGAGTAAGTAGTGCTCACTCTTAACAAGCAGATAAACGGCTAAGATAAAAAATAAAGGCTAAAGGAGGTCAATAAAAATAGGGCAGAGCATATTCAGCAACTATTATCAAATAACTAATGGTAGTTTGTCTCTATCTCTCAAGATGAAGATATGTGACAACCGAGTGTTGCCCCTACTTACCTGCGTTGCAGAAACCTTGTGGATTACAACGTCGTTTGTACTCAAATTGAGGACAACGTAGCGAGCAATGGCATGAGAAATGATAGGTCTAACTTGAAAAGAGAAGTGGAGTGCGGAGTCAGCCAAAGTTCAAATGAGAGTTATGCACACCTCAGTTTAAATTAAGCAGAAGAAATAGACGTGGGCCGAGCACGCAGCATGTAAGAAAGGCAGCAGCTGCTCTTTAAAGAGGACATGAAGTCCTCCTCGAGCCTGTTGAAGTAACAAATTCGTTGGAAGGCAGGCATGGCTATGAACTGCTTAGCCAAATATTGCAGTCATCAGCGCTGCGTAAAGGTTACAAGCGGAGCGTAAAGTTGCTGTTTTGTCAGTCAAACAACTCGCAAGCAGAAGCGGCCTGCGTCGGCGTTTTCGAGGTTAGAGAGGGGGGAGCATTGGAGCGGAGAGAAGGGTTAGAAGACGCGCATGCACTGCGAAGGTGGTCACGCTGCACACGAGATTCAGCTCGGCGCTAAGGTGCTTGGCATCTAAATCCGTCACTAGTATCGGCGTTGTGATATTTCAAAGCCTTGTGTGACTTTCAGCGCAGCTCTGACATGTCTGTCTAAATGCTGCTATAATTTCTCCTAACTCTCTGACTGCTCTGACCTATCTATTGTCTAAACTGCTCTGACCTTCATTTTGCCACCTTATGGACCACTTTTCATTTTAAATAATAGTGTTTAGTAAAAGTGATCAGAAAAATTCGCCATTATAGCCACAGAATCACCATATACACGGAATTGTCCTTGCGTTAGTTCCGTCATATTCATTCCTTTCCCAACAATATTTCTTTTGCTCCATCTTCAGCGAAAGGCTTATTCTTGTATTATTGAAATCAGAGTGAATTGTCGATTGTTTACGCGCACGCAGCGACGACTCCTCCTCCACCACTGATGTGCTCGGTCAGCGAAACGGCCACTCATCAGACCATGTACCCGGGTGACGGCATTTGCGACATCCTCATGTACACCGACGTGCGACTCCTGAATCAGACGTTTGAAGAGCCGATCGTGCCCGCCTCTTATCAACTGTTTCTCGAGCTCTCTGCTAAGACATATAAGAAAACGACGTGTGGCATATCACTAGACGTACGGTAAGTGCGGCGACTGGCGCTAGCGAAAACCGAAAACTGGAGGCCGCGAGGAGTGTTTGTTCAAAACCTTTAGGTAGAGGCAATGCTTTGTCGTTTATTTATTCATTTTTTTCATTGCAGTGAAGGTTGTTATGAGCGAACAAATACAGTAGATTTCAGAACGTAGTTGTCCGCCACCACCAGTGTTCTTAACCATCAACACGCGAAATAAAAAAAAAATGGCCGGTGATCTCCGCGCTTCGCTGCAAATGTCCTCCATATAGACAAATTCCACGGGACTTACGTCACGAAAATTGCTGGCGCTGTCTTGGTAGACAAAAGGTGCTCAGCCTACCACAGTTTCTGCTGGGTTTGCAATAGTGTATACAGTGTTCTCAGTCATAAAACGAGAAAAAAATTGTCAGCATATCCACGGAGTGAATGATGAAGAGTGGGGCGAAGCATTCGTCCGTTCATTTGTTCTTGCTTCCATCCATCCATGCGTCCGTCTGTGTGACCGTCCATGCGTCCATCCGCCCGTCGGTGCGTGCCTCTGTTCGTACGTACATCCCTGTGGTTGTCCATGCATCCGCCCCTGCGCCCGTTCATGCGTCCATCCATGCATCTGTCTGTGTGTCTGTTTGCCCATCTATTTAACACTCCATGTACCAGCATCTCGCATCTTTTCATTATATATTCCCCATATAGAAGCACCGCCATCCAGAGGACATGCCAAGGACTAAACGAGAGGTGGCACACGCACACTTTCTTACGGCTTGCACTTCGGGTCTACTCCCCACCTTTAACCACCTCGAGTTCATGGTATATACTAGTTAATTGTATTCAAGGCTTTACGGCTCAACGCTCGCTAAACCTTTCTAAAACTAAGGAGGTTACACCCAGCGAGTATAACGTAGCAACCCTTTCTTGTCAGATAGTGTTCAATGTACATGCCCATGGCTGCTAATGGGGATCGCAGCGTGCGCGTTAAATAAACGCCGCATGCTCCTGTCTCTCATTCCCCATTAGGAGCTTTTGGCATGTACATTGAGCACTATTTTCATTGTTCAACAACGCACAGAAGAAATTTCTCAACGGCACCACCTTGGAGGTCAAAATGTTATACTTGTAACACACTACAACGGCTACGAGAGACGAACGGGAGCTTCGCCCCTAAAATGGTATGCCGACAAACTGCATCGCGGTTGGATGTGAGTCGCGTCTCACAACTTAGTTTTGTTTGTTGGCGCACATCTCAGCCCTCACAGCTTATGGCTTTCACAACGCTTATGGAGTCTCACATCGTCGTTTTGTTGGCGCACATCGCAGCCCTCAGCGCTTATAGCGGAAGTTACGTGTGGACGTCGCTATAATTTTAGCCATAATGTTGACATCAGCCTGCCTGTGTTTACAAACATGGAATGGGTCTATACGATAATCTTTTGTCTGGAGGCACTGCGTGAAATATGGACACCACAGGATAAGTAATCGAGTTACAAGATGTTATATTGCGCGTTACAAAAGCAATATACGAACCAGGCGCCGCACAATATTTATTGCGCAACCTGAGAGAGACTGAGGGCTTTCCACTCTTGCACCGATAAAACCAGCACTTACCGCCATTTATGTAGAGGAAGTATGCTGAAATATAACTTGTAGCTCATTACAAGGGAGTTTTCGAATAGTACCCCAAAAGTTTAGAGCCCCAATGCTCTTCGATTATGCACGCTGTGCGTCAAGCAGGAACGAAGAGTTTTCGAGCGGGGTCTGCGGCGCTTAGGATATTCACCCATTTCTTGGTCACATCACTTCAGTAAGTACTGTCTCGTTTGTCTGGAGCAAATCTTGTAGGGCAGGCTTTGGGGTTCCCGCAAAATTCGAAGAACAGCTTCCCCAACCCAAACCCCAGCGAGGTTTGGATTTCACGCATGCGCAGAAGCCTTGGCTCTATTTTTATGAAGTCCGTATTCAAATACTCTCTATTGACGAGAGTTATTTGCCTTGCAAATGGCAGGTAGTGACTTGTTGGCAAGACTCGTGCACGTGCCATCGCCCGACCAAGTCATCTCTGGATTGGTAGAGCGAAAGGGTTAAAAGGACGAAGACATGCTCTCCATGCAGTAGATCAGTTGCTATACAGGTGCGCCTTAATGACTTCCGAAGAGGCGGGTTCAATTAACGGCTACTCTGGCCGAATTTCGCTAAAGGCGGAATCAGCTGACGCCCCGGCGCCTAGCTTTAAGAACGCGTTTATGAACGCAAGGCAGCCATAATAAATCTCGTGTTTGCTAGGTCATGTCAAAAAATAATGCTGCGTTGATTGCGCGACTGTAAAAAAAATAAACAATTGAGAAATGAAAGATTGTAGGTTCAACGATCATATCAGCTTTAGTAAACGTATTCACAGTGAAAAGTAATAGCCTAAATTCGCGATAACGAAATCTTTTGAATGTATGAATGAATGAACTTTAATAGGTCCCTTAAAGCGCGATTTAGCACGTTGCGGGCCGTCGCCACGTGGGAATAGAAAGACCAAGTCTCCATGCTGTGTCGCGGGCCCATTTGAATGCCGATAATTTTCATTCGAGTTCAGAGCTGGTAATACCACCCTTCTATTTGCGGCTGATAATATCACCCTCCTATTTAGACGGCGTGATGACTTCACTGCGTAGCGGGGGGGCACCACCTGAGCAAGTGTTATAAATTATCTATACGATTGCAGAAGGAATATGTGTTAGTTGGCTGTATTTAGGGATGAATCTTGTGTAATAGCGCGGGGTTAGGGTACGCCCTGACTTGAAGAAGCCCGAGTGTCAGAGCTAGAAGTCTGCTTAGTTTTCTAACGATGAAAAAAATATGTTGTGAGTCTATTGTAGCACACTATATCCTATGCTTACGCCCATGAATGCAAAATTACTGTGATGGCTCTATTGAATGAAACCTTATAATGCTCATTAATGGTAACAAAAGGGTAAAATTAAAAACTTTGGTGCTGCAGCAAGTTTAGAAGGGCCGTCGGTGCTCCAAAGAAATCAAACAAAATGTTTTGAAACTACAAGAGGCCTAGTTTGTTAAAGATGAGAAGTTCTAGTGCGAGGCTAAAAACATGACAAAAGCACAACAACAAAAGGCCTCCCGCATTGCGCCTATACCTATATCCGATACGATATCCGCTGGTTACACCTATACGATATCCGCTGGTAATAAATATATATAAACGTTTTCATGGTAACAACGAGACATAGTTATCAGGTACCTCATAATAGAAAACTCCAGATCAGCTGTCCTTGGTCATGCCCTGACATCGCACAGCACCCACACGCCCTTAGCACTTCGCCTCCACTGAAATACGCCCACCGTGGTGCCCAACAAGGTGAAACTCAGATTTTAGTGCACGTTAAAAAAACTCCAGGTGGTCGAAATTTTCGGAGAACTCCACTATGGCGTCTCTCATAATCAAAAGGTGGCTTTGGGGACGTTAAATCACACATAACAATCATATTGTTGGGACTTACGCTATTTAGCAATCATGTATAATTGTATTCAAATTGGGTAGAAGTTTTAAAAATTCACTTGCAGGGAGCGTGCTTCGCAAGCAATGGTTTAAATTTTCTTGAACGTTCTTGCATGATGGTGTGCTCTTCGAACAGCGAACGCATGCATCCCGTTTGTTCTTCCAGGTACATAAACAAAACGACTGATAAAGGCATGACGAGTGCGCTACAGTTCGTTCAAACGAAAAAGATCAATCATTTTGGCATTCTGAAGATCTATGGAACCGACGCTGACCTCCAAAGCTATGGCCCAGCTCTGTTGAAGAAGACAACGGCGGTACAGTGATGTTAAATTTCCGTAATATTGTGGATGTAGCTGTCGTCGCAAAGAACATTATTGCATTGATTCAATCTTTCAACAACGCTGAACGATTAAAAGCCTTTTTTTTTGTTCAACCGCCATAAAAATAAATGCTCCTCCAAAGCTTCCTAATGAAAAAAAAAGAGTAATGAAGCAAGTATTGTAATCTTCGTCGAACTAAGCTTAGCGGTAGAGATCAATATGTTTGACAAAGTTACAAGCAGTATTTACGAGTAAGAAGGGTCAATCTCTCACAGTTGGACGGCAGCACGTGCTCAGATAATCTTATAAGTACAGACTTGCACTTTTATGCGAATTCACTGCTTAGGCGAAGAAAAGACGCTCATGCAAACGTGGAAGAACGCGGCAATGAATCCAGAGGAAAGGATATGATGTACTAGAAATAGCAGTATAGTTTAGTCAGTTTTCAGAATTAGTTCAAATGTAATAAAGTGCATGAATGTTCGTTATTCAAGCTATAGCTGAACAAGTAACTGTAGTCATAAAATGGCACAAGCTTCCCCATTGGAAAGGGGGGGGGGGTGTTATGCAGCAATAAGGCTCTTCTCTAAACAATGATAGGATAGGTTAGCCTGAATAAAGGTATGTGATATGATTACCCCACCCCCTCGGACAGTTAATCACTGGTGCCTCCCCGCTGCCCCACCTTATTGAATACGCCTACGGTTGTAGGAAACTTAGAACCTTGGACAAACTGATCTTAAAACAAATGAACATATGGTGGTCCTCGCTCTTTATTACCGTATATTGTGCTATAAGCTTAGCAGATGGCACTCCAAATATGACTTCAGACTTGTTGAACAACAAAAGAAGTTTGTAGAGAGGTCAATGAAAACTTGCGAAAAGCAAAATTTTAGGTATGACCCTCATCAAACAAGTTCGCGCATGAAGATATATATTATATATTGGTAGATTTTGCGTAATACAATGAGAAATACTTTGTTACGTGAGAAGTGCTTTTGATTTCATTTATGTACGATGTTCTTGATGCCTCATTCTATTATTCCGCCTCATGAATCCCCTTCTGCATTCTCGCTGTAGCTTGAAAAGGAATGAACTCTAGAAGAAATAAAAATTAGCATCAATTTTCTTTCTTTTGCAGAAATTAAGATCTGTCATTCCAGCTTCGGAATATGGGAAATCGTCACATATTATTTTTGGCTTCGGATACTACAGCTACGACTTCAAGGACTCTTACAACAATCTGAAGGCGACGGTGACAAAACTGACTTCGTGAGTACCCCATCGCTCTAGATATGGCATAAAGGCCGCGATATACTGTGGAGATATGATTTTCCCAATGCTATTTACCGCGTTCTCACAGGAGGTTCGCAGAGGCGTATAATGAGGAGAGTCGGGTATACGAGATAATGAAGAGTACCTTAGTTACGCGCGCGTCGCCGATGACATTGCATTGCTGAGTAACTCTGGGGACAAATTTCGATTCATGATTACTGAATAAGACAAGTTGAGCAGAAAGATGGGTTCTAAAATTAATATGCAGGTAACGAAAGTAATATACAACAATCTCGTAAATGAACAGCGCTTCGGGAGAGATAGCAGTGTGCTTGAAGTTGTAAAAGACTGCGTCTAATTCGAACAGGTAGTAACCGTCGAGCCGAATGACGAGATCGAAGTAACTAGAAGAATAAGCGACTGCCATGAATTGCAAAAATCTAGGGTCCATGGCCAAAAGAAAAGCTACAAGCTACTAAAGCGCGTGAAGTCGTTCAGAAATAGCAATCAGAAATAGCTCAAAAGTACTAAACGAAAAAAAATGTATTATTGCCACTGTTAACCAGTATGTTTCAAAAATATTTTCGTGCTTCTCTAAAATATTTTTGGAAAATTCTTTCTGAAAACAGTTCAGTACTTAAGCGACAAGGTCACCTTAGACATTTAATTGAACTTTCATGTTTTGTGTGAACACTTAAACTTGCATGATTACTTGTGTTTTTACAAACTCTGTGAGGTGTGGACACATTTCTGTGTAGTGTGGACACGTTTTTGTGTGGTGTGGATGCTCAGTATTGAAAAGCGTGGACTATTTGGGTAAGCGTTGTGCTATGTACATATGTATAGCCTTGTGTTTGCAACAAAATGTGCGATGTCGACTTTGTGCAAGAGGAGTAGCTGGCGCCACTCATAGACACCAACCTCTCGTTACATACATTTTATAAAAAAAGAGGTGGCGCACATTCGAGAATGAACCTTTATTGACAAATAGTAGATTGCCATTATTCATCAAGAGGAGTGTATAAAAGACCACCGTCTTACCGGTACCTAGCTATGCAGCAAAAAACCTGTCGGAATACTGGAAATAGGCATATATTTATATATAAAGCCGTGGCGCGGTCAAAACGTTAGTCATCAAGCGCTTTCCCGCTTCTTTGACGCTACGTACAGTATATATATATATATATATATATATATATATATATATATATACATATATATATATATATATATATATATATATATATATGTATATATATATATATATATATATATATATATATATATATATATATATATATATATATATTGCTACGTGGTATGCTATATTGCTATCTTTACTGGTAGCGTACACCACTAGCCAACCCCAAGATCGCGAGAGGCCCTGTGGGAATTTTCATCACGTCCCGATTACGAATGAATGATTGCAATGGTTGAACTGCGCAATATCACTAGCTTATGAAAAAAAACTACAGAGGGCGTTGGGGTGCAGTGTAAGCTTGAGTGCGCGAACACGAAACACCGTAGCCTGCTTATCCCAAAGTCTGTGACCTATAGTAAGATTAATTGAAACATCTTTTTTCGCCGATGTAGATACCGCCGCAGTTGATGTCTCATAAGGTTTTCTCACGTTGTCGCAGGGATGACGTGACCGTGGTAGTTATTATTACGTGCGTGTTGACGGTGCGCAGCCTGTCAACCTGCAAGGCAATGCCTGCAAGTGCCTGGGATCCAAAAAACAACATGATGTCATCGCTGGTAAGTGAGCCTCTGTCCTGGGCACTGTCTGTCCCCTTCCCCCCATAAGCATGAAATATTCCACTGAGAACAACATCGCCAATGAGGATTATATGCCTGTGAGAAGTTTTTCGATCATCAGAAAGCAACGGCGCACACATCAAAAGCATATAGAAAGGGAGGAACAGCTGCCGTAGCACTAAAAACGTCTCAAATATTTGCATTACTGTTTTTTTGCCATTGTGCGTGCAAAAAGAAGTAGTAATTTTTGTTTGCTTTCTAGCAGTCTTGGTGTAATTTAGCGCTGAGTCCCTTACAAGTGAAGAATTGAGAAGTTCCTGTTTTTATTGCGAAATACAAGTACACTATATCAAGTTTTTCTACTCGTGGAGTGTGTTAGCTGTAGTCAGAGTAGCACCGTGTTCATTGTTGACTTGTATAAAACAGTTGTGTGCTTCGGCTGTGTGTTTCTCCTTGTTGTATATGATGGCCTTTTGTGTGACAGCTATAGATGAAGGGTGTTCTGTTTCCACTAACGAAATTAACAACAAAAAAACAGAATGAACTCTTTCACCCGTTGCTGATGCTTTCCTTATCATGTATTCTTGTGACACTCATCGATGTATCGAATACCCTATGCCCAATCAGCAGTACCTGAAAAATAGTTGTTTTTAGCGGTGTGTTCCATTTGTTTTCGTTAGCTGTAGCAGTAGATCTCTTAAATGTCATACGTGTATCCGTAATCAGTGCATGCAGCAGCAACCGTTGCTGAATGTCTACAAAAAGCATGGCTTTATAATCTTAAATGTTACTTAAGCGAGAAGCCACAGTCTCAAGTGCCGCTTCCACGCACCGACATGGAAGTATAATGCGGTGATATGTCGTTTAATTGTTGACATTTTAGGAACTGCAACTGTAGTGCGAATATACGAAGAATAAAATGATATTTCTGCTGCGTTCTTTCATAATTTCAATTAAAGAATTCTTGATTTTCAAATGTATTATAGCTGACATCTTTTGTAGTTCAAATAGTGCATTCAGTTCTTGTGTAAAGCTGTAAATCACTAAGAGCCAGTGCTAAAGTGCCTTGTATTGGAAGTTACAAAAATTGTGAAATGAATTTAGAAGATCAGTTTTCTGAAGGAGTTACGAAACTTCGCTTCTTAGGTAGCTTTTTGCCCATGGCACAGCGTGATGATTGAATAAATTTCAGTTTAAGCCACGGGCACGTACGGTATTTTTGCGATGACGCCCACATATTGTATTTCGGGAGGCATTTTTATGAAATCCTTTGTCACGTGTGATGTTCCTTTTAATGGTGTCTCGAAAATCACAATTAACCAATGATGACTTCAAGACGACCACCTGAAATAACCTCAGTTAGAATTATTCGACTTTCTACCATAACCACGTTTAGAATCAAGAAAAAGAGGGCTTTAAAAGCGGTCTCAGTTCAAATAACTGTATATGCTTCTGACGCAGAGACAGCATTCTTTCAAGCATGCCGCGACGTAAAAGCTTCGGCAAAGGACTTACAAATTGTGCACATTCTCTGTTACAGAAGAATACGATCCCCATGAAGACTTCATCGTTCGCTACCAACGCAAAAATAGTTGCTTTCGCATTCCAGATAGGCGTGTTGAATTACCATATGCCCGTTAGGTTTATCAAGCCCGAGAACGCGGCGTATCAACGTTGTACCCGTTTCGCCATAGGCAGCATGCCAGAGGTAAGGGTGTGCTACTTAGCATATGGTTTCTGTAAGTCACTGCTGCGGGTGAACCTGCACGAGAAAATTTGATTTGCGCACCGTAATGTGTATGTACAAAAGTGTAGCAAATGCAAGGCGCAGGAAATCTTATCATTTAAGTCTGGTATTTCGATACACTTGGGCTTCCACTGCAAGTTAGCAACCCCAACACAAATTGCTCATTCTTGTGCCCGCATAGCACAGTGCCTGCATCAAACTTTCGTCGTACTCTCGACAATGTTGATCGACATGTAGGGTTTAACGTCTCTAAATCACCTTATGATTATGAAAGACGCTGTAGTGGAGGGCTCCGGATATTTACACCCCCTGGGGTTTTTTAACCGGCACCCAAATCTGAGCACACGGGCCTACAGCAATTTCGCCTCCATCGAAAATGCAGCCTCCGCAGCCGGGATTCGAACCCGCGACCTGCGGGTCAGCAGCCGAGTACCTTAGCCACCAGACCACCACGGCGGGGTGACTCTTGACAATGTAAAAGCATACATGTGAGAAATATACGTGTATACATGAGAAGTATACATATAAAGTATACTTGTGTATACATGTATACAAGTATACATTAGAAGTATACATATAAAGTATACATGTGTATACATGTGCCTGAACAGTTATGGCCTCGCACACACATGAATGTAAAACATTTACAGGTCGCACTGGCATATTTTTGGAAGTACAGATAACTTATTTTGTGTTCTTTATTTTACCGCAATCGTGAAAAGCCTTTTGTGGATAGTTGGCGTTAGTGTCGTCTTGCTTTCTTTTGATCTATCCATGTTGTTTCGCACTATATTTTTTCCTAAGCCTTCGTTACCAACTGAACTATCTGCTTGTAATTGTGCCCCGTGATTCGAAGCCTTCCTATGTTATCCATATTCATACCTTTGCCTTACTCGTTCTTACGTTCGAGTACTCATCCACTGGTGTTAACTTTTGTTTTTCACACTAGCACTAGGCGAAGGAACACTGACAAGCAACATTGGTAGGAAACTAAATGATGTACCTATAACGCTAATATAGTCTCACAGGACGATGTCAAACTTTTATTCCATGCAGTCACATCATCACATATAAATGCATCTGCGTAGACAACACTCGAGTGCTTCGTAAATGTGAATACCTGCGATGTACTCTAACATGACGAAGAAGCCCCGAAAATTACGGACGAGGCCTTCTGTAAGGTGGCTAATACTGGCAAGATGGAGCTGCTTTGAATATGTAATCGGACAGCTCTTTCAAAAAGGGTCCTAATGCTATGCTGGTACGTATACAGTGTCTAATATTGTGCTTGCGCATACACCAATGTTACGTGTGCACAATCACCGTAATATTAGGGTTCAGAACAACTGTCCTAAAGATCGATCAACAGAACTGCAAAGAGTGGCGCCTTACCGATTGCGTAACCTTTGCGATACCCTATCCAGAAAAAAGAAAGGAACAGATTAAAAAAATACTTTATATGTGGTGGCTACCTGCCTCACCGCAGTCCACCCTTGTATGACAAGTTTTCGATCCTGAAGTGATACTGAAGTGGAACAATGAAGCATGTAGGCAAATAATCTTGTCTACATGATTCTGTGCGCGCCTTGTCGTAAGCAGCACTTATGTAACTAACACCAAAAAGCTACCAATGTCCCAATCCAGCAATTCTGCGTGTCATGGCTCTTGCGAATAAACTTTACAATTGCACTATTACCGTACTGTCGAAGTTGTTGTATAGAAAAAAAAGCAATGCTTAGGATGCTTTTGTTGATGACATATCGAAGATGGTTAAATTGGCACACTAGTACTTAACATTAGTACTTAAGCTTGGAAGATAGTCGGTATTTTTCTAACCATTCGAGTGCAGCGTCAGCACGTTCACCGTGGTGCTGCTACCACGCCAAGAAACAGTCATGTTTCGTGTTGAGATGAGTCCTTTCATCGACGCATCATCTCACAATTTTCATTTCAAAGGAGGGACATGGCTTCTGTACAAGCTGTGAGAGTGGATGATGAAGGCTAGAAAGATTACATCGGTGGTAGGTTGAACAAAACGTTAATGTCTTTTCGGTTTGTCCCATATAGCACTCATGCAAATACAGGGGGATGAAATGTTCCTAGGGCACTATCACATGTATTCTTATGAGAGCATGGCATGGGAGCATTTGACCCCCTTCCCCCCTCCCCCCTATGCATTGCCAATGCTGTCGCAAGTAATGCTCTCTTATAATTTAGAAAGCAAGTTATGAGGTGCGACTTCCTGTGGATCATCAAGTTTAGACTGGGCTATAGAGATTTTTTAATTGTACTCAAGAAGAAAATTTGGTGTTACTTTCTATAGAAGCTTCAACGTACGGGGCCTCAATCATCAGCCGAGAGATGGGTAGCACACGGGTTTGTCTAACCTTCGTTCTTTGATCTTGGCGTTTCAGCTCGTGGCCTTCAGCCGCTATGTCTCAAAACAAAGTTCAGAAATAGGTCAGCAGTCTCTATTTATCACCTTCAAATATTTAGGCCCCGCCCCGGTGGTCTAGTGGCTAAGGTATTCGGCTGCTGACCCGCAGGTCGCGGGTTCAAATCCCGGTTGCGGCGGCTGCATTTCCGATGGAGGCGGAAATGTTGTAGGCCCGTGTGCTCAGATTTGGGTGCACGTTAAAGAACCCCAGGTGGTCTAAATTTCCGGAGCCCTCCACTACAGCGTCTCTCATAATCATATGGTGGTTTTGGGACGTTAAACCCCACAAATCAATCAATTAAATATTTAGGCCCATCATTTCAAATCGGTACTTGATGTTGACAACGATTCACTGTTTTGTCCGAAAAAAATATGCCTAATACAACAAATAACGCTGCAAGTGTGTTACAAAACAAGAACACTGCATTTAGACAAATCCTTGCACCACCTTTCGTTCATGGTGGCCGAACGATTATAGTGCCAGAGTTCCAGTGAGTATTGCAGGAAACTGAATGGTCTAGACAGACGTAAAGACGGGGTTTGTTGCGAGCGTGACGACCTGCTTAGTGAATTGGAAGGGTTATTCAGGAGGCCGTTAGGATATTTGTGTAAGTGTGACGAGTCAGGCATTGTTATCGCATTGTTCATGAAGCATGCAATATCTGTTGCAGCAGTATTTATGGGGCCTTTCGTTTTTTTCGCATAAATATAGATAACAATGCATGTGACAAAAAAATGCACCAATGGAAATATTGTTCAAGCATTGATGATGCAACTACGTTTTTTGTTTTCAGCATGAAACTGTTTATCAGCATGAAAGCGTGGTGATTCATTTCGCTAATGAGCAGTTACGTGCTAGAATTTTTGCGCCGTTTCAGCGCGTGACACCTCGACGTTTTGGTAGTGCAACTTCGACATGCAGCAGCTTCGCAGGGTCTTACACTGCCAGTGCAGCAGCAGCGACTGACAAAACTGTTTAGGCGCCACATAAAGGCTACAACGTCTACAGGCGAATATCATGCAATACATGCATCAGCGGAATGAGAACCATGTAAGAAAAAATTGGAACGCCTAACTACGTTCAGGGTTCAATCTAGGAACTCTGTCTTTCGTGTTGGTGAATCACTTTGTGGTACACATAGGCACAGGCATAGCTTCCTTTGTAATCAGGTGAGGGCACCTGATGGCATTTTTGTTCTCAGATGATGACGTTTTAAGCTAGTTTATATGAATAATCCGGGTTTATCATGCACTTATGGATGCCATCTTTGCGCGCAATTTACCAGACGATGCTAACTACTTCAGTTGCCAGAAATGTTTATTCATGAGCATGGTCACTAGTCATCGGGATGGCGATGCGCCACAATGCGTCAACCTTGGCACATCCGCGTTAACCGGTGAAATAGCTGCCGTAAAACTACAGGCACTGTGCAATCTAACTTATATCAATGAACAACAAAGCACCAACTAGCAGTGGGACGACATGGTTCCGTTTCGTCTTTTCCGACTTTTCCGTTTGAGGGACAACCATGTTCTTTTATTTTTCGCGTGGAGTTGATTTCTGTTTTGTCTTTTCCGACTTTTCTGTTTGAGGGACAACCATGTTCTTTTATTTTTCGCGTGAAGTTGATTTCTGTTTTATAGCAGCAGTTACTATATAAGATATAAACAAATAGGTAGATTTGACGTGCTATTACGTTCACTGCCATAAAGGTAGTCATACGAAGCATACCGTGCCCCTAACAAAAATTATTTGTGATAATCTGCGCAAATGAGCACCTCAGCTTTTGATTTACACGTCTTTTTCATCCGTTCTAGTCATGCGAAGGCAGTACCACGGAACTACAAAATGAGAAGGTAATGGCTGGCATTAATACAGCTATCAACAGAACTTTTTTCATTACCTTTGATTCGCTGGACACAATGAAGAAAAAGGTACGACTTCTTATTATTTCGATAATACTGCTTGCTTCGGTAACTTTAGTTTGGCTTGAGGTGGCATCCTCATAGGTTTCTCTGTTTTATAAATAAAGATGACTGCAGGTAAGGTATTTTCTAAAGTTACATTTGATTTCCTTGACCATGCGTGACAAGTGCATAGATTGGAAAGTATCAAAAATTCATCTGATCACCGATGCATAGAATCATCGTTTCGCTCTAAAGATGTTGGCTCGTTTCGCATAAATCATTTCAAAAAGACAACTAACAACAGAAAACAAACCTATAGAGGATGTTTTCAAGCTGCTACATGTCACAAAAGAAACGCGAATGCCCAGTGCCAGACATTGTTACAATATTATATAGAGTTATACACGGAAGGACTGTGGTTAGAGTATGAGGTGTGTCGTAGTGTGGCTCTCGTGAAATTTAGACCAGCTGGTGGTCTTCATTTGCACTGAAATTACGCTATACACGCGTCTCTAAGAGTGCTACAGTTCATATTTACCACTGAAAGAAAATATTTTAAGCAAATACCTTCATCGAAAATTTTATATCTCAGCATGACTGTTCGCTCAAGCCCAATAATAAAATATACGCTAGTGCCACTGTAGGAATGAATAAATGGAAGCGATAGGAACAAATTGTATTGTTCATATATACAAAGCGAGAGATTACCTTTATAATAGTAATCGCGATATTTATGTTACCATTATATCAAGAGATACACGAGTTAAAATCAGAAAGACAACCATAAACCGCTAATACCCTTTTTATGGCTGTGAGATGTCACGTTGATTGTCACGATAAGTTAAACGCACTGAACTGGTTTGGCACAACAATAAACTTCCAACCCATAATATGTACCTGTGGTACTCTTGTGAAATAAATGTCCACACGCAAATGAAAGATAGAGAAGGTGATTTATTTCATGGTCAGGGATGAAAGCACAGTGGACAAATTTATTCTGCTTGTGTACAAGGTATGCCCTACCACTCACAGCCATGTAAATAATCATGACGCACTTTTTTGTCCTAAACAGCACTTCAATATAATAAAACAAAGCCTACAAAGATGAAGTTGGCTCTCCCCATTGGGCTCGGAGAATGAGAATGTGTCTAAGTACATCGCCCAGTTGATGATTTTGAATCACTGTCGAAGCACATTTTTTTATCTCAAAATCAGTGCCTTTAAGAACAAAAAGAGATGATGTTGGGTGTGATGGAACTAGCTAGGTTATTCAGAGATTAAGACATCTACTCTATATCATTGTAAGTGTCCATATTTCTGAATTGCAATGATCGGCAGTAATGAACTCATCGTGTCTGACTGATTGCCGAGTCATTTGTTTTTCAAGCAATTATTGAGCTCTTCTTAATCTTCTTTTGCAGGCTCATTTAGTTATGAGTAGCAAGGACAGAAAGCACAAATTCACTTGGTTTCTCTTCAATGTGCACTTGACGGACGTCACCAATCTTTGCTTCACACCAAAGCCAGGAGCAGCTCCCAGTACGGAGATGCAACGCTTGAAAAAATTCAGAGAGTTCTACTACGCAGAGAGCCAGAAGTACATATCTGGATGAACAAGCGAAACGGTGGCCACCGATAATTTGCGTGAAACATGGAGCCCGAGTTGTTTGTTTTTTTCTTTTTTCAAGGGGAGGGGGGGTCGCATGAATTTATTCTCATTCTCACAAAGAGAATCATACAATGGCGTTGTACGCGGGTCTCTCAGATAGTTTGGTTACGTTAATTAAAATAGTTGCCACACAGTCTAAGCAGCTGTTGAGTGCACTGTCTGTGATAGCTGCAGACATATCTCGTCTTTGTGGTTTAGAGGATATATATGTGTACGCCTCTTCGTGGTGCAGCACTGCTGCACAGTATCGAAGGAGCAAGTAATATACGAAGGCATCTGGCAAAGTGTTATCTGTATGTGCATTTCATACACATGAAGCAATGTATCGGGCGCCTCAAATAAAAGATACTTATGCGTCAACATGACAGAACGATTGGGTTTAAGGGTGGGCTGTTTCCCTCTTTATAGTGAATAATGCAGTCGTAGGGATAAGGGTGCAAAATATATCATTTATGTTTCGGGAAGAGTCCTTTAGCGGTGAACGGCAATGTGTTTGGCTCATCCGAATTCGTGGAGCAGAGTTACACAGAAACGCTTGCTCCTTGTTGACGAAAACATGTGAGCGATCCTTCGCGTACAGCCGACATTGTGTTTCCTTCATATTTTATTTTTAAAAAGAAAGTATACGTCTTTGCCACGGTTCAACAAAGATAACTAACATATTTGAGTCACTGATATGTCGAGAATAAAATGAACGCAATCAACTCTAAAGGAGACCTTTCTATAGAAAAACAATTGGCCCTGTGTCTGCTCGTTTCACTGCAATTTTCGTCGAAAGACGATAGATTTGGGCCTGCAGAGAGTGAAAGAAACGTTTATTTGATGCTCTGCGCTAAAAAATTACGGAATTCTGTTCTAGAGGCGCTGCGTTAGAGTGTCTTTCTCCGTGCAGCGAAGGCGAACGAGCGCACCGAGGCACGTTAGCCACGAGCGCTATATGGCAGGTATCTTCGAAAACGAAGGAAGGCGTGCCCGCCCCCCTCGGAGGCGATAAGGTGTAGAACGCAACGCGACGGGCAGGTGCCACCACTATGTCGTCTTAGCGAAGCGTTGGAAGCACTTGCCTTTTTGAGCTAGGTGTTGCATAGTCAGCGCAGCGGGATAAACGCTACGGTCTTTAGAATTGTTTATGTATGCCTTCCTTAGTATGGAAACACACATAAGAATATTGACTTGTTGTTATAGTGCCTCGCATATGCGCAATAATTGATTTTTAATTGACAATTGCACAAGTATGAACGCTTAAACTTGAGCGATTTCTGTGGGTGCTGCAGATGGGGTTGGCCATTTGGGGTACCGTTACGGTGGTCAAACAGCCAGAGAGACAGATAGACCGAAATTTCGCGTCGAGGTGGTCCAAGAGAGACTATTGTTTTTAAAAACCCCACGGGGAATAAAATCTACGACTCCTCGGGCAGCGATGGTATGCGCGCGACGCTCTGCTAACTAGGGTATCGCAACAGGTCAAGGGCATCCTACAAACGCGCCTTGTATGGCTCAGACGGTCCTTCTCGCAAGGTTCTGTCTGTTAGTGGGTCGGGGTGGTGCTGTCGCCTGTCTGTGAGTGATGATGAGAAGTAATGTGCCATACACCTAATGGGGTCAATAGAGACATTTCGTGGACGATGCACCTAAAACATGGCTTTCTAGAATGCACGCCGGCGAGCAATCATGTGATCGTTTAAGCATGGCGATAGCAGCAAAAAGTCCCCGACGCGCTCGCTTTGGGGGCTCACTTTCGGCGCAGATATGGTCTTTGCCTTTCGCTTCGTGTAAACTGGTTACGTGTCGTTCTCGAAGTAGTGCAACTTTCACGTGGACCAACGGTGTTTCACCACCGTTTACTTCGAGTGCAATAGCGCAGACCAATCAAAATCCTGCAGTAAGTGTTGCATAAGGGCAATGATGTCGGCGGGAGTATGGCGTACCATGGCGGAGCGAAACAGGAGCCTGCGGGACGTTGAACATCTGCGCGTGTTCACGACTCAAGCTACGAATCTCTACCTCCCGTATTCCTATGGCGCATTGGGCTAGTGTGTGCATGAGCACAGGCGTAGATTACACAATTACTCGAGAGTGCTCACTATTACCCAACACATGTAATTAGATTGCTAAAACAAGTGATTGGTGAAGGTGAAAAAACCGTAGGCACGACACCGTACCAAGTGAATTTTAAAACACGCACACAAAAAAGAACGACGTTTTGGCTTCAACAAAGGAGCCTCTTCACGAGTAAAATGCGAACATGTGAGTGACCAGATAGCATCATATAAGCTATACATAATATATCACGCAGGCAGTGCACATACACTGATGATGTAGACTGTCATCATTCCTCGTGCGCAGTACTGCATGCCGAGCAGCACAGAGGCCGCTGGCTTATGCAGAGTTACATGGCGCGATGCGCGAGTTTTAAGACATGCTCGTGCTTATATAAAAAAGAAGCAAATAATAACAAGATATTAGTTAGAATTAGCAAGAAGGAAACAGGGCAGGGTGATTGGTAATTCCCTGCAAGTTTCGCAACGCTATAGATCCGCCAGCTAACAAACACCGTCCTAATCCAAACCCTAAATCATCGTTCTTGCTGAAAGTGCGTGCAGTTGTCTGTATTATGAATAACCCAAGATAAAAGTCATCGTGAGATCTTTTTCTCTAGCAAGAATATTTGTCTTTCCCCCGTCATTCAAGTGTCTCCCTGAATCACGCTCAGAGAAGACACCGGAATAATCAATTGTCTGCTTCTCGTAATCGTTGTGCTGCTTGAGAAGCATTTAAAAGCAACCATTCCTGTCAATATACACGTTGTGAGAATCCTGGTGCGGTAAAACGTACACCACACTGGGGAACTTTGGGTAATTTGTCCTTCCCACTGACGAGTCACTGTCACTGTTTCTTGCCTAGAACATGTATCACTTGGTCTTTGTAGGAACGTAAAACGTGGCTGAAGGCTTAGCTAATAAAAGGATATAAAGTATTCTTGTGCACTTTCCACCAAAGGCAGCACAGGGCATGGGCGGATGTGCCATTTGTCATTCGACAGCGTTCAAGAGGGATTTGGGAGAGCCACCGGTTCACAATTCATGCTTAATCAAGCTTACGTTGGTAGCGTATAGTCTTCTTGCCGTGTGCAGCTTTTCTGCGCGTGTCGTAGAAGTGCCTTCGGCTTGTTACTTTCACCATGCATCATTCTAACCAGGCGGGCCTCCGTTAAACCTTAAACTTCAACAGAAGTGATGGATCAAGCTTCTTCCATGAGGTGTTTGTTTCCAGCGGAATAATGCGAGCTTCCACAGAAATGTCAGTTTAGCTCATATAGGGCAAAGCAACGACTGTGATAGAAACAATTAAGAACATCATACAATGAACGGGAAGCAACTTGATACCTGCGGAGCTTCGCTCAAGTCAAAAGAACACACACACACACACACACACACACACACACATGCGCACGCACTACACACCACACACCACACACACGCGCACACGTGCAGGCACACACGCACACACACACACACACACGCACGCACACACGCACACACGCACACACACACACACACACGCACACGCACGCACGCACAGACGCACACACGCACGCACGCGCGCGCGCACACACACAATGTTCGCAAAATGGCCAGGCATTCGACATCGTTAATGAGGACAGAAAAGGACCTCATTTAGAAATAAAGCTTCTTGGGAACTCACGATCTTCATACGGGTTCATTCCGCCCGGACACCGTGCACTGTCGAAGCGCAGGTGGAAAACATCTCGGTGCAAAGCTGTCTACACAGCGTACATAAAATAAACCATTATCCCGTCTATCCACTCGTTTGTCCGCTCGTCCTTTCATTTGTCCGTTTTTCGTTCTAGTCGATGACTTCAATGCAGATGTATTGAACCTTAGGACCCAGTTTTGCTCTATCATCAGCATCCACTTCATGGACTTTCATTGCACGTATAAAAACCTGTTGAAAATAAATCAATGAGCGTTGCTTTAAAGGGCAACCTTTGCACCACCTTGCTGCTGCTTATGACCAGGTCGAAGCACTTCCGAAATCTGCGTACCGGTAGCGCTAATTGATTGCCGCTAGCATTCAAAGAATGACTGGCGTTTGGCTAGCTGTCTAGCGTGGCATGCAGGGTTCAGGATGAATGGGGAGAAGTCCGAAAGCTGGTGTCGCACATAGAAAACTGTTATATGGTTTGTTTAGGCTTTTTGATTTAGATATACATACCCGGAACTTGATGGTGACGGCGGTGGCAAGAACTTCTCTGAATGGTCCCATACAATTGCTATCGCAATCACAACACGTAACGTCGTCGAGGGAGCAGTCGAGTATTTGTAACCTTGAAGTGGGGCATCTTGCTCTCTCTGGAGTGGCGGATGAAAGTAATGTACAGAAAAAAGAGCTGTCAGGAACTTTACATTTACAATAACAAAAGCGTCTGTCCAAGCCTTCCTCGAAGGAGCGAGTAGGGTACATATCAAATTTATATTAGCGCCACTTTACATCTCAGTTCACGTCGCTTGAAGGCACATTATATAATGAATAGTGTTGCTGTATCAATTGATCTGTGTATGGACGTCTTCCTTACTCTGTATGCATCACTAATATTTTTATTGCATCAACATTTATATGTCAACTTTTTTAAAACCCTGTGCGTCATGATATTGGTCATAAGAGACATAGCAAAAAACTGCGTAAAAAATAGTCTGAGTGGTACTGGGTTTGAAAACATGAAGTTTATGCCCGCACGCACCGGAGACGGGAGTTTTCAATATCGCTAACATCCATGCTTGCCAAATCTTGAAGAATGTAAACCATGTGAATGCTGGAAATGCTGTGTACTGTTTACAAGATGGAATGACCAGCGCTGCAACAAAAATGACGTTTCACGAACATTACGGTCTACTTGAAAACCACTTCTGAGACCTAGCCTGGCTGTGTGGTAGAATACGTTATTGCCACGCATAATGTGGGGTTGCATTGCTGCTGGAACCATGATATTTATTCTATGCGTTCGTCGGTCGACTGTCCCAATGCCAGATTTTAGAGGCGAAGGTTCTTAGCGCCGACCTAGTTGGCGTCCATCACGCCCCACAAAACACAAACCGAAACTAAACACCTGCAAGAGAAATGGGAACATATGTGTAAACAACCAGCCTTGTTTGTAATAAACTATATGGCAGCTTAATACACGATCACCAATATTATATATTTGCTCAAGCAAGGAAACAAGCCACTAGGTGAATAAAGGGCGTAAGTAACTACAATGAGGTTTGTAGATTGTGCCTAAACCTCTGTATCTCCGCGTGATGTTTTCTTCTACACGTACGTCTCACTAACAATAGTTTGAAATGTATGCACACATAGGTACACGAATGTCTAGGAACGTGCCAGCCCATTATAACATTGGGGTCTCTATGAAAATGAGTATTTTTAAATAAAATTTTACATTTCAACGAGAAAGCACCCCTGTAGTAAGCCTAGCTGTGCTGAGATTTGTGTTCTTACTCACTCGTGGCACACGTTCCACTCTTATCGTCTTTTTCTCAAAGTATTCATACATTGTTGCTCACTTAGTGTTGTCAATGTGTGGAGGCATATTCCTTCATGCCGCATGACTGGGTGATTGCGTTTCATGCTATTTGGCGGTGTTGCACGCATGAAAGTATTGAGTGCACCACTGAGAGCAGCATGACCACTGCCGTGGAACTAGGGTGGCTAGAATGGGGAGGTGTGATGAGCGCGGCGCTTTTCGCTTGCCGGAGAAGGCTCTTCGGTGCGCCGATGCCACTAGGGGCGCTGATGGCAGTGTCGTGGGTTGTGAGCGGTGCAATTCGCAGAATTTTCCTCGGGTGTGCTGCTTTTTTTTCACAGGCGGTAGCTGCTTTACAAGTACATCGTCAATCGATGATTGCGCTGTTTGTCTCTGAATTGCCTGAAGGTGTCAACGACTAAAAGGTCGATCTAGCGTCACTGCATTATGCTTGTCCGCAAAACTTAATGTTTTAGCTCAGCCTCTTGAAGAGACCCAAGGGTGGCAACGCGGATCATTTAGTGGAGGAGTCTCTCTGTCTGTAGAAAAACTGCTGCATGAGATGGAATAAAATGAGGAAACACTTCCATCTGATGCACTAGCAGTGTCTGTCGCCCATGAATTGTACACCGCTGAGCGGTGGATGCTCGCCCTCTATAATATGTGGCAAGCTACGCTGTGAGAAATCTGGTACTTTGTAATAATCGTGATGAGTGCAAGAACGCCCACCTTGTTTCCAGTGTTGGTGGTTACGCGTTATAGAAAACACCGTGACTGGTATAGCACGTTACTTCGGCAATTAGTATTTGACGCACTCGTTATACATGTAGAAATACAGCTGCTGCGTAAATTGTGTGAGTTGTAGTTGTCAGCAAGTCATTCCTGCAACACGGTAGCACTATTTAGCAGTTATGTTTCCAAAATAAAATTTGCTTCTGCTGATAGTTTGTAGTACGTGGAAAAGCAAGGCTCACGTTTCCATAAACAGTTCCAATTCTTGCGGGCTTTGTATAGGTTAAAGTGGCAAAAAGTATTTACACTGCAAATATTTTACACTGCAAGTACTTGCGACTATGATCCGCTAGCAGATGCAAGCTGCCAGAATTACTGTAGGTTTTTTTGAGGTCAGTGATCATATATTTTCAGAGAGGGCTGCCGCTTAAATAATATTTCGGCTTTCTGTGACAATGAAAAATGGATTTAACACGCGCCACGATGTTATAAGCCTTCACATGCAACTTTCCGGTGCACATTAGGCCACTGTGTTATACGTCCGGCAACTTGTGCAAAATTTGCTAGTTTAATACACCTAAATTAGCTATAGTTGTTTTGGTCACAGACTTCATTACGTTTCTATCAATAGGTCGGGAAGCACGGGACTACAAGCTCGAGGGATTGACAAAGTACCGACCCAGTCATAAGTTAGCAAAGCAGCAATACACGACAGACATTTATACATGTAGAATAAAAAATTAACTTTACAAGTATAAAATGACACCAAGTACGAATGCAAAAGTTATGAAACAAAAATATACAAATAGAGAGTGAGGGAATACATATGTATCTTGGCTTGGCGTGAACATGAAAAGCAAAAATCAATAAGTAGAGTGACCGAAATTCCGGGAGATGTACTACTTGGGAAAGTGAATAAACTGGGCGAAGCATCTAATGTGACAATTTTCATTACTTAAAGTTACATATATCTACAGCGCTCTAGTTGGGCATCAATCTTAAGGAATTATGAAACATAATATTATAATAAAGTGTCACAAATTATCACGACCAAAACTATACACTGGCACACAGAGACATCACAGTAAAAGATACCATGCAGTATAAGAATTATAAAAAATTCGCAAGACAGCCAATTCTAGCGAAGTTTCTTGAAATATATAAATATATTCATTGGAAGCTCTCAATGGCAGAAGAAAGTACGAAGTATGAAAGTCTTCATGGTTTAAGATGGTCAATACGTAAAATAGCCTGTAAGACAAGGTTCATCCTATACACTTTTAGGAATAGGTAAAATCCACAGGCAATTCTTCATGCCTAGTGAGACAAAGACTGGGGTTTACATTCATCTTAGCAAGATTATTTATGGTACTAGAACCATGTTTAACGAATGCTTTATGATTTGCCAAATAAAAATACGAGGTTGATTAAAACAATATTCTAGCTCCCGCAGTGGGGCGCATTATTTCAAACTTCTGATCTTGAATTTTAATCGATTAAGAAGCTCAGGTAGTCGAAATTTCTGGAGCCCTCCACTACGGCGTCTCTCATAATCATTTCGGGACGTTAACCCCCCCCCCCCCCCATATCAATCAAGGAGTATAATCGAAGAAGACGTACGTTATTTTTGTTTTGGTAACGGTAACCCGTTGTCTTTCCTGCAGGCAACGTAGGATGGTAACGCGAATGTTTATTGTTAGCGTAGCAAGTAACCTGTCTGGTTCTGTTTTTTCAGTAATGTATACAACACTACTTTCAAATGCGAAGCATTTCTTAGTGAACTTCGGTGACTTTGAGCGTATCTATCTATCTATCTATCTATCTATCTATCTATCTATCTATCTATCTATCTATCTATCTATCTATCTATCTATCTATCTATCTATCTATCTATCTATCTATCTATCTATCTATCTATCTATCTATCTATCTATCTATCTATCTTTCTATCTATCTATCTATCTATCTATCTATCTATCTATCTATCTATCTATCTATCTATCTATCTATATATATATATATCTATCTATCTATCTATCTATCTATCTATCTATCTATCTATCTATCCAGCCACTTACGTTTGGGTGCTCTCGTGGTCACCCCCTCAACTTGGCGTGAAGCAAAATGGGTTTGGGAGGTTAAGGTGGTTTGGCGAATATGACGCGCTGGTCACAATCCCATCACGTGCGTACGTCGTCAACACATACCGCCTGACCGTGGCACATACTCATGGCCGGGTATGTGCCGCTGGTATGTGGGTATGTGCCACAGGTGATTGACACTTAGTATCCACCCAGGAACGACGACAACACACATGGGAAATTTCAAAGCACGAGCGGTAATACCCGACATCAGTAGCGTCGACATGACGAATGCATAGAATAATTGTCAGGGTCGCAGCTGGAATCGAACCTAAGCATTCTGCGTGGCATTGAGCATTTTAGTACACAGCTACGCCAGGTCTCGGAACTACTTTTCAAATAGATGCTAATCTTCGTGAAACGTCCATAGTGGTTGTAGTAGTGCCTATTTTATAAACATTACATGTGTACTCTTTTGATACAGCCGTCGCGTCGGGTTGATGCCAATCGTTATTAGTTGCCATGCCCTGAAGCTTGTTTATGTAGCAATGTCCAGGGCCAGAGTCCTCGCGAGCATCAGCGCTTCATACCAGCTTCTGGTATTGCTAATACGCATGTTACATATAACATTGTTGCGCAAGTGCAAACAATTGGTTATATAAACATCTGCAACTCTTCAACATATGTCTGTGCGTGAAACATTTGTACATATATTTAACGACATTTCATGACGTGTTGCTCAATAAAAAATTGCAACACGGTCACCTTTCCTTTGCATGCTTCCCATAACGTCGATTCTCAGGCACGTGGGATCTGCCGAATTTTTTCAGCACAAGCTCATTAATCGCTTCGCTATAGTGCGTGCTGGCAGGGTAGTCAAGTAAACGGTATCGATGTTTTTACATCGATCACACGTTTTTAGCGCAATTTGGCCAACGAGATTCCACCTCTTGTCCACTGTTGGTCATCTGGTGCTGGGTTTTTGTTGCATACAAGTGGCACAAGCTTGCTCTCTTCAAAGAGCTGTGCTGGCCTGATACTCGAGATCCCATATTTTTGAAAGGTGGCTGGCAGGACAGGAACACGCCCGACGCTTTAGCTAAATTTTTAGAATAACGGAGACGTTATCCGAATGTTTTAGGTTTGGTTCCTACCGTCAGCAACTTGTCCGTTCATCCACTTCAATTTCTTCACGTTAATGCTTCATTGTCTGTTAGTCTCATTGGGTGGTGTCTAGTAAAAAAAAGCCTGGGCTTTGTCAACTCCTGTTGCTTCACGCAGACGTGTATGCAATAAGTTGTGAAGTGTGAATATCTTAAGTTCTCTATAGGACTTACTAACAACTTATCCTGCTACCCAGGTCATTGCACACGCAACACGGCTTCGTGTTGGTCTGCAAGACGTACTACAGCGAAATGCATTCATGGTTCGTGGCTCAGGGTTTCAGCTTGTTCGACCTGATGATCAGCGGCCTCTTCCCCGACGATCCAACCATGTTTGCAAACGTCGCCGAACGCACCATTACGAAGCACTTCCGCTGCTACATGACTAGTCTGGAGATGTCCATGAACTCGATGGCCGCCATGTTCAGCTGGACAAAAGGAATGCTACGCAGTACCAAGCTGGACAACAAGTCCAGGCTAGTCGACTTTGCCAGGATGCTAGAGAAGGCGGTTGCCCAGCTTTTCCTGTCCAGATACATGACGCAAAACATCGAATATGTGTTCCGAAGGGTTGGGCACCGTGCGCAAAAGGGACTATTTGAACACACTTGAATCGATCGCCAACGTAGCCGTGTAAATGGCGTCAGTGTACAAGCAAGTCTTCATGGAAGAGCCAATCACCATAATAGTCGCCTTCTCCCAGCACAGGGCGGCACAGCACGTGTGGCTTATCTGTCTGCAATTTGCCGTTTCTGTGGGAAATAGTTTGATTTTTTAAGTCTCTTTCTCTCAGCTACTACGGCGTTGGACTTCGTTTTCAGTAGGATATTTTTTTTGTTTCAGTAAATGGAAGCAACAGCAAGCAAAACGCGCTGAGTGATCTTATATTTGCTAAGTCGTTCGTTTCGTTAGACGGATGCAACGACAAGTAGCAAGCGCTGGTTGCTTTCCGTTGTTATAATCTAAGAAATAAAAGAAACTTTACGATCGAAACGCCCGTCTCATTTTCAACGCGTTGAATAACTCGTTGTGCGTTAGTTTTGAGCGAGAACTGTTTTCCGCGAACCAAATACAAAAGATGCAAACAAATTTAATAGTTTTTTTGCTTTGATTGAAAATCGAACCATGTTTAAGAATCCCATCGCTAGCCATTTCACCTCACCCGAAATGTGACCACCGCCATCATCGGGTTAGCAGCTGAGTACCTTAGCCACTTATCCACCACAGCAGATCATTCAGATACATATCCAATCACTCAGAGTATTCTCAAGTGAAAGCAATGGGTTCGTTAGTTCGAATAGTTTTCTTGATAATACAAGTGAATATTTTATTCATAAATTCTGTAACGCAATGTCCTTGCTATCCGCTCAACCCTTTCAGTGCGTAGTTTTAATGGTCTCCACTCTAGGCATTATTAACATCATCACCAGCTGGCCGATTCCGCGGAAGATAAAAAACGTGGTATACTTGATATGTCCTATTTTTCTCGTACGTTTTATACCATGCCCGTGTGATTTAACAGCTTGAAATTACAATTTTTTCTCAACTAACATTTTTTTTGAACCAAGGAAAAATTGAGAAGCATCGCCGGGTACAACGGCCATTTTTTTAAAAGTGGGTTTTCGGGAATTCGCGATCATGCTAACAGTGGCGCAAGCTATATATCAGAAATTCTTTTTGCTTAGCACAGCTAGAAGTAATGAAGAAATAGCTTATATAATTTTATCAAGCTCTGGGCAACCTAGGTATTTCTAAATATTATTGAAAAACGACATGTTTATAAAAGTCGCTCGTTTTTTGGGGGCCAGATTCTGTTTCTGTGAATGTTATAGCTTGTTCATACTTCCAGCATTGATAGCACCCTAAATGAATAATTATTCTCTGCATTTTATTTTTTGTCCAGTAGTTTTCAAAGGAGTGAATTTTGTAGCTCTAAACATGAAAACCTATATAAAAAACACACTCTCAATTTCGCTCAATGTTTTTTAAATTGTACTCGGTAAACTGCGTTATTATATTCTAAAAAAAAACATGTTGGCTTAATTTGTTGAGAACAAACTTTTTTATTTTCAAACATTGCGTTTTCAGAATGTGTTCACTTCCATGTATATGATATATTTTTTGGCAAAAAATACAATAACGCTGTTTTTCTTTTTCTGATTGTGTGAAATAACATTAGTGTGATATTTACTGAGAGTATGAGTGTTCTCCTCAAAAACGACATTTCGAATGAAATGCATACTAGTATATTTCTTAAAAATTACGCAAAAATAAAAAAGGAGGGCACAAGAATCAACACTGACACGAGCAGCATTAACAACTCTTCTTTGGGTACTTTACATCCCTATATTTTCTTGCGCAAACTAGTTAAAATAAACTTTTTCAACTCTAAAAATATAAAAAATACGAGCAAACCAGGAGGTATTGAGTATAGCACGTTTTTTGGTCTTTCGTGGAATCGACCAGCAGTATCGGCAACAGTAGCAGCCTGACTATACGCGCTGCATGTTCCTCCAATCAACCCCGTCCTGCACTTTCTGTGGCCGTGTCTTACGCGTAAACTTCCTTCTTAATCTCATCTGTCCTCGCTAATTTTTTGTCTCCCTCTCACGTGGTTGGCTTCTCTTGGAATCCAGTCTAATGCCATTTAGATAACTTCAGGCCTGATCACTGTGACTGCCTCGTCCTCTGGCGTCACTCCGTTGTGACCAGCGTGTTTTCGCTGCACAGAAGTGCCTACACTTGCTCTCGTTGCTCGGTAGACAGATTGGCAAGCCAGGCGAACGTTTCCGTGGCGGGCTGGTGTGCTTGTTGGTGACGTGAGAAGACCGTCTTTTTCTGTGTCCGTACTCCGTAACCTGCTGCGTGAATAGGTGATGTGTTTTGTGCACTGGATATTCGCAATCTGTACGGCTGCAAATCTGAACGGTTGGGCGACGCTGCGTGCCGAATTTTCTTGGCAAATAGATCGATGTTGCGAGCGTTCTCGTTTCCTGAGGACAACCGAAGAACGAAATGGTACTGTGTCGTACGTCTAACTGACGTCGACATTCGTTTTCTTGGTGACCTGAAGGTACGTGTGCCGGTACTACATATTACTAATTGGTTCCGATTGCCCCATCTTGACTACGTTCTGTTCTTGCTCTAAAATAAAGGTGTCATGTGTGCTTCTGACTTGTTGGCGTAAGCCCTGGCATTAAAATATTAAACGCGCATGCCAGTACGCTCTTCAAACAGGCGTATTTACTTCAGGGTGGGCAAACATTTTGCTATTGGCGATTAGCGCCACGGACTTGTGCTACTTTCTATAACTTGGTTGATAAAAATATAACGAATGACTTTGTGCATTGGTTTTGTGCATATAGTATTTTCTTTCCGGTATTCATACCACTTTATTGCGGTCAGCAACGTAGCATAATTTGTTTCCTTGAAATTTAGATGAGTGTCTACACTTACAGTAAAACACTTTCTTAATTAGTTTTCAATTGTGATTTATACTTCAAGCTAGAGTATTTACGAGCCATTACCAAAATTGTACCAATACTAAAATCGGCATTGAAGTAGAAGCGCCCAAGAGAGCTACATAGTTTATTAGAGACCAAGTACTAATACGTTTCTCGGGACCTACATTTATAACCAACTACGCACCACTGCGAGAGCGCCCAGAGCAAAACAAGAAACACCACGTCTTGTGTCAATCACAACTTTGTTTTTGTGAACCGAAAAATTTTGTTTTCTGTTGCAATGGTCATGACCGTGATAATGTGCTGAATACCATATTTGTGGCAGAAGCACATACTCTTCTCAATAACTACGTGTCTGTGAAGACAGATGTTCAAAAGAGTATAAATTAAACTGCGAAAGCTTTCCAAATGAGTAAGAACAGTTTATCTGCATGCTCTACATAGTGTTTGTGTGTGTGTGTGTGTGTGTGTGAGAGAGAAAGAGAGAGAATGAATAATGACAGAAATTTGCCTTAGTTATTTCGTCACATCGTTGGTTCATCGAATTTTGCTTTTATAGATCGACCACACGTTCGATAGCATACAATCTTTGACCTTTTCGTGGAAGAAATGATTCACACGTGAATTTATGAATGGTTTGAAGTGCAATAATGCACTTAAACCAGCGAACTTTTTGATCCAAAGGGCAAGATAAAGCTGTTAAGCGTGTAAAGCTCGCCGCGAAAGCTTACTATTTTTACTGGGAGACGATGGTGGCAGTGAATACACAGCCTCCCGTACGTGCGCTCTCTCGGGCAAAACGAATGACGTGAAGGTGGCAGCGAGCAGGCCGGATAATCTTCTAGGTGGCATTGGTCCAGTCACACAACATAGCAATGAAACAAAGACAAAAGAGTACTACATTGCAAACAATAGAATTCGTGCCCAAGCACATGATTCTTTCTTTATGAGCTTCAGAAACTATGAGCATAAGAACTCGCCGAAATTCGGTAGCTTCACCCAAACAATTCACTAGGAGACGTTCCCGCGAGTAAAAAATAGAAATGTGTAGTAGAAAAAGGCGTAATAGAGAAATAAATTGCATAGCAGGCCAGTAGTGAGGATCTTTTTTTATGTCTGATGAAGTGTGGGGCACTTGCTAACGGCCTTGCCTGTTTGAGACATTAGCTTATAGTCATTATTTATTCTCGGTTTAACAGTCCTCTATATCAAAATAGGGGGGGGGGGGAGATACATGTGTTTCTAGTGCTACCATGGCTACGGGCCTCCTGAGTAGTACGGTGGCCCGGTGGTAAAACAGGGATCTGTTAAGCGTTGGAAAGTCTGGTAAGCATTTCTACACTTTACGTTATCTTGCCGGGTAAGTGCATAATGTTTTCGCAATAGAACACTGTAGAGATGCAGCGCAGTACGTGATTTTATTACGACATTTGGTGACACGAAAGCGTGGTAACGCCCACAGCTATAGTAAAAGAAGGCTTTACGCTTGTATAGTGAGGCACAGAGCGTTTATGTCATCATAGTTAATGGTTAAAAAAAACATCGAAGCATGGTATAGCTCTCAGGTACTGTAATGAATGCCTTATAACTTGTCTAGTAATAGCGCAGAACGTTAATAAAATGCTATGCTATCACGTCAATAATAAAAACATATACACGGTGACGCTTCCCACAATCACTGGGGAGATAAGGTGGAGGCAGGCAGTACATATTGTCCCGCACTACGTACACCAGTCAAGTTTCACGATTCGTTGTTCCTGTAGTCCTTACAACAAATATGGCTGAACATCGAAGGCACTATCTTCAGAAGCCACGTCGGCTAATGTTGAGGAAAAATTTTCTAAACTTCTTGAGGCGCTTGAAAGGACCGGTGGGGTGGCACTTCTTGGAGAGATCAGTGAGATGGACGTTGAAAAGAAACCACGTCAAATTGGCCCTCCTCCTTCTGCTGTTCATGACAAACCCGGCCTGATAAAGAGGTGGAGAGAGAGAGAGAGAGAGAGCGAATACGATAGGTTATATCAAGCGGAAATGTTCATGTACAAGTGCTTCAAAAGTAGCCTTTCAATGGACCCTTTTCATAATTCTCAAGTGTGCTTCTCTCCACTTCATATTGGAACAAGTATTCGCGGCAGCTTTCGTGCCTCAAGTGGAGACGTGGTCCTACTTGAACGCGCTAGGACTTGTCTAATGTGTGTTTTTATATAAAAGAAGGCGACTCAATATTGTCCATGACATTGCGTAAGTAAACTAGTTTTCAACAGGCTATTCCCACCAAGTGACAAGCTGCCATTAGTTGTTCAAACTGCATGGCACGAAAGCTAACCTTACAATTTTGCAAAGGGTCTATAATGATGACATGAATGGACGTTGTACGGTTGAACGTGGAGGTATATAATGTGTAAGGGATCGTGATAAAGTTCTATATATAAGCAATTTCAGATATCAAAAGTGCTTACAAAGGCAAAATACAGTCAACTAAATTTTACAACCATAAGATAGCTACAGTACGGTACACTGTTAAAGAGAACACTGGAGTGAGCCACTTTCGTATTGTTGGCACTCTATAAGTGCAAGTGAATGTGGAAACTGTTCTTGCACGGCACGAGTTGGCCAAAACAAGTCAGTATTGTCCACCACGAGCAGTCTTAGGCTAATTCAAGACATTATGCTTTTGCGAGTCCGCACACACCCCGCACGAAGTGTTTTCTTTATCAGTTTACACGTATGAACAATAATTTGTTATATGTGGTTACAGCCGCATACTTATTTCGAGGAGCTAGGTGGCTCGATTGATTGATTTGATTAGAAATTATGAGAGACGCCGTAGTGGAGTGCGGCAGGAGTTTGGACCACCCGGGGTTCTTTAACGTGCACCCAAATCTGAGCACACGGGCCTACAACATTTCAGCCTCCATCGAAAATGCAGCCGCCGCAGCCGAAATTCGATCCCGCGACCTGCGGGTGAGCAGCCGAGTACCTTAGCCACTAGAGCACCGCGGCGGGGCGAGGTAGGTGACTCGTCGAACGTGGAAATTAGGGAGTTTTCAATTAGGGGTTTCATAAGTTTGGGGCCCCAAAGCACATTGCGTGTGCTCGCTTTGGGTCAAGCAGAAACTAAGAGTTTTCGAATAAGACTCGCCTTATCCGTCCCTTCAGCGGGTGCCGTGGCGTTTTTCTGACGCAAAGCTTCGGGGGCATGCTTTGATGCTCCCGCTAAGTTCGAGAAATAGCGCCCTACAACCCAAAACCTAAACCCTGTTTAGATTTCCCGCTTGCGTGGAAGCCTCGACGCCATTTCTTCGGGGTTCCAATACAATGGGGGTCCCTATTAAAAAAAAAAAACTCCCCATTACGCAAGACATGGTTGGCAAAAGTGGTGAAGTTTCCTGAACGCCGCAACGGCAACAGAAGGCGCTGACTTCATGACTCTCCCACGCTTAATGCACATATACACCCCATAAACTGGACAGGTAGATAGTTGCCGTGGTAGATGAGTTGATAGAGCATCGGACGTGCTATTCGAAGCTCGCAAATTTGGTCCCTGCCTACGGTAAGTTATTTTTTCGTCTATTTGTCTTTGTTCACATTTACATAATATTATTACCGTCCCCTATAATTTCCTTGACATCATTGTCTGTTAGTTTTCCTTAACAATGTACATAACAAAAAAAGGAGCCCTCAATGGAGTCGTGCGATATTTTTGCGACAGCTTTCTTTAGCACCGGAACACGTGTAGCAATGATTGCTGAGGCGACTACAACAAGAATGATGAAAGTGGGTGCATGAAAAGCAAAGTTATGACTCCGCAAAGTTCAGAACTCGAGAAGACAACAACGGGAAACGTTCGCTTTCGCATTTCATTCGCCTGCTGACGCCAAAGACTGCCAAGTTTCGTAAAGGTATACCAGAAGTATCGTCTCATGGTAGCCTTCACACAATACCTCGCTACAGCATCTTTTGACGGCGTCGTCAGCGTGGTTACGACTAACCACGTGCGTCGGGTAGCACACGCTACCGTGGTCACACGAAAGATACATGCATGCACTTAGGTTGGGTTCATTTCTCGGTTTGCATGCAAGACGCGTTTGCGGGCAACGCTGGCGTCCGCCGAATGTCGCATTTTTGGTGGCGTGCGTCTCGGCCTTTAGATGGTGGCGTACCATAGCCTGGCTCGCATACTGAACCCCGTATTCAGAAACGCTACTTCACTTGACTTGAAACCGCCTTCAATGCAGCGCGTTCGCAACGCGTCTGTGTGTTTGTGCTACCTTGGCACGGCCTAAAGACATGGCGTTCGAAACGCACCTGTGCAGCACTGAAGTCGGTGGCAAGTCAAGATCTAGTCAAGCAGCGTTTCTGAATGCGGGGGTAAGTGTCATGTGCATTGTTCTGAAAGTGCCTCATTTAGAAACAGGAATATTTCTTTCCGAGAAAGTATAAAAAGCGTTTTCGCTGCTTTTAGCGTTCACTCACATGGCCTAACTACTAACACATGAATACTGCGCGCTACTTCTCGCGTCGAGCCAATCAAAAGCGAACTGTCTTTGTCGTCACGTCGCATGAGATAACGTCCCCTCTCATTACAAAAAATAACCGATGTGTGTCACCGTAGTCCAAAATCGAGGTAATTTGTCCCGTGAAATAAAAAAATAACAGCTTCCATTTCGGCGTTGCCACTCGCGCAACAATATCGGCGCATCCCCTAGCACCAGAAGTACCGATGTGAAATGCATGCTCCAATTGTGTCGCAGGGCCCCTTTTCAATTTACACTTTATTTCATGGTGGTCGCTGCAGGCTCACTAAAGGCCACTCTATGACGGCGTAAAGAAAATTTAAGGAGACCCAAGTTTGTAACTTATAGGAGCCCGGTGGTGGCACGAGCACATCAATGGTTGTGTGCCATGGTGTACTACTTGAGCTAACTTTGCATTTTGAGTGCCACTGAAGTGTTTATCAGAGGATGCATGAAGAGAAGCAAGGGTTTGAGAAGCGCTGTGCCAGGTTTAGCATTAATCCTAGCTGCACAAGACAACCACCTAGTATTTGAATAAACTCGTTAAATAAAACTGAATTAACCGACAGTCAATTGGACCATAATGTGAACGTATGCCCCGATATTATACGCATTCAGCGTAAGTCTGTAAACTTCAACGAGGACTTTCGATATTGTTCCAGTTTGGTTTTATTTGCAAGAATTTTCGAAATGTTTAGAAAACCAGAAATGAGAGCTTGATTTGAGGCGCTTGGAAGAGAAAGATCAGAATCACAGGTCGCTCGTGACTGATAATTGACAGACACAAAATGTTTGCATAAGTAAATAAGGCAAGAGAAACTACCATACACACGCTCTGCACTGCTACAAGATTTTGCAGCAGACACATATTAGGGAAAGCTGATACCTTTTCCTTCATCGTTTGTACGGTGTCGTAGGTGTAGAATAGCTTTCTGTATTGCATAGAAGCCATGCCGCCGATTGCATACTCGCCAGTCAGCAGCGTTTCTTCCCGTTCGCAGATCTGGGGTCAAAACGAAACAAAACAAACAAAGGTTTTTAATACAACATGCAAGAATAGGTGGTTACATATATAGAGATAATGATGAATCGAAGGTTCTGCATAAAATAATGTTTTAAATGTACTTGGCAGATGTTAATACGTACTATTGGATGTGGCTTTGTTTGGTGAGAATCGGTTATGCAAGCCAAAGTTTGTTACACTTGGTTATGGTTGTATGCCCTCAATGTCGAAGCAAAGTTTGCCAAGAAAACGATATTGCTCCGGCAGCACGTTACTGGAGCTAATCTTGAAGGTTACGCTTGAGTGGCTGTAATGCGTCGCTGAATCTCTGGCCAGCAGGAGCATAGCGAGAACTTTTTTGGAGTGGGGGGGGGTGTGGTCAACCAATCTTCATGCCTGTACGTGCATGCATTTGTACGTGTGCATGTAACAAACGCAAGCGTAATTGAAAATTTTCGGGATCGGATAACCTTTTCTGGCTACGCCACTGGTGGCCGGTTTCGCGACAACACGCGGGGTGCGTGCATCGGATCAAATCGCTGATACGCTGGAGAATTGTGGGCCCGAAATCTGCGGCTAAGGAACATTGCGCGAACTCACGGGCAGACAATCTGTAAAAATCTGGACCATCACATCCGTTCAGGGAGACTGGCATGACCTTGGGTTAGCTCGAAGATTACATTCATGCATAAGGCCTTTACTGTGTTGCTGTACTTGCAGGAATAAAGCTATTTCTTATAAATAGATCAAGGTCCCTACAGAAAATTTCCATTAACTAACATTGATAGTTCCGACAAATGAACAGATAGGGCTGTGGTGTGCAAGGTGACGAAGTCATCAAAAGGCAAGCTGACCTGCGAACTGTCGCTGACAATGAAGCCAGTACAAGTCTTGAATAGCGCATCGGTGGGTAACCGGTACTCTTCGGTCATGTTGTAAATTAGGGTTCCCATCTGGAATGAGAACGCCAGAACCTGACTCGGGGAGTCGAATTTCTCCTCAGCCATCGCCACTGCCCGATCCTGTACCGGTAGCAGATAAAAAAAAAAAGATTAAAAAAAAGTTCGTGGCATGGGAAATTTCACGTCAGCAAGCTTGCCATTTTGTAGATTTATGCACTCTTACACTTAAAACTCTGTTCATTTTCTTTCTGATATGGCTTGCTTGGCCAACGCTTGATTTCCGTTCTACATACAGGTGTTTTTTCAATTAGTTGAAGCAGGCGGGGATCTCAAATAGAAGCATGAAAGTTCTTCATGCCAAAAACCCATCACAAATTTGAGATTCAGAAAAAGTGGCATGTAGCAATCATTGCGGCGGAATGAAATTCAACCAAGTTTAACGGTGAACCATAAATTGAAGTGCTGATGAGCGTGTACAAGCTTGTACACGCTTTTACAAGCTTGTACAAGCTTGTACACCTTAGCGCATGGACTTTTGACGCGGCGCCGCGCGCCTTCTTCCTGTGTAGAGAGAGGGCACGTGTCTGCGAAGCTGTGCACCCTTTCTCTTCATAGGGAGAAGGCAAGGCTTCGTGTTACAAAAACACGTGCCGACACGCTGCAACGCGTACATGTGGTCGGGTCTTAAGAACTGCGTTCTAAAAAAAGTGCAGAGTGGTCCTGTATGCGACGTCCACACTCACGAATCTGGGAGGAATGTCGCTGACGCTTCTCAGCGCAGTGGGTGGCAAAGCGATGCATTTGGTCGCACTGGGTACGCTCAGCACGCAGGTGATGACAACGATTATGTCCTTCCTGCCCGTGGAGGAAAAAGAAATAGAGATAAAGGAACAGTTGTTAGAATTACATGTGTTCGAGATGTCAGCGCAAGTATGAGTGTGCTGAATTCATTTTTGTACAAAGTAGTGGTGTCATGCGGAGATTGAAGAAAGTTTTTATCTTTATGTATTTGTCATACGCGGTCGTTATGAAATGACTTTGTCTTTACAAAATCGGGGCATCGGTACTTTTAAAAAAATTAACTTGCGTCTGGTAGTTAAGAGAGTAGTTAGGTTTCGCCTCATCTTGAACGATGTGATAAATTTAAGAGCTTCGCGCAATGCTCTAACAAAAGCTGATTTCTCTCGGTAGTGCAGCTACTTATACGAAGCTTGATGCAGAGCAGAGCTGAAAAAAGTTTCGGTATTGATAAGATTAGCATACGGGGAAATACACGCTAGACATGGACAAGGCGTATGCCCAAACAGGCCAGCCGACAGAAACGCTAGCATTGACCACGAGCGATTTCGTCTCGTCGCCCGTTTTCGTCCGGAGTAGAAAATTCGCACTGAACGTCCGCTCTTACTCTGAGCTTGCGAGAGAAGCTTATATCAGTTTTTCCACAAAACTGTTACTTATGAATGCTATGACAATTACTATTTACATTTACCGCCAAGGGAAAGTAGACGTACCCAGCTAAAAACTTTACTGCCATAGTTGTCACCATCTCTTTAGTAGAGTTTAAGCTCATCCCCACGTGCGACTGGCCAAGGTCGCATGATCAATTTATTCGCAAAGTAACAGGTCGCAAATAAGCAAAGTAACACGTCGCAAGATAAATTCGCAAATACGAATTTATCTTGTCACACCATGTAATAACCACTTATTACTTGGCATAATCGCACCGGCAGATACACACCAGTGACATGTTCAGTTAACAATGTATTAAAAAGACGCATGTAGCGAATAATGACTGAAAATACGCACGCACTTGCAAGCACGCAATATCAATGATTCTACGCGCAACATACCCTAACAGATAGTTTGGACTCCTTGTAGCTCCAATTTGGTAAAGCGAATATTGAAACGAAGAGAAGACATGCAATAAACAAATATACTTTCAAACCAATTCCAACTATACTATGGTCAACAGAGGCAGCAATAATTACTAACACGTGAGGCGTGAGAGCTGTTACCCTTACTAAGCCTGAGACGAAGGTAAAGAGAAGGTTTACTATTTTACACCTACTTCAATAATGCTAGTAATGGTACTGCGCTACTAATTTTGCACCTTTTTAAGGGTGTAGTTTGGTTTCTAAGAAGTGGCACATAGGTTTAAAGACGTTTCTTTGATTCCTAGCACAACGGCAGCATTTTTAGTGGATGAAATTCAGAAACAGCCATGCAACCAAATTAGATTGCGTATTCATGATCAACAGGTTATCAAATATATTCAGGCGCGTGTTTTCAGCAAATTGTGGTATTACAGCACGCAATCCCCTGATTCGGCGTTCAACCACAAATTACGCACTTTTTTTCAAAACATTCCACCTATTCAGTATCCCACACAATCATCTTTCCAGAATTATAGCAACTATAAGGTACGCTATAAAGCTGTGAAATAACGATGACCAGCATGCGCGCATTCCCCGCTGTTTTGCTGCAGAATGTATTTCCAATGATGGACAAATAGGTCTCACGAAATGCCACTTACGCTGCAGTCGCCGCAAGGACCAAAACCTGCAGATTCTGCCAGGAGCTGTTGTCGTTGTAGTAGAAAAAGCCGATGCCATAAATAATCCTTGACGTCGGTCCCTTCAACGTTGCCATTTTCTGATATCAGAAAAAAGGAGACGATAAGAACTGTTATTGGAACGTTCAAGATTTTTTGTTCGAAGATGTACAGTCGCACTCAATAAAGGTTGTAACACGTTGTTTGTGGTTTACGACCTCAAGGCTGAACGACAAAAACCAGCAAACGCGAAATTGGTTCATAAAGTACCGCTAACTAGGACAGCTTAATTTATAAACTTTTTTTTTCATACACATCCTTATTTGCAGCTTTGTCGCCATTTTGAGCCCAAAAAGCGTGTAGAAAGATGTATTGAGCTTGACTGTCAGGGGCGGCTCCAGGATTGTTTTACCGGATCAGTTCTTTCAGAGAGGCACCAAGGCGGAGGACTTAGCCATTGTGTTATGACTATGTTACCTCTGGGAGGGAGGCAACGAAGAGGACAGGTGAAGTTTGGGAAAGCTCCAGCCACCCTGTGCCCACCCCTGGTACCACCTCCGGCGACTGTACTATCAGCAGCAAGTGTTTGAGGGACGCGAAGTGTTCGGTAAAGCTAAATTTCCGATTTGTCCGCGATTGTCACTTCGAAATAAGTGTTCCACACTGCACTTGGAATTCCGACCTACGCAGTCACCAGCTTGATTACAAGCATTAGGCACTGATATAAAAGAAACTCGCATTTGTTGTGGATCAAACATCCCGCAAACATTTACTGTTGATAGTGCATATGTGATTAATAAAAAATTCGCTAAAAATGTGCGAAAAACGAAGGAGGCTGCAGAACTACCGAACTCGTCCAACAGTCTATTGTTAGAAAAATGTACAGCTGCGCACAACCGTAGGCAAGCACTGTGAAAGAAGTTTGCTGGTCGCACCGACGACCCCTTGATTTGTAACCAAAGCAGTCCTTAAAGAAATAGCATTGCTTTCTTTTACGAACGTTTTCCTCAAATTGTCGCTTGGCTCCAAGCCCTTACAAGCTAGTACCAACGGTGTTCTAAATATGCCTATTTTATTTTCTCAAAATCTCTGGATTCCTTTAGGAGAATGCTTCACACAAGACGATAGAAAAGTAATGAAACAGTGTTCCTTATGCATCCTCCGAAAGTGTACATCACGACTGTATTGCGAAGGACAAGTTCTTCATCTTTTTCTCTTTCTTCTTCTCAGTAGGCTCCCGTTCCCCTCCTAAGCTTTTAGCACCTCCTCCCGGACAGGTTTGCCTTTGACCGAGTAAGATTCGCATTCAACATTTGGAACAGCAAAAACAACTTCATAACATAAAAAATTGTAACTGCAAAAACGAAAAAAAAGAAAACACCCTAAAAGTTAAACCGAACCTGCAAGCCTGAAACGTGAACTTGAAAGATAAAATAGATCTGGTATAATTGAATAACGTATCGCACACAGATGAAAAAATAGAAATAAAATACAATATAACGAAATAGACCACGAACGTTCGCACAACCAAGTCGAAGGAGGAGATGGAGTGTTGTTCAATATATAGAAATGTATGAACATTCACCTTTGCCGAAACTTGCTTCAAAGGGACCGATAAATATAGCTAGAACGTGCAATTAGATCGTAGTATACATAAGTGTAAAAAGCATAAAATATAGCGAAATATTCCAGCATTTCTTTCGCGTCGAGACCAGGATTTATATTTTTAAAATAACTCCTAAAATTACCAAAAACCGTTTTGTTGTGCAGCCTAGCGGAAGAACATTGAAGCTGGCTCATGGAATATGGAGTCCATAACTTTGCTGAACGTGGGCGCGTAGTGTGGTGCTGTCGTGCGTGCCAGTCCTCAAAGTTTATTATTACTACGTTCAATATCAGCCATCTCCGCTCAATTTCGTGCTGTAAAAAAACTGGCATCGTGAAAAGCAGCGCTGTCGTCATGGCCGCCAGTGCACCAAGTCAAGCTGTTGCGCATGCGCGCGGAGTGCAAGCATGCGCAGTAGAGCACCGCGCTCAAACACGAACTGCCCGAGCACTCACTGTTTGCAGCGTGTGAGCATACCACTTACATATGCGCTGCAAATATAAGAACTCTAATTACAAATATTACGCAACGTTTTCCACTTTACCGTTACGCAATCTGACTCACTGATGGGTAAAATTTCCTTCGTGTTAAAAAAAAGTTAGGCACCATAAAAAAAGTTGCTGTTCTCTTTAACATGCTAAAGAAGCATAATGATTGGGTACTAAGGGAGTTTTTCGTTCTCCCCTTAAAAGTATTTTCTTCTGTAGTTGCTGCAAGATGTTTATTAATACGTGTGTGTCCTTTTCATTGGCCACATTTTATTGTGACGAAAAATTGAAAGATAAAACTCCTAGCGTATAGAAGATTACGATTTCGCAACACTAAAACCACCCCTCCTCCCACGAGAAATCTAGTAAGTGATAAAACGCATTAAATGAATTGTGCATAAAGACGCCATTTCCAAATGCCCGTATCGAACGCCATGACGTCATAGATGTGTGATACGTCATAGGTTTTTCCCAATCAATAAAAATGAGCAACATTGTTATTTGATCAGACTCTAAAGTTAACATGCCACGTTTCGCGAAATTTTATCGAGTCAGTATCACCAAAACACGAAAACTTCGCAATGAAATACGTAACGCTAAATGCAAAAGTTTCAGCACGAGATTTATTATTGAGACTCAGACCTTCCCATTTTACTCTAGTAATAAATGTATAGTGAAATAAACAAAACTTAAGTTCTCGGAGTACCATTCATCAATATGACCCGACTCATTGTTCAAACTTAGTGCCCTTCACTTGCCACTATTCAAGAATAAAATTGTTTAAATATGTCACATCGCAAACAATGCCAAAACTATGGGTGTTAAAGAAGGTGTCTTACTTTGAGAGCTGACTCTACTAAGGGTGCGTAGTGCTTGACTCTGGAGGGGTAGTCGTACATGTTGAGGATTCCCAAGTGAACGACGTTCTTCTGTCGAAGCTGGGCGAGCTGCTCGGATACTTTGGTCGTGAAATACGAGGGATCTGCGAAGCTGCGAATGAAGAAAATGAGCTCTCACACATCTTTGCAATTGACTCTAACACCCCTCTGATATGGAATAAATATTTGCGTACTCAAGAGAGTAAGGTCACGCATGTACCTATATGCAGAATACATCTGAGTTTTGCCCCGCCGCGGTGGTCTAGTGGCTAAGGTACTCGGCTACTGACCCGAAGGTCGCGGGTTCGTATCCCGGCTGTGGCGGCTGCATTTCCGATGGAGGCGGAAATGTTGTAGGCCTGTGTGCTCAGATTTGCGTGCACGTTAAAGAACCCCAGGTGGTCGAAATTTCCGGAGCCCTCCACTACGGCGTCTCTCATAATCATATGGTGGTTTTGGGACGTTAAACCCCACATATCATCATAATATGAGTCAATGACCGCAATGGTCTGCTTTCCCGGTGACGGTTCTAAAAAGCGTCCATACAGAAGCGAACAAAGGAAGTGATTTCATTCCTGCTTCTTTGAAATGAGGTTTGTCTCTTAACCTTTTGTGAGTGTGTGGATTCGACGAGCTGCCAGTGACAGTCACGCGAAACAACCAGTCCTATAGGCTTGCTGAGCCCTGCCGCAGATTACTGTTAAGATAAGGCGCGGTTGTCGTTCAAAGAATATTTAGAGCTAGAAGCCTGCAAATATTTCATGACTGACCCCCCGCCCCCCTCCCATGCCGCACTTGATTTTTCATAGGCCACCAGCGCAAACCCAACGGCCCAGTTTTTGTATATACTGAGTATTTATATCGCTAAGAAACAAGAACAAAGGAGACTCAAACGACACCGACTTGTGCTTCAACCTCGTTTCTTACTCGGTATACATCAAGACAAGTACCAACTAGCCCTTCAAGAAATTTTCGTTGGGGTAGTTTTGCCTAGATTGTGCCGATAATATGTTCGACAGTAATGGGGATACGGACAGCATTTTTTCTTATGTGAAGTTTAATTCCTCCAACGCTTCCAGATAGATCTCGTCTACACCAACGTAAGAAATACCTCGGCGGCCGTCCGCTTTTCCTCTGCTTCAGCAGTGGAGTAGGAACCTGGGAACGATATAGGCGGCAGATTGTAATTGATGACGCCTTTCGCTGTTTTCGCCCTCTTTTTCTCTTATTGGCTGCCTCCCCCATTATAATGTGGAAATATACGACGCTGTTAGTGCCGAATTCAAGGGATCGTTGGCCACGTGAAGCCAGCGGTTTTGTGACTAGCAACAGCATTGAAAGTTGGGTAGCTTGGTGAGGTAGCATTCGAGGTATATGCCTCGCCGCAGTGGTCTAGTGGCTAAGGCACTCGGATGATGACCCTCCGGTCGCGGGATCGAATCCTGGCTGCGGCAGCTGTATTTTCGATGGAGACGAAAATTCCGCAGGCCCATGCACTCAGATTTGAGTGCACGTTAAAAAAACCCAGGTAATTGAAATTTCCGGAGCCCGCCACTACGGCGTCTCTCATAATCATATGGTGGTTTTGGGACATTAACCCCACATATCAATCAATCAATTTCAGGTATACGGCACTAGAAGATACATCTCTTTCGTGTTCCTCGTAGAGCTTCGTCTTCGTCGTTATCGCGCTGTACCTGAACATGCACTTAACGGTTCACGTCTCTCCACGTCTCTATTTTTCAAAGAACGAACGATGCTTAAATGAAATGAACCGCATATACTCGTGTATGAGCTGCCCGCACGTATAGACTCACCCCCTACCCTACTTTACGGACGCGTAAACATGGGGCAAAAAAACTCGAACGTCCTAAAATAAAGACTACAGCGGCAGACTTGCTGCTGTACCTATAAGGCCATCTGGTGCATCGTCGCAGAGTGGGTGGTGTTGTGTTTGAGCATCGCTCGCCACTTATCAGCCAGCGCCCAAGTTTGGCTCATCCGCTCCGGACGATAATCTGTTTATGCGTATGTGCCTATATGTGTGCCCCCACCCCCTTGATTCACGGCGTGCCTTTATAATCAACTGCGCACCACGCCGTGGGGCCATTTTTTTTCACCTCTTTTCGAAAAGCATGCAGCATTAAAACCTACGTTCTTCTTTCTCATGGCTCCTTCCTCTCCCGGCTTGGAGCCCGACTCGGTCAAACGAAACAGTGTGCAGCTCATGGAGACTGTTTTGTTGTGTGTCATGTCACTCCAACATTGTGTGGCAGAGGACGATCTGCTCAGGGGCCATGTCGATGAAGTCAGCTCGTCTATTAGGTGATTAAACATTGAATGATGGAATAATGTGTTTATATTTGTTTCCAATTTTTTTTTTCAAATTACCTCCGCAGTAGTTGCAGTGGTGCTCAAAGTGAAAGTGCAAAGCAATACGCCCGGTTCGTGTATAACCCGCCCGCGAGCAAGAGCTGATGAAAAAAGTGTGGCTCGCACAAGATTCTTATTTAAAGGACTCAGGATATTGTATTCAAAGATCGACTTACTTTCAACCTTACCAACCGAAAGCCGGGCCCCGCCACGGTAGTCTAGTGGCTAAGGTACTCGGCAGCTGACCCGCAAGTCACGGGATCGAATCCCGGATGCGGCGGCTGCATTTTCGATGGAGGCGGAAATGTTGTAGGACCGTGTGCTCTGATTTTGGTGCACGTTAAATAACCCTAGGTGGTCGAAATTTACGGAGCCCTCCACCGCTGCGTCTCTCATAATCATATGGTGGTTTTGAGACCCTATACCAGCGTCATGTCGATAAGTGACCACATTACCACGTGTAATGTAGCATGATAGAGCAGTAAAATAACAACCTGGTGACAGAGAACGTGAATTTCGTAACTAGTTTGTCACTGAGTCCTTCCAACGTATTGGAAAAGGCTCAACTGTAATTCGCCGTCGTCATCAGCTGTAGTATCAACGATGTGCCCATAATGCCTTTTAACTGTGTAGCGGGTACCTCACTCCTCCACAGAATGACAGCTAATGGCGTTGTCGGTCCTTCCCAACTTGAGAAATGTTATGATTTATGGCGAAGTACGTACCTTGCCTGGATTAAAAGCCCCAGAACAGTTTAGAACAAGTTCTGTAAGTGCAGTTTATCCAAGCTTTTGCTGTGACCAGCTTTGCCGCGCAGGCCCGGCGTTCTTTTTTACCCGCTGTGAAGATTTTTACCCATGACACACATGCAAAAGAAGATGTGTGTGTGTGTGTGTGTGTGTGTGTGTGTGCGAAGGCGCGTGAGTGCGCTGTGGTAGAACTTCACCACTCGTGAAGGAAAGATAACTCCGTAGACACGCCGATTGTACCGCCGACCTTGCTTCTCAAGAAGGCTCACTTACCGCGCGTCGAAGGAGACACCACAGCTTGTCGTGGAATATACTGTGGAGCAGACCGTGGTGAACGTCGTGTAGCTATCCGCGTCGTCAACCGGCGCAATGGTGCCTTGGTCCACGCGAACGTGCGTGTACATAATGATGTCACATAGGTTGTCGCCCGGGTATATTGAAGCCACCGTAGCCGTCTCGGACACCGAGCAGAGTAGAGGTTGCCCATTGTACGGGGCTGCGCAAAGAACCCGTTTCAGATCGCTTTTGAAGCATCTGTTAGTGAAAGTCATTACAAGGATGTTGGCAAACCTAGAATGACCACCATTCTTATACCATTCTTAACCGTTAGGGTAGACCACCATTCTTATTTAGTTGGTTCTCGCTGTTGTGTACATGCATTAGATATAGACCATGCTTTCAACCGCTGTAACCACTCAGTGTTTGAGGTGGCCAGATTCTCCTCAAGCTGCTCAGATAAACTTTTTCGCCTGGTCTCCTCGAAACGTTGTTGCGCAATAAACTCCATTGAATTGAATTCAATAAACAAGGTAGAATGGTGAATAGCCAGCAGTACGTTGCACTCTGGTATTGTGGGCAAACGTCACAAATGAGAAGATGGTGTCGCAGTTGCCGTGAGCTGCTCCAATATACAAGAATATCATTTCAGTTAGTGTGTGGTGAAAGCTTTAGGCACTTCTTCAATAACTCTGGACAGAAACGTCTTGCCGAAATCGCTAGCTAGTGTGCGAAGCGCACTATAGCGCAAGACAATGTCTTCAAGGAAGAAGGTGACCATGTCTTAGGTAGAGCCAGAGCACGGAGGAGCGGTCTCCACGTACTGACATGCCAGATGGTCAATCACTGTCAAGACCCAGCAAAATATGGCAGCCGTTACGTGTAGATGTTCATTTCAACAGTGGCAAAAGGTTACTTCCTTTAAACATGCTATCGGTTGTAACAAGCCAGCGGGAGGTGAAGTCGGCCACTTGAGCATTTGACGTAATGCGCCTGAAGAGACGTACTAGGTAGTCGAAATGAAGAGGTCAAGCCAGAAGAAGCGGTGCCTAATTAGGCTGCGTGTTTTATGAAATCCGAAGTTGCCTGCTAGGGGTTGTCGTAGAAGGCCTGAAGAACTTGCGCACTAAGCAAGCGTGGTAGTACTGGAATCCCCCGGTGCGCATCTTCAGCGTAAACGTGCCGATGCAGCACGTCGCTGTCAAGTTAGAATTGCCTGAGTTCTCAATGTGACATGGCATTGGTCGAGGAAACTTTCCCCGGGGGCATTGAACATGCGAAGGCAGTAGGGATTTTGCTGTTTACAGGACGACAACTGAGTGTAGGAAGGCGAAAACAGTACGTCAACAACCGCTAGTTCTGATAACATAGGTGGATGGTGATGCCTCAACATTGGACGCGCTATGAAGAGGCTTGTACAAAGAAGATAGCAGTGGTAGCCCCACCATGGTGGTCTAGTGGCTAAGCTACTCGGCTGCTGACCCGCAGGTCGTGGGATCGAATCCCGGCTCCGGCGGCTGAATTTTTGAGAGAGGCGAAAGTCCTGCAGGCGCGTGTGCTTAGATTTGGGTGCACGTTAAAGAACCCCAGGCGGTCAAAATTTCTGGAGCCCTTCACCATGGCATCTCTCATAATCATATGGTGATTTTGAAACGTTAAGCCACATATATGAAGACAGCAGTGGTAGTGAGCAACGAGATAGGATGATTTGATGTGCGGGATTAAATGTCCCAACATCACCATATGATTATGACCGACGCCGTAGTGGAGGACTCCGGAAATTTTGACCACCTTGGGTTCTTTAACGTGCATCAAATCGGAGCACACGGGCCTGCGGAATTTTCGCCTCAATCAAAAATGCAGCCACTGCAGCCGGGATTCGATCTCGCAACCTGCGGGTAACACTTGAGTACCTTATCCATTACACTACCGCAGCGGGGCAGGCAATAAAATAGGGCATCAGCATCTTGGTGATTTTTTTTCCAGATTTGTAAAAAACGTCAGCTGTGTACTCTTGCCGCTGGAGAACCGAGCAGCCGAGGCGTCCGGGCGAATTCTTCAGTGATGACAACCAGCACAAAGCGTGGTAGTTGGTAATCACTGTATAGTGACGTCCATAAAGATATGGGCGGAATTTATGTACGGCCCAAACGACAGTCAAGCACTCTTGTTCTGTAATTGAGCAGTTTCGTTCAGCAATCATGAGTGCCCAGCTGCCGTAAGCGACAACTCGAGATAGTCGTCGTTTACGGTCTGTTGTGTTACATTTCAGGACGACGGCACCGATGCTAGGGCCACTAGCATCAATGTGCAGGCCGGTATAGGCATGCTCATGGAACTGATTGAGAACGGGATCAGATGTCAGCGCCGAATCTAGGGTGTCAAAAGCGATGTCGCAATCGGTTGTCAAAGTGAAGGCACTGCCCGACGTCAGCAGCTTGTGCAATGACGACGCAATAGAGGCGAAGTAGTGAATGAAACAGTGACAAAAAGATGTAAGGCTCAGAAAATTTTGTAACTGCCTCTGAAGCGTGTCACAGCAATTACCTTGTCAGGATCTGGGTGAACGCCATCTCTACAAACAAAGAAGCCCAACATTGTGATGTTCGTTCTGGCGAAACGACATTTTTTTTTATTGAGTGGCGGCCCAACGTTTGATATACACGTCGAAACTTCGTCCAGCTGCTCTAGATGCTGAAGGAAAGTCATGGTCATCATTAGTAGTTGGGGGCCATGGTGCATTCGTGTGAAGAGGCATTAGGGCAAGAGGTTCGGTGTCATCAAAACAGGCCACAACGGTAGCTTGGGAGAAAACAAGTGGCTGAGATGTAGTGTTTCACTCAGTGACCAACGCTCTGCTGTCATGAATCTGGCCAAACTAAGCCCAATTACAATTATAACGGACAGCCACCAATCATATGGTGCGAGAAACACTTCACCATTAACGATCGTGTTGGACGTCAAGGTCAGAGCATTCTCGTAGCCAGATGAAATAGAACAGTGGGAAATCATGGCAAAATGCAGTTCGCGAGCGTAATCAGATGAAAATTCTTTGTCTACCAAATGACGGACTTGCTAATGACAAGGTATTACGGCTGACGCTGAGGACAAAGTCTCATCCTAAAATAAGTGCGTGGGTACATGACAACTGAACTAGAGCCCTGAATGTGATGAAGTATGCCATCGATGAACACTCGAACAGTGCACACCTCAACAAGCTCATCAAGAACTGCATTGGCACACTTAAGGGGAGGTCCAGTATGCGGTGTTTATGCTTTCTTTAAAGCGAGCGCCGAGTTCAATAGCAATAACGCAAAAAGCTGCAACCATGTCTACCAACGCCTGGATCCATATTTTCAACACAAACTAACAGTATATTTGAGGTCTGCTGCAGAGGAGTTTGACATAGCCTGAAAGATCTAGCTTTCCCACCGAAAGCTGCAATATTTAGTTTTCTGGGTGATGACCCGAGGTCTAAGTAGCTCGCCGAATGGAATAAGAGGAGCGGCGCATTGATGACAGATAGCGGTGACGCGGCAAACTGGAACCACTTGCTTCGTCGAGGCTCCGCAGAGATTGTGAGTGATGTTCGTAGCGTTGTTAAGAGGTACCATGTTGTGGGAACAGCAGCACGAAACTAGTGTCTTTCATAGTAGTTGTAACCGCGTCTCTCGTTCTACTGACGGCGCCGAGAAAAGCAGAAAACGTAGCCGCTTGTTCCACAATAGCAGCAAACTGGTCAATTCTGGTGCCAGGCGTTGGAAGGTGGAGGCGATGGTGATGGTGGTAGAACGTTCGTTGACTCGTGCATTGCGGGTGTGTAGGGTGGTCTGCTCAGGTGACTCCAGGGACGCTAGGGAAGCGTAAGTCGGCGTCGGTACATGGTATCAGCTGGTAGTCTCTGTACAGTTCATAGAAACAAGCTTTCCCCTGACAATGTTGTGGAGGCTGCTGCCAGGAGGCATAGGGAGCTCAAATGGGCAGTGACTAGCCTTTGCTTGAAATTCATCGTGCATGATGGAAGGAATCAACGCTCGTAAGTCACTGTATTTGGTTGCGGTAAGATGAGATAAGTTAGGCTGCAAACGTAAAAGATGAAGTTCATTAAGGCTCTGACACGTGGCGATGACTTCTTAAGGTGCAGTGGGGTTTTGCACTGCAAGGGCGTTGAATGTCGCCGCCCCACCTGTCGCTCTCTATCATTGAGTTGTTTGCGCGTCGAGCATCGACAAAGTGCGAGAACATCTGTGTAGGAAGTGTGCGACTCGCCGGTAGGACACGCTCCGATAACTTCATTTACGCGATGTCGGAGCGGATGGACGGGTACGAGATAATCTCTCGTAACTGGTGTCCAGTTATGAAATTCAGTCGATGAAATTCAGCTCGAGGTTAAAAAACCAAGGGTTCCCTACAGCAGTCAGCTGGAATGCCACGCGCACGAGTTTCGCAGAGTCGTCTCAGCAGTTCAGTGCATTTACATAATCGAACTGCTTCAACCAGTCATCAACGTCGTCTCTACGAAGTCCTGTGAACATTGGCGGAGCCTTCTGGGGTATGGTGACCAAGTAGATGCGTGGGCGTAAACGGCGACCTGAATGAAGCTCTAGGGGCGTATTGGAGTGGGACTCGTAAAAACACCGGTAGAACGAGAGGACTGAGGGACCAAACAGCGTGATCCACAATTTGTGAGACTACGTTCAGGCAGCAAGCCGCTTCTTTATTGCCCTTGAGCCTGGGCCCCTCTGCTCATTAGTGGTTATGATGAGTATCTACAGGTGATAGCATTCACAAGCATAGATATTTTCTATTTATCTTTCTCTCTCTTTTTCTCTCTCTTCCTATATATATATATATATATATATAGATATACATAAATCAAACTAAACCTAAAATCTCCAGTATACTTTCTTACATGGAGAAGTAGTTGGCCCGGTAGGAGCAGTAGGGCGTAGTGTAGGCAGTACTTCGGTGGACCAGCCTCCAGGGCCTCCGGTTCTGTGTGAGTAGCTCGTGATAGTCTTGAAGCTTGAGATACTCTGGGTTTTATAAGAGTGTGTAGGCAAAACCTGAAAAATTTCCACTTATTAATGAACGCACAAATGTATATTATTTCATTTTTGCGTGATACCCAACTTATTGCAGACTGCATGGCTCCCAAGCTGACACAACTATATCAGGTGCGTCAATCATTCTTGAAGGGCTTGTTTTGTTTAAGAATCATCACAGTACGAAAACGTGATCACAAGAATCGCCTTAGAATCCGACAACGTTTACGAAAGCATTTATGTAAAATTATCTCTATTTTCTTCGTGAAACAACAACCGAACACACACCACTGTCCTTCCCAATCTCTTCAGTTTGAGGTACTGTATAATAATAGCAGGGAAAATATTCAAAATCACATAAGCCAATGCACACTGCCACATAAATGACGCAATAGTCGTACCTACCGGGAGGCCGAGGGGTAAAGAGAGTGTTCTTGCTGTCTCCCCATCACACTGTACCAGAAATGGGGAGCATATACCTTTTGAAAGGTGTTCCTGTGTAACTCACTGACAAATATCAAATTTGCGGCCACGTTTTTCTTCTGTTTGCAGCAGGGGAGTTGCGTAATGATATATTTTATTGGAATAGCAATTTACGGACACAATTTCATTTTTCGCTGTCACTACCATCACCACTGTCGCCGTGAGGCACTGTATAACGTCGCAGGGCGATAGTGTCGACCCACTGATTGCATTTTCCATGTTGCAGTGAAAGTGTGCGAGAAAATCGCGAAGCGAAAAGTGGCGCAGCATAGATAAACAGAAACGACTGACACAAGAACAAGAAACAGAGAAGCACCCCATGTCCTTATCCGTTTTGCGGGATCGTGTCATTCGTGTCTGTTCATCTATGAAGCACATCGTTTCACTTGGCAATTCCATACCAACTAGCTCCAGTCGAAGCACACGTGCGAGGGCAGCCAAATATAAAGCTTCAACAGAAAAACAAATGCACAGGCATTCTTCGCTCTTGCGAAAGTCCGATGGGGGAGGACGGAGGAGGAGCTGCTTAACTCCAACAGAAAAATCACGGCAATGTATTGACAGGAACTTGCAGATGACTCATGTGCTTGTACTTGCTGCATGGTAACAGCCCTTTTTTTGTTGCATTCATCGACAACACAAAGGATCGTTTCAATGACTACAGTGTCTCCAGGAGCGTTCGCGCAAACCCTACTTTGAAAGGAATCAGCAGGAATTAGCAGGAATTTTGCAGGTGTTCTGGTGTAAATAGCCTCCTAGCCGTTAAGCGCTCTACAACACTCAGAATCGATTGGCTTAGTACAAGGGCTGCATGGTCTAACGGCCGAGTTTTGTTGCAACGGACAGCTCGAATGCAAGCACAAAACCTGCCGACGCACATGCGCAAGGCTTTACAAGCCCTATTTGTATTAATGACATCCTTTCGGAATGGCTTCCCGGGTAAGGAACGCCTTCCTGCGTTCACGCAGGAAGGTGTCACCTAACGTTCTTGAAGCACTGTGCCGTACATGTATGATGAGCACAGGCATACGTTACCTTATAACAGGGGAACGTGCGCCCAAGCGTCTCAAATAATGGCGCTTTGACGCTTTGGACGAGTGCGAATCGAGTAGCAGTACGTATTGTGTGTTTCTTGATGCCATCTTTGCTCAGGATTCACCATATACAATGCACATGTGTATTTTAGCTACTTCAGCTACCACAATAGCTCCTTCATTACCATGGACGATAGTTATCGGGATTGTGTTATGTGCTGCCTGGCGTCAATGGGGGGGGGGGGGGGGAATGCACATAGAGCATGCTATATAGTTGCCAAACACCAATAGATATTGTGCAATCAATCCTTCGTATCTTCCCGCACATTATAAAACTAAACTACTTTTGTGAAGAAAAGTTATACTTTCTTGTTACACGGATTCATATGACAAACGGATCTACCATGTTTTTGCACAACGAGAACAATCATCATCCGGCTTGCTCATGCTGCCATATCTTCTTATTTGTACCTCACCAATTACCTACCAGGAATACTACGCCATGCTGCTCTATGACGCCGAGTGAGAGAGAGAGAAAAAAAACAAGGAAAAAGGTGGGGAGGTTAACCAGGGCTGAGCCCCGGTAGGCTACCCTGCACTAGAAAAGGGGAAAGGGGTAAAGAAAGGTATAGAGGAGGAGAAAAAAGTCACTGACTGGGACTACGCGTAAAAGCTTCACGTTTCACATCACAAGCGATGAAACAGCCTGGTGTCTTTGAGAAAACGCAACAGCGCGTTCGTTGCCTCTCGGAATTGGGATGGGCAGTGCATAGGCTAGGAAAGATCAGTGCAGCAAATACGGTTCTTTCGGGCATACGACAAGGAAACACATTTTGTGAACTGTGTGCCTAAGCTCACGCAACGTACATATACTGGTACGACCAACCCTGCTACATAACTACCAGAAAGTAGTTGAGTCAAGCAGTACCTACACGTTTTGACAGAAATGTTGGTCTTAACAACTCGACAGAATGTAGTTGTGACAATAAAGTTTCCAGTGAATATATACAGGGAACTGTGCAGCGGTAGCGTCTATGGGTGCTGCAACGCATGTCACTTCAAGAAGCTTAGAAATGATGGGCAGTATTTGGATTGCTGTAATCTTCGTACTTCCGGCTTGCAGCTTCTTTGTCAGTGCGTAACTAAAAATGTTCACCGGTTACGTTTCACCCACTTAAGCTTTTAGGCTCACCAGTTTAAACCAGGTAACGAAGTTCAAAACAGTTTTTCCTTTCATTTGACACACAACTAAAGTGCGTTGGAAGCCGACAAGCACTAATACCAGGCAAATCTATGTACTATCCATCATTTTATGTGGTGGCTGAACGATCGCAGCGCCTGAGTCTCCTCCAGTTTATTTTAGAAAACTATATGGCTGTGACACGTACATGATGCACGCAAAAGCTACACCAAGTCGGTGAGGCGGCTCGAAAAAAGGATGTGCACAGGATTCTTGGACTAAACGCGGTGGCGTGTCGTCAGCTTGAAAACTGAATTTGCACCACGTTTAGTGTTTATATTCCTGTGGTGCAATCTTGTACGCGTTCCAAATCCGGACGGAGGCGTCTGGCTAAATCCTCTCACCACAGTCTTTCTTACTACAGTAATGCATAATACGACATCACAGAATTGGAACAGCCAGCTTAGAAAATTCGGTTACCAGAAATCTGAATATATGTTGGTAATACACTATTTGTGCCAAATAGCTAGGAAGAAATTGTGTATTCATTGGGCCGTGCTATAACTGTGCTCAATGCTGAAATTTACCATTTCGACTTATAAGCAATCGTATCAGTGTGCACGCAGTACGCAGACATACTCAATACACTGATGCCAGTTTCTTCAACGCTTGAAGCGCCTCCTTACAGGGAGAGTTAAACGACACGATTACTTTTGTTCGACCCACATGGAAATCATGCAATTTATTTTAGTCAGGCGTCAGTGTAACAAAAGTTGAAAAAGGTTCATTCGTTTTTGAAATTTCGCGCACTTGGTGTATTAATTGCCTCGGTACACAAGAACATGTCTCTTTTTTGCGTGTTCAATCCACTGCCATTACTAGACGGCTGTAGCGTTCAACTTCCCGTGGTCGTTATTTGTATTTTAGCTTTTTCTTTGTATTAACATAGGAGGTCCGCCTGTTGTTTACTACCAAGGGACCTCCTCCTGCATAATTACTCGCAATCTACATTTCTGACACTAATAAAGAAACCTTGGTTGATAAAAAAACTAGCCATGTAATATTGAAGAAAATACAGAGAACAGATGTTTTCTTATACACATTTAGGCAGAGATCTTACATGTAATTGGAGTACTAATGTGATTGTTGCGCTAATGTGCCGGGCTAACTATACATACACTAGCTGACAACCATTTTGTTCTATTGTGCAAGAATATTCCTGAAATAATTCAATATGCTAGGGAGACTACAAGCAATACACATTTTAGAAACCGAATCATCAATGCAATAGATAAAAACAAATAGACTGTAATAACTTGAACTCGATTCTACCTCGCACGTTGTCAATTTATTTATTACCTAATGTAAGAATTGCTGGCCGTATTGCATTTAACTTACAAGTATTTTCATGTATGTGAAATGGTTCTAATCCGGTGCGCCTTTCGTTTTTATCGGTAAGAAAGAGCTCTGCTGGCATATTTGTCTCATATTTCTCCCATTTCTACAGAATTTTCCGATTATTCGTTCTTTGTATGCGTATTATCGTAGTGTTTATGTGTTAACGTGCTGCCTCCTTCTGAGGTGCTTCATGAAGAGCGGGCGAAGTCCAGAGACAGACTATCTCCTCTTGCCCACAACGCTTTGTGGGCATTTTACGAAATGCCCACATAAATGAAATGAAAATATCAACATGCTGGTAATTAGCATAATAGTAAGCGCAATGCTTTGTCTGGAGGGAGTTTTCCGAAATCTGGCCGCATCATTTTACATAGCAATGCTCACGGAAGTCAAATGCATTATGAAGCAACTTTTACCATTCACCGCTGATAACTTTGCAACTACGATTGATGAATAAGAGGTGACTTACGGGAGTTGAGCGATTTGGAAGTGGCTCGGGCACAATGAGTTTGCCACCTTCATTTCCCCCACCACCCCCGCCGCCTCCACCGCCGCCTCCGCCGCCACCGCCCCCTCCGCTGGAAGCGTCGAAGCCGCCATACTCGTTTTCATCCAGATTCACTGAAACAAAATAGAATAAAAGAAATAGATAGATAGATAGATAGATAGATAGATAGATAGATAGATAGATAGATAGATAGATAGATAGATAGATAGATAGATAGATAGATAGATAGATAGATAGATAGATAGATAGATAGATAGATAGGTAGATAGATAGATAGATAGATAGATAGATGTAGATGGAGGTGGACATTTCTTTGGCCAGACGGTAGTAAGAAACAATTTCGTGAAAAGTGCATAACGGATCTCTATAGATATCGAACTCATTAGAAGCCTGGTTAACGGCGACAGCAGGGTACCTGAAATAGCGCACTGTCTGGGGATCCTGCTTGTTATATAGGGTTACGTTCGAGTGGGTTACTTGAGCCGTGTAAATAGGCGGGGCACAGGGGCGGCGCCAGGTCTTCTAACTGAAGGGGCACCCACGAGTTCGAGTAACATCGAATTGTGGCCACTCGTCTATCCGTGTCGAAAGATTTTTTTTCAAAATTAAACGAAACTATAGGAGCGTTGCGTGAACGCGCTTAGGTTCTACCAATCAATATTTGCGTGTAGCCAACTGTGAATGGTGCATACATATAGCTCTCCGTTATTATGCAGGCTCAGTGACTCGCCCACAGCACGTGACCGAGTTTTCTAACGTGGCGAATTGGGATACGAGCGGTCACTTTCTTTGTGCATTTTCTCTGTATGCACGTCCACATGCATACATGGGGCATGACGGAAAGAGCTCAAATCTACCAACAGTCTCTCGAAAATTGCACCTGCATTTATATATATATATCATTACCACTTCAAACTCCTCTACAAACAGAGCTTCGAAGACAAAGCACAAAGAAAGAAACCACACTCACGATCATCGCTGAGAACGAAGATTACCAGGCCTACCAGGATGATTCCCGTGGTCAAAAGGCAGCAGGTGATAGCGAACCACACCTTGACATTACTACAGAGATTGGAAAGAATTTTGAATTGGTCTTGCGCGGTAAAAACGGCCTACAGTGTAACCATGAGATGTATACTGATTGGCTTGTTTGAATAAGAGTAAACAATATGATGCTTTCGCTAAAAGTATATGAGGGCTTCAATGACGTATGCAATGCGACGTAACTAACAGAGCAATAGCCTATGTCTCACACGAGCCTTACTGTTTCAGGTACCAGAAGTTAGGAAAGAGAGGCTAGCAAAGTTTGGATTGTGCTTGCATGGCTGTAAAAGCACTACCTTAACCTACCTACCTACCTACCTACCTACCTACCTACCTACCTACCTACCTACCTACCTGCCTGCCTGCCTACCTACGTACCTACCTACCTACCTACCTACCTACCTACCTACCTACCTACCTACCTACCTGCCTGCCTGCCTGCCTACCTACCTACCTACCTACCTACCTACCTACCTACCTACCTACCTACCTACCTACCTACCTACCTGCCTACCTACCTACCTACCTACCTACCTACCTACCTACCTACCTACCTACCTACCTACCTACCTACCTACCTACCTACCTACCTACCTACCTACCTACCTGCCTGCCTGCCGGCCTGCCTGCCTGCCTACCTACCTACCTAGCTACCTACCTACCTGCCTGCCTGCCTACCTACCTACCTACCTACCTGCCTACCTGCCTGCCTGCCTGCCTGCCTGCCTGCCTGCCTATCCAGCCACCCACCCATCTATCTATCTATCTATCTATCTATCTATCTATCTATCTATCTATCTATCTATCTATCTATCTATCTATCTATCTATCTATCTATCTATCTATCTATCTATCTATCTATCTATCTATCTATCTACTTTTTGTAATTCACTGCGCAGTGCTCCATCTTGACGTTTTCCTTCCTTCACGACGGAAACTAGACCGTCATATGTTTGCTTAGCAGTACAACACTGCAGTTACTATATCAGCAGCGACGGCGTTCATATTACAGTAGCAATGAAGCATCCAATGGTAACTGACAAGTAAACTCGACACAAGGGCAGATCTTCCTATCAGAAAAGCCTGACCATCGACAAGCCCACGATCGAAAAAAAAAAAGCACGAGTTACGGGAATTCAGCACATGAATGTAACGAGCGCACTAACACCCCCCCCCCCCCTCCCTTCTAAAACGGTCACCAATGCCGTGTTTGTTGTGTGCCGTGCCGAAACATCCGAGTTACGCAAGCTTCACTTAATAAAATATCAAAACGTAACACCGCTTTCATACGGCAGCTTGTTCAAATGGCATTGTACTGCAGGCGATTAAAGCATTTGTTACAATTCTTCTATAAAATTTTCATTTTATAGATTAATTCAGCAAAAAAAGCATGAGAAAAAAACTGCCGTGTTGCTAATAAGAAGGTGCAACGAACTTGTTTATAATAGCAGTGAACAGTCCTTAGTTGCACAGACATACACATGGTTATTAAGGCAAAAGCTCTCGACGACAGATCGAGCGCCAAAAGACAGGGAGATTAGAGACGACATCACAATGCGCTATATTGACAAAACAATGCATCGCATCTCTCGTGCTCTTGTCTGTTAGCGCTCAATATGTCGTCTAGTTCCGCTTACGAACACGTCCGATAATGGCAAGGCAAAAAGCCTCAGTCTTTTCATTAGGGGGAGAAGAACTCAGCTTGCAGCGACCTCCACTATACCATATTGGTCGAGTCCAAGAAAATGTAGGCACCGCAAACGTTTTAAAAAGACAAAAATAAATAAAATGAAATGAATACCAGTTTCTCACAATAAGCCACGCGTTCCCGGATTTCTGGGAATATACTTGGGAAGTAAACAGTTATAGCAAGGTTAAGAATACTCGTTGGTGATTGCCGTCAAGAACATGCAGTAGCTTAACCCTGCGCTGAGCAACAATGACTAGACTTGTCCGATTAAGTAAGCACGAGGAAGAAACTAATAGGGCAGCGCCAGGACGACATAAAAGACAAGATGACGACACGACACAGCGCATGCCAGTCGTCATCCCATCCGTTGTATTGGTCCCAGCGCTACCCTTGTTCATATCGTTATGAATCCAAACCTACTCGACCATCGGTGATTTTGTATTCTATAAAGAAGACTTGGCGCCCTCTTGGAGGATTTGAGAGGATGGCCGTTATCGTTTCCTCCCTCCCCATGTCTGAACAGCAGAATTGTTAAAAAAAAAACACTGAATCATTCGGGTTGAATCAATGTATGATTACAAACTAAGACGTTTATATAAATTCGGTTTATTGAAAAATAATGATATGATGGCTAGAATGGCTAGGTTGGAGAAAGGTTTTCCTGCTTATAATGTACGTCATCCTGAAGTGACTGATTGATATGGGGGGTTTAACATCCCAAAACCACCAGATGTATATGAGAGACGCTGTAGTGGAGTGCTCCATAAATGTCGACCACTTGTGTTTTTAAAGTGCATCCAAATCTGAGCACACGGGCCTACAGCTTTTTTGCCTCCATCGAAAATGCCGCCACCGCAGCCGGGATTCGAACCCTCGACCTGCGGGTCAGCAGCCGAGTACCTTAGCCACTGTACCACCATGGTGGGGCCATCCTGAACTGTAGCACATATAAAAATGTAGAACGAAATACAGAAATCAATTGTCAAACTTTCAACTGCCTACAGTTCTAAACTGCCTAATTAGGGAACATAACATTGACATATCTAGCATATCACTAAAACAGTGGCGATTAGTGTTTACATATTGATGCAACCTGATGACTACATTTTTTATTCCTTTATTGTACGCTTTTATTGTTTCCTTTTTTAAATGCACATTTTGAGACACTTTTATTTCGGTTGTCCTCAGCCACAAGTCTTTTGTGCTACGTTGTGTACTATCGAGTCAGGGCTACTCAAGCTGTTCTCGTAGCTTTTCCCTTCGCTCCTCGTAACATTTCTTTATTGCGAAATAAATTTCAATTTCAATTTCAAATTGAGGACGAAGCAAGGATTAATATGGGAGCAACATTGAGAGACGGGAAGATAGCAGAGTGGGTCCGGGAACATACAGGAATTGAGGATACCATAGTTGAAATCAACAAGAAGAACTGTACAAGGCCCAGACACGTAGCTCGTTGGAAGGATAACCACTGGTGATTAAGGGTAACTGACTGGATTCCAACCCAAATCATGTGAGTGAGAGGGAGAGTGAAACGTACTTAAACAGATGAGATTAAGAAGTTCACAGGCACAACATGACAGCAGAGAGCACAAGACCGGGTAGATTGGAGTAACACGGGAGATGCCTTTGCCCTGCAGTGGGCGTTGTCAGACTGATGATAATAACAGTATGCATAATAGAAACGCAAATGTAAAACGGGCAGTTGCTACCCACTAACACATGACTGTTGTAAATGTCAGTAGTTCTATCAGGAAAATGTAGATCGTGAGAAAAAGAATGGTTGTCCGAAAATGCTGTTTGTATGTCGAGGGTGACGTTGCACAGCAGGTTGTCACTTCCCTGGTGTAAACACATCATATTTCGCTAAAGCCAAATACCTAGAAACACAGATAATACGTACACTTCCCTTGGTTCAGGCTGTTCGATCCTCCTCACTACCGGCACTTCAGCGGCCACCAATGCATTCCTGCAGAACACGCAGAACCAGTTATAATAGTTATTGGGCAGCGCAATAAGCTTGTTTATGAAAGCAGCAAAACTTACTTTCTTGCCAGATTATAGGAGTATTATGAACAAACATATCAAAGACGAGTTTTGATCAGCTAATATGAGAGCGATGTTTAGAATAATTGTAAATATATCAGAGAAGCATGCAGCTCCGAAAAAAACTAATCGCGTCAGAAATAATATCGGTGCACCAAAGACTTGGTGTGCACTACTCCAACACATCGCATGAGCAAAATTCGTATAACTCTCTTGAAAGGTGAAAGCATAGAAACAGTGATCCCACGTACATCTCACTTCGCCATGTCTGCTCTAAATTCTTGTCTAGCGGCGTTTTGTCGGGCTCCCATGGACTCCTGCAAAAAATTGTTATGGATTTTAACAGGTAATTTAACACTTGAATAAATTGGAGCATGCATCCATAAATTTGATAAAAATGTTAATAATAAATCAACGAGAGCGTTCATTTGTGAACATACAAGCGCGTAACAGGCTTTTCTGATAAGAGAGAGAACACCAATAAGCGGCATGTGGGACACTTATTATCAGCCCAACGGAGGTTGCGGTGGGCCGTGATAAGGTGAGGTCATAAGTGTTTGATAATAGGCGGACTTCTTGAGGCCCTAGTTAACGCATATTGACGAGCATTGTTTACTGCAAGAAAAAAACATAGTACACGAGAAAGGCACACCATTGGGACAAGCGCTTGTCCCTTTCCTGTTGTAGTAACCTACGGCGACAAGCAGCCGCAGCATGAACGACACGCTAGCTGGTGGTGGAACAACGTTTATTGGTAGCATCATGCCAGTATACATAGTGCAGGGGTGAAGGGGTTTGGGAAAGAGAAACATGACGATATCTCCGACATGAGCGTTGCTAAGAAAATAGTGTGCACGAACGTGCGCGCGGACGGCTGGCTTGGATGGTCGGCAGCAACGAACAGAAAGAAAACGTTACACCCGTGTTCTGTGTTTTTTTTTCTTTCGCTAAGTAATTCTCATCGAGTGTGACATCATACACAGACGACTATGGATCATCACATAGAACTTGCATCAATTACATCAGACGACTATGAATCATTGCAATAGAAGTAACGTTCGACCACAACAAAATTATTCTCTACCCTAGACAAAAATTACTCAATACTTGGATACTTCACTTCTGAAAACGTCACGTTCTTCTTTAAAACAAAACGACTGATACTGATGTAACACAGACAACACATACACTGTGCCCGGTGTTGGGGTGGCACTGCTACCCGGCGATGGTGGTTTTTCTAAAGTTTACTTATTGTAACTGCAGCAGCTATCTCTGTCAGTGAGCTTATTCACTCCTGTTGCAACGCACATCTCCCTGAGGGCCTCGCTATCACAGTCTCAAAAGTAATGAATATGAAGGTCGGAAATAATACTTTCAGGTTGGTCGACAACCATTGTCACCGATCTATAAAATGAAGTCAATAAACATCGGTGATGACGACTCGATACATGAGATAATTTATTTATTTATTTATTTATTTATTTATTAAAGGTACTTTCAAGGCCCGAAGGCACTACAGAAAGGAGTGGTTTGAACAATCGTAAGTGCAGTTAAAAAGTTAAAAAAAAAACAGAAAACAGGAAAAAAGAAAAATTCTACAGGGCATCATGTATGGCGAGCTTGAAGTCTTTTTGGTCCGTTATACAGGCGATGGAGGCGGGAAGGTGGTTCCAGGCGGCGCTTGTCCTTGGCACGAATGAATCATTATATAGTCTGGTGCGACAGGATGGTAGGCCCACCTTAAAGCGATGATCCATCCTTGGTGATATGAAGCGAGGTGGATGAAACAGGGCGTCCTTCAAATGGCTGTTATAATGATAGATTTTGTGAAAAAGGTTAAGGCGAGACAATGTGCGGCGCAATGAAAGATCAGGCAAGTTTAGGGTGCTCTTCATGGATGTGACACTGGAATGACGTGAATAATTCGATAAAATGAAACGTGCTGCGCGATTTTGAGTGGTTTCGAGAGATTGAATGAGAATGGCATGAGTTGGGTCCCATATGGCGCATGCGTACTCTAATTTTGGTCTGACCAATGTTTTATACAGTGTTAACTTGAGTGACGATGGCGCAGAGGAAAAGTTACGGCGCAGATAACCAAGCATGCGGTTAGCGTTGTTAATCACATATTCTGTGTGTTTATTCCAGGAAAGATTAGAAGATATGTGAACACCAAGGTATTTGTAATTGTCAACAGATGGTAATGGAATGTTATTGAGGGAATAAATACGCGGACAGTGGGTGGTAGTGCGACGTGAAACTTGCATGCTCTTGCATTTAGATATGTTAAGTGTCATGAACCATGTGTTACACCATGCGAATATGCTATCTAGGTCGCGTTGAAGGTTAAGGTGATCGACATGACTGGTTATTTTCTGGTAGAGGACGCAGTCGTCTGCAAAGAGTCGGACAGTAGAAGAAGAAACACAAGAAGGAAGATCATTAATGTAAATTAAGAAAAGGAGTGGCCCTAAAACGGACCCTTGCGGTACACCAGATGATACTGCGGAATTAGGTGAACAAAAATTATTAGCTGTCACGTACTGGCTGCGGTTAGAGAGGAATTCTTTAATCCATGTAAGTACATTGGGGTCGATGTTAAGCTGAGTAAGTTTGAAAATGATTAGTGCGTGTGAAACGGAGTCAAATGCTTTAGCGAAATCTAAGTATATGCAGTCAGTATCAAATTCAAGATCTGCGTTAATAAACAAGTCGTTAGTAAAACACAGCAACTGTGTTTCGCATGAAACTGTCTTACGGAAGCCATGCTGATAAATGCTAAAGAAGGAATTAGATTCAAGGAATTCAATGAGGTGCGAGTAAATGACATGCTCTAAGATTTTCACTGGAATGGATGTTAACGATATGGGACGGTAGTTATTGGGGGAATGTACATCACCAGATTTATGCACAGGGACCACCTTCCCAGTCTTCCAGTCAGATGGCAGTGTGGACGTCTGTAATGACTGTTCAAAAAGTTTTGACAATATTAAAGAAGAATAGACTTGAGTACACTTCAACATTTTTGACGAAATGCAATCTGGACCAGCTGATGATGACACTGTCAAGTTTCCAACAAGTTTTTCGACACCAACTGCATCAATGATAATAGGGTCCATTGGCAAGAAATCGGTGCTTGTTAACTGTGGAAATATAGTTGGGATGCTGTTCTGAAAGTGTGCAGCAAATACATTACTCAGAACGTTGCAGCACTCGCTAAGAGCGACTGGGACATCAGACTGTATTAATTGGATATGTCGCGTTGTAGTTCCGCTAATGATGCTCCAAAACTTACGTGGATTAGAGCGCAGCAGCGAAGGAAGAGTTTCATCGAAAAATACTTTTTTGGCTTTCGAAAGCGCAGTACAGAATTCTCTGTTAAATGTCTGATAAAAAGACCAATGGTCTGTTCTGGCTGTTGATTTGGCGCGTCTGAATAGCCGCTTCTTTTTATTGCGCATGCGTTTCAACGTGTTATTGAACCACGGAGAACGAGGATTCGATGAAACTTTTCTCTTAGGTACAAATCGGTCAATTAGGGCTAGCAGTTTGTTCTTATAGTCTAGCCAGTTCTGTTCAACAGATCGCTGCTCAAAACCAGCAAAGAATAGGTCAACAAAAGATTGTAACTCTGTATTCATTCCATGAAAGTGCGCTTTGCTATAGTCTTGGATAATTTTTGTTCTTTTCTTGATGGAAACCCGTGCTTTTATTGTGAAGTGGATTATGCAATGGTCGCTAATTCCCGGTAGATGAGTGAAGGGTGAAGCTAGGTCAGGTGTACTGGTAAGTACTAGATCTAATACGCTAGCGGAAGTGGGAGTAACGCGAGTAGGAAAGTCAACAAGCTGGGTAAAGTTGAAGTCGTGACAAAAATTCAAAAATTCCCTACTTTCACCTGAGTTGTGCTTTAAGGTAACCGGGTCTCTTTCCCACATGATGTCGGGAAAGTTGAAATCGCCAAGAATGAACAAAGGTGATCTCGGGTATCTGACGAACAGCTGATTGACAACATCATGCAAGTCATTGCAAAAGGATGATGATGCAGTTGGTGATCGATAGCAAATACAAAATATTATTTCGCGAGAATCAATGAGCACGCGAACACAAACAAGTTCAAGTGAAGACATAACAGGAATAATATGAGAGGCAAGATTATCGGCAACCGCCAGCAGAACACCCCCACCAGACCGGTAATCGCGGTCGCATCGGTAAAATTTGTAGTGCTTCTCACAATCCAATATTTCTTCATTTCTTACTTTTGTAGAAAGCCAAGTCTCTGTCAGACCAACAATATCAGCGGAACAGGAATCAATAGCAGAAGACAGTTCGACGCGTTTATTCAGGACGCTGCGCACATTAGAAAAGAAAAAAGAAGCGTTTCCTGCGCAGCAACGAGACGGGCGTAGCTATGAGGTGCTAGAAGTGTCAGCACGTGCAGGTAGAGAGGGTTCTTTGTCCTTAGCTTGGGGTGAATTGATTTCGCGAACGCTGTCGCTTTCTGCGCAGTAAACGTAAGTTTTCTTGTTCATGACCAGTTTGTTAACGCGTAGCAAATACGGTTGCCCGGCTGCCTTAGCAAATTCCATTAATTTCTTCCTTGAGTTTCGCGTGCTTTTGCAAAAATCTTCGCTAGCTGATACACCAGTTCCTTTGAATTTTTGTCTCTGCATCAGGATAGCATCTCTAACCTTAAATGACGAAAATTTGACGATAATTGGCCGAGCTTTTTTAGCGGCGTAACTTCCTAACCTATGTGCTCGGGAAACTTCGGAGTCAGAAATGTGCATGTCAAGGTGTCGGGAGAGTAGATCACGAACATGGCCTTCAGACTGAGCCCACGTCTCATTAGGGCTGTCCGATATACCAAAAAACAATACGTTCTCTCGTCTGGACCTGTCTTCAAGATCGTCCAGTCGGGCACTGAGTGTCTGGCCTTGCACCTTGACAGTTTCAGCGATTAGACGTGGCACATCACTGACTACTGCAGAACCGTCGCATGACTCGACGAAAGCTTCCACCGCCGACAACCTTTCCGTTAAATCAGCAACAGTTTGCGCTAATGCCTCCTGTTTAGTCTTTAGGTCGGCAAGAGCTTCCATTAGCTCATCGTGACGGTGATCACCTTTTTCAGATAGCTTAGCGATCGCGTCTAGTATTTCTTTGTTAGTATTTGCAGGGCCAGGGTTTAGTTCAACGTCTCCACAACATAGTAGAAGCTTTGTGACATGCACGCATTCGCACACACATTCAAATATGACACTTGGGCACGGTAGGAGCAGCAGACAGACGTTACTGGTTCGCTTACAGTAGAGAGAAGGAGGTTTACTGACCTGCACAAAAAGCAAAATCGGATTTCTGAGCGACCGCATCGTTGCCGCTCCACCGTGCCCACTGAAGGAACAGGAGAATTCCGTGGTCTTTATATGCTCTTGCGTCGCTGCAGTCGCCCGCAGTGTTGTGGACCAGGTGACGATGGAAAGGATGCCACCGTCAGATAGTGGCAGATGACGCAGGGGCGTGTTCATCCAGATCGGGGCCGCCAGCAACACCGGTGAAGAGTAGTTGGCACGCGCTGGATTCGCACGCGGTGGTAATGTTCCAAACCAGGCGACTAACTGCACAAAAAGCAAAATCGGATTTCTGAGCGACCGCATCGTTGCCGCTCCACCGTGCCCACTGAAGGAACAGGAGAATTCCGTGGTCTTTATATGCTCTTGCGTCGCTGCAGTCGCCCGCAGTGTTGTGGACCAGGTGACGATGGAAAGGATGCCACCGTCAGATAGTGGCAGATGACGCAGGGGCGTGTTCATCCAGATCGGGGCCGCCAGCAACACCGGTGAAGAGTAGTTGGCACGCGCTGGATTCGCACGCGGTGGTAATGTTCCAAACCAGGCGACTAACTGCACAAAAAGCAAAATCGGATTTCTGAGCGACCGCATCGTTGCCGCTCCACCGTGCCCACTCTGCTGAACAATGAACAACATGCTCCCGCACAAAAAACAAAAACAAAAACAAACCAGCCGACATCAGTTCATTCTTTCACTTAGTAGCTTCCTAGCAATGCGAAGAGCCTGCGATCATAGAATGTACACCTTACGAATTCCAACATGGTAAAAAATCAGGTAATACACAAAAAACCAGCAAATATTTTCGTGAATACTTATTAGCAAGCTTGCCAGGCAAGAAAGCAAATGCTTTGCAGCATTAAAGGCTAGACAATGAATGTTAAGAGTTCCGCACGCGAATATGCGTACAGGTTTCAAAGTATCATTTTTATAGCATGGGCACCTCCATACTGGCGCATCGATGGTGCGGTATTACTAAGCTAGTACTTGCGAACATTGAGAAAGTTAGTACACATTTGTCTATGGGGACGTAGAGAACATCATAGCGTAAAGCAGAAAGGCCTCAAAAAAGATTGACGGCTCACTTTGGGGATGATGGTTGAGCGACAGCCCCTTGAAAAAAACATAATTACAAATTAGTTTATGCTTACTAACAAAGAATCTTAGATGTCGTTGATGTGCATTTAAACTATTCAATTCAATGTATCTTTACACTAAGAGCCAATTCAAATATACATCTCAACCAGCTCAACAATAAGTGTTACTGATACATCGTCTTCATCACCTCTTACAGCTGAAGCATTCAGTTGTGTTGCATATGTTTCTTTGTAGTGTTTAGGTATGAGTTGTGCTGTCATGAAAAAAGTTTCAACTTATATTATTTTTAGCTTTTCTGAGCCTGATAACCATCGTGTACTTATCGTTCACACGAACTACAGTAACTTCAATAACAAACTTGAAATTCCCTTCGTGACATTATTATGTTCTTGGTTCGTTGCCTCTCTCGTAACACGTAAGAGAGGACGTGGCTGTACTCATTACGCAAGAGATTACACACGAAAAGTCTTATAATGTAAATATTTTTAAAAAGTTAAGTATGTTTTTCGAAACTCGGCTATATGCCTTAGCGCCAAATTTTTCTTTCACTTGCAGAGCGAAAACGTGTGGCCAGAATATTTGCACATGGCAGAATCTTGTGATTGCAGCGTTTGCCTCACCAACCCCTGGCGGTGCTGTGTCATCTGCGGGAAAGAGCCGAAAAAAAAAAATGGGCAAGACATTGTGAATGTTGGTTGGTTGGTTCCGCAACAGCTTAGCGCAACCCACACGGGGGGATAGGTCATGAAACGCATGGTGTCTTACTTGTTAAACTAATTTACTTATTGAAGAAAAGAGTTGAAATCATTAGGTATTACAGGGAATAATTTAAACTTATAGGATTAAAAAAACTGTAAAATGCATGGCATAATTAACACACACACACACACACACATACACACACACACACACACGCACGCACGCACACACGCACGCGCACACACGCACACACGCACACACACACACGCACACACACGCACACACACGCACACACACGCGCGCGCACCCACACACACACCCACACACGCACACACGCACACACACACACACACATTTAGTATTCCATTCTTTTATACTCTCGTGAAAACGTGTAACAGCGTTTGAAACGCTGGTTCGAGCACGAAAACAGGCCAGTAAGCGAAGGAGTTGGATGAGACGTCTTAATTGCTGTTCTCACTTACACGACATGTGCGAGTGCCAAGCGATCATTTCAGCCTCATTCATCGCTTGCCAGGACGAAGTTCCTGTAAAAAAAAAGAACACTATTGTTAGCGTGCACGAACAATGGGGGGCGGGGGTATTACTTATTACTTATGACTTCAGTGGAACACAAGAGCATGAGCACAAAGACAATTAGGACGAGACGAAAATCTCGTATTGAGGCAGTTCTATTGAACCCAGAATCACATTCTTGTCTCTGTAGTGTTATCCCCCCCCCCCATGTATTTGTTGTTTAGAAACTCACACTAGAAGAACATGGCTCTTTGGCAAGGCGCTAGTTTGAGATGCCTCATCCAAGTTGAAAAGTGACTGTCAGCAGCATTGGCGACCCCAGTGATGCAGAAAGGGGACGAATTCGGCCTTGTTTGTGAGACAGCACAAAGTCACGCAAAGACGAAAAAGGAGGACACAATGCGTGCGCTCACTTCCAACAAAACATTAACACACTGTTAAACGTTAGCGCACGTGGTGGGCGTCCTCCCTTCTCGCCCTTGTTGGGTGTTCGCACTAAATATTGCCTGATGTAAAAAGTCAGTGCGACGTTATGACGTAACTATGTAAAGCCAGCAGGATGTCACAGGTCGCCAACGTTTTATTTTTACGTTTTCGTAACGCCGTCATGATGTCACAGAATGATGCCATCAGATGGCTCCGTCAACTACTCAAAGGTCATCCAATTCACACACAACGAGGCACCAAACATGTACAGGAGAAACAGATGGAAATGATCACTGTACGTGTTCAGTGTCTGGCTGTGTACGTGTGTACATGTGTGAATGTGCCGTGTATTTGGACTCTAACTATATTTTTTATGAACAGACAACCAGCAACGTGCAGAAAACTTTCAGGCAAAGCGGAGAGGAGGGGCAGGGGGTGAGGGGGGTGATGTCCTGAAGGAGAAGATGATCAAGGTGTATTTGACCTTTCAGTCATCTTAGGAAATTGTTTGTCTTGAGTATCTTCAAAAATGACTTAAATGAACCACTACCACCTCGTTGACCTTTTTATCTCGGTGAATTATCGCTTAGCGAGTGCTTTAGGTAACCAGTGCACCAAGACTTGTAGCAACATAAAAAAATATGAACATCGATCGGTTCTACTTGCGATATAGTTCATCTCTGATTCGATTTGATTTCGATTGCTACCTTGAGCACTCATGCTGCCCGCGGTCGTACCTGCAAGAAAAAGCAAATAAAAAGAAGTGCAACACGACTTATCATTCCACGTACCATGATGAGAATCGCCCAAGCACAATAGCAAGAAAAATACTGCTCCCATGCTATCGTTCTGGAACAAGAATGTTGCAGTTTCCCACCAGGGTCATTGAATCCAAAGACCCATTGCATGATTTTCGTATTTCACAATCCTGCAACAACGATCTGTATCTCAACAACTATCTAGCCAAAATGTGTAATCGCTTAGCGAGTGCTGAACCTTTAAGCAAGCCTGCACTAGAAGCTCTAGCTGGATGGCGAGTGTCTGTAGACATCTCGAAAATGACATCGTTTAACGTGCTACTACAAACCGTGACCTGTAATGTGTCAACTGGACGATCACTTATAGCTATTGTTTCGATTGGAATGCAGAGAAGAGAGCTTACTGTGCTGAGTGCTTCAGAATACCGAAGAGTCACAGTCGAAGCGACAGGTGCAATTGCAAAGCTTTTCTTCTTCTTGACCAGTTCTGGTTTATGCCCACTACAGTGACGAGTGACTGCGATGACAATTATGGTGAATATTTCCGGAATAATGGCTCAACCCACCACAGGGAATCGGCGACGACATGCGCGGCAGTAGACTACTTCGCTGAAGGAAGAAAAAATGTCGTGGAAGTCAGCTTTCATTAACACATTTTGCAAATCAGCAGCGAGAATTTTTTTTGCGTCTAGTTGTTTCAGCTGATACTTTTAGCAATGGCGGCCACTTACAAAAGGTGAGAAAGACAAGCTGTCACACGTGGTATGGTTGTTGAGGACGTTGTCAAAAGAAACTTGGAGCTTTGCCTCGAGGGCTCCTTCTGAATATTTTGCGTATAATGACACCGCGCAATTTATTGTGCTATAAAGGTAAATACACTTCATTGAATTCACGTGGTCATTGCCACCTTTTTGAGTTGGCGAATGTACGACCCTTGCTCAGGGGCATAGAAACTGAGTAAAGATGCATAGTTGATTTGCGATAATATAGAAAGGAAAAACCAACAATGTTTTCTGTGCACAATGACATAAAAAGAAACCAAAGGAGCTTTCTTTACTCCATCAGAGTGCATGCACAGCTAAATAACGAGCTGTTTAAAAATATTCGAGTATTATGAGCCGAAATTATATCAGGTGCGCCACAGTGAACGACGCCAATTTTTTTTTTTGCCACCACCGTACAACTAAATGTAACGACCTGCGCGATTTTTGCTAAACGCTTTCACCGAAATACGGTCAACATGGTTGATAATTGAATCCGCTTCCAGTTACTTAGCAAAGAAACACATCTGCTGCTTTGCTGAGACACAGAGGCTTTTATTAGGAGCACTATCAATGATTGCGATGAGTGATTGATATGTGGGGTTTAGCGCCCCAAAACCACCATATGTATATGAGAGACGCCGTAGAGGAGGGCTCCGGAAATTTTGACCACCAGAGGTTCTTTAACGTGCACCCAAATCTGAGCACACGGGCCTACAACTTTTCCGCCTCCATCGGAAATGCAGCCGCCGCAGCCGGGATTCGATCCCGCGACCTGCGGGTCAGCATCCGAGTACCTTAGCCACTAGACCACGGCGGTGGGGCCATCAACGATTGCGTAAAATTCTTGTGGCTGCAGCGAAAGCCTGAACGGCGTTTCGCACACAAAAAAAATGATGACGTAGATGATGGCTTAAATGCATAGCTCATACCTACTCTTGGGGATTGACTAAGAAATGAGTACTTAGATAGAGCGGATCACTTATTTCTTGTAAATCTGATGAATTATAAAAAAAGTTGGAATAAATTCAAGTTTACTAATTGAGGGATTTGCAATCAAAACAGCCTTCTTTCGACTAGGAGTATTTCTGCAGCAGAACAGATATCCTGGTGACAATTACATACCGGCAGTGATTTCACGTGTGGCTTTGTGGGCTTTATGACCAAAGTCCTCTACGCTTCTGTGAACAACTTCTTTCTCCTAAAAGAATGTTTGCGCACTCACCAGCTAAGAGTCGGCAATAGCAACGTGAAGCCACTGCAGTATCTTCACCTCTATGTTGCAATGAAATGCATAGCGCAGCGCTGAAGATATAAATGCTAGGGGTGTGCGAAGAGCGCAGTACCTACACAGCGGAATGTGGAAGAGCGGAATTTCCAGAAACTGTAGCCAACTATTCTGGGGCTGCTAATTGAAGTACGCTGGATGAGGAATATGATTTTTTACTAGTTTTCTGATGAAGATGTCAATGTGGCGCCTTGAAATACTAGCACGACATCTTTAAGACCCCTCGAGGGGGGCATTAAACGAGCGCATGTTAAGTGGCTGCCATATGTAAACAGTACTAAGAGAAGAACGAACTGATCATTGATTGGTCCGGTGATTCACCCGTGTGAAGGTTCATTACCACATCATTGGCTTTCAATAATAAAAACAACATTGTCCCGTCATTGCAGTGGGTATCAACAATAGTGGTCGAGAAGAAGAAAACCTTGTCGCCGGCAGCGGCTGCGTCTACGACGGCTCTTTGAATATTTCAGGCACTGAGAGGTAAGCTGTATCGCGCCGCATTCCAGCGTCAACAAGAAGTCACCGGCAATGGGGTACGACAAAGCACATGACTGTTTGGAGCCCGTTAAACCGTGTCAACGTCCGAATTACCTGCTGACGCACTGACAGCCAGCAATACGGTTACAAGCTCCAGTGAAGGCTTGCATGCAGTGAAACGTGTCGAGCACTGTAGAGGTGGGAGAAAATAAAATCAAGATAACCACCCAAATAGGAATAGGTGTTGCAGGAGTGTGCATTTGTAGGTCATATACGGACCGTTCGCACTGCACAGTTGTGTGTCGCATAGCCTCAATCTAGTTTGAGAAAGATAAGGTGGGAAGAAACGATGGCATATTGCTTTCTTCAAACTATGCAGGGCACAAATTGTCACGTAGTGCTCATTTATCCGCTTTTTTTTTTTTTGCAGGCACACCAGCGGACTGACTACATGTATGCCATCGGTAACTGTCGAGATTATATCTGTTAAGAATAGATCAGCTTCGGACATGAACTAAGCCCTGCGCAAAAGCGGTCATCTTTTCTTTTTTATTTTCATGGACGGCCTGGTCTATCTCTTTCCAAACCACTATGTTGACGAGATTGTTACTAGAAGCGAAGTCTTAGGTCACTGAAAATTAACCCAACCTAACTACCCATCTGTTCAGAGAGACATAGACAGGAGAAATAACGCTGAGGCGAGTGATTCTCTAGCGTAACAGGTTTTTAAATGGTTCTTTAAAGCGTCCTTCATTAGCCTCCGAAAATACGAAAAAAATCATGGAAACAAGCGCATGGTTTTGCCCTTGCATTTCTCGTCCTTCTGGCTCACTTCCTGACACAACAGCAGGGGGGGGTGGTTCCAAAGGTCCAATGCCGCACTGCCCTAGACATACATAGGATAGTGCCTAGGGCAATATCCTTCTGACCACCTCTACTTCTAAGAAATAATTTGGAAAGAAGAGATATCGCCAGTAGCTAAGTTTGCGGAGATGACAAACAAACCACTTCTTCGCCTTCAAACTCGGGGTGGTGAGCAGCTCTTCAGGTGCAACTAAATCTACCCCAGCGAGCATTTTGTGCTTCATTTTAATTGAAAAGCGAGATGCCTTTGAACCAGTGTTTTCAAGTATCCTCTGGTGAACAGTACGAGTTGCTTTAGCATTAGTGGTTTTGTTTTTCATTTAAATGGGTCATACGTACAAGTCAGTCCTGCACGCTGAGAAATCGTTCTGCATTGCTTTCAGAAACGTCTGCGTGGCGAGGGATGACGGAGGCCGAACCGGTTGGGTGGCACTCCCATACAATCTGTAAGTGAGAACAAATAAATCCAACTTATAAACTTTTAAACTTTAAACTTAACAAACCCCCTGTTTTATTAACACTACCCATTCGCGTTCTCGCTACAATAGAAAGTTTTGTGTACTTGTCTTTTTTGACAGATGATAATCAACCACGTGAGAATGGTAAGACCACGTGTCTTCAATGGAAGATGCATGAAATGTACAAATATTTCGGCTACGCATCTTTATTTTCGTAACCGGATAAAAATGTGGTGCTGCTGGAAATGCGAATAAGGAAAGCGTATTGCGTCTTGCATAACAATATGTACATATGTAGAAATAATAATAATAATAATAATATTAATAATAAAAATAATAATAAAAATAATAATAATAATAATAATAATAATAATAATAATAATAACATACATTCATATCTAATATGTACTATTTATTTTTCCCTCATTCTCTTTCATTATGCAAGAAGTTAGCGGGAGAAGTGTTTAATGCTGAAACGACAGACTCGTTCGCCCATCTCGTCAATAATCTCCCTCTTGATTTTTCAAATGCTGCTATATCTTATGTTCCTCATTGGTGCTGAGAATAGTACTCTTGTAATACTATATATTTATTACATTCCTCGTTCATGTTGCAAGTTCTCGTAACTTTTGTACCTTTATTGATTTCTTTTATTCTCACACACAGTTATGTACCCACTCCTGCTTGGGCCCGGAAAGGGCCTGCAGTATTTGTAAATGAATAAATAAAATTGATATTACACATGTAATCTGAAGTTGAAACTACGCCGACCTACACCACAGATACAGTTCACACCGGGTGTTTCCTAAATTGTCTCCAAATCTTTTGTCTACATCAAAATATGTTCGTTTCTTCATGTTTAAGAATGACGCGTGCCTCGAATCATTCTTGAACTGCAACAAGTGAAAATACTCGATTCCACATTTTTCAGTAACAAGTTTGACGATGCGTGCGAAAGTGGCTTGCGGTACCTTGCTACATTACAGTTGACAACATTGATCATGTCGCGATATAGCGAGACCTGAAGCGATTCAATAAGGACCTTCATTACACATCTTCTAAAAGAAGTTTAATTGCGTGCAATCGGAATTATGAGAGCAATAACTGAATGAATGCCGATATTAGTGTGGCAACGCCTTCTTGAAATTCCAGCACGTGGTTGCCATGATATCCGCTAATCTGTTGATGTCTTCTAGTGTTTATTTATTTCATCTATTTTCATTTCAATAGTGTTTCACTTCAGTTATCAATATGAGCGCATTACTTCATTGAGCGAGACTTTTAGCACGCAAAGTTTATGACGTTAGAAATTCGTTGAAGGGGCTCTGAAGTTTACAAGTAACATCGACTAAATGGTGCTGTAGTTGTTCTTTCGAATAGTAAAAATGTAACTTGTACACCCATGCGTAGCCAACGAGACCACCACCCCATGAAGTGATGTTAAAAATGTTCGGGTTTCTCTTGTTCTGTTTTCTTTTAGCTCCTCCTTATGAACCTCCATCCCCCAAGTAAGCTTTTTAGTGCCTTCTTGCTTGCCACAAAGTTTTTTATGTGCACATTGAAAGTCTACAGAAGCGCTTGCGAAATCAAGACTTCAAAGATCGCACCAAATGTGCATCATCCTGGAGGCTGTCGCGCAATAAGAATTGTTGAGACAAATCTACATACAAATTCTAAAGCGAACTTCTCTTCGTGCTGACTACTTATCACCTATATATGTCACATTGACGGCACTATCTGACCCGACGAAGCTACGCATATTTTAACCATTAAAGCATTGCTGGTACTTCGTACGTACCTTGCTTGGTTTGTGCTCAAATGGGATTTCCTAAAATGTTGATGCTGTGACAGAAATCTGCTTGTCTTACAATTGAGTTGTTGATAAAAGCCACTAATGAAGTCTCGCTCTCTGCGTACTAATATTTCAAGCGCTGAGTGATCAGGGATATTGATTGGTTAGAAATGGAATGATGGTTATACAATGACGCCAACTACACCAGCTATGTCTCCTGCGTACATGCTCAATACTTTCGATATGGAGATGCTAACGCCAACTAAGAACGGTGCCTCGAAGCAGAGCACATGTAGAGCTCACAAACAACGACTATGATTGCTACTACGGTTAAGAAAATGAACCTGCAGGGGCAACGTCACCGGTGTTTATTGAGGTACCATGTTGGGGAACTGAGAGGCCTCAGAGTAACCAGCAGACATCACTTCGTTCACGTAGAAGACGTTGATACGTAGAAATTTCAGTGTATATAAGTTTAATAAGGGCGCATTTAATCTGACTGGTGCATCGCGAATGATTTTTGAAGCCTTTGTGAGTCAAATAGCTATGAAATATCAGAGGCGATATGACAATAAGGTTCAGTTTCAAAACATATTTACTTTTTGTTTCCAGAATTTCTGTTTCAGTGCAGCATTGTTTTCGATGGCCATGCAGCACTTCTATCACAAAGTAACAGAACAGCTGTCAAAAGTAACCATCAACAGACAACGAAACGAGAATCTATTGAAGGAGCCAGCAAGCACAGAATCAATCGTCAACTGCCTAATGCACGCTATCCTGTTGCGTTAAAGGTCACTGAAAGCACGATCACATGAATTTCTTGATAATATTTCGCAGCCGCATTGTCCGTTCAAGATGTAAGAACGGCAGACCAAAGGTGTGCTGTATGATTTCACTACATCATGGCCGCACGGAAATTAGTAATATTATTAACTTTATCGCAGGCCTTTATCGACGCATAAGAGATCAAGGGCGGCGAGCAGTGTCTACCAAACACCAGGAGCAATGTACGTGATCTGTCACGTGAATTCTGACGTCTGTATGTTTGCTTTGAGAATGCTGTGACTCCTTGAAAGCGAAACAATGCAGTATTGCGCAACTTGCCTTCAGTTTTCAGTGGTGTTTATTGAGGTGTCATGTTTGGGAACTTAGAAACACAAGAGTGACCTGCAGACATCACTTCGTTCACTTCGTTACGTTAATACGTAGGAGCTTCAGTGTATACAAGTTTCATTACGGCACATTCAATCTGACTGAAACATTACGAAGAATTTTTCGTGCTCTTATTGTCTTATTGTCTCTGATATTTGACTCGCAGGAGTCGAATATCAGAGACGATAAGACAATAAGCTACACCTTGACAACAATTTTACTTTTTTATTTCCAGAAGTGCAGTTTCAGTGCAGCATTGCTTTCTATGACCATGCATCGCTGTCTAGCTGTATAGCTATTAAAGAGAACCTTAGTAGACAGCAAAACAACAATCTATTGAGGAAGGCAGCAAGCACGGAATAAATCCTTAACTGCTTACGGCACTCTATTCTGTTTTGCGAAAGGGACACTAAAGTCAAATAAGAATTTTCTTCAGAGTGAAAGCTCAATGTATAAACACATATAAACGATTATACTATCAACAGCAGTGCACTATACTTACTGAGAAATTAAGGTAAATGCACAAAAACACATGCGCCGCAGTAGGACATTCTCAAAATGATACCGATGACGTCAGACGAACCACCTACAACTAATCACTTGCTCTACCGGCACTAAATAAAGAACCAACCGGGCATTAAGAGACGCAAAAAAAATGCTGATTGTTCGTTTCTGTTTGATTTATAGAAAAAAAGAACCACCGGATGTTACTAAGGAGATTGGTGCGAGCGGTTCAAAAATTCAATTTTCGCGTGGTTAAACTTAGAGTCACTGTACCATAAAGGTAGCATATACAGTAACTCTTGTGCCCCGCCGCAGAGGTCTAGTGCCTAAGGTACTCGGCTGTTGACCCGCAGGTTGCGGGATCGAGTCCCAGCTGCGGTGGCTGAATTTCCGATTGAGGCGGAAATGTTGCAGACCCGTGTGCTAAGATTTCGATGCACGTGAAAGAACCCCAGGTGGTCGAAATTTCCAGAACCCTCCACTACGGTGTCTCTCATAATCATATGGTGGTTCTAGGATGTTAAAAACCACATATCAATAAATCAGCAGTAACTCTTGTTAAACTGGGCAGGTCGTCACATCTAGTGGGGCGCAGTTGAAGCAAAACACGTCCGACATCTTGGAGCCAATGGCAGGAAATTGATCAATGGCCGTTGTTGCTGCTGTGGCTCCTACTGCTTCCGTTCTGTTTACTAGTGTCGATGACCACGCAAGAAAGCCGAGCAACACTGTGCACCGCAACATTGACGTGAGCCGGTCCGCTTTTTAAGACGGGTAATTTGAAGTGCGCTAATGCGGTGCAGGTCACTAAAACGCCATCTTATTTCAAAATAAGTCATTCCTTGGCACCAAAGTAATAGTACAAGGTTTCTGGACCGCTAATTCAGAAATCAACGTCAACTGAATAGTTGCCGTTAGTGTCCCTTTAAAGATCACTGAAAGCATTTTCACATGAATTTCTCGATAATACTTCACTGCCCATTTGTCGGTTCGAGACGCGAGAACGGTAGACCAAGTACGTGTTGTATGATCTCATTACATCACTGCCGCATGTTAACTAGTATTATTACTACTACTTTACCACAGGCCTTTATTGATGCCTAAGAGATCACGGGCGGCGAGCAGTGTCTACCAAACACCAGGAGTATGGTACGTGTTCTGTCACGTGAATTGTGACCTCTCTCTCTCCCTCTCTCTCTCTCTCTCTCTCTCTCTCTCTCTCTATATATATATATATATATATATATATATATATATATATATATATATATATATATATATATATATATATATATATATATATATATATATTGTAAGGACGAGAAATAAGACACAACGCCTTTGCTGCAGGCCGGCTGTTCTTATTCTGCTTCGTCTTCCTCTTCCTTCCTAGCATGCGAGTCTGTGCCAGAGAGAGTTCCAGTTTCGGTTTTCGTCATTACACTCGGCCATGACTGCTAGCATTGTCGTTGGGCCAAACGACAATGTTCTGGTAGGTAAGGCTAGCTGCAGCAGTTGACAGTGCTTCAGGTGGGCGAGGTTGGCTACATCGTCGTGGTCGGTCTCGACCACGCTGGAAGTTTGTCGAAATTGGCTCCGGCGGCCGACACTGGCTATGTCGTCTGGGTCGTTCACCGTGTCGTGATGGAGACTGGGTCCTGTGCGCGCGCGGAGCTGGCGGTAAAGTTTTTGGTGGGTGGGCTTGACTTTGTCGCCGTGGTCGAACTCGTCCATGATGCAACGTTTCCTGACAACTCGTAGAATGCAGTTCAGGTGGACGGCCCTGACTGTTCCGGCAAGGTCGCAGAGTAACCTGGAAACGCTGGTGTTTGTCCCACCGTCGCTGGTGGACTGAACTGCAGCGGGATGCCCTGCGAGGCAGCCATGATGACGTTTGGGCCATTTCTTGAAATGAGATGGGACGCAGCTCATGGTTGGGCATAAATACCACAGCAGAACTCCCAGACGTAGTCGAGCCGGTGGCTTCTGGCGAACTGTCATGTGCAAACATCGTATGCTGGGAGGAAACAGCAGGAGGGCTGGTCCTCGGCAAGTTCTCGATGGCAGTGGCCTCAGCGTAGCTAGGTATCTGGGCTTTCTCGAAGGAAACGTTCCTTGGTAGCCGAGTGTCTGCGTGGCTGAGCATGATCGTGGTCTGGTAGGGTTCAGTTGTGTCTAATACAATAGGATTGAGTGCCTCGATGTCCTCAGACGACGAGCGCGAGGGCCGTATCTCCGGACGAAGGTCTGGTGGCGGTATTTTCAGGTCGAATACCGATGCAGAGTCCGGGACCTGTAGTGTAGGATTCCAGCCACTTCGGTCAGGGTCAGCAGCAGGGAACTCCTGGCAGCATTCCGTTGACGAGCTGCAACGAACGATTGCAGCCTCGAGGCGGGGCGCTGCCTGGGCTCCATCCTCGGCCTCGGGAAAGATCGAGCTGGACTTGCTGGAGTCACAGGAAATCCGTCCGAAAGCGGCAATCAGGGCTGCACTCCATTCTGCCCAGGACTGCTGCCTGACGCCTTCGTACCTGTGCCATGCTGCGGCAGCATCCCGCAGGCGATCTATGGCCATGTCCCACTTCTGCTCTTCAGTCGTTCCGAGAGCGTTGACGGTTGCCACCCATTCCTCGGCGTCGTCCTGGAAGCCGCGAAATTCCGGTAGCGCGAAGGAAATCGGCGATGGCGGGACGGCGGGCAGAACTCCGAAATGTGCCCCCGCCAAGCAGTTCACTTGCTCCGATACCTCCGCGAGAGAACGCCGGAGATTGCGACGGTTCTCGGGCGAGCTTACCTCGAAGTTTTGTGCGGCGGCCGCAGCCAACATGGCATTGAGTGCGCACAATGTTGGCAAGATGGCAGGACATAGCTTGGAACTCGACGCTATGAGGGCGTTGGTCGTGACACGGAGTTGCGCGATGGTATGCTGCAGCTCCGCTGCGCTGTCGTGTGATCCGCACGAAGAGCCAAGGCCCGCCTCTGCGGAGGATACAGTGACTGCGGTATTCGAGGTGGTACAATTCTTGACCAAGGACGCGTGGACGGCGTCCCTTGGAAATCCAGCTGTGGTCGGATTCGTGGACATGGGTTCCAGGGCGCTGGAAGCGTCAACGACGTTCCCAGGCAAGCGGAACCCGTGTGATGAGTTGTGACCTGGTACTGTGGCGTAGATGAAGCGGTCTTGCGCCGCCGGGTAGGCCTCGACGCCGTACACGGTGGGTGCTTGAAGCGCCGACAGGTTGCCAGGTATGGAGGAGGCATGTACGCCATCCCTAGGTGAGAGAGGCCCGTGCGCATGGTTGCCGCGACGTGTCGCGTCCCAGGACAAGTTTCCCGGAACCACAACGGAGGCCTGGACGCCATCCGTCGGTGCTGGGATCGATGCTGGCCGCGACGGACGCCTTGCGGGTCCCATCAGCGAAGAAGCGTGACGGCGAGGAGGCCTTGACGCCGTCCCCGAACGGTGGTGTCAGTAAACAGCTGCCGAGGAGGGCTTGACGCCGTCCTCAAGCGACGCTTACCGCGGCTGCACGTCGGCGGGCGTTCTGGATGACGAAACCGAGACGTAAGCCGTGTTCTTCGTCGACTGCGCCATTGTAAGGACGAGAAATAAGACACAACGCCTTTGCTGCAGGCCGGCTGTTCTTATTCTGCTTCGTCTTCCTCTTCCTTCCTAGCATGCGAGTCTGTGCCAGAGAGAGTTCCAGTTTCGGTTTTCGTCATTACAATATATATATATATATGTAGAGAGAGAGAGAGAGAGAGAGAGAGAGAGAGAGAGAGTGAGAGAGAGACTTTGAGAGTGCTGTGATTCTTTGCAAGCGAAGCAAAGCAGTATTGCGACACTTGTTCAACATTTTTAATTTTTTTGTTCAACCGACGTTAGTTTTATTGCTACATAGCTTCAGGTTCGCCTGGTGCAACTGCAGTTTTTTACGACCTTGCTCTTGTAGTACATATAGCACGCTGAGTTTCACTCCCCCTTTAGGCTATTCCTAAATCCTTTTCATACCAGCGAGTGATATCCGAGCTTTTAAGAGGGAAGCATGCTGTGTCTTTTTTGTGTTCCGAAATCGAACGTCTAATATATTTCTGTTTAAAGACATGTTGAGTCGTCTTTATGGGTGCAAGCTTCCTTGTATCCTCCCAGTACGTTAACTACATGTTTTTTTTGTTTGCAGGATACGACGGGTGTCCATTTAACCACCGGCGGAGAGGAACATAGAGGAGATAATGCAAAATGAAATGTACGTGTGGATTAGTGTTTCAGTATACGTGAAATGAAAGGAACATCTGTAACATTTCTACTGCCAAAGTCAAAGATTAAAGCGCACCATGTCTCGAACGGTTCTACAAAGCAAATACGTGGCAACTTTCGAGAAAATTGCCGCGTATTTTTCTTGTAGCAACATTCGGTTTTTAGGAAGTTCGATAATTTGTTTCCTAACGTTTACGAGCATATACGTGCGTTTTGTTGTAGCGGTGAGCGAAACCTTATTTTATATCTGAATATAGTTTACTGATGACGTTTTTTTTGCATTTTTGCAAGTATGTAATACTTCCGGTTTGTGTAACAAGCTTACGCTACTGCACGTTGATTGCTATTAATGGATGCACGAATCACTTCGCAGGATTGCACTGGAGGCCAACAGAGTACCGGAAGCGAGACGTGTTGTCGACGAATCACCGAGAGAAATGTACGTGCCATGTCAATGTCAGTGTTTTTACGTATTGTTTTTTTTTTCGGGAAAGCTCGCTAGTGTTTTCCAAGCGAAGTATCAGAGCACAGAGCAACGGGTATCTGGAGTGCCATTTTGTAATGTCTCTGATGACCTTGGTGTCTTACATGTTTCCAGATATTCTGAAATAAATATACATATTTTTAAATGTGCGTTTGCATG